>NC_084855.1:7059469-7667094 GCF_951802175.1 Populus nigra | reverse complement strand
GCAATGAAGCTTGAACCGGATGTGATGACAACTTTTGTTCAACTTTCAAATCATTGTCTACCTCAGCTTCAGGGTACTTGAAACCAGAACTAAGATCATCACTGCCCTGCATCTTTAATGCACACAGAATAAGAATAGTTCTTGTTCTTATATTTCAATTCACAAACCAAAAGCAATACAAAAGGAAACTAAGTCAATAATGAGGCGGAGTCATAGATGACAATACAACAAGATATTCAAATTATAAGGATTCGATGCAGCAAATATGCATTAAGAGCATTGAAAAGATGCCCAGAGTTGCAATGCAGGAGGTTTATATCCATAGTCTTGCATAAGGTTTGATGATTGCTAGGTTTAAACAAGATCATCAATTTGTATAAAAAAGCAGGTCAGAAAGTCCAATGGATGCACCTCATGGTCAGACGGATCATCTTCACAAGAGTCACCGCTCTGAGTGCAGGTTCCACTTGATGCATTGTCATGATCATCATCTGTATATACATCAGATTCTTCCGTTGCATCATCTACATAAGACTCATCATCATCAGTTACCTCCTCATCCTCGCTTCCACATTCATCTGAATCAGAGTACAGTCCTGGGGACATGGAACCTTCCTGCAGACGCAATGCAAATTCAAGCATAAAATAAAAACTAGCAGCAAATGAAGTATAAAATACAGCATGGGGAAAGAATGGCCAAGACATTCAACTTCAAATGTATGGAACCATCAAATAACATTTAACAACAGCCTCTATGACCTATCATTTCTTGTTCTGTTGAGCTATAAAGTTCCCGTATCATCCCAAGTTTTATGCTATTCTTGTTCCTCAAGTAGACAGAATGAAATTCAGGGGTAATTTCTGCTAAAACCAAAGGTCAGGATGATAAAGATTCCAAGGCATCAGTAACTAAAGCTGTTAAGTGGCCTTTATGCCTTATGGAATAATAATAGTAAATGAAAATAATGTTGAGCTTAACTTTTGTTATCCATCAAATGATTGTTGTTCACTTCATGTTCATTTTAGGCTCCAAAGTAAACAGAAAGTGTTTCAAACCTAGTTAATATTTAGGTCAGAACCAGTCTACACCTGATTAGGAAGAAAACTTTTTAATTTAAACACTGGTAAAAGGAAAAACTGTTGAGCTTAACTTTTGTTATCCATCAAATGATAGGTGTTCACTTCATGTTCATTTTAGGCTCCAAAGTAAACAGAAAGTGTTTCAAACCTAGTTAATATTTAGTTAGTCAGAACCAATTTACACCTGATTAGGAAGAAAAACTTTCTAATTTAAACATCCAGTGTCTGTAATACATGAAGCGATGTCATACTCAAGTTAAAACAACAACAGAGACATGCAGCTTACACTGAATATTTTTTCATACTCTTCCAATAATGTTATAACAATGGCTTGTGCATGATTAGCTGCAGCTGCTGCTTTCAGAAGCTGAATGGAACCATCGCCCCCCACATTAAAATTGGATTCAATTTCACAGTCACCAGCTAGAAGAGGACGAAGAAGTAAGGGTGCCATACAAGCAGCCACAGCAGAAGTGCTCATTCGGTTTACAGCTTTGTGAGAAGCTACAGTTTGCATCATTAGAAGAATTCTGAACATAAAAAAGAAAATGAAGCAAACTGATTCAAAATCAATGCAAGAAATGCAGAGCAGAGGAGCAACATCTAGGCCTCAGTCCAGAAAGAAAATGGGTAAAGAAAACACAAACGAGATAGTTTGATGCTCCAAATCTACAAGACTAAAAAATGAAGTTCAGTCTACAAATATCATTAATATTTTGTTACATCCTGGAATCCTCCTGATAATTCTTTTCCGAAGTGTCAAATTCCAACATACATGTCAAAAGTATGAGAGAATTTATCTACCTCTGCAATAATCGACGGTTTGGCTCTGGGAACGTTTCACATACTGCCACCCGCATGGCATTTACCCTACTGCCACGATCAGTTCCTAAACATTATAGAATCATCAATAATGGAAAATCAGATAGCTAACAAATTGAATAACACAGACCACTGAAAATTCAATACTATGGTACAAAAGAAAATTGTTGAGCAAAATTCCACAGAATAATTCCCACTAAAATTACAAACTTCATCAGACACGGCATATCTACAGATCCTCAGGATGTCTCAACAAACACCATGGGATTGGGAAGAGACTCAATCTTTGACCCAAGTCAGTAACATAGCCATAAATCCACAAAATTGTTTCTAAAACTTACTGCAGACCAGTTTTTTGATGACAAGCAGTAAATAAAGCTTCTAATAGATTTTAAACTACATCTAACCAATCACCATTATTCTCAATGTTTAACATCCAGGCATATAACTCCTTCAGAGGTAGCATAAGAATTCCAATCGTGAGAAAAGCATGACCAGATTAATGAAGTGTAAACGTAAAGGACACTAAATAATCAACACATGCAATGCGCATACCTGAAATATGTACATAAAGAAGATAGCGTTGATAACTAGAAAGAACACAGCTGGAATATATATGCACATGCATTACACGTGTACTGTATTCTGTTTAATGCAACCGACATGTCACGGTACCTTTTTAGTCTCCAAAACTCTCCAAATTTGGTAATGAAAGAAACAATTTTTGTGAACCAAACTGTATCACTGGATGTAAAGATTGTGACTGATAAATTTTATATGAAATAAAATGGTTGGGCATTGAAAAATACATAATGCACTTGACAAGTTTTCAGCATAAATATTGTAAGTAACACATAAGGCAGAACAGGAATAGATGAAGATAATGAAATACATACTCCAGGAACAGACTTACGCCATGCTTCAAGCAGTGCATTGCAGCATGATGTGGGGACTGGAGATGATGGCAACTCTCGGAGGAAATACTGTAATGTTGGGAGACGATATTTATTAAAGAAACATGAAGACAGCTTGCACAATTTGTTATTTGTAGGAATCAATACTAATATTGCATCTGGAAAGAGAAATACCTTGACACAATCAGCAATGACATGTGCATCCTCCTTCGGAGAGAACTCGGTTGTTCCTAAGGCACCAAAAGCGTTAGTTTGAAACTAAAAAAATAAAAACATGAAATTTCCATGAAATTTCCACGCAACTGGTTTCCTGGCCTATACTGTTTCATTAGTAAAGAGGGTTTTGATTCTTATATTTTCTCGATAATTTGAATTTTAGTGAGCTACTGTTAAATCTTAAATCAATGAAATGTATGTCCGAGCTTTAAAGTGTGATTGAGCTAAATTGTGAAACATGAGAAAGACACAACCCATGCGACCTGCATTTTAAAGTAATAAACAAAAAGTACAGGTTTACTGAGGACAAAGGATATCTTAATAAACTTACCCTGCTCATATTCCTTTATTCGATGCTCAACATCATCAACATCTGCAGCTTGCCGCAAGATGCCTTCCACCTTTATTCCTGTTAATCATTCAGTCAATCAAGTTCAGACAAGTGAGGAAAAACAAAAATATATCATTACATGAGTAACCAATAAAGAAAGAAGTCTTCCAAACTCTAAAATTAATGTTAAGATTAAGATACTATATTGGTCTGAGGTAAAAAAACATTTCAAAGTCATAATAGCCTGTAACACTAGAAGAAAGTAGTCTTTTGTCACTCCTCACTCCACAACTAACAATTCATGAATATTTTTTGAGACAGTTTAAAAGCAGATAACCCAGAAGAAAAGTACTTGCAACTTACAAAGCAGGTTAAATATTTTTTTCCATATTTGGTACCACCACCATCAAATGTGATGGGAAAAAACTGTTAATAAGAGGACACTAACCAAAATCAGTGCATGAGAGTTGAAAGGGGCAAGTTTCAACCAGCCAGACAGCACAGAACTTCCCTCATTCATTATAGTACTCGTAGCTTATTGAAAGCCCTATTACAGCATTCCACAAGCAAGCATCGGATTAAGTATAGATGGTATTCAGACTCGTTATTTACAATTGCAACGGAAAAGGTGCAGACTATGAACTATGGTATAGTACCATATCACATTGAGATCACATCCATATGGTTAATTCACTATTGATAAAACAAACATCTTTAGATCATATTCATATGCATATGCAAATTAATTCACTACTGATAACATAAACGATCATATCCTTGTGTACCAGAGAAGGAAAAAAACAGGAACTATGCTGTCCCAGGTATTGCCAGTTTTATCTCTCAACTCTCAACCACGAGATAAAGGAATCCATTGATGTAATAGGAAAAGGAAGTGATCCAGAGATGTGGACAAGGAAAGGCAATAACAAACATAATGGAAAAGGAAACCCACCATGGTCTTCTATAAACCTTAAAGCCTTCTCCAGAAAAGATGGAGATCCATCAACATCTTCTATAGCAAGTAAAATCGGTCTGCCAATGACCAAAGATTTTACAGGATGCTTATCCTTCACTACAGGAAAAAAAATGTCAATATCTTATGGATCTGAAAAATAAAAACAAAGTTTTTAAGTTCAGAATTTTTTTTAAAAAAAAGTCCAGCCCCAAATATTATAAATCTCACATATTTTTGGTCATCACAAATCATGATGCAAAAAAAGAAAATAAGAACAAACAAGAAGTCACGGAATAACAAAAAACCTAAAGAAAATGGCATGCAGGCCAGTACCTCTCCTTCTTATAAGAAAAAAAAAAGGGTTGAAAACTAGGGGCCATGAAACCATCATCAAGCCTTTTCCATCTAATCTTCAGTGGTTCCATCATACTGTTGCTGAGGAAAACTGTAATTTCTAAATGCATCTAGGCAACGGCTAGTGATTATGTTTTCTGTGCTAGACAAAAATTTAGATGCAAAAACCACACCACAGAAGCACAAAGTACACTGATGACAACCAGAAAGGATGAATACTGACACTGTTCCAAAGAACCATCAGCCTGATCATCTTGGAAGATACCATTTTGCCCCATCACCAGAGAGGTGCTAGGTGCCTGTGCCAGAGCATTCTCAAGAGCAGTCTTCCATTCATATAAATCTTCAGAAGTTTCAGCCTGTGGCAGCAGCACAAAGCAACCACAAAAATGTAATCAAGATTGCAAAAAGAGACCGAAACAAAGCACAAAAATGCGCACCCAATTCTCACTGAACCCCATCGGATTTCCAAGTTGAGAATAGCTATGTAGGTTAAATCCATTGTGGAAAAATAAGGATGCATAGGATAAAGAACTAGTGGGATGGATAGAGCTTATGAAAGGCATTAAAATTGCGACCTTGTCACCTAGAGTCATCTGATAAAGTTACAATTATGACCTGCATAAATGACTGATTGAACTGCTTGTGTTCTTGAAATCAAGTATGGTGAAATAGTTTGATGCGTTCTCATATCAAATAGTGGAAAAAAACAGAATGATTAAATGCAAACTAAGCTGGACACTAAGCTGGAAAGCTTGATCTTTGTTCTTTGCCAAGTTACAACCTGGATCAAGCTCAAGCCAAGTGAATACACTTAGGCTTAACTCTTTTGCAGCCTCAGGAGATTATACGTGAATACATATCAGAAATGCTATCTAAAGCAATGTCAAAAGGGATCACAAAGAAGCAAAAAAAAACATCACCTTGAGAGTGAATGCTCGTCCATCACGGCCATCAGGAAAGAGAACAGTCAAGAGCTTTTTATCTGCTTTGACAACCACACTGTGAAGTTCCAAAAGAAACACGAAGTTAGTAAACTACTTCCAGTTGTGAAAAACAATGAGAAGAGTGCGTGATTAACAATGTCTAACTTGAAATGCAAGCCAACCTGCCTGAATTGTTGAGGTCAATACCACCGAGGGTCAGGTTCACTTCACTCCCCTTCTGAGGAATAGCACTCTGATAAAATAAAAATGCAGTGGGTGAAGGTTACATGGTAAAAAAACAGTGCACCAATGCAAAACTACTAACCGGATTGCTTCTGAAGAAAACCAGTGATGTTCTTGTTAGAATAAACCACCTTTTCTTCCAGGATGTCCATCCAATTCCTGTACAACACAGGGTTAAAAAATATAGCCCCAGAGTGAACAAAGATCCTCAGAAATGCACATTCAAATGCTCACGGTACAGTTGTTCTCAAAAGTAAAGGCTTGGTTTTCTTGATTTGATCCTCAAAAAAGTGACAATGTTACTATCTGTATACATAATATCTGCAGTGTCTAATCAAGTATGTTAAGAAATGCCTCTTTAGTAATATCTGCGGTGTCTAATCAAGTATGTTAGGAAATGCCTCTTTAGATTAAAGAACTCGCACCCCCATCTTCTCTCTCTATGTATTATCTCTTTCTATGACAGTACAATAGCATAGCAGGATAAAACTACAAAATCGAAATAAAAACCAAAAACAAGCCAGCTCCAACTGGGATGAAACTAAAATCAGAAAAAAGAATATCATCATAAACTGTAGTCGATTGAACACAAGTCAACAACATTTTTTGTCTCCGTTCCATGCATATCTTGCTATTTGTAATTAAGCGTGAGGAAATTCGTAAAACCAAAAATATAACACACACCTTTGGATGAAATAAAAAGCGGCCCGCTCTTGAAAATCTGCAACATAGATTATCATACTTGAGAACAAAAGACGCAACAGACTCCGATCCATGAAGCCAAAACTAAAAATCGATATCATCTAGATAAGCTACCTGATCAGCAATCATTATGATCTTGGTCTTGAGAAAAATAAAAGCGTGGGAAAGGGGGGGGAATTACCGCATTGCCGCCGTGAAAACGCATATTTTCAAGTTGTCCTGGTGCTGGAGGTGGAGGTGGAGGAGGGGGGCCGCCGTCTCCCTACATTTACGTCATTATGAATCACGTTGTGAATTAAAAGAAAAGGAAAACAAGAGTAAGAAATCATTTTGCAAATAAACCTTGGAAGATTCCGTGTTTTTGTTGTTAGTCATCACTTGATCGTCCAGGAATCACAAAATCACATAATGTGCCTTGTTTAGATGTTTGAAAAGGTGACGGGAATACAATGAGGAGCGAGGGAGAGAGAAGCGTGAAGAAGGGAACGGAGGGAGACTTCAGTTTTTTCTTGTCCTTTGTTGCCTCCTGTGGGGTGGGGTGAAGGGGATTTCTTTTTTTGTTTTTCTTTTTTCCTTCTATTTTCTTCTCTCTCTTTCTCACGATTTTTTATTTATTTTTTTTACTTTTCTGGAATGTTTAAGGAGGGAGAAGAGAAATGAAATTCCAACGGAAACCCGCTGGTAAAGCAAAAAAGGAGGAGGTCCAAAAGAGAGCAAGCAGGAGTCTCCCTCCTAATATGCTGCGCTTGTACACGTCACCCCTTTTCTTCTTCCTCTTTCTCTTTCATCGAGACGTGGCGGAGGGATATTATTATGGAAAATCGGAAAGGATACCAATACGAGAGATATTCATACATACATACATGCGTGTGTGCGTGTGTATATATATAGACCCACACACAATAGATTTGTTGCCGGTGCTTCCATGCTGGCCGAGCAAATTCTTTTTTGATGTAAAAAAAAATTCAAATCCTGGTTATTGATTCAAATAATAATTTAAATAATATAAAAAAATAACAAAAAAAAATAAACTGAAATAGGTCAGTTTGAACTAATTTTAGTTTTTAAAAAAATTAATTTAATTTTTTTTATATAAAAACCGAACTGAATAAAAAATAATCACCCTTAAATATAAATATAAATATAAATGTGAGCTACGTGGGTTTTTCCTTCTTCCTTTTTCTTGAATGTGACTATCTAGTTAGTAGTTTCTTGGTAGGAAAATTACCATTGATTTTTAACATGTCGCTCATTCCTTCTTCTTTTTTTTCTTCTTCTTCCAGGTCTACCTAATGATTCTCGCAGCATGTTGAATTGGTCGGTGCCATGGACATGCTTTGCACCGCACAAATCGTGTCTACAAAGCAATTTCTCTGTCTCTCGTGTACTATGTCGTCCATTATGCATCTTCACTTTTTTTTTTCTAGGATTGTTATGCGTGTATACAGTTGTTTGGTGATCGATTGATCAGCGTCCAGTATCAAGGGCAGAGACTTCTTTGTGGGGTTACGGACTGGAGGTAAAGATCACTCGGTTTTTTTATCATTTTGCAATTGATTATTTTCTTTCAATTAGCGCTTGCCATTGATTGAATGGAACACGGTATTTATAGAAAGGTTTGACTTAAATCTAGTTTGTTTTTTTTTGTTTTAAAGTTTTTGAAAAAATATATATATTTTTTAATTATTTTAAAATAATGTTTTTTTAGAGGTGTTAAAAATAATTTTTTTAAAATGTATATATTATTTTAATATTTTTTTAAAAAAAATATTTACTCCATCCATAAACACCCCTTTATAAATGCACTTGTGCTTTTTTACGGGACAGTGATTTTTTTCGATCTGAGAAAAAGAAGGGAAATAAATGAAACGAGAGAGGAGTGGAAAAACCTTGTCTGCCCCTGTCGTTGTGTGAATCTTTAAACACGACAAACAAATACTGTCCTGTTCGAACCAAGAAGAAAAAAAAGTCCATGATTAACATGGGAAGATGAGGTGTCGTGATTGGTGGCGTTGATATTGATACACTAGTAGCCTCCCGAATTTCTAGCGGAGCTGAAAAGGGCCATGATGCACAACAATCACGCCGCTGGTGTAATGTCCCGAGATCCCAGCTCCGTCCAGCTAAAAAGCCTAAACCACGTCATTCACGTATCGCCCTTGATTCAGGGATGTTGTCGCCTTTTACTCTTAACGACCCTGGAGAGGACCATAAACACACGGGCCATTGGTGTTTTTCTTTTTACTTTCTCAGTTGCCTGACTGGAGGCGAACGCTAATTGCGCTTTTAGCAGAGATGAGGGATCGAGGCTGGGTAGCTCAAAGAGGACCCGCAATAACAAGAGCAATAACATTAAAAAAAAAAAAAGAGGCTAAAACGTAAGGTAGATTTACCATGCCCATGGACACGCATAGCCATGCACTGTAGTGTAATTATCATTTTGACTTTTTTTAAAAATCAATAATCTTGTTGTTGTTGAGATAGTTTGGTCTTTTCTTGAAACTGTTAATTTTTATTGAACTGAGTGGGGTAGATTTTTTTTTTTTTTCACTTTTTACTGCACGATAAAATTAATCTATTACCTTTGAAAACAAGTATCTTTAAATGGAAATCAGGGTTTTTTTATATTTTCTTCACTTTTTAAATTACAGTAAAATAGCTTGATTACTTTTATAATAAAAAAAAATCTTAAACTAACATTCATGATTTTTTTTATATTTTCATCTTATGATTTTATTATTATTATTATTATCAAGTTGAATGAGGTAAATTTAATTCTTTAATAAATATAAAATATTATCTAAATGAAAAATCGATTGGAGTGTATGAAACTTCTTTACATTATTAAGGCAGTGCGCATGGCATACGAATCTCTGGATGTGGTGTTGATAATTTTTTCTTTTTCTATAATTTTTTTATCTTCCTTAATTTTCATGTCTGAACCTTAAAATTTTAAAAGCAACCCTTTAATTTATTTCTTTTTTGGATTTATAGAATTAAGTTTTTTTAAAAAAAATTCACCATCCTTCAATTTTTTCATTTGTCATGTTTGATCTCAATTCTTTTTATTATTATTTGTTTTGTTTTCAATCTTTTTTTTAATTGAATTTATTTTTTAATTTAATCAATCGACATTTGATTTCATTCTATTTTTATATTAAATTTGCTCTTTATTCTTTTGATTATTAATTTTTATTTATTTTGACAATTTTCTTAGATTGAGATGTTTTTTATATTTCAACGTAAATTGATTGAGAATTAAAATTCCTGGTTGAAACTGGATCTAAAATTTCTTTACGGGCTATCAATTTAAAAACTTAACACGGATTTAAGAGATCCGCTTGGTTTTTTTTCTCCTTTATTTATGCTTATGTTTTTTCGGTTTCATCCCTCGGAGTTTATTTATTTCTTAAAATTCATCTCAAATTCTTTTATAACTCTTGAATTTGGTTAAGATCCAATCAAGACCCAACTATAAAAAAATAAATGAAGAAAAAAAAAGACATGAATTGACCAACCTGGTTAGCTTATTATATCCATGTCCATTACCCAAGTTACAAATCTTGCGTGTTAATCCGGGCCAATACAGTGTGTTAAAAGTTTAGGTTTTTCTCGATTTAATCCCTTGAAAATCTATTATTTCACATTTAACATGGATCTAGGCAGAGGTTGGAATGAAGATGGCATGAAATTTTTTTTTTATCAAATAATTATCTGAACAAGGCTTTTTTTTCCATTTAATAACACACGTAATGATCATTTTCAAATTTTTATCCTCATTTTAAATATCTTATCATATGCAAAAGAAAAATGGTATTTGCACGTTTTTTTTATGTAATAATTGACTTTTTATGCGTCACGCGGCGAAGCGTGGACATCGAGTGTGGTCGTTTTCTAGTTAGGAAAGGGAGCCCATTTATTGTGAGATTTCAGAGCTACTGCTTACTTCGCTGCCAGCATGGCCAACCCAACATTAAAAGCTTAGGCCGCCAGGATCGAAATAAAGCCCGAACATGACAAGATACGCGAATGCCAAGACTGCCTCCCTGATTACGTCACCTTTGTTCTTTCTTGCCAACTAGCTCAGTGCATCGCGAGTTTTGTTTTCTAGTTGATTTCATGACATTATTATTTTTTTAATATTTTACTAGCTAGTGCACCCACTACGTGAACGAGATATTTTATTGTGTTCTTTTATTTTTTAATATTTAATAGTAAGTGCATCCTCATTCTACTGCAGATTAAGATTTCAAATTAATTTGTAGCCTGGAAAGTGTCGGTGTTGTAAATATGCCTTTTGCTATTATGATATATTTTAAATTGAAAAACCAAAAAAATAAAAAGATTTGATATAAAAAAAATATCACAACGGTAGAGAAATTTATATTGATCACTATAAAAGTGTAATAGATTTTCTACCTCTTAATTTAAAAAAAACTTACACTGATTTCTAAGGTCGTTAACGCCTTTTTACACATATCATTTATCATTTTCAAAATGGAAAACAACTAGATTTTTTTTTTATATCGAGTAAGCTATGAAATGATTAAAATATCCTTGAAATCAAAAAAATCAAACCAAGAATGAAGCGTATTTTTATATTTTAAAAATGATTTTTTTTATTATATTTTAAGTTGGGGGCAATTTAATATTTATATAAATATAAAAAATAATAAACAATTAAAATACATAACAAAACAAGAACAATACCATCAAAGTCAACAAATTTAAGTATGAGGTCAAAAGGCATTTTCAGTTCTTCACCATGTTTTTTTGGTAATTACATAGTCAGCTCATGGACAATTTTATATTTGAATAAATAAATAATAAGGATGCGTGGGAGGCACCAACACTTTTATGTTAGCATGTGTAGCGTCTTCTGGTATCAAAAAATGCTTTTTTTTTGTCTAGTTTGAATTGTTGTTGTGCTCTCTTTCTAGTAGTGCGACGCGTGTCACCAGTGATAGTATGGTTTGGTGTCAATGAATATTTTTTTTCATTCTTTTTTATTTTTTCTTAAAAAATTATAACTTGATCCTCTTTGTTATTGGTATTTCAACTTCAATCCTTGTACTTTGAATTTTTAATTTTTGAACATGATCCTTTTTATAAAAGTTTTATCTATTTTTAATTTTATAATTCAATTCTAATTTATCAAATATTATATTCTATAACATGGTCCTCATTTTTAATTTTAATTTTTTTCATTGGTCATTTTGTAAAAGTTTTAACGGTTTTTAATTTCAGTTTAATGGTATTAGGTTTTCCAATTTATTCCTTATTGTTTTAATTTGTATTTTTTTTATCCCTTTGTAAAAATTATCCTTTTTTTCAATTCTCCCTTTTAATTACAATATTTTTTTTGTCTCTTATGTTAATTTTGATCCTTATTCTTTTTAATTTTTCTCATCCTATTGCTAAATTATTATTTTTTTCAATTTCACTATTTAATCAGTTATATAATTTGTTTATTTATTTAATTTTATTTTTTATCCTTGTTCTTTTAATTTCTTTTTTTTTAAAATTCTATTGTATAGTTATTATTTTTTTCAATTTCTTCATTCAATATTTCATTGATTATAAATTAAAATTTATGATTTTTTAAAATTAGGTGCTCCGGGTCCAATAATTTAGATCATGAGTTTAAAAAGTTAGCATTATTATTTTTTTAAAAAAAAAACTTTATGATTCTCTTTATTTTTTATTGATTTATTTCAATCACATTATCTAAGCCATGAGTTTGATATAGTATATTGGGGTGGTTCAACCCTGATTAACATGATCAAATGTTTGTCATGATCAATATTTTACTTTATTGTTTACTCCATTTCAATACTTGAATTTTTTTTTTTCTTTTTAGAAGTCTAACCCTGCGGTGAAGCACCTACTCCGAGGATAGTAATGTCTAAACTTTATAAAATGAATTGAAAGGTATATGAACATAATAATCATAAAATAATATTTCACATGGATTATCAATTTTATTTTATATTTTATTTTATCTATCTCGGAGGTTAGTTTTAGTTGTCACGTGGAAATGAACACATCACACAAATATAACTTATACACGAGAAACTAAAAAGAAAAAACTTCAAAGGTGAATTACAAAAACCTCCTTGAAGTGTTATGAAATTACATAAACAAATTAAAAGATTATTTACTATTTTAAAAAATTAAATCAAATAATTTTTAAAAAGAATAAAGGATGTCAATTAAAATACTTAGATTTAAATAACATGGTATATATATCATATTCTAAAAAACACATAATCTCGATATGAATTTTCTAAACATACTTTACCAGCATTAAAACCTAAAATCAATGGAAAGGAATATTCTTTTACGTCACAAAACAGGCATTCATTAATTATTAAACTTGTTGCATATGTTGTATTAAGAGTTAATCATAATTTACTGCTTGTGTTTTATCAAAATAAATCAATTAATTTGCATAGCATCAAAGATATTTAAATAGTCCATTGACCATCATTGATTATGCTTAATTTAATAGTATTTTATTTCAAAAAATGCCTTGTTTTTTCTTTTCTCTTTCAATCTTTTTTTTTCTTTTTACGGTGAACAAATCTTGGTGCTATAGGTTGAGATATTTTACCACCCACTCACTGAATGGGTATTTTGAAAGAAAAAAAAACATTCACTGATAAAGAAGAGAGAAAGCTCTCGGATGGGCAAATTCTAGCATCTAGTGATCATAATTTTGATGTTTTTGAATTAATTTAAAAAAAAACTCAATAAAAATAGTTTTTATATTTAATAATAATAATTTTCAAAGTACTTTTTATTTAAAAATATATTAAAATAATATTTTTTATTTTTTAAAAATCATTTTTAAAATCAACTGTTTCAAAATAATCTAAAAGTACTAAAAAAATATTAATTTGAAGTAAAAAAATTTAAATCTTCTTAAAAATATTTTTGAAATATAAAAATAAACAGTACTGTACCATAGCTTAGAAAATAATTTTATACCAGGGTAATAACATCGTTTTACAAGGGTTGAAATTTTAAGTTTACTGAATATATAAAATGTAATTCATCAAATAACAGAGATAAAATGAAAAACGACCAATGTGTTGATTTCTCACAATACTAAGAACGTATCCAATGTGCTGGTGGTGTCCTTTACTCTTTGCATTATAAGTATGTGTCGTGTAAAACGAGAACATCACGTGAGCCGTCCAATTGGGAAAAAAAACTCCTCTGATCCACGGAACCAAAAACCTAACGTTACCTCACCAAAATCCAAATGTGTAAAATAAAATCAATTTTAAATTAAACACTATACTGTAAAAACCAAGATAAAATAAAACTAAATTAAATTAAAGGAAAAGCTACCCTACGCGGCGGCTCCCATCCCCTCCGCAGACATCAATCGATCCATAGACAACCGAAAAACAGAGGCGAGATAGAATTAAAAAAAAATAAAATCATAGGATGTCGAATCTGAACACTACAAATTCTTCCTCTGAAAACCAAACAGGAACAGTTTCTCGGATCCCTATAGAACACGAACTATCTTTTTAAATTTTTCTAGGTTTCTGAGAGACAACAGATATCAGTAAACTTGTTTCTTAAAAGAGAAAAGAAAGCTGCTGATTCTCTGCGCAATTTGGTATTCTACGGCATGGAACTCGAGGTTTCCAGTCCGATATCTTCGTCGGCTGTGGATTTGGAGGAGAGAAACAAGCAAACAGACAAGGATCAAGTTCGCGTGAGGAGAAAAACCTTGGTGGTGGTACTGCAGCAGTGCCAGAGAGCTCTTGAATTGCTAAACAACACTGACAGCGTTGAAGATGACGATGAAGGAGATACCAGTGGCGCAGAATCCAGGGAAGTGAAGTCGTCTCCGAGCCGAGACTGCTCATCAACTTCTTTCGGCGATCGAGAAGCCGATGAGGTAGAGTCTTGCTTATTTCTGGCTTAGTTTTCTTACTTAAATTATAGGTGTTCGATTACAAGAAAACTTCTTCGTTTAGCTAATACTTATCCTCGGAGATAATCGATGATTATGATGGTTTATTCATAATAAAAGATTGGTTGCTGTGAGTTACTGGAGTAATTAAATAGAGAAACAGAAGAGAAAGAACTCAAATTTGCTTCAGAGATGTTAACTATTTAGCTGGTTCAATTTTTTTTTCTCAATGTTTATTTATTTCGTGAGAATTGTGCAAGTGAAAGAGACAATTAGTATTACCTAGACTACTAATTTACTTGGATAATGCCTCCATAATTGTAAAAAGATTCCATCAATATTCCTTGGTTTACATATTGGTCTTTGATGGAATTTGTTTGGCAGTTTTATTTGGTTAAATTGCAAAATGGGGTGTTATTTAGTTATCTTGTCTCAATAAGACCGCAATTAGTTCCTTTTCAAAGTTTTATTTTTTCCAGATTTTGATCTAGGTATGATTGTGGGGGTCGTATTTTTTTCCCTGATGCAGTTATGCGACCTCCTCAAATCAAGAGTTGAATGCCCTGAATTTCTTGAGAAGCTAGAGTTAGAGTGTGCTCAACTGCCAGGTTCACAATACATTACTGGTAAGTGCTGAAAGACTGTTACTTCTGCAACATAGCTGATAGTTTGCTATCAACTGCATGCATTTTTTTATTTCTATGTTGAAGTTTAGCTTTAGAAACGTCAGTGCTTGGATATCTAGGATAATTGTTTTCCGTATATAGCCTAGATGCTAATGAGTTCTTGTGTGGTGGCAGAAGATGGTAGTTCCTGGGACATGGTCAGTGGAGATGATCTCTGGGAAGGTGAAAATGATGGATCAGATCAGGAAGATTATGTTCTTGTCCAGCAAGAAGATATAGTAGAGGGTATCGCTTGCTTCATGGCTGCCTATTTGTTGTCCCTTAAACAGACAAAGGTATGTAATGTTATTACTTCATGGTACCTTTTTCACCATTGTTTTAGTAATAAACTATGCTAATCATGATGATCTGCTTTGGTGTCTTAGACCATCAACCTTTTGCCCCACCTGTTGTATCTGTAACACAACTGTTAAACGAATTCTCCAGGCTGGTTAATTCCCAAGAATTAATAAAACTTTAGTCTCGTCAATTCCTCATATAGCCACATATTAAAAAACATGGATGTATTTACATATGCACACAGGCTTGAACATACACATGTATACACAGAAACACAGAATATCGAGGGGCAATCATATTAGTGAAGAAGGAAGCAGTTGGAATCAACAGTCTATCCTCTGAGAAATAACCTTATAACATTTGCATGGTGGAAGGCGATCAATGTTAATCATTAGAATGAAATATCTTGTTTGACCAATGTTCACCGCTGTTTGATTTCTTGATGCAAGATTTTTGAGCAGTGAACTGTGCTTGTTGTATCACCACAATGAGTTGGCCTTTAATCTGCTGTAGGCTGTAAGGATTTATCTTGGTGTATTAGTGCTAACCAAAATGGATATTTTGTCTGTTATTCTTACTTTGATACTTTCTTCTTGCAGGACTTGGCCCCTGCACAACTCCAGGAAGGTCAGTCCAAAGCTTTTCTAATTAATTCTCAGCCCATCTTCTCCGAGCTCATTTTATTCTTCAGTTGAAATAAGTTTCTTTTTCAGCACTTTGTGCAAAGGAATTCTGACATCTCCTCTCATATTTCCTTTAGCCCTTAGCAAGACATTCTCAGTCAAAAAGAAAACAGGAAAGCTTCGAAAGGCCTGGGATGGAAGCAAAGTCATTTATAATGCAGCCTCTTGGGGAGCAACTGCCATTGGGTAGGCTATCTCATTTAAAAATTTTAGTGGTTGTTTCTTTCTTGCATTGATCATACAATTAATTTTTTTTTTTGTTTGTTTTTTTTCAGATTTCTTGTATACAATATCCATTAATGTTTTGCCCAGTAAAACTTTCTGTAGCATTTACTGTCGGAATTGCTAAATTTTCTTTAAATGATATTTTGACATGCATATGATCATTCAACTATTATTGCAAAGTAATATTTTCTGACTTTTTAATAACTTTTTTGGTTACTCTACTTAACAGGCTATATCAAAACCCTGTGCTCTTCAGGGCTGCCTCTAAAGCCTTCTGGACTTCCTGTCATGTTATGTCCAAGCTTCTCTGAAGTCCTTGTTACATGTTGGGATCCACTGTTGTATTTATGCGTGTGCTGTGATTGCCGCTTGGTGTTTCAGTTGTAAGCCATTCTTTTCAAGCCACAGATCAATTGATTTCTCTGACATGATTTAATCTGTAAATATTCTTCCACAATATTTCCGAGTGCCAATTCAAATTCATTGGTAAGATGGACATCTTGTTAGTTCAGTCCTGTCATCTCCCCTGGAGTCCTGGACTGCTGGCTCTAATGGCAGAAATGTGATCCGCATGTATCTATGATGTTTCATTGGATGCATTTCCATGCTCCATCTTTTTTGATTTGCCGAATTTGTTTGCTTGGTGATAAAAAAGCCATGTTTTGGCTGTAAAAAATGGTTTGGATGCACTACGAAAGCAATGTTTGCGTGTTACTGTTAGTGCCTTGTATGTGGAAGCTAACGGGGCTTTTTATTTCAGAGTTAAGTTCGTAGCTCTTCCTAACGCCAACCATGTCTCCGAAGTAGGAAGCCCCCCAGGCAATTGGAAAAACCCCTACAAGATCGCCTTTTGCCAGCCAATCGTTCCTTGTTTTTCTTTTTCTTGTAAAATTCCTATAGTTTTGCGTTTAGGTAACAGAGGAAGAGATTGTTTGACACCGTGCTTCTAAAATTTTTGATTTATTTATTTAAAATGAGTTTTTTTTATATGTTTTTAAATTGTTTTAATATGTTATATTAAAAATATATTTTTTTAATTTTGATATATTTTTAAATAATTTTTTTTTTTTACTATTATCGCTATGATAATTTCAAATAGATTCTAAAGCAGATAATCAGCATAATAATTTTAGCTTTGG
Organism: Populus nigra; assembly: GCF_951802175.1. Taxonomy (NCBI): domain Eukaryota; kingdom Viridiplantae; phylum Streptophyta; class Magnoliopsida; order Malpighiales; family Salicaceae; genus Populus; species Populus nigra. Next base: position 7,649,606 of record NC_084855.1, on the reverse strand, counting down.
ATTCGTTTATTTGTGTTTTAAAAATTCTTTTAAAAAAATTAATTTTTTATTTGAAATTAATTTTTTTTTTAAAATCATTTTAATATATTTAATAACCACTATACTTTCAAATACCTCTTTACATTTAGTATGACGGAAAGTACCTTTTAGTCAAGCGAGATTATTTCCTGCCCTTTGAACTCATAACATTTTTGCACTTTTCTTCCTGTTATTATTTTTGAGTTGCGTTGATCATGTATATTTTAAAGCCAACTACTGGACCAATACCTGAACGACTATGAAGTGAATTTTCCGAGCACAGAATGAATTTATTGACCTCCCAAATGATCTTGAATTGTTCAGACGATTTTTTTCCCACGGAGAATCGCACACTCCTCATCTTTCTACATGGTCCAGTTACGTGATCATGTAGAACCGTGCGACGCCTGTGGGAAGCTAACCCACGCAAAACCCTTGCCTGCAATATGAAAATGGGATTCTCTCTCTAGTGGTTTGATCGAAAGGCAGACTCCTCTGAAGACCAGCAATTTGCTTACAATAGTATATTGTTAATAAATGACTTGACATTCCATGGCATAAGTAGTGTTTTCTTCCACATAAGCTAACGTGGGACTCTTCAGGTACAGATATTGTCAGCGCCGTAATCTCCCTCCCTCCCTCTTATCCCTTTTGTTTTGTCTGAGCTGCAGCTTCTTGTTCGAGTACAAAAGTTTTGGCAACGTGGGAGTTGTTCTGGTCAAACCATTCAAAACCCCACAAGCTCAATGAAACGCAGGTGGTAATGGAAAGCTATAAGATAATAATATATTTGGAAATTACAATAAAGAAAAGAAAAGAGTGTGATATCGTCTTTCTGCTGCTCTATACAATTTTTATAATAATACTATAATGACAGAAACCCTACTATGGTGGGCAAAAGAAGCTTGTGAATCTTGAGCAGCCAAGTTGCGTGCTCTCCAGACAAAATTGGTTGTTGCCAAGAAGTATACCTGACGGCCATATTGCATCAGGCCGATGCGATCATCTCATCCCATGGGTGCTTCGTGTAATTAATAAAAGTTTTCCGAGTTCATACTCTACAACCACAGCACCATCACCTACAAATTAAACTGATGTTTAATAGTAATAGGTGCTGTCTTTGTGATTTGGAGCATCCTTGCAGAGCATTGAGCGAACTTCCATGATCGATCTAGGAGGCTCGAGGTCTTTCTCCTGTAGTGCATTTCCAAGCAGCTGCTGCATGTGCGAGGCAAAAGTATCATCCAAGACCTGCAAAAATTGATAAAAGGTGAGGTTAGGATCGAATGGAACGCAGATATGGAGCTCTTCATTTAACTGAAATAGGATATTTGCCAAAGCAATACTTACAGACACTGCAATTCGTGAACCTTTATACCATGATCGATTTTCTTTCCTGTTTTCCAAGAAGCTCAGAACATCCTATGATGCAAATAAAATAAAAACAAAAATCATGACATCAGCAAAATGGCTGACCCAGAATCTAAAACAAAATTAGTGATAAAAGAACAGACTGATCCACTCTCACAAAATTACCTGCCCCATTCGGTCCCAGTAACCTCGGCAGATAGCAACAAAGACATGAGTCTCAAAAACAGATTGCAGGTGGGTAATTGTGTTTGTCAGCTGGTCTTTCAGTGGCTGCATCCTACTTTGAATATCAGATTCAACCATAGATTCCTTTGATTCTTGGAGAATCTTTTTCAATTTTGTAGGATTCTGTAATTTGGTCTGTAACCAAATAAAATAAGTAAAACTCAGACTCATTGCATCAGTATCTAATCAGACTCTCAAGAAAATAAAACAATAATCTGCATAAAAGAACAGACTCTTGTTTGTATTGCATTGATACGAAAAGACTAATTTAAGTCTAAATTTAAAAGATACTCACATTCTCTGCTAGCTTTTCTACAACAGCCTGCAGATAACTTCTAAATTTGGCTCTTAGCATGACAGTCACTTCACTAAGACGCTCTCCAGGAGCAGTGTGTCCACCATTAGGCATGCAAGAACCCCATGCCTTAAATTGAGTTTCTATCTTAGGACGCAGGACATCAAGCATCCTCTTCATGGAATTAAGCAGAATTCCAAGCTGAAGAGAATAAAAAATGCAAATCATAAGAATATCGCATAGCTAAAAGCATGTTAAACATTGAAAGAAGTGGCTCACCTCATCAGGGACAATATATGAGCAAACAGATCGTTTTGTAAGCTTCTTCACATACTTGAGGCCGAATTTCGAAGGTTCCAAGTTCTCCTTCAATGGTGCTAGAACGTCTGTATATTGCTTGTCCAAAGCTTCCACTATAGCCTTTTCGACATCAGCAATAGCCTTTTTTTTAAGCATAGCCCACATGCATCAAACACGTTCAGTAAATATCATTATTATTATTATTTCATTTTCATTAAAAAAAAGAGGTCTCCTATCTATGATAAGTTAAAGAGGATCCACTGTGGGTGGGAAAAACATGAAAGAGTCAAAAAAGCAAATGAAGCTCCATATAGAACTACCTTAAGCAGCTACGCACAAAGTGTTACCAATTGACTTTCTTCTACCTTACTTTTGCTTTACTTACACAGAGGCAACATCATCATACTAAGGGATTGTTTACCATCTCCATTGGACATGGGAACAACCACCTATTTGATCCCTTAGCCCAAGCTTGCACAGAATGCAAGGAAAATTTGATAGCCCAGTGCTGATTGGACAAGACCAGGCACCTTGAGGAAAAGGGTTTAAAGATTTTGTTGATTAATAAACAGCAAACTCTATTCTAAGTGAGCTCACCGAAAACACAACCAGCACACATATATATTGCGAAGGAATATTCAGTCCATAAAGGCCCAAAACATGCTTTTGATTGTATTCAATTTGGGTGCATCTCATGCACAACTATTGATATATGTATTTAAATGTTGAAAGATTTGAACAAAAATTCTTCATTATGAAACCCTTGAGATTGAAAAAATAATGGAAAATAATTTGATTGGCAAATATAAAGTTGTATGTTGGATCTGCATGACTTATAGATGTTTAATGCACCTCATCATGCCACTTCAGTAAGCAAATGGTAGATCTACACATGAAGCATGAGCAACAAGAAGGGTTGAAGAAACAAGATCACAAAATCATGGGAAAAGAACTGATCTGAAACTTACATTCTCTAGAACAAAGATATACTCTGGCCATCTGCATATAATTACTTCATACTGTTCCAGTGTATCTCTAAGGCGGTCATACATGTCATCCACAAAGGGGGTTGTAGAATGTTGCGTCCTGACACCTGACCATTTTACCTGCAATTAAATAAGCTGTTGAGATAATTCCAAGCACAATCTTCTTGAAACAAACATGCAATGAAGTCCCATACAATATTCTTTGCAGATATATAAATTTTAAAGAAAATAAAAAAAGATTTGCAGATCACCTTCAAATCCCACAGAAATTGAAGGCAACTCGCACAAAACTTCTTTACAAATTAAACATTCAAATGCAATATGGTGATCAAGCCTGGTAAGTGAACCATTACAGATGCCTTGATGCAAACTTCAAGTCATGCATGATCACTTTAAGGTTTAAGACAGCTATAGTTGGATGAAAACAGTACCCATATAAAATTACTTCCTCAGTCCCTAAATAAGTTTCCTCCTTTCCTTTTTTGGCAGTCCCGATTTAAATATCCAATTCAAAAGTCAAAGTATAATAAATAGCCCATTTTACTTTTTCACCATTTATCATATTTTAAATTTACTAAAAAAAAAAATAGAGATGGAAATGGAAATGGAGAAACATAATTAAGGGTAGAAATGGGAAGATAAATTATTGAGACGAACAATAATATTTTTTAATGGTTTCCTTAAAAATTGTGCATTCTTGAGGATACTTAATCCAGGACTAAGGGAGTATATAGTTAATTACATACCTTGTCTAATTTGCACGATTCCAGCAAAGAAAGGCGCTTGTCTTGTATCCATATCATGATATACAGATGAAACAGTTCTTTTGCATCCACTCCTCCTTTCACAGGACTAGAATAAAATAAAATAAAATAAATGACATAAAATGACCTCAAAACAAGGTAAAGAAACAACAAAGTTGCCTCAAGGATAGTACTACCTAATGTTCCAGCTTGCAAGGTCCCTCTGAAAATCAGCTGTTGCAATAACAAGTTCTGCTACAGGGGGTGAAGGACCGGATGGGGGGCATGCAAGCAAGAAAGCACGCAATCTACTACAAAGCTCTGTGCTGTATATGGACGAAGATAAAATTGGAAGGTCTATGAAACTGCAGGAAAAGAAACTCAAATATCAGATTCTTGCATGTCTGACATTGAATCACCAAAGTGCCAAGCAAGAAACCATTCAAACATATACACAAATAACACAGTTCACAAAACTTAATTCAATTTAGGTGCCAAAATTCTGATGCAAGAAGAAAAACTGACACAGACACTGGTAAAAAATCTATAGAAATATCCGCTGGAGGTACAAACACCTGAGAAATTGATGAGCAACTTGCACTCCAAAATATCAAACACTATAACTTCAATGCCATATTCTTCTAGCAGTTCATACTTGGGATAAATTTCTATATGACATGAGCTGTAGCATATCCTTGGCAGAAAATACATTTGATATCAAGATGTAATTAGAATCTAATACATTATACCAGTAAGGAAAACACAACTATTCCCACCAAGAAAACATCATCTAATATGTATCAGTAACTTCATTATATTAGCTAGTATAAATGATGCAGTTGTTCTCCACAAATACGTCATCAGAAATTAAAAAAAGAAGAAGCTAATTCTGCTGTCATTTCAAAAAGAAAAGAAATACCTCGGAAGTATATGTTGATTGTGTATTTCGATGTCAGTCTGAATTTCATTTTTAATGTTCATACAAAGAGAACTCATCTTCTGATAAGCAGTAGACATAGCAACAGAATCCATCAATGTTGCTTCATTATTGTTGTTAACAAATTCATCTGTCTCAGTCAAGTGCCTTCTTGATCTTTTCTTGGCAGCAGCCTGAAGAAACAACCCTTCAATTATAAAGAAATAAAAAACCTACAAAAAGGTCATTACATGAAAATTCTCAATTGTCTGTACCTGGAAATAATGAGTTAAATTTGTTTGTGCCTCCGGAGACAGTATGTCGTGAAGAAGAGTATAAAGCTTGACAGCAGGCTCCAAGGCAGGTGCTGCAAGCCCAGTTGCAGGCTTGAACACATCCATAATACCAGACAGTGATGATTCATCAAGAGACTTGTAGTTCTCAAAACCAACAGAAAGAACCTGTTCAATCTGATCCTTGATTTCTCCCAGGATTCGGTTCTGGTAAAGCAGACAACAACAGAAATCATGGAAACATAACAGCAAAACAAGGACTTGAATACCACACAGCAACAAGAATAATGACAGGAACATACATAAAACTGAATTTTTTTATATGTACCTCTTGATGACTCAGCATGCTCTTGTTGTGGCCCTTCATAATAACAGGCTTTAACAAATCATACACCAAAGTCAGGCAGTCAGCTGTTGGTGTAGCTACATCCATTATATATGAAAGATACCTATCAACATCATGTATTAATACCACCATTCTATTCAAATACCAATCAAGACAGAAACTAGAATTCAAAAGCAATGTTGCTCCATATGGCATTCAAAAGTTCAAAATCAGGTCACCATTTTTATCTTTCCCTTTCTTGGGCCCAACATCCACATGAGCACCTCAAGGAATTACATAATGTTGGGAATCAAAATCTATGTAGAGTTAGTTGAGATCTTATATCCTACCTCAGCTTGGTATAGACATCGGATACTCCATAATATGTGGCAAATTCAGCTAGGAGCCATTTCCATGAACCATAAAGCAACAGATTCCTTTGTTGAAAATGTTGAACCTTCATGGCAACTTCTAGAACGAGGTCATACGCAACAGTTTCGGCTACAGAGCCACACTAGAATAAAAGAAACAGCAATCAATATCATAACCTATGAGAATTAATTTCTAAGAAACGGAGCACACAAAATGTAAAATCAATACTACACTGAATTCACACAGTAAAATACCCTCTACCTTTTCAGGTGGGGTGAGGAAAGACTTTTGCATAAAACTCCAATCAATTATGTGAAAACAGGTACTAAGTATAGCATAGCTTTACCTTGAGATTACTGTCATCTGAACTTGTTGAGTAATTTATGTAGAGCTGCAGTTTGCCCACAAGCTCATGTTCTGGTTCTCGGTATATAGACCACCAGCGGAGCTTATCAACCTGCATCCAATTTCGATACGAGTCTTAAAAAAAAACAACATACATTGCTAACTGATTTTATCCAAGCTTAAAGATTTTTTTAGATAAATACTCAGAGAAGATTACCGAGTCTTCAGCAATACTAGCGACTTGAGCAAGGACACGGCCATAATATTTCCCTTTGGAATCTAGTACTTCAACAATTAGATCATCCCCTAGACTATCTGGAAAGCTGTAGAGTCCACCCATACCTTTCACAATTAGAATTGGAAAATCATAAAAATTAAATTTAAAAAGGCAAGTATTGGATAATCATACGTACAATACATGAGTTTCACCAGATCCAGGCTGCAACTTGATGGCATCCTCTTCTGCTGAACTTTTCAGTCTCAATGAGCAGGAGTAAGTTTCTGTTTACATTTATAGAAAGAAATGCTGTTAAGAATATGAACAGGATTCAGCAGGCTCAGATGTTTATGCACAGCAATGAACGAAGCCACCGGTTAACATTTGAACAGTACAATTATCTAGATGGTTTGGGATGACATTCGATAAGTTGACAAGCCAAGCACCTCTATCTGACCATGCTAGATAGCTTTCCAAATCATTATATCTGGGGTTCCTATAAATAGCCTATCAAGGTCAAAATAGTAACTCTCTGATTGGATGACTTACTGATCCAAAGAAAAGCTACTGCTGAACAATTCAGAGCAACAACATAGTATGATCCCCATGTAAAATTCACATTCCCCACTGATAAGTTTGGGGTTTTGAACTATGCATACCTTGCACAACTTCATATGATGATGAGCTGTTGCGTAGACTAGTAACACCAATCTTCAGAAGTCCTGAAACCTGTTTGATGTACTGAGTGCTGGCATGCACATATGCCAAGCTTTGGCGTGAGAAAGAACCATTTGCAGGCACACGAGGGGCGACACGGATTTTTCGAAAAGTTTTCCAAGCAGAAGAAAGCGATGACTGAAACTTGGATAAGCGATACTGGACCACATCCAATTTTAGCTTTGGTGCTGAAAGAGATGAAATACTACAGCCACTGGGAGGGTCGAGACTTGTTTTAACTTTACGGACTGCACAACAAATGAGATAAAAGGACAGCTGAGAACAAGTATTTTGATGGTGAAGATGTTGATTCCAGGATAAGTATTACCTTGCACCTTCATCTTCCCAATTATTTTCTTAGGCTTTGGGGCAGCTCCCTCACAAACAAGCTCAGAAGAGCGCTTTGCCAATAGTTCCTCTTCTGATTGTAGTAGCACGTGATGTACACTGTCATTTACAAAAAATGGGAGCTGCAGTGAGATTGTGGGAAGTTACAAATTAGGAATTTAAGGGATCTTCACAGTGATGCTATAACATGCATGGTTACCTTCAGAATAAAATGATATCACATAAAGATTCTCCAAGTAAGAGAGCAAAAATGAACTTTGTTCTTAAATCTCAGACACTAAACAACACATTGATATGCTATAGTAAACTTCTTCACAGACTTTGGAGGACTTCCATTAATTCATAAACCTCTAATTTATACTTTGGGAATTGATATGGTTTCATCTGGAAAATAAATTTGCTTCAAAATTCATATTGTTGTCAAAAAACAAAATGAGCATTGCACTGTTTTCTCCTAATTATATACAAATTCTTACACATCAAACCTGATGAAAACGACCTGGATAGCACTTGAACTAATGGCTGCTAAAGCATCTCATCATAGAATATCACACAAAGCAAATATAATACAAAAAGGGGCAGGCACAAGTGTCCAGGTCAAAAAAACTAGTATGTCAGTCCGCTTTCTTAATGCTCCAACAGCCCTAGTTCTGAGCCAAAACATTATAAATGCATATCAAAATATAAAACTGGTAATACCTTGAAGGAAAAGGAACTAAAAAATTTTCTGCACTCTTGCAACAGTATGGTGGAATTCAAGAATTCTCAAACATTTTTAAGTCAGAGGACATCCCTTTCACTTTGTTGCATTTGCCTAGTCAATCAGATATTCTTCTTTTTATAGGAGAAAAAGGAAAGGAAAAGGCAAACTCACCTAAATGCCTCCCGTAGTAAAGCACATTCATTTTCCAAGAACATTGGTGCTTCCATGCAACCCCTAGCCCAAGCATGAAGGCAAAGCCGCACACACCCATCATATGCAATTACAGCATGCCATGGCCCCAATGCACTGTGTTAAATTTATAAAAATTATTAAAAATTTAATGAACAGAAAAAAAAGGCAAAAAGATGAAATATCAGTTTTATCTTCTTCAACATCTACAATTATTGCATTAGTTACACAATACCTTGCATGAAATGTTGGGACTCGAGCTGGGTTTGAACCAGATGTGCCAGCCTCTGCACCAGCAGTTGCTCTGTGAATGAAGAAAAAATATAAAGATATTTATATGATTTATTTAAAATAAACAATTAAATAGCCCATTTCAGTGAAATACCAATAAAGGGACTTCTAAAATAAAGAGCAGTTGCATCAGTTCAGCTAATACAGAGCCACTATTAGAAAAGCTTCACGGACCTTGCAAACTTATCTGGATTCTGGTCTCCACTATTGTCCTTCAGTTTAACTCCGGTTGCGTTTTTTATTTTATTTGGATCATTATTGGTATAGAGACCATGTGAATTTTCAGGGCCAGCTGCTTCATGCATTACAAATGCTTTTTGGGCACCTTCTTTAATTTCCTGACCTCCACAAAATGGAGGCGCACTGGGAATGTCATCATCATGAGAAAATTTATTATTCTTCAGGTTTCTGGAATGCAAATCCTGCAAACCAACAAGCTCAGCAACTAAAGTCTGTAAAAACATGAAAGTGCAAAAACCATGCAGAAAGCTTATCCTGTAAAAATGAGCAGGTAATAGATGAAGGATGGCCCAAACACAATTCATCAAGCCACGGTTCAGATAAAATTGCTAACAAGTTACAGAATTAGTGAAAATGATACTAGTTCATCCAACAGAAAGTTGAAATTCAGATTATACAACATGGACACAAAACAACCATCCTTCATTTTGGCTCTCTAGACGCTTGCTTTAGCTTCTGATTCTCGTAAATTGTATATCTACAATATTGGCATGCCAACCTCAAATGGTGCCTCGCATCTGCTAAGGATGTTCTATACCATGTATTTATCGAATTGAAACAGCACACATGGATGCCTAAAAAGTGTTACTAAATCCTGATATTTCTATGCAGATTCTTCATGTAGCCTGAGCAACCTCAGTGTACAGCAACCAAATAACAGCAATATGACTACAGACATTCAACATCAGGCATCTAAGCACACATGCACAACCAAACACAACCCAACACACACAGCATACGCAAATGCAGCCCCAACTCCGAATTACAATTAAACTGAAGTAAACAAACCTTGGCAGCAACAGTTTCTACATTAGCTTGAGAAGGTACACTTGAAGCATAACCCTCTGAAACATGTAATTTACTCCTCGGCAAAGCACTACTAACACTCCCAACTTGACTGGCAGAAAACTCTGAACTACCTGCCGAATCTGATCCCTCCTCCTCATCCTCCGTATAACCATTCCTTCCAACAGAAGCATACCGCGCATTCCCTCTAACCAAACTCTCAGAGAAATTCCCCCCTCTACCTGCCACAGTCTCCATAGAAGAACTAACATCAGAGTACCCATAATCACTGGCATATCGCGAGGTCCTTCGGGCAGCATTTCCATATCTTCGTTGATTAGTGGTGGAATTGGGGACTTTTTCGTCCTGTGGAGATGAATCGAAGGAATACCGTCCACCATAAACATCATCCTCGTCTGACTCCGTGACCATGTCATTGTCTGAGACAGACCGGCTATCATCGGCATCAGGCGGTAGGGTTCTAGGTAACGGAATTGCCGAGGATGGCAAGTGTCCACTTCTGAATTTAGAAGCTGGAGGTAAGCCAAACCCTCGGCCGTTTCTAATTGGATCAATTCTAGGTCTTAAACTTGAATGTGCGAATGCAGTTGCTTCTTTCTGCTTCTCATTCAAGAAACATTATTAGATCTCAGTGAACTACGATTGTTTGATAGTAAAAAATAAAATTAATTTTGTTGAAATTATTAATATTATTATCTTTACCTCTCGAGCCCAACGGCTGTCAAGTCCTTCACGGAACATTTTTTTTAAAAAAAAAACCTAGACACAGACACAAAAACATGAATCTTAGTTTACAAAACAAACAAACAAACAGAAAGAGAAACAAATAAATATAATGTGAAATAAAAGCATTGGAAGAAACCAATCGAATCAGACCTCTAAGATTATGAAAGCAACAGGACTTCAGTGAGAGATCAGGATTGAGTGAGAAGGACTGTCAGTGCGTGTGCGAGTGCGAGTGCGAGTGCGAGAGAGATGATTGAAACGAAATCAACTTGGAGAAGTGGAAGACAGTGAGATTTGAGAAAAGTTTGCTTCTCTAATAAGCTTTTTTTGATAGTACTGTTATTTTTTTCCAGCCACTGCAAGACGCTTAAGCTTCTTTTTGCTCCTCTCTGTCTCTTCTATGCGGGTAATTAAATATGAGAATGAGAGAGACAGCGAGGGTTTTCTTTTTCTTTATATTTTAGATTCTCTCTCTTCCAAATCACCCAGATAAGGAAGAGTATTAATGACATCAACGTGATCTGTAGAAAACGCCGTCGTCTACGTTAATAGTGAGGAAATACGACGCCGTGGAAGTACAGCAGATGGTATCAATAAACGGAGGCGGTGATAACATAGATTAATCAACAAATATTCTATACATCAGGCCGATAATAAAGCGCACGTAAGAGAGATGAGGAAATCGTGATTCGTGAAAAAAGTAACGGGTGAGTTGACGTGGCAAAAGAGCTCCGTTTTCTTGTTATTTTACATTTAACAAATTACCAATAAATAGTCGAACGTTGTAAAGTGGGGACAGGCACTCCTTACTCTAATTCCCCGCTAAGCACACATTCACTACGCTAAGGAATCACTCACGTGCTTTGGTGGGGTCCCCACGAGACCCGCAACACCACTTTTCTTCTTCGAAGTGTTCGGCTCTTTCTTTTTTGCTTTGTCGTAACCAAATTCAATTGTAATGACCACAATGCCCATCATCAACCGTTTGATGAACAAATAAAACGTTGTTTAACAAACGCAAAGACACAAGCAGCTCCACATGGTACAGCATCAGATATCTAATTTTTGACGTTGGAAGCGAAAGAGGAAAGTCGATAGGGCTCCGGCTGGGATGTATTCAAATAAAAAAAAAACCGTGTGCTTGACGACGACGACGGTCCATGGTCGACGCATGTGAACTTCGGATTTTATTGTTTTTGGCTATACGTGAATTTGGATCGTACAGCAACATGGGTGTTTTTTTGAATTTTTATAGTGATAAGCCAATCATTCCACTAACGTTGACGGTGGAAATCAGAGGAGAATAAACTTTAATTTGAAATTTTTTGAACAGCTGGAAACTGGCCTCGTTTCATTTTCAATTTACCAATCTTGTTGACATTGGGTACTAGTTATGGCATAAGGCTGGGCCACTACTGGCTTGCCAAAGCTAGAGTGCTTCACCAATCCAATTACCTTAGAGTGTGTTTGGTATTGCGGTAGCTGTTGTAGTTATGGTTTGAAAAAAGTTATTTTATAAAAAGTACTTTTAGTTGAGATTGGTTTGAAAAAATAGGTGTTTGGTTAAAACTGTGGTTGAAATTGAGGTTGAAGAAAAAGTAATTTAATATGTTTGGTTAAGAGTGCTTTTGAAATTGAGGTTATGAAATAATTTTAAAAAATATATATTTATATTAATGGTTTTTAATTTAAATATTGTGGATTTAACTATTGCTATTACATCATAAAATAAATAATACTTTATATAAAATATTTTTTATTGTTCCATTAAACTATCTACAATTCCATCACGTAAGAAATACATACGACAAGGCTATAGTTTTTTTTTGTTTTTTAAGCACGCAACAACATCAGGTAAAATATAATCAGGAATAAAATTGGAATTGCGATCAAATTCTATAAATGCTACCTCATCAAGCGATCTCTGTAATTTATGCAGTGTCATTGAATAATGTTAAACACTAGTTTTTTTGAATAAAACACAATTAAAAAATAAAAAATAATTTTTATTTTTTATTTTACTGGGTCGGACCTGGTTCAATGCATTTTTAAACTTTGAACCGGAACCGGTCCGGCCTGAACCGGAACCGGTCTGACCTGTAGCATGACTACACTGTTCAGTGAACAGTGTAGCCATGCTACACTATTCGTGTGCTAATTAATTAGCATGAACAGTGAACTGTTCATGCTAATTAATTAGCATGAAGGGCGCAGGAAGCAGCATGCACAAGAAGCAGCATTCGTCTGCTTTTTTTTCTCCTGCGTTTTGGACGCTGAAATGCCATGCATCCCATGAATAGTCAATTGTTTTTTTTTTTACCAAACGGGTTGCATCTATATTTTGTTAAAAACACAGATGCAACCTCGCTACCAAACGCCCTTTTAATCAGGTTCGGTATCAAGGTAATGACGCCAGGCCCCGCTACCTCTCTGATGACCCACCTAACCACCTACCATTTTAAAAAGGTGGAACAGATAGCCTTGTTGATAGATCAGTTCTCCCTGTCCATAAAATGCTCCAACCGTTCAAACGCATCGATTGCAAGCCTAACCGTCTCTCCGTGTACAAGTTGATTCATAGTCTCATTGCCGTAAACAACCAAAAACTACGCATAAACCTTAAATTCAGCCTGCACAGATTGAAAGCACCAGAGAGGTGACTGCTTCATACGGGTAATATAGGCATTGCCTTCAAATTTCTTGCCCTCCTATCTAGTGGTTTTCTTTCATATCTTCACCAATTTATCCCGAGATCATAAGATTTATTCAACTTATTGTCGGACATCTTGCATAAAGGCGGAGAATTTAGGTCACTTGAAACTCGAGGGCAAACCACCGGTATAATACAAGATGCTTTCAAATGACACTTGATCCCAAACAAATACCTCTTACAGGGGGCAACTTTCTTGACAGTGGTTCTAATAACATACAAGGACAATGGAAACTTTTTTATTTTGATGAGTGCTCAAGGTTTAAAAAAATCTCAGCTCATGTAATACATGCAGTTCAAAATCAGCTTATTGGAGTTCTTTTTCCGAACTTGAAGACATGTTTTGTTATGATCTTCACTGTTTTTAATTTAGGCAAATAGCTCATCCACATTACACTCTCCAAGGAAAACTTTGAGACTGCGCGGTGAACCACAGCTGCCTTCAGCTATAAGTGCTCTGTCATTAGCAGCCATATGTGCAATTATCTTGTATATCATTTCAATCTGCAACCAATGAAAGGAAAGTTTTTGATAAAAAAGGAAAGAGAGAAAGAAAAAAGTGTTAGCTGAACATTCATCACTCAAGCAAGCCGAAAGGAGGTTATTGTACACACATCTTCGGTAGCATGGCAACGATCGGCTACTTCCTCGATTGTCAATGGTTCCACAGGCTGTTTGCAGCTGAAAAGCCAGAGGAACGTGATTGTAATCAGCAAAAGGAAAACTGCTTCCAATAAAGTAAAGAAGAAAGCACAGAGATTAGAAGTTATATAAAGTTGCAAAAGTTAGACGGTTCAAAAGGTCAGAGTTCAGGTCTGGCTGAAAAACGGTTAGGGAACTACTTTTCATCCAAAAGAGAGTTCCTTGGAGCCAATAGTACAACAAAGTTTGAATCATTCTTCTGGCCTTCATAATCTCGTGGAGCTGAACTGTTACTATAAACAATTTAGGCTGGTGGAAAAGGTAGTCATTGTATAGCCAGGTTGGTTTGAGCACATGCTATTTGTGAGTGGGGGCAGGGGGTAGGTGGACAGTCCTCCACATAAAGACAACATCATGCAAGTAGATTTTGCAATAGCACTAGCACATCAGATAAAGTACAAATGGGAGTACAATTGTGAGATTGTCATATCTTACCTTGCCTCATTGAGCACTGCCAAAACCCGCTTCTGAAGAGCTAAAACTTCTCCTGCTGCTTTCTTCCCTGCTTCCACACCTGGGATGGCAATTAGATGTAGATACTAACACTAGTAAGACACAGATCACTCATCAAATATGCATGCATGTATAGTAAGATCACTTAGACTAGAGGGACAAGCAAGAGCAGCCACAATAATAACCTTCATTTCTAGAATCAGATGTGATTTATAGGCAACAGGATACAGCAGTATTTACCAGGTTGATGATAAGCATTGATGTTGACAAGTGAGGCATATATCCCAACTGCCCGTTCATAAAGCCCAATAAGAGCCCCAACAGATCTGGGGGTCACTTCTTGCACTGTGACTGTTATAGATTCCCTGTCCTTGGCATACAGAGCTGACCTAGTTCCCTACACAAAACCAAATCAGTTTTAGGTGGGAGCATCTTGAGCATTTGTTAAAGGAAATCAGTGGAGCTGAAATCTCATCTCCACCATCTAGAACTAAAAACACTATTAGTGTTTAGATACCGTCTCTTGTTTGCACATCTACCTGTAACATTCCAAATAGGTAGTCACCACATGTGACACCTGGTTCAAGCTCCCAATCATGGCCAGGGGGTCTATCTCGTAGCACTTCAATGAACGTTACAAAGAAATTGTGCACTCCTTCTCTCAGTTGTTGAATGTAACTAAAAAAATATAACTGTGTGCATCAGGACGCAGCAAGACAGCACCAACAAATAAATCATAGAAAACTATACATGATCAGCAAAACTTACGCATGCTGATCCGTGCTCCCTTTATTTCCATAGACGGTAAGTCCTTGATTTACCTGAGAAATCAGAGAAAGTCTCATCACCTAGGAAATTCTGGGAGGATTCAATAGGTAAAGGGTGCGAGAAACAGTTTATAGAGCTCGAGTGACATCCCTGTTCACTGATGGGATGCCACCCCGAGTCCTCACATAAGAGGCAACGACTCGCAATATTAAATATCTCTATCAAATGTTTTTACAAGCTTTAATCATAAAGCAAACTGAACTAACAGCAACTTTCAAGATGAAAAACTTGGTGAAAAAAACGCAACAAGGCAATTAAAATTGATAATTTTTTACTGATTGCACATACCCGATTACCATCAAGATCAAATTCCTTTCCAAGTGATTCCATGACCAGCTGTTGCAAATACCTACTGAATAGCAATAGGCTGTCCTTGTATGGAAGCACAACCATGTCCTGCAGAAAGCAAACAAGCAAGGACAAGCAAAAAAAAAAATCAATTCTCATAACTGGTTTTGAATTTCTGATAACTTGTATAGTGCCAACATTTAAAAGGAACCCGTACCTTAGATCCCACCCCCTCAGAAGCCCAATACCAACATAAAGCTAGCAAAGCTGCAGGGTTATTCCTAAGCTGGAGGAGAACTGTATTGATCAGAAGGATGATCCCAATGCAATGCACAAATATAAAACAGAAAATAAAACTAAGACAATAAACCAGACATCAAGCCACAGTTAACCATGCAACTTTCTAGTGGCAAGCAAGGTAAAACCTGCAGAGTAGATAAATCATTGACCTCTAAACAAAGAACTGAGCATGTTCATAGAAATCACAAAATAAAATAATTAGCTCTCCCACAGAACTAAATACTACAGCAGTACTTCAGAAGGGGCAACAGGATATCGTGGTTGAATTTTCAGGCCATGACTCCAAAGCAACCTAATTGCAATCATCTAGAAAGCTCCTCGACTATGCCACTGGATCAATCCCATTTATGCAGCAATAAAAGGAAGAAGATGAAACAGCAAGCATGAATTGGTCTTTTGCCTGCTTGGTTGGAACAGGTGAGTGATGGTTAATGCAAGATCCACTTTACAACAAATTTACATTTATGATATCCTTAGATGACTCATCTATCTCCTACATAGCCTGCTCAACAGAAGGGGTGGAAGCAGAAAATTCCCTGCAAAGTTACAATTATACTTAGACCACATAGTATTTTAGAGTGACATCCACATTTTTCACCTTCTTGTCATACATTTTTCATCATCCTAGTAACTTACATGGTTCATTTGAAAAAGATCAACTTCACAACAGTCTATAACTTATTTAAGAAACCTCCAAAACTTAAAATGTTGGGGATGAACTGACAAGCATCTAGATTTGTAAAGTCCTGTCCAAAATGTTCACCAGGCATACCTAAAAACCACCACCATAAATCACGCTTGTTTATATTTGAATTGCATGAGCTGAAGTGCAAGGATCCTGTTTTGATGACACGGAATTTTCAAATAAACTGGAACCTCTGAGCAAATTAATATGGTTTTTCTCCAAGGTTCCAACAGGTCACCTATACTTTGGAACCTCTGAGCAAAACAGTAACTAAATTGAATCAAGAAACTGTTCAAAAGTTCAAGCAACTAGCAATTCAAAAATCAAATATGACAAATTCATGGTATAGAAATATAAGAATCAATACTTACCACTGTGGTCCTATTTGCCTCATCCATCAATGCCGCACCAGCTAGCATTTCTCTGATGTCAATCCCCTGAAGGAAAGATCACCCATAAGGAATCATGTATAATAAATCAAGATTAATGAACACTTAAGACTCTGAAAATAACGGTAATTTACCTGAAGCGCTGCTGGAAGAAGGCCAACTGCAGACATTTCAGATGTCCTACCACCCACCCAATCAAACATAGGGAATCTAGCCAACCAGCCCTCAATTCTTGCAGTGTTGTCTAGTAATGAATTTTCTTGTGTTATAGCGACACCCTGCATCAAACACATGCAACAATTTCATAAATAAAAGAGTGGGGAGGGAAACTGCATGAAGAGTATAAGGAAATCTTATTCAGAAGTAACAACTTCTGTATTAAAAAACAATGCAGCCTATAATTTTAAGAGACAGGTCAAATATTCATCATTCCAAATCAATAAAGTCATCTGTCACATAAATAGAATCAGACAAGTTAGCATCTCACATTGCCATCTCACAATGGACAGCACAATCAATGATCTAATAACAAAGTTAGCAGCTCAACACTAACCCTGACTCAGTTCTTCTAACATAATTGATGTATGCGACAGAAAATGTGAAAGCTATGTTATTAACATGTGAGACAATCCATAATAAGTGACAACAAACTTCAGTTCTTAGGACAAGACTCTACTAGAACAGTGCACTGTAGCAGGCACTTGCATGCACTGATCATCCTTATAACTAATACCGGGACACTGTCAATGCAATTTACTCATCTAAAGGAGGTTTGACCATGTCAAAGGGTTAGATGCAAGGAAATGCCAAAGAATAGAATAAAAAATCAAGAAATATAACAAAATGAGCATTACCTAGATTGTTTACCGCACACTGTAGCATTTTATTCCAGCTTAGTTCCAATTTAGTGGTGAAAGAAAAATTTTAAAATCCCTTGATAAGAAGCAAGGGAAAATCACAAAAGCAGAAACAAGAACCTGAGATCAAAACCTGTTTTGCAAAATCCAGTCCAGCTTCACGAAAGGCCTGCTGTACTTCCAACAAACCATTTCTAGTTTCAGGGGTTCCTCCACTCTGAGAAGAAATGGCAAAAACATTACATTGGCAACAAACTTACTTTGTAGCAAAATGTAACAAACACTTCTGAGAAGAGAAAACGATAACAATAATAGAGAATTGCATCTTCCTAGGAAAGAAGCAGTGTGTCCATATGGACCTTTGAAATCACAATGACAAGAGTAGAAGCCAGCTCGGGTCCAAGCTGAGCAATCTGATGATCAATTCCAGCAGGGTCTGTATTATCAATGAACCTTATCTGAAAGGAGACAAAGAAAATATTTATCTTCCGCATTCAAAGCATGACATTTACAAGAAAAAAAAATATTATCATGCAAAGAAACGACAATCAGGTCATGTCATCAGCATGCATGCTTTCTTGGTTCTAAAAAGTAACACAAAACCCCCACAGCAGTACAAGTAATGGCATTTCAGCAAACACTAAGCAACTCCCCATGTGAACAGCAGCAATGATAATGATGATGACGACAACGAAAATAGCATAGAATAGAAGAATGCATATTCAGAACTAACATATTTTTGTGGCTTATTGGAAATACCTTGAGAGGAGGATTATCGGGCGCCAATGCCTCCGCAACAAACTGCGGACCGAGAGCTGAACCACCAATCCCAACAGAAAGTATTTGAGTAAAACGCCCCCCGTCCGGAGTCTTAATCTACATTTTATAATCAGCAAAAAAAAAAGTATCAAAAAGTACTTGAATTAACCTTAGTAATCAGTCTCCAGTGATGAAAAAAACATATATTAGCCCGTAACTAACCTTACCACTGACGACTTGATCAGCAAAATCACAAACAGCATCAAGAGCCTTATCAATCTGAGTTTTCAAAAACGAATTAGGCGCTAAGGTTGAATTCCTCAACCAATAATGCCCAACCATTCTCCCTTCATCAGGATTGGCAATCGCGCCCTTCTCTAATTCCTCCATGTCCTTAAACGCCTTATGGAATCGGGGCTCCATTTCCGAAACAAACTCGTCCGTGAAACCGATCCGACTCACATCCAAATACAACCCTAATTCCTTGTGCTGGTAGAGCCAGTCAACGTATCTCCTCCATAGAGAATTAGGATCTTTATCTAGTCCGAGTTGTTTAGGCTTGTTCGGAAGTTTGTCGTTTGTTTTTGATAAATCGGCGGGGATATCGCTAGCGATTGAGCGAGTAGGAGCGAGTAGAGTCCGAGTTCGATATGTGAGCGAGGTTTTGAGTAGGGGAGGATTAAGGGTGGTTTTCCAAAGGGACTGCTTGGGTTTGAGAGAGGGAGAAGAGGAGCAGAGGCCAGAGAGAGAGGCCATTTTTTGGGATTTTTTGCGATGACAGCGAGAGATTATTAAGGGATGGAGAGAGAAAGAGAGAGGTTTTGGTTTGATTTTAGGCCATGACCGACGATATTTTTTAGCGAAATGAGGTAAAGGAAGTTTGGTGTTTTAGCGAGATGGGTGTGGGTGGGTGGGTGTACAGCAGGATTCCCACGTTTGATTGGTTGGTTTCTTTTTGTTGTCTCGTCGATGGCAAATGGACGATGGGAGGAGGGGCCTGTTCTTACAATGGTGTCCTCGTCTATTCCTCAGTTTTTTTCTTTTCCGGAGGCAGTATAAACAAAGGCTGCAACTTTCCACCAATGAAAAGGCAGGTAGGGTTGCGTGGAGGTGTTCAACAAAAGTCAGCCAACCAAAAAAAACAAAAAAAAAACTAACTAAAAACACTAAACTAAGAGAAAAAAATCAAAGAAATTAATCTAAAAACTAGAAAAATCACTCTCCCTGACCCTGAAACATTTTTTTCTTTTTTTCTTTTTTCTTTGACAGCAGCCGCATGGCATATCTCTCTCCCTCCTTGTTGACACTTGAAAGATCACCTTAAATCTATTGATTGTAAACCTTTATTTTTTTTCTTTTTTGACAGCAATCGCACCTTCTCATCTTCCCCGTGTCTCCCTCTCTCTTTCTTCCCTTTTGATCGAAAACCCGATCTATCAATTCTAGATCTTGAAATCTAAGATGATCTTCAATTTTCTCTTTTAATTTATCTTAAAATGGACTGTAATTAGTAGTTATAGTTTTTTTTTATTCTCTTCTGAGATTTATTAATTGCATAAACCCACATAGAAATAAAATTAAGATCGATACTGAACACACCCGTCGATCTAGTTCCCGGTGTTCTGTTGGGTCCTCGGTATTTTTTATCTCCCATTTGTTTTTATTTTTTTGGTTTGTTTATTTATTTATTTTGATAAATATAAGGTGTGGAATTTTTTGGTTGCCAAAAAAACAAGGTTTAATGTAAATGGTAAATTTTTTTTTTTGAGGGGGGGGATTTAATTTGGTTTTTGTAAGCTTTGTTTTTGTGTGTAGTTAATTAATTGGATTCTTATATTTAATAATGGGGTGCCGAAAATGGGAAGAATCAGAGTCTTAGGATGGGGCTCTTTAGTTTTACATTTCGTGAGCTTGCGGCTGCAAGGAGAAAGTTTTGGGAGGTTAACTAAATTTGTTGCCCGTGTTAAAAAAAAATCAAGGAAGAAAATTTTGACACCCGAGATAGTGATTTAATTAGTAATTTAAATCATATAATTATCAAATTCAACGATAATAAAAAAATAACATAAAAAAAGTAAAAGGAACTCAATTTAAATTAACTTGGATTATAAAAAAATTTAATATTAAAAGGCGTAGCTAAAAAAAAAAACATTTAAATCAGGTTAACTCGCAGACTCTGCAATCATGGATATGTAATTGAGATAATCCCAAATAAAAAAACACGAGAAAAAAAGTTTGAATACCAATTACTAATAAATCAAATCATAACATAATAACTTCGGGGAAAAAAAGTAAAGCTTAACCTCTAAAAAATAAAATGTTGGAGAATAAAACATTAAAAAAATATTTTTAAAAGGTCAAAAAAACTCAGCATGAGCCTACTCAGATCAAGATGTAAAATCTTTGACCTGATAGTGATACCAAAGTGACCATGTTCGAAAGTAAAATTAATAAAATCATGAAACTCGGTTATCACATAATTTAATGTCAAATAAAAAAATTCAAAAAAATTCAACGGAAAAATATAAGTTAACTCGAGTTAACATGCAAACCTTGTGACCATGAGAATCATGAAAATCTTGAATTGGGTTCAACCATTAAGCTTAATTCACAACTAGTTTAATTTTAAAGGATAAGATTATCAAAAATTCTGGAAACATGGTTTGCACCGTGTTCCTAAACACATCCACGACATTAGGTCTGTAGTAATTTTAGAGAGTCAAAAACATTAGATTTTTTTATTCAAATGCCAAATAATTTTATTATAAAAAAAAATTCAATTCCATATAATATGTTAAAAATAATTATATCACAGTAAAAAGACAATCCTATCCTCAACACCCAGTTTAATGGTTTTTTTATATTATTATAATTAATACTAACTTGAATCTTGTTGGATAATAACTTTGCCAGGAGATTATTTTTTTTGTTAATAAACAAAAGTAGATTCCAAAATTACTTTCACCGGTGCAGATTTTAGCAGAAAAATATTTAATTTTTTCAAGTTGCTAGTTGTTTACCAACATGTTATTTACCATTAAGGAAGGAGAGCTTTCAAATAAACAGCTATGGTACTGGATTGATCTAGTTCGAAGAATGGGTGTACTATGCTGGAAAAAACGTTTAAAGTGCCCACTTGACAAATGGCGCCACCGTGTAACTAGAGTTTCAAGAAATTTTAATTTTAATTTTCTATTAAAGTTATTATTTAGTGTTTTAAAATTATTTTAATAATTATTTAAAATTTTTTAAAAAATATTATTTTAATATATCTCTAAATAAAAATTACTTTTATTATTATTACAAACACACCCTAAAATTTTACCGGTGAACATCATTGGAAGGTTTTTTCGAGGGAAATGTCTCCTGCCAAGTAACGTGGCTTGAGAACTTTCCCTTGGTGTTCAGAGGGTTTTATTTCTAAAAACAAATAATTTTGTTCTCGTTAATTCCGTGAACAGCAGGCAGATATTATTGTTTGCAATTCGTGACTCGTTGGAATTTCCAGTCTGGCATTTTTATTTTTTTCAACTACAATTATTGATAGCTGTCGCTTGATCTATGTGAAAATGATATTTGATATGATCTATGTCCATAGTTCTCAGTCCATTTGCGGTGAGAAACAGTGACATATACTGTCCACTCCAACTCATCTGGGGATTTTGGACCACGCCACTACAGAAATACTTGACCAAACGTTCGTAAACCCCGCACAGATTTTATTCTTGTTTTCTACCTGAAAAATATTTCTTGACCGTTTCGAGCAAGTTGTTTCAAAATGTGTGCTGCAGACCACAAGAGCTTGTGATTATTGAAATCAATTTTTTTTTTTTTTTATAAGAATGTGTAAATTGTGTTTTTAAAAATTTTGATTTTTTTTTAAATATTTTTATATTATTTTGATATGCTGATATTAAAAATAACTTTTTAAAAATAAAATATTTTATTTTAATATATTTTTAAATAAAAAATATTTTTAACCGCTATTATTAATATAATCATATTAATCTAACTCACCCATGTGCCATGATCACGTATAAATGCAATGGTTTACTTTTTCATGTTTCTGTAGAAGCGGAGATTGAATTTGTTTAAAATTGTTGGGCCATTGACCCAAAAATATAATATATTAAGTTTCTCTTGTCATCCTTTTCAGTTATTTTCTTGTGTTGAGAATATAATTATAATTATTTTTTAAAAATATTTTTAATATTTACATATTAAAATAATTTGAGAATATAATTTTTTTAATTTAAAATAAAAAATAAAAATTTTAATTTGTTTAAAAACACTATTTAAACATGAAAATAGGCCGGGTGTAACTAATAAGTCAAACAAATTAATAAGAAATAACGCAGCAATTGTCAACTGAATAATGGCATGTAACATGCAATCATCGTTGAAAACCAACCTATAGCTTATAAAATTAAATCGAAATCGCTGAAACGATGTTGATTGCCAGGTTCTTCAATAATACGATCAGGATTTATGTCCGTGCGATAAGGGGCAATTTTCAAAACTAATTTTTGTTCAATTATACAATGATTAAAATAAATATTTATAAAAGTTTGATTTAAAAAAAAACAAATCTATAAATATAAAAATCAAAGTTCTCAAATTTTTTCTCTTTTTAAGTTTTCCACTTACTCTCTCTCATTTCTCATCATTTGAAGATCCAGATATGAAAAAATATATTATAATCAAAACATGATAAACTAACCAACTGTAAATTTAGAAAAAGGAGAAAAAATTTAAAAACAGGTTATTCACTCAATAAAATTTAATAAACTCAATTAATTTAATAATATAATTAAAAAAATCAATAATAAATAAAAAGAACAAAAAAAATACCACTAACCAACTGTCTTTTTTTTTTTTGCCAATATCATAAAAAGATTAAAAAAAAAAGGTTGGAGATCAATCATTGCTCTGCCTTGAACACTGCTTCACCGCTAGAAAAAACTGCAAATAAAAAGGGTGTGAAATTACTTTAACCTCCTTAACTCCATTCCAAGCACCGCATGAAAAGAAAACTGTAAATAAAAATAAATAAAAACCCAGGTACAGTGGCCTTCGTCCAGAAACTTCGTTAGCAAACCACACGAATGAAGCCTCATCAGTACAGGACAGAAATAATAATAATGAGGCACGCCGATACATACATGATTGATGATACATATACTGATACGTATCAGAGGACCGACCCACATGGCTGGTGCAGAGGTTTATCCTCAAGAGAAGCAAATCTAAAGTTTGAATCAAGAAAGGGCCTCTCACACCGTTGTCCTGTGTCTAAAGCTCCAACAGTAACATGATGATGTGGGACGAGTGGGACGATTCTCAAACCCAACCACAACCACAACAGCAACAGCAACAGCAACAGCCAGACCAGGATTCTTGCTTTAATTTCGATCTCCTTTCCCTTCTCTCTAGACCCAAGGTGGTTGCATTTCCCTTTGATTTTTATTATTTTTGTCATGTTAGGGTTCGTAACTGGCAATGTATGCAGGATTATTATAAAATACTGGAAGTTGATTATGATGCTACGGATGATGCTATTCGGTCGAACTATATACGCCTAGCACTGGTTCTTATCCTAGATTTCTCTCTTTTCTTTTTTTTCTTGGGTTACCGCTTTGTGATTTGGATGAATTTTTTTTTCGGTTTGTAATTGGAAGGTTTGGAACTTGTGCAGAAATGGCATCCCGATAAGCAAAAGGACGAGGATAGTGCCACTTCGAGATTTCAAGAGATAAACGAGGCTTACCAGGGTCTGGATTTTACTCGTTCCCTTTTATATTCTTAAATTTCTTTTTTTCCCCTCAATTAGTTAAGTGAGAATTTATGTTGCCTGAAAGTGCCCATAACACTGTTTCTAAGTAATCTCTCTGAGCGTTCCAAGATTGTGTTTGTGCGTGCCAATTACCTCCTATTTCCTTGTATTCTACATATATAAGTTTATAGATTACTGGCTAGCTGTGTGCCTGGCCTTTATTCATGGCTATTCTTCTCCTAAGATAGTGATTCCAAATGGGTTGAATCCCATGTTGTTTTGCTCTTTCAGCATGAACTCTACAAGTGCAGCACTATCTGTTAAAGTTTTTTGTGCTAAGTGTCTTGGTGAATGTTATAGATCACCGTTTTAGCCAAATAATAATTTTGAAAAGTCATGGGAAATAGCATACTCTTGCGAGTTTAAAAGGTGCTTTCTTATCATAAAGCACTCTGCTGCACCACCCACTCGGCGAGTGGGTTCTCTAGGACATAAGCCTTTTGGAAGTGAATCTTGTAGTTATGATGTTTTTGAAACTTCTGGTTTCATGTTTCTGCTTCTGTTTGTGCACAGTTGATTTTGGTGTCTTTCCATGAACTGATTCTAATAAATTCTTACTAGCTAGCTAATATTGATTCCCATCAATCATCTTTCACGCTGGGATTACATAAACTAACAAGTGCAAGAAGTGTGTGTAGCTAATACCTTATGCAGTGATTGGACTCTCTATGAACATACCACTCTATTGTATTCAACAATGTGGTACAAATCATTCTGTCATTCATGATTCCATTGCATGAGCTGAGTTAGTCAAAAGGAGCACCAGCATATTATCACATTATATGTGAGGTCTTAACCAAACAACCATGAGTGATGAGTTTGAAATCTTAATAAGAATGAGGGAAAGAAAAACATTTTAAGCTGACTTCCTTTTTTAAGCCTTTTAAAGAGGATCATTTATAAGCAATCAATCTATTTCTCCTTTTTAGTGTAGGCAGGAGCAGTTGCTTCCGCTTTTGATTGGCAGTTTATCAATGAGAATTAGGACAAATTTATACAATAATGAGCTCGACACCTAGCAGAGTTTCTGCTCATGTTCTTTAGGTCCCACATAATTAGATTATGCGTGGTTAGGTTGGTATTTCTCCTTAATTAGGGAGGTCATTTCCGATAGGATTTCTGGGGAGATTCATGGCTTTTAGTGGCCATGAGAATTTTGCTGCAAATATTTTAAACAGTGAACGACACCCAAATGTAGCAATAGTTAAACTGAGTTTCTGTAGATGGTTGAAATCTTTTTGGGGTACAGAGAAGCCTGTCATACCTAACTAATTGTTCTTTATCATCCATTATTTAACATATGATGAGAATCAATGCCTGTTCAAATCCTCGAAGAAACACTTCTGCAATATACCTTTGTGCTGGTCCTTGTCTCTGTGTGTGTTTGTTTTAATTATGTGAGAAAATGGATTCCTTGACCTGAAGTGCCATGAGCATGATGATGGTAAGGTCTTTGCCCCTGTTTAGGGCACTGAATGTATAGCTTACTCACAAAATCCTTAGCGAAGAACAACACATACAATTTGTGGCCAGTTATCGTGCATAATTGACAATGGAATCTTGTAATTTTCTTTGACAGTTTTAAGTGATCCTGTCAGAAGGAGAGAATATGACAAGAAGGGGATGATGCACATCTATGATTACAACATAAGCGTAAGTCTTATTTGCTGTTGAACTTTGTTTTTCTTATGCTTGTGCATGCTCCGGCCTGATAATGCCCCTCAATTATTCTTGTGTTGGTTGCAGGAGTACCTCAACCGGTACAAGGGCCTTATATTAACATGTAATGGTCTTGGGATCAGGCATTCAATTTTATAAGCAGAAACAGAGTGCGTGTACATTTGCCACTAATCTTCTTACCTGGTGATTCAAAGGAGTAGAACAGCTAGGAATTGGGAGCAGCACAGTTTGGATGTATTATGGAATCTAATACGTGCGTCAGTGTATATATATGGGTAGAGCAGTATCCCTGCAAAAGTGTTACGTTATGTGACAATTTTTTTCTATCTTGGGAGGGCTGCGATCTTACCATCGCGTGGCTGTTTATTTTTCTGATATTGTTGCTTAATTGATGGAATGTTTTAATTTGCCATGACGAAATACGTTTTTCTGTGTCTTGAAGACATCTAATGGGCCCTGAGCTGTGCAGGAGGTTGAAACTCTTCCCTTTACAAATCTCTACCGTTCTTGGCCTTTACTGAATTGGATCCTGATCGCTTGTAATACTATTACATGTCATGAGATGATGAGTTGACGGGATTGGATTGAGTATTTGGGTAATTCGGGTGGGAAAATTTGTCAATTGGATTTTTTTTTTAATTTCCTGAACTGAATTAAGTTTTTGATTCTCTACATTATATTTTTACCAATTTACATTTTGGACCGAATTTTCTGAAATATTTTGAATTCTTTTCGGCGACCCGTGCATTTCATTTCTTTTCCTGTTTTTTTTTATGTATGTTTTTTTGGATGATTTAGCCTTTCAACAAAAAATTTAAAAAAAAACAAAAACAAAATAGTGTTTTTGAAAAAATAAATCACTGTGGAAAAGTGGTAGGTTTTGTACATTTTTTAAAGATTCTTTTGTCTATTTTTTCGTGATATTTTTATTATTTTCTCATTTGCTTATTTTCTCTCTTAAAGTTAGATTTTTCAATTTCATTTTTTTATGTTACATTTTCAATTTTTTTATTTCATAACTTTCTTTTGTTTTGCATTTCTTACTGTGTTTATAGTTTGTCTATTTTTATGTGATATTTTTATTATTTTCCCATTTGCTTATTTTCTCTCTTGAAGTTTGATTTTTCGATTTTATTTTTTTATGTTACATTTTCCACCATGTAATACCATGGAGGAAAGATCTCGTCGAGATGATTTTCACAGCATCAAGGATGATTGTCATTGAAGCTTAGAGCACGCCGCCACAACAAGATGACATTCCTCGCGTGTTGGCGGGTGTGTTACACTCACCAGACACACGGGCCATACATTTTTTTCTTTTTCATTCAATTTAATCCCTGATTCTCTAGTGTCTTTATTCTAAACCCTGATTCTCTAATAATTCTTTAATATTTTTTCCTCTTGGTTTAAATTGGTCCATGATTTTCTTATTACTCTTTAATTTGATATAGAATCTTATCCCGACCTGTTCCAATAAAAACCCAACTATACGAGAAAAGAAAGAAACAAAATAGCTTAGTTGGCTTTAAGTACAGCCCAGCCGAACACATCAAGAGATTGGAAATATACTTGCACCTTGAAAACATGTTGTTGTGTTTATGTTTAATTATCTGACTTATACATTTCAAAAATACTATTATTTGTCATCAACTATAAAAAAAAATAGGCGCCCCCTAACACTTTGAAACTTGAGTCGGACATGAAATTGGTTGAAAGGCTTAAGTTTGACCCACTTAGTTAAATTTAATGACAATATCAGAGAGTTTTATGCGACTTTTTTTGTTGTTTAAAACAAAACTTAGTTTGACTCACTTCATAGTGTAGGAAATAATTTAGTTTTTTACCAAATTAGTTTGGAATTTCAGGATAATTTAATTTTTTTAGTGGTGCTCACTTTAGGGTGTTTGGTATCAAGGTTAAACTTGTTTTTTCATTAAAATTTGATTTTTTATGCTTCAAACTTGTTGATGTTTTTGAATCGTTTTGATGTGTTAATGTAGAAAATAAAATTTTAAAAATGAAAAATATTATACGCGAATTTTTAGGCTGTTTTTTTTTATAAGCATGTTTTTTTTTAATATTGGCTAAATAACATAATTTTAAGAAAATGATGAATTAACATAGTTTATATATGTTTCAATTGAAAAATGCGACATTAAAGCTTGTCGCTGCTTGGAATAGAATCAACATTGATTTTAAAAAAATTACGAAACAAAATACAGTGTAAAGAAAGAGGGGAGAAAGAAGAAATAAAAAAAATAATATTAAAGACACACTGAAACTTCAATTGCAACATTATCTGTACTATTTAAAAGATCTCGACAAAAGAAATTCAATAACACTGACTAAGGTTACTAACGGTGACCCGAGTGTACATCATTTGTCACTGAAAGCAAGTGAGTCATCTATCACCTTTGGACGATAAGTGTGGCACACTCGAATCCTTGTTTGTAATATTTTTTGGTGTGATTAGATTTATCTGGTTGATATATTTTTTATAGTACCAGTGATATTATAATTAAAATTTTGATACACTTTCGTGATTTATTTTATTTTATTTTTTTCTCTTTTTTCTTCTTTTAATGTGTGAACCCTTTTATAATTTTTGTTTAAATATTTCGACTCTAATTAGCGGCAAGTTTCGATGCTGTATTTTTTTAATAAGTATATACTGTGTTATTTTAATAATTTGTTTAAAATTGTGTTATTTAATTAGTACTTTTTAAAAAATTGCTATCTTTTTTTTAATAAGAATATTTCTTAAACTTGGCAGGCAGCGAGCCATTAACCTCTTGAAATTAATAATTTCCTATGTGGAATATAATATTTTTTCAACCAATAGATACATTTCGAAATGTACGGTGATCGGAAAATCCAGTGGCGCGCCGGGAAGAGACAACCCCTGGAGGAGGGACTCTTGACAGTTGACACCTCCAATGGGAGAAATAGGCTTTGAATTGGTACCGAAAACTAGTTTTTGACAGCCCTGTTGCAGCACAGGCCTCCACTCCTAACAAAAGCACAAGTCAGAATTCAAAAGAAATTCCTAAAACTATAATTTGACCTAGAAAAACACAATTATTATCCTCCTAAACTAGGTAAAATTAACAGAACATGAAGGGCGTGGCTAGGGGATTGTAGCAAAGACTTCATCTACTGTATATCGACACAACGAAATGACATATTTGTTGTTCTTGATAAAAAAAATGAATTAATTGGATTTGGAGGGTATTTTTTTTTACACAGGTAATATTTATCATTCTAAAATCATCAAGAGGCATCTGAGACTATATTTAGCAGTATGGTAACAGTTGTTTTTCAAATAACTTTTCGTATTAAAATGTATTTCAATGATTTTTTTTTATTTTTTAAAAATTATTTTTGACATCAGCACATCGAAACGATCCAAAACATACAAACCATATTAAATTTTAGTAAAAAAAAATTAATTTTTTTTGAAACGCCATTTGCACCGCGTTCTCAAATAGTTTCTTAGTTTTTTATGATTTTTTGAACAATTCAGTTATTTAAACATTCTTAAAAGCAAAAAAAATAAAAAAAATTGACCATGATCTATGAACATTATTTTTATTTCCCATTTAATAAAGCACAATGTAATTATTTGATTGCATTTAAACTTGAAATTCTCAAGCATGATTACAAGGGCTTATTCATCATTTCTTTACTTTTATTTCATGATAATTATTTGATTTGATGATCAATATAGTTACTTGATGAATAAAATAAAAAAAATAAAAAGCTATTGACCATTTTTTTTGGACAACATGTGTGGCTATCTTCAGTAGTTAGAACCACTATTCTATCATGTTATTAGATTTTTCATGATATTTTTTTTAGACAGTGCGTGCATGATGATTTTGTTGGGTTTGATACTAGTTTAACCTTTTTTTTTTCTTTCATTTCTCTCTCATTCACCTTGATTTGTGCTCAAAATCTAAAAACATCATAACAACTCTTCAATTTCTTTTTCTTTCATGTTTAATCCCTGTTATTTTAATTACAAATTTTTTACTTGAAAATATAATTTTTGAATTGAAAAGTTTTTTTTTTAATTTTATCATTTTTTAATTTTTCAACTCTCCAACCTAATCCTCATTCTTTTGATTGCGATTTTTTTTTTATTTTGAATAATTTATAAAAATTATTTTTTAATGATTTAGTCCCTGTTGCTTTTTTACCAGGTTTTATCCTCATTCATTTTATTATTATTTTTTTGATGACAAGTTTTTTTATTAATTTTTTTATTATACCCCTCAATATTAATTTGGTTGAGAATTGAGTTTTTTGCTTGAATCCAAGTCTGGAATTTAACAGATTATAATTTTAGAAGACTAATAAGCTTGCTTAGTTTTTCATGTTATTGGATTATGGTTGTTTTTTTAATATATGTTTTTAAATCAATCAAATTTATTAAACTCCTTGAATAATAAATCAAATTTGACTTAGACTTAATAATTGAGGTGTTAATTTCTTTTAATTCCTTGAATTTCCTTTAACTCTTTTCTTTTCACACTTAAAAAAACTTTTTCTGAGCATATGACATTGTGCCAACACTAATATAAATTTGCTTGAGTCATATTTTTTAAAATGATATTTTTTCCTCTCTTAACATTTAATATTTAATTAATTATATTTAAACTTTCTAATTTATTTTGATATAAATTTAAGTTTATTATTATAATTTTACACATCACATCACAAGTTTCAAAAAATAACCGTAGTTAAGATCGAAGTTAATTCAATATATAGCCGTTCCAATAATTGTTTTAAAAAAACAGGTGTAGCCATTTAGATTATTTTAAAATTTTATCTTTCTAATGTCTTTATATTATTTTTTAGGTTTTTAAAAAATGATTCCAAGTGCGACGTGGCGCGGAAAAAAAATGGTCTGCGTTTTCGGCCATGA
This sequence comes from Populus nigra, assembly GCF_951802175.1. Lineage (NCBI taxonomy): Eukaryota > Viridiplantae > Streptophyta > Magnoliopsida > Malpighiales > Salicaceae > Populus > Populus nigra. The sequence continues at coordinate 7,618,768 of NC_084855.1, read as the reverse complement.
AAATTACCCTCTTACCCTCTGGAAAAGGAAACAACCGTCTCTCGCACAATTCCCCGTATCCAAAAAAAACCACCAACCAACGAAACAAAGAAAAACCACTCTGCTCTCCTACTCAGCTATTCCTCCTAAAACACAAATCCCTCTCTCCTCTTTCAAAACAAAATGGCAACCACCACCACTGTCCCAGACAACCTCACCAGAGACCAATACGTGTACCTTGCCAAGCTCGCCGAGCAAGCCGAACGCTACGAGGAGATGGTCCAGTTCATGCAAAAGCTGGTCCTCGGCAACACACCTGTCGGTGAACTCAACGTTGAGGAACGCAACCTCCTCTCTGTCGCTTACAAAAACGTGATCGGCTCACTTCGTGCTGCCTGGAGGATTGTGTCTTCAATTGAGCAGAAAGAGGAAGGGAGAAAGAACGAGGAACATGTTGTGCTTGTTAAGGAATATAGATCTAAAGTCGAGAGTGAGTTATCTGATATTTGTGCTAGTATTCTGAGGCTGTTGGACTCGAATCTGATACCGTCCGCTACTGCGAGTGAATCCAAGGTTTTTTATTTGAAGATGAAAGGGGATTATCATAGGTATCTGGCTGAGTTCAAGGCTGGTGATGAGAGAAACGCTGCTGCTGGAGATACTATGCTGTCTTATAAGGCCGCTCAGGTATTATTAATAATCATAATTTTCGTTTTGTTTTTGAAGTTTATCTTGTTCTGTTTGGTTTATTTTTTATAGATTTTGCTTAATGTAACATTTTGTTTCTAGGGTTTGGATAAATAATTGGGGGGGGGGGGAGTGGTGGCTTTACTGTAAGAATCTATGATTTCAAGCAGTATCGGTGATTTTCCAATTTGTGTGTGTGTGTGTTGGGGGGGGGGGGGGGGGGGGGGGTTGTGTTTAGAATTGAGTGAAGAGTTGTGAATTAAAAGTTTGATTCCATGGAAAGTCGTCTCATTTTTTTTCCTGCTTTTCGATTGACTAATGTGGATGTATTGTAATTTTGAAGGATGCTGCGTCTGCGGATCTTGCACCAACACATCCAATAAGGCTGGGTTTGGCACTGAATTTCTCTGTGTTCTACTATGAGATTCTCAATCAGTCTGACAAAGCCTGCAGCATGGCAAAACAGGTATGCTCTTTTTATTTCTAAATACTTTCATCTAATAATTTAAGTTTTTAGATTATATGGTTTTATGACATGATATAGATTCTTGATAGTTAAACTGTCCCGAGTTTGAATCTCAGTGTCATTATTCTCTTTTCTAATTAAAATCTAATTAATAATATAAGATAGTGTAGTACCATGAAATAAATTATCAACGTTTTCTTGTGTGAGTGAATATGATCTGGAATTTCTGAATGGGAAAATGCTCATACTAGTCTTTATTGATGCATGGATGAACATAATCACTTGGGACTCTTGCGAGCTTTTCAAGTAGTTTCAACTGCTCAATCTTTATGATGTGGTGTTGTGCTAATGTACTTGCACTTGCTCATATGCACACACGAAACTTGACAGAAGTTCCAGGTTGTTCCTTCAGTGTTCCTGGCATTCTTCACCACCAATGTTTGTTTCAATGTGTCTGGTTCTAGTCGTACATTGTTTCTCAGCCATTGTGTTTTGAAATGACCAAGGTCCGCATTGCCCTTTGGTACACGCCAGCAGTAGATCGCTACAAAGTTATGTAGGCCTTTTGTCCATGAATAAATGTTAGAACTTTTTTTACTTGTCTTACCATCTTTTTGTGCAGGCGTTTGAGGAAGCTATTGCCGAGCTAGACACTTTGGGAGAAGAATCGTACAAGGATAGCACTCTGATCATGCAACTCCTAAGGGATAACCTCACTCTTTGGACTTCGGATGTCCAGGTTGGTGCTTTTCTCCCTCTGCCTGTGAGCTTCTAGTCAATGACTCTTCTGCTGGAAGTTATGGTTTCTCTTTATTACTAGAGAACCTGATTGATTGAGATCTAACCCTTGGCTATTGTTTTCTTCAGGACCAGTTAGATGAGCCATAGAAGGCATCATAAAGCTTGACCGGTTCTAGTCTTCTTCTGGAGGAGGTGGGCTTTGAATGTCATCCATTTGTGTCTTGATTACCAAGTGTGTTAATTTAAGAAAACTGGGCATCACCCTTGTGACATGGTGTTTTTTTTTAATTATTATTTTGACTAAACTTGCTTTTGAATTTCAAGTGCTTCGGAAAGGGGGGGCATTTGAAGTGGGTATATTTTAATGTCGTGGTTCTTGTTTATACCATAATTTCTCCCTTCTAGACTGACTATACACGGATGATTTATATGTTCAGGTGACGGAAAATACGTAGACTTAACTTCCCAATGCCCACTCTTTGGAGAAATCCTCCCCCTATTTTCATTATCTTCAAACAACCCAACGCAAACAGGGCTCCTGTTTCTGTACGGCTTTTCTGTCAAGCACCAGCCTCGCTGGTTAGTCATGGTTTCTGGTTAAGAACACCATCAAAATAGCCGGAAAAGATAAAGCGTAGTTCGAGTTCGTTACTCGTGCTATCGCAAAAAATTATGGCATTCCCAAACTCAAACCTATGGAAGCTTGTCGTTGAAAGATCGAAGCCCCGACTAATAAAATGAATTGACACTTGTTGCGAAGCCATATTCATTGATTTACAGAGCCTGACTTCCATCTCCATATGCACTCGACGCATGGGCTCCTGGCATCAGTGGCCGAACAAGGTTGGATTCGGGTCAAAAAAGAAGATCGTCGGGAGCCGATGTCCTAACAGCTGTTCAAATTATTGGCGATTTTCTACACAATCACGTCACTGCCAAATCGTAAGTGACCAAAAGCACATGCAAATAATTTCTCACGAGGAGGCCCAGCCAATGACCACCACGCATGCTCCAGGCAGGCAGAAGACACCCAGAGGATAATACAACTTAAATAAACCAGCAGAAGACTTCGTTTAACAAAGCAAGCAAACACCCATGAAATACATACTGCGTGCTAATCATACTTGCAAAGTCGCCGACACAACATTAAGGGAACCCTTGGTATATAATAACAGGTCCCCAATTATTACAGCTAAATACAATACGCAACCAACCACTGACGGGGGGAGAGAACGTCGACATGTGCAAACCCAACTGGTGATGCTAGCCGGTCCAGAGCACTGAGATTTTATATGCTCAGAGTGTACAGATGACACGAGTCAGTCCCTTGTGCTGTCTTTGAGCCATTTTAGGTATGGAATGCTTCCACCAGTGATGGGCAAGGAGATTACTTCTGGTACCCTGAGTAAAAGAACAGAAATAAAAAGCAGAATAAATCTCACTGAAAAAAGCTATTCTTTTGCTAAATTCATTTCCGCCATCCCAACATCATGTTCTTCCTGAGCCTTGAGCAAATGCAAGCGTATAGAATCCTAGGAGACATGGCAGCAACATTCCTAGTGGATAAAAAGTTTAATCTTCTTGCGCACCCATAAAACTGCATGTGTTTCTTAACATCTTTAGCCTGCAACAGAAATTTTCTAAGAAACTTTGTTACTTTATTGTGTACATGTTACATAAGCTTTATGCTTACTCATATTCATGGTTTGCTTTGACATGCTCTGTTAGTGCTTCCAGCAAGGATTGCCTGGTCTTGATAATCAACAGTTCCTCAGCATCTGACTGAATCTACAATCAAAATCGAAAAAAGCAACTTTAAACTTGCACAAGGGCTTCGATGCCCAAAAGATCATAAAGGAGATTTAAGCATATAATCTCTTCTTCAAGTTTAAGCACATCTTAATTAACCAGGGGAAAAAGATTTATACCTCTCCCTGCCATTGATACACCGATTCAATACCTATATTCACGGAAAACATTGGTTATTTCAGAAAGTAATTTCATGAAGAAGCTATAAAACATCAAATCTGCAAAGTTCAAGGTGATGTGATGATGAGAAAGAGAAAGCCTGACTTAACGAATAACTAAAGCATTCCTGAACACTACAGAATTAATAATCTATGGTGAGGTGAGTCGCCACCTAAAATTAAAGCAAAAGAACAAAAGATAGACAACTGTCAAAAGATATGTGTATAGGCAAACCACTATGCATAGATCAATCGTTTTTCCTAGGGAAAAGAAAAAAGTTTGGAAAACATACGATCGTTCTTAAGTTCACATAAAACCTATGGTTGTATTTACTTTCACATAATTGTTTTGCAGTTTAAATCTCTAGTTTTCTTATTTATTCTAAAAGATTTTTCCGTGAAAAATTAAGAAAATATGTTCATTGGATACAAATAACTGGAATGAAAAGCAAGGCCCATGTTTGGCTTAACTTAAAACATATAAAGGAATGGATATAAAAGATTAGTTGAACCAAACAAGGCCCTTGTTTTTTATGATGGAAAACTTGGAAAACAACTTTTTTGGTGTTTTCCAGTTTTCTAGAAAACTAGAGAAATATAAAACAAGTATTTCCGAGAAAATATTTTAATTTTCAAACAGCAAACACATTTTCTATAGTTTTCTATTTCCTAGAAAAAATCTCAAGGAAACTGAAAAATTCTCCGCAGCCAAACACAACCTAACTTGCTCCATAATATATCATCCAACGAAAAAAGTGATAGAAAAAAATCATTGTGCAACATGAAGTTACATTGAATACTGGACATGTTATAGATGATATGATAAATCTCCCAGTGCTCTCGTCTTTATTTACAAAGCAGCTACAGGGTTACTTATAGATGATATGATAAATCTCCCAGTGCTCTCTTCTTTATTTACAAAGCAGCTACAGGGTTACCCTTCTTTTATTTAGGGGGAGAGGGAGTGGAGAGGTGTTGTGGTACAGGGATGAGTCTCAGCAACAAAAAAGCATCAGGGGAGAGTACATGTGTAGCAGGGTGTTGGGCAGGACGTAAAAGAGGGGAAATCAATTCATAACTCAGCCTGTTACAATGCTGCATTCCTAGTCGTAATCTGATATTACAGTTTACTGTGGTTACACTCAATTTCTCAAAACAAACTCAGATTGTCCAACATGGAAACATAGATTTCCACTTAACCAACATAATCTCAAGCGGATACAGAACCTTTATTAAAATCTGAAAAAGCTATCGTATTTTGCCTGGCTAAAAGGAAAGCAAAGATACATAGCATACAAGAAGAAAGAGGCACATGCCTGGTACTATGTTTACACACGCTGCCAGCTTCTCTTTGACTATGCTGTTAGCCAATTTCTTTCCTGCAGGCATATTGAGAATCATAAATTACAAAAGCAAGCATTCAAAACATTGTGTTTTTTAAAACGAGATAGAGATCAAGAATCACAAGAGCTAAGAGATAGAATCAACTTCTGCTATGTTGTGTGCAGATTGGAAAACAACATGAAAAGCTGTAAGAACCAAGAAGTACAAAATTAAGAAAACCTCAACTAAAATAAATAAAATATAAAATGCCACTTAAACTAAGTGGGATTGATATGTTTGATCATATTGATTCATTAATAAGGAAATGAAGAGAACACACACACACACACACACACACACACAATAAGCAGATCTTCTCTAATTCTGCCGGCAACAATTGCTTAATTATTTTTCAAGTAATGAGGAGGATAATGCTTGATTAAAATCAGAATTGAGCATCTAATTAATCCTTTAAGAGGGGGAAAAAACAAATAATAGACAGAATAACAAATAAAGAAGAGAAACGAAACAAAGAAAAAGACACAAACCTGCTTCTCTATTAGGGACAGTAACATAAACAACAATACTTGGTACGGTGTCGGAATTCTCTTCCATTCTGATGTTCGTAGCTTGTGTTGCTGCTGCTTGGCTGCTGCCAAACTTTGATCTAATCCAAACGTTTGAATGGAATTAATTAAATTACAAGGTAATTATATAATCAAGGCACCAAAGAAGAAGAGATTTTAAGGCTTTTTATTTACCTTAAGAGAGGAATAAAGGGGAGAGATTGAGCGCTACCCGTTTTGAGAGAAGAAGAAGAGAGAGTTGTTGGGCATAGATTAGAGAGGCCTAAGCTTATCATGCAAAACGCCCCGACTAGAGGCAAACGCCGTCGTATTGTTGTTGAAGGGAGGATTGATGCAGCTCTTGAAAAGACAGAGGAAGCCATTGCTACTTATAGTCCTGTCAAAGAGTACAATAATATTCATTTCTTGATCTCGAGTTTAGTTTGATACTCTCACCGTCTGAGGAGGAAAGTTTTCATTCCAGAACTATCTGATTCTGCCACGTTATGCATTTAGGAAGAGTTTGATATAATCTAGCGGTCGATGGGGTCTTGTTTTAGTTATGAAGGAACGACAATGCGTAACAAACACAATCTTGCTTGAGTGACATGTCGTTCAAAATTGTTAAGAGAAGGAGAAGATCTGGACATGCCTCCAAGGAAAGACTTGCCTATCGTGGGAATAGTGAAGAAATAAGAGTTGAGAATTCTGTGGGAATTTGAAGAGAAGGGGTTGCTTCCATTTGTCACCATGGATGCTTCAATCTTGGTCAAGCTGCAGATATGTTTGGTATATTTCATACAGATATCAAATAATAGGTGGTGATAATTTCATCAAATTCACAAAGGTACAAAATCTTCACATTCATTTGCTGTTAACTCATCAAGCAGTTCAAATGCAAGTAACAGCTTTCTCTCTCTGCATACAAATTCAACTAAAAGAGCCCAGGAATCTTGCTCTGGTTTGAATCCCATCTCCGCCAATCCATACAACGCCACAACTGCATCATCTGCCATTCCAGCTTTACAAAGGCCAACTAACAACTCGTTTGAAGTGGCATGATGGGGTACAAAGCCTCTGCTAAGTGTCAAACCCAAAAGCTCAAGAGCCTTGTCCAAGTCACCCTTTTGGCACAAGGAATTCAATACAATCCTGTAACTCGCTTTGTTTAGATAAATACCTTCGCTAGAGAGTCTGTTAAGCATCCCAAGCGCCTCCTCGGTCCTACCTTCTCCACAAAATCCTCTAAGTAACACGTTAACAGTTACAATGTCAGCTTTGCACTTTGTTTCTTTCATCTCTTCGAGCAACGCCATGGCTTCATCAATTCTACCAAACCTACAAAAGAAATTTATCAATGTCGTGTATCCAACTGTATCTTGTTTCAAACCAAAGCTCTTCATCTCTTCAAAAGCATCCATGGCCTCCTCTAACCTTCCCTCTTTGCAAAATCCACTCATGAGGGCTGAGTAATTAAATACATTTGGGCTACATCCATTACTCTTCATAAACTCCATTATCTTCTTTGCCCGGTCAACTTTTCCCCAACAGGAAAAACCATTGATTAGAACATTATAAGTAAGGGCATCAGGCAAGATTTGATCCTTCGACACCATCTCCTCGAACAATTCAATTGCTTCTTTTAACCTTCCACTCTCACAGAGACCATCCATCAGAGTTGAGTAGGTAATTAAATTAGGATAAGAAATGCTAGACTTCTTCATCTCCTTCACCACTGCAAAAGCAGATTCAAGATCACCACTTTTACAGTGATACTTAATAAAGATGTTGAAAATGCAGGTATTTGGCTTCAGCATGTGATCCTTCTTCAAATCCAATAAAAAACCCCGCAACAAATTGACCTGCTTTGATTCAACCAGAAGATTCAGACATGTGCTGATGGCTTTAAGCGATGGCTTTTCACGAACAATTGGCTGGATTTTATTAAACATCTCGACCACTCTTTCAAACTCGGATGACTTGGCAAAATACTTCATCAGATTAAGGAATAAACTCTCATGAAACTTGCAAGTTTCATACATCATTTGCCGAAGAAGAGCATCAACAGCCTGAAACTTCTTAGCTCGAGCAAGCTTATCAATTATAGTTGAATAGGTAGCATGATTATGATTAAAACCCTTCTGCTCCACTACCAAGTTAAATATTTCCAAGGCATGTTGAGGATCCCGCTCATGTTTGATCAAGTTTATGGCAGTCTCGTGAGAAATAAATTTGGGTTTCCTTCGTGGTTCCAGAAGGGTTTTGGGTGGGGGGTCCAATTTAGGTGTTAAAAAATGAAGAGGAGAGATCCATGGAAGCGAGGAGAAAGAGCGATGCTTGTGGCAAATAACAACTTTCACAGAATTCATCAAAACTACTGCTTCCCCTTTTTATAGCACTTCATAATCTGAAAAAATACGACCCTGTTAGCTTTTCTTAATATATACCAGAAAAGCAAAACCATTTTGAAGCCAATTTTAATCACTTATTCCATACAAAATCATCATTCAGTACAAATTATTATAGCAATCTAAGAGTTTAAACATAAATTACAACAATGATTACGTCGAAGACAAGACAAAAAACATAGTTAAGGTTACCATTATCTTCATGATTAATTCAGCTATAACTAAGGAGCTAGCAAATTGTCATCAACAGAATCCGCATAAAGGAATAAAAAAATCTAAGTGCGTGAAGTTAAATAGCTAAATCTTCATGAAAACAATGAGATAAGAGAAACACTAGCCTGTTTGTGTCATAGGGGGGCCGAGATGGGAGAGTGACTGCGCGAACTCCGTTTGAAGAGGTGAGGGCAGGGCGGAGGTGGAAGAAGGAGACGGGGGGTCGAGTCCAGTAGAAAGCAACAAGTTCTTCTCTATGATGGATAGGCTTGGCCCATTAAGTTTCTTTCGTTTGGAGAAATGGACAGAAAGTGGATCTAGGATTCATTGCAGACCAGGCTCTGATTTGCGCTTCCAGAACTGTTATGGGCTTTCAATAGGTAGTGCATTTTGAGAAAGAAGTTCAAAATAATCAGCTAAGGTTACTGTAGTTTAGCAAAACCAATTTATTACTCCTTGTGATTTCATAAACTATATATTTAATCATTTTTAAATTTATTTATGGTTTAATATTTTTCATCCATTTCATTTACAAAAAATAGAAAAATAAAAAGAAACTGGTGAAGTGGGAAGATTAATGCGAAAAGAGTTTAATTGTTTAGAACAAAATATTTCTAATTTGAGTACAATGGGCACTAGCCAAGTAACTAATTACTTATTTTCAATATTAAGAGAATAGATTAATTTAATATGAAAAATCATAAGGACTAAATTATAATTAAATGTTATGTGGATTTATCATTTTTAATGCATTTTTTATCCCTCCAATTAAAAAAATATAATTTTACTATTCGTTATTAATGATTTGCTTTTGCTTTCTTGGTCACACGATTCTATCTTGGTTTTCCTTTTCCTTAAAAAAAAAGTTCATAAAAAAGTTTCATGTGCTTTGTTGACGCATAATTAAATAATTAAATGAAGAATAATCTTAATCTTTGGGATAGAAAATCTATTAAATCTAATGTTGTGTTCATTTTGATTTTTTTTAGTTGAGAGTTGTTTTTTATAAATTTCATCTTTCAATACTAAATTAATTAAAGATTGAGTTTTTCAATTTATTTTTTATAAGATTATCCCCCGCAGGTTTCACATGTCAACCTAAATTAACTCTAGTAAATTTAAAATATTTTCATCTCAATATTAGATAAAAATATATTCTAGCATGCAACTGGTTTTGAATTCATGGTTAAAATTCTTTTTGTTTTTGGATACACGTTAGCAATACCTAAACAATTTATTCTGAAATATTAAGTTATTAGATATAATTGGTACATGACTAATGTTACGAGATTAAATTTTTTAATTTATGTTAATTTTTTTTTTATTTTTGGGTTTAGTTTTTAGTTACTGATTTGTTTTTATATTTTATTGACATAAATTATTGTTTGATTACATAAAAATTTTATTTAAATAAATAAAATTATTAAACATAATTAGATAAATTCTCGTGATGTGAAATTAAATATCTTAATTTATATTTATCCTTTAATTTTTCCAGTTTATCACATATCTAATTAATTCTATATAAAAAAAAGTTTTAACAAGCAGCTAAACAGAACAGGTAGTGTGTACCAAGCAAAAAGAGGTGGTGTCCAGCAGAACAGACAATCGCAAGGCATGCTTACCGAACCAGAGGGATTTGATCTATAGTTATGCGATGCCATTAATTGGTCCATTAAGGACAAAACCTTCATGCCAGGTTGGTTGTCATGACGTTTTCCCATTTGGCATTTTGCAGTATATGTGTATGAGTGCCTTTGACTGAGTAATTAATCATGAATTCAAGTTGATAATTAATTAATTAGCAATGCAATAGAGACAAGAGTGACTTATAACTTGGATTATAGAACTGCTTCCCTCTTACTCCCTCATGCCGAAGCATCTGGTCCCTGCAGGCTCTAACTTGCCGAATCCCAAAAGTATAACCAAAATGTGTTTTTTTTAAAGACACTGAGAGCTTTGATAAAGACATAGCTCAAGCCAAGATAGGTGACTCTGCCAGCTCAAGTCGATCCATGGTTTTATCGCATGTACTATATTCGAATGTTAATCCCCAACGAGGGGACCAGTCAGCATCGCAGACAACACGAGATTAAAATAACAAAGGAGGCACCAAAAGACGGGGACGTGTGGACCCGATTGCACTCCACGTGGGATTTCTTGTTTTCTTTTATGGAGGGGTGGTGTTTGATAGTGCAGACACAGGAGATACGGCGGATGTTCGGGATGCTTTTGATGGCGGACCACGGTGTTGCAAGGAGGTGCACATGCCTAGATGACCAGTTGCTACAAACTCAATGCAGGGAGTCTCTTTTATGTCTTTTTAATATACCAAGATTTCTTTAAATCTCTGGATACGCAGTTTCGTTTTACCAGCAAACTCTTTCTTTCTTGGTGTTGAAGTGTAGATAGGTGTTAATATATTGATTTGGTGCAACTCAAGAACTTTTTCAAGTTTGTTTAATAGGCAGTATGAAAACTATCTGTTAAGAGAGTCGGTCACGCCTAGCACTGCTTTATTTAGGTCTATCAACGCCTTGAGCATACTTTCTGGAATTTAGAAATATTGATTCACACACACGTATACATAGAACAGTACTTGGCCACATCAAATCCATTTTATATCTACCAGTATCACCATTCAACGAGGATTAACATGTTAAAGGACAGTGGAGTACAGGGACGTTAACATTGCATTTAATGGTGATCAGCGACAACAACAACATGGGTGAATGAATGGTTTCAACTCGAGGATAAATTTTTTCAAACTCGTGAGAATGATATAGGTGGTTTTGAACGGTAGATTGTGAATCTGATATAATTGCAGTACATTGATAACTTTGCAAGGATATTTATGGCCCGAAGAGAATGGATAAAATCTAAAAAACATACATGAGATATGTAGAATGATTGATCTGATAAAAAGACCATAACTTTTAATTCGATTATTGAATAATATTCAAATTTAATTAAAAAATTCAGCTTAAATTTAACTAGAAGATTCGCTCAAATGTGTTGTAACCAATTGAGATTCAAAAAGCCCTCAAATTAGTTCTAGAAGATGCTATTTAGACTAATTTTATTATTTTCTCTTTATTTTTGAATTTTCTAACTATCTTAGGACTTTTATTGATTTTTCCCTTTCTAACCACGATTTTTAGATTTGTTTTTAAAAATTATCTAAGAAGTTGTAACCTTTTCAAGAGGAAAACTACTTGAAGAGAGATATTTGATAATATAATTTTAATTAGGATTTATGTGTGGTAACCTGTTTGGTAAAATAATGATGATATTAGAAGATTCCTAATCTAGTTAGGAAATCTTTTCCTAGATAAAAATGATTTTTTTTTAGAATGTTTATTTAACTAGTTAATTATAATAACTAATATTTAGAATTCTTGCTAAAATAAGATAGTTTAAGCTTATAAACTTTCTATAAATATAAAAAGCCATGTATTTAGAAATTTTGGGTGTTGAATATCAATCAATAAAAAAAAATAAGGTTAAATACTTTGTGTTTAATACTTTCAAGAATTGGTATCAAAAGCTTGAAAGAAAAAGGAGAGCATAAACGAATCAACAAAAACACACACATGGCAACAAATCATACCTTTTCATAGCAACAAGAAGAGCAGCCTTCTCCCAATGCAAAAGCTGAAATTCCAGCAACAATTCAACGTGAAAAGCAAGAACAAGCAAATTGGCAGCAAATAAAGAGTTTTCTAACGAGAGAATAAAGATTGATCAACTAGGGGCGGACAAGGTAAAATAAATGCCAAAATCAATTCATTATTTACCCGCATGTAAAAATAGATTCTCATTTGCCTGGAGAAAACTTAGTTAGAGAAATAAAATTTAGTGCGGTAATTAGTAATGAAAACTACAAGTAATGGAGTTTAGTGTGGTAAGTAATTCATATATTATCAAATTAAAAAATATATCCTTATGTTATATGAAGTTGCGAACCTGTATATCCCTCATAAATTATAATATAGAAGAAGATAATCATAAGTTGAAGAAGCTCAGAAAACCATGAGAGTTCCTCAATACTAAATTGAATGTTTACGAAATTGTTGAGGTAGAAGAAGGATTTCTAATTAAGTTAAGAGAAATTAATTTCCTAAATAAAAAATGATATTTGTTTAGAATTTTTATTTAACTAGTTAATTATAATCCTTATTAATAAATTAGTATTTATAATATTTGTTCGAATATGATAGTTTGAGTTTATGATGTAGATTAAATACTTTGTGCGTTAAGTACTGTTTTCAACATATATATTCTTCACCAGTTTCATTGTCAACTTATCTTAGCTGCTCCTATTCTTTAACAGTTAGCTAGTTATCCTTTTGTTCTGACTTGATTTTCAAGGAGGATCCACTCTATTTTCATTACCAGTGCCTTATTGAGATCTCATCATGCGTTACTTGAAGTTGGGTTTTTGGATTAATTTTTGTTTTCTCTTAATTTTTCCTGTGGAGGAGGATCAGAAGTTTGTAGTAATTAAGCTGAATCTTCTTATTTTTCATACTAATTCGTTTTATAAAGGTTTGATATGTGCTTTTCTTCTACCTTCACTTCATAATTTCTAGATGATTATCTTAATTGTTTCACGATATTAAAGTAAATATAAATACATATGTCATATACAACTATATATGTGAAGCAATTGTGGAAATTAACTAATCTCCGTTAAAAGCTGTTGGATATATATATATATATATATATATATATATATATATATATATATATATATAGTGGGTAAAATTTTTTATAAAAAATGAACAGAAAAAAAACCAAATTAATCAATTAGATAACCCAATATATAAAATATTGATACCAAGTTGAAAAAAAAATAACAGAAAAGTTTCTCAACTAAGTAATTTGAATCACAATTTCTTGAAATAAACTTATTATGATTTAGCCCATAACATAAGTTTTAGTTTAAGATGTATATTGAATAATTTTTCAATAAAATGTAAAAGCATGCAAAAAAATTAAGAACCAGTCTCTTATTCTACATCAACCTATGTCAAAATTCTTAAAACTATTAAAAAGTTTAAGATAATACACGAGTTTATTTATGTATTATTTGATTTCTTATTATTTTTTAATTAAATTATGAAATTAATTAATACAATAGTATTTCTTTAGAAGTAAAGCAATTAAAAATTTAAAGTCAACATGAATAAAAAAATAAATATATTATATATTTTTAAAAAAATTTACTAAGTTTTGATTTTAGTTTAAGGATAGAAATTTCTAAATTCAATTTCAAAAAATAGAAATAAATTTAAAAAATGATATAAAGTTTAGGTTGAATATTTTTATGGATTGATGATACACAAACAAGATTATGATAAAATAATCAAATAATTAATTATATACCAATCGAATAACTAAAATTGTATATATTATCTCTGTAACGCGGGACATGCAACTAGTGTACTTAGTTTCAGGAGGGGTGACAGATTTTTTTTCTTTGTTAGGGGGGGACTAAATTTCACTAGTTTTTAGCACTAAAATTCAAAACTTCGTTGGATTTATGGAGGGGAGTATTATTAATTTTTTTTTTCAGGGGCAGGGCCCTACTAGCCCCCCCCCCCGCCCCCCCCCCCCCCCCCGCCGCCACTGAATTTTCTATGATAAAGTGATAAAATTATGTATAGATTTTAAAGGCTATGAAAAAAAGAATGATAGAATCACGAGTAGGACTATAATTTGTGTTACACTACTAAGTAGATATGGTAGAAATTAATGGCAATGATTTTTGTAACTCTACTAAATCTGCTAATCATTATTGTTTTTTGAGTTTATATATATATATATATATATATATATATATATATGCTGTGTAGCGCAGGGTGAACTACTACTACCTTGTTCTTTTTGATTAATGACAGTTCTCATTCATTGGAAGAGAGAGAGAGAGAGAGAGAGAGAGCTTATCCAAGTATTTTCGAAGATTTCCTCATCAATGATGCAAAAAACAAGATCAAACCTGTTTTACTAATTGTTATTATATATTTTCAACATTATGTGAAATTTTCTATCAACTGTGTGGATCTCCATGAGAGCAAACAGAAGCATGTATCGAAGGGAATGCCCCATCAGACACGAGAAAGAAAAAAGATTAATAAGATGGTAGTATATTCACGTAACCAAAAAACAAAATGAGGAATGGGAATCCTGCATTACGTGATGTATTGTTAAAGAAAAAGGTTGTATAAGCGTGTATCGGGTTTTTTTTTCCTTTTCTTTTCTCTCCCCTTCTGCCTTGTGTGAGACAGTGCAGTGGCAAAGAGATTCAGTCAAATGCAGAATATTGGGTTAATCCTGGTCATGATCATATGACCTGACATTGGATTTCTAGCAGTAAAAATAAAGGAGAAATTAGATCAACGGATAGGTTAAAATATTGGGGTAGTGGGTGTGAAAATGTGGATGACACTCTGTTAAGCTCGGATCTCAAACGGCAAGAGAAGACTCTCTTTAGACCAAAGATGTGAATTGTTATAGGAACAGTGGGGGGCCTCACTCGTGCCTCTCAGCTCTCATTTTCTAATGGAACAGAGTCTTCGAAATTAGCACAGAACTGACACGAGCCATATGAGGAGAAAGTGTCTCATTTTTTTAAGTTGACAGGATTTTTGAGAGTGAAAACTGCGAAAGTGGAAAAACACGAAGAAAAGGTAAAATTCAAAGTAAGGAAAAAGAGCATTTCAAAGAAGTGATAAGCGAGAAAAGGGTTAGAAATTTGTGTCCTTAAAGCCTCTTTAGAGACCCATTTTTAAGCACATGTCCATGAAAGCAATATCAAGGATCCTAAGTTAAAAACCCTTATCATCTACTGTTAATCTTTACCGGATTTTACTGTATCGCGTCTTGCATGCGCATTTTATTAGACCCGTAGGGATGATCAGCCCCCATTAAGTAAGTCTCTACTACTTGATCAAGCACCTGTTGTTGCAATGGGGTTATGATCTATCAGTAATAAATATATATACTGCAGGTTTTCGATACAATACCTTCACCAAATACCCTAGCTCTTAAACGTGGCCAGCAAGCCATCATTCTCAAATAGAAGGATAAAGATTTTATAGTACATCTAGAGAAAAGCGAAATTGACCCCAAATTCTCCGGGCTATAGCAGAACAAAATTGGTAGACAATGGACTCAGCCAACAAAACCTAGTCGAGGGGCATCTAGTGAAGAAAATGAAACCATTGGACCAACTGTTTGGAAATCTTGCTGCTTGTATGACCCTAAAGTTGATCTTGACTTGCAATAACGGTGATTCAAACTCGTTCTTGCACCATTCCCTAGTAAAGTTAATGATGGTTTTGTTAAAGACTTGTGGTGAATGTACTTAGCTTCATAATCACATTTAAAATCCTCTAATTGCCTTTGATAAAACTTGTTTATCTTCCTGATTAACCATGCCATCCAAATCGAGCAGTCATTACTGGATGTTGGAGACAACTTGTACTTTTTAAGATTTTTACGTTTACAAAAACTAAAGGAGACGCTCCTAAAGGTGGAAAAAAAAAGCGAAAGGACAGCTCTTTTTGTGATTCTTTGGCCAGTAAAAGACCGCCCTTTAATTCCCACACCATAGATTTTGGATGATTTTGAGAAAATTTTCTAAATTCATCATTGAATTCTAGCTTTTTCGATGAAAGGGGCTGGGACATTTGGGTACAGGTGTCGCTAAAATGCAACGCATGCCTTGAACCCCCTTCTTTCTCATTGGAAATTTTAGATTCTCCTCGTTGCCTGAAATTAGTCAGTTACGAGGGAAATTTCCTCTCAGTGAATAACACGACTCCATCGTTCACCCGCTATTGACAAAATTCAATGAATCCATCCATCTAAAATAAAACAACATAATTAATTAAAGACTCTGCATTCTTTACTGGTAATTAACCCGGATAATGAACACGTCATGATCGATCCAGCGAGCATTCCCCTGTCCGAGCTTGATGTGCATTTGAAGCTCCAAGCGAGAGATGAAGAACGATGCAAGAAATAAAACTCTTTGATCATGATTCAATTTCGTACAGATTTTACAACCACTGCTGCTAGAACAAGTAATCCTGTGCGTGCGATGAAAGATGACCAATGCTTAAACAATAACAGTATTAATGTAACCTGTTATTTATCCATATTTCTCTAATGATTTCATGCATTGTCTTTTCCTTTTCAAAAGTGGGTTTCGCAGCCTATATATACTCTTTTCTTTTGTTCGATTATCTTCGATGAATTGTAAAAAATAAATAGCTGAGTGATCGTCATATAACATGGTATATTACGAGAATGAACAGTACTGAGATTTAGTGAGTGTCCATTAATTTCATCAGATCGCTCTATCGATCAAGAGAAGTCTTGAGGTATAATTTGATATCATCATGGTTGAACGTTGCTCATCATTGAGTTATATCACATATATATGCGTCCTAAAATGAAGTATGAAAATTAATCATATATAGAAAAATAACTTCAAAAGTTGCAAAAGTTTCTAAAAGAGGTTTTTTTTTTAGTATTACTGTGCTGTACTTTGCCTACAGTATTATGGTGTTGTGTATTAAAAATAAAAAATCAATTTATCTGCGAGCATGGTCTGAAATCCCTATTTTATATATATATATATATATATAAAAACAGTGAGAGAAGAGGAAGAAGAACAGTCGAAAATCCATCCAAATTTGTTGCTCTTCGCACATTCTTTTTAATTATTGTTCCAGACTCTCCAAACTCGCATCAGTTTCGACCGAGGAATGCTCTCGGTAAGATCATAAAAAATAAACCACAAAGGTTCTTTTTGGGAAACTGATAGTTACAGAATCGATCATCATGACCATGGTATATAGTAGGATTTATTTATCGGTGTGGCCCTGCTGAAGAAATAAAGCGGTGCGATATTCATCAAATACCACTACCGTTTTATTACTTTGATCCATCATGGCATTGCGGTGGTATTCGTAGAAAGCTTGACAAAATTGTGGCAAATTACGGCTACCTTTTAGGCAACCAAATTTAATCTCCGAGGTAACTTGTAAAATGCCTTGCCAGATATGGCTTCTACTGTATCGGTCAATTCCTCAACCTTTCGATGGTCGACGGCGGCAACGTATAAAAATATGGAAAAAACACTCCAATACTCCATAAGCAGCAACTAATCAAGCAATTTCCATCGAATCGAGCCACGTAACTTTTTCTTCTTTTTTTTGCTTGATTGTAGGAGATGTTATCTTACAGATCAGTGGACTGTCTTAATCTATTCCCAAACTAAATTCAACAAAATCAAAACACGTGATTCCTCTTCCAACTCCATTCTCAATTAAAACGCATCATTCTCGGATGATATTTCATATTGTAATATTAATTGTTTTTTAAAAGAAATTTTATTCGAAAATATATTAAAATAATATATTTTTATTTTTAAAGTTTTATTTTTACTATCAACATATTAAAATAATAATATATATATATATTAGATAGAAGACTCGCGTCGCCAAATATTTTCTAATGCTAAAAAATGATATTTAGGTGGTGATAATCAAGAAAATCATAGTTAAATTTACTAAATGCAACCCAGGATTTTAGTAAACCAAGATATAGGATCAAAACAACTCACATAAAAAAATTAAAAAAAATTGTAAAGTAGTCAAAAGATTGAGAACTAAAATTGGATAAAAATCAAATCAAATTAAATATTAAATGATAAAATAAAAAAAATCAAGAAAAAGAATATGAATATAACAATCAAAAGAATGAGGAGAAAAGATAAATTAAAAAAATAAATGCAATAAATGGTAATGGATGAAATTGCAAAAAAAAAAATCTAGAAAATTATAAAACATATAAATAAAGCAATAAAAAATAAAGAGATCAAATTGGATAAAAGAATCAGATTGAATAAAATGCCTATGGACAAAGTAATAAAAAAAAGCTAAACTTGAAAAAGCATTAAAAACCAAATAAATAGAGCCAAAATCGATAAAACTACAAACCAGATGACACGATTGTTTTTTGAAAAGTCTTATGTAAATTTCAAGGACACAAGAGAGAAAAGAGAAAAAAAACGCTTCAGAACAACTCAATCAAACATTCTCCTTGAGCACGCGCCCCATCACTAGAAAAAAATAATTTGCCGCTCTCAATACTGTCGCGAAAGCAAGATTTTGGTAATTGGACAAGTTCTATGCGCTACCTGAACGATGTCGAGCTCGTTATGCACCTACAACTTTTTTATTAATAACTAAAAATTACAAAACAACCCACAATTAAATTGAAAAATAACAGGAAAATAGAAGAAAATTATTAAAATACCCTTTAATTTATTTTTTTTTAGATTTCAATGATAATCTCGACATCTTACTATCTAAAAAAATAAAAAAGACAAATAAATCTCTTTGTGTATTTTCATTCTTTTTTCTCCAAAGTGCATGGCCATAACTTTATTGTACTTTTATTTTTGAAAAGACTAAAAAGTCATTTACCGAAAGCTTAATTTTTTTTATGTTTAAGGATAAAATAGTTATTTTACTATTTTAATGAAGATATTTTTGATTAATTTATCAAAATTAATTTTACCATAAATAATGTATTATTTAGAAAAGACAAATCTATCTGTATGACAGGTCAAATGAGTTTTTTTTATAAAGGGAAAAAACATATTTACATTGCTCCGGTAAATTGAAACTTGTGTTTAGGATGATAAATCACTTATGTCATTTAGTTTTTTTTTAATATATATATATATATATATATATATATATATATATATATACACGAAGCGAAAAAGTTACCATTAAGGGCACAAAAGGTGTAATAAATAAAAATATACCCAATCTCAGTTTCGACCTATTCTCTACTGTGCCATCGATGGGGTGGTAGGTGTTAAAGAAGTAAAGAACTGTCCTTGGACAGGCAAAAAATCCCTACAAAATCTTGTAAATGCCCTTGTGTTGTGTTATATTTTGCTCGTACTATTCCATCTCTGTGATTCTCATGCCTATATTGCCCCCACCCTCTTCTCTCAACCTGCCTTTTACCCTAAAAAGAGCCACTCATTCTCCCTTCATAAACCCCTGCTTGGAGTAGCGGTCTTTTCAGCCCCCAACTTCGATAGATACTGGGTGAGAGACTGATAAACAGATATACAGAGAGAAACACTTCACCTATATAGGTTTTGTTTTCACCTTCTTTTGTAAAAGACTATTCTTTGTTCTTCTATTCTTTGATATAAAAATCTGTTCTTTGTTCTAAAACACATCTAAAATCTCTATACACACACAAAAATCCTTGCTTTGACACGCTTGCTGCTTGATGAACTTTATTGCCTAAATATACAACAGAGAAAAAGAGTGATTTTTCGGAGAGGTATTATTAAATATGGCACCAAGTTTTGATTGTGCAGTTTCAAACCTTCTATGTGCGGAAGATAATAATAGCATCTTCGATGATAACGATCACTATGATGCTACCGTGGAGGAGTTTGAGGCCACGTGGCATCATGGGAATCATCAAATCTGTAATCAAAACGGTGGTGGAGATGGCGGGTGTTTGCCGATGCAGAGTGATGAGTGTTTGGTTTTGATGGTTGAAAAGGAGTGTCAGCATTTACCTAATGGTGATTACTTGAAGAGACTGAGAAATGGAGACCTGGACATGGGGGCTAGAAAAGAGGCTGTTGATTGGATTGCAAAGGCGGGTTCATTTCTTTGTTCTTTTTTTTTTCACTATAGTTTGATGTTCTAAAATGGCGATTATATGGGATTTTCTATATTTATATTTTTCTTGACTGGTTTTCAAAATATGAGATTTGGTTATCCAAAAGGGGTTTTTTTTTTTCACCGTATAGTGTATAGGACTTCTTTTCATTTTCGGATTGGTATATCGTGATGATTATAGTGATATCTGTGCTGGATGTCTGGAGATAGATTTGTATTTGCTGTATATTTTGATTGATGTAAAGCTATTTTTCTAGTGCTGATTGTGCTGAGTGACTCTTTCATATCGGTGTTGTGAGTACTTCGAGGCTATTGATGAAATAGGTTGCGTTTTTTTCTTTTTGTTTGGTGTTCTTTTTTCTTCTCCATCTACTTAATCGAAGTGGGTCTGGTGGGTTCCCTTCTTTTTTCCCTTTTTTGGGGCCGGTGCTAATTTGTTAATTGCGTTTCTATGTGGTCTTTTCTATTTTTCCTAGAAGATTTTTTGTGCATTTATTTTTCCTTCCCCTTTTCCTTTCATTTGATTAGCCTCGCACTAATGCTGATTGTTGTTTATGAGCTGTTAGGTTCTTTTTTGTTCTGTTCGATTATCTCGATTCCTCAATTGAGCTTTTGTTGATGATCAATACTAATGGTCTTGTTGCTCAACAGGTTCATGCCCACTTCGGTTTTGGACCACTTTGTGCGTATCTATCAATAAACTACTTGGATAGATTTCTCTCTGCCTATGAATTACCTGTAAGTTGAAATCAAGCAATCATGGCATTGTTGTTTGGCATCTCTCTTACGATCCTTTATGTTTTTACTGGAGTGCTGCGCCTAATTCCATTTTGATTTCATTTAGTTTAATCCTGCTGTGTGTAATCCGCAGAATGGTAAACCTTGGATGATGCAGTTACTAGCTGTGGCATGTTTATCTCTTGCGGCCAAAATGGAGGAGACTGAAGTTCCACTATCTCTAGATCTACAGGTATAGATCCATCAGAATTTCCGTTTGCATTACCTGTGAAGTTCATCTGATAAATTTAAGGATCCTGATATTTGATAGGTGGGCGAATCAAGATTTGTATTTGAAGCAAGAACTATACAAAGGATGGAGCTTCTTGTATTGAGCACATTGAGTTGGAGAATGCAAGCAATTACTCCTTTCTCCTTCATAGACTATTTCCTTAGCAAGATTAATAATGATCAGACCCCCCCACCTAAGTCTTTAATCTTGCAATCAATCCATCTCATACTGAGCACAATTAGAGGTCCCTTTCTCACTCTTATGCACACATTGGCAATGTACTATCTAAAATAATTTCTCCTTGCAGTTGGAAAAAATTTATGATGGAGATATTTGAGAGGGGGTGTCTGATGTTTTTGGTGGGTGGGAATTCAATGCAGGGATTTACTTCTTGGAATTTAGGCCTTCTGAGATTGCAGCAGCTGTGGCAATAGCTGTTGTGGGGGAAACCAAAACAGTGGACGCTGAGCAAGCAATTTCTGTACTCACTCAACCTGTACAAAAGGTAAAGTTGGTGCCTTGTGGTCCAAAACAATAAAGGGACATAAATGATGACTCTTTTTGGTTATATCATTTTGAGTTTGATTACTTACATGTGCGATCACCTGAGACATGTTAAATACATGAACCATTGAATATGTTCTTTTGTATTTTTTTTTTTTTTTTGGCAGGAGAGAGTGCTGAAGTGTCTTCAACTGATTCATGATTTGTCGTTGTTTGGTGGATCTGTTAAGGGCACAAGTGCTTCACTCCTATCAGTGCCCCAAAGCCCCATTGGGGTGTTGGATGCTGCATGCTTGAGCTATAGCAGTAACCACACAACTGTTGAGCCATGTGCAAATTCTTCACACAATACCCCGGATGCTAAAAGGAGGAAGCTAGACAAACCTTGCGAGGCGTAGTTACAAAATGAAAGTTGGATTCTTTTACCTAGCTTCTATTTGATTTTGTTACATAGGAGTTTTTGGTGTGCTATGAAGGTGTTGCCAAAGAAAATCCCCCTAAATCCAACAAAAGGAAGGCAGAAAGAGATGATGGTAGAGAGGGATGGAGTTGAAAAGAACAAAAAAAATCTGAAAAAAAGCTTTTATAAATGGAGTTCAATAAGTTGGGTCATGATTAGAGGATGGATGCAGAGTGGGATCGAGCTGCGGCATGCACTTGGCATGAAAAGGACAGTCACTGCTGTTAAATTAGACTTCTTAACGGCTATAGACAAGGAGTAGAAAAGATAAAAAAAAAAAAAGTTTTTTTTAGATACAGTTTGTCCCCGGGTTTGGTTCTTTGGTTAAAAGAAAATTTAAAAAGGAAAAAAAAAGAGAGAAAAGGGTAGTGGTATGAGATAATATCGTAGTATTTGCAGAAAATTCAGCTGGATATTCATTACCAGTTTGTTCAATCATTTTTGCTTTTTATCGAGGATTGGAAGAAAAAAGAGAAATATGGTACAGAACAATCAATATGAACTGATATAAATATATAGTGTTTTTGTTTTGATCTTTTTTCAAATGTAAGATAACTTATAAAATATGGATTTCCCTGTTTCTCTGGGTTGTTTTATTTCATCGCTCTCTGAACTAATCGAGTATCCTGGGTCTGTTACCAGTACCATACCTTTGTATGACCTTGTGTCTGGTTAGACCATGAGCTTTGTTGGTTTTTTGTAATAGAAAAACATCATTCATCAATGGAGAGATACTTCAGGGCTGCAATACAGCAATGATTACACAGCCACCGTCCGTGCTGGAGGGGTGGATCAAACTGTGTTAAATGTTGTCTTGATCCAGTAACTGAGCAAGCGTCATCCATCCGTTTATAGGTTTCATTGTAGGGATGATGAAAAGCCTCAGTGACGAGTGTGGGTGGGCACACTTTGTCGTGTGGTCATCTCTGTGGCTGGTTAATGGATACCCATGAGTTTTGGTTTGGGTTGGTAAGTCGCTTTTGACTGAAAAAGGAAAAGAAAGAGCCGAACGAAGGAACAGGAAAATAGTGGAGGCAGGCAGGCACCTGCGATTTGACCCCCGAGCACTCGCTGCCAAGGCCAAAAAAATGCTAACCAGAAAATGCGCCACATCATCACCTAATAAAGGGCTTCTGGGGATTATTCCTGACATACGGACATTTCTGACCAGTTTGAAAAACCAAACCACCAATCACATGGGACTTTCTGTGTTCCAAATATATGAGAAGTGAAAACGATGGCGACAATTTTCTTTTCTTTAATAAAGTACTTGGGAAAATATTGATTGTCTTATTTTTTACTCTTTGGTTATTAGCTACAGCGGTGTCTGAGCTCTCGTGTTTTCCAATCGAATTTTTGAAGGATCGTCGCTTTTTTCCTACCAAGGCCTTTTCTTTTCTTCTCAAGAAAGGAAAATCCAAATCTCTCACTGTGAGAAATTGTCAAACTTTTCAAACCATCTTCCTGTCATAAACTAGTTTGGCCCATATCCAAGAAAATTTATGAAATGTGTATGCTTTAGTAATGTCCCGATCAAACAGGGATGGAGTCGACATTTTCCCTTTTCCAAATCACAACCAGATTCTTGAGAAAAAACATGCACAGAAGACCAGAGAACAGTGATGATAGTCAATTGTCAGGATTTTTCCCAATTTCAGAGTCTTCAGAAAAAAATGGAGAAAAAAATGAAACAACCATACCAGTACTATTATAAAAGCGACAAGAATAAGATTGACAAATAAAATATCACTTCATTAAGGAGGAGTGCACTGATGGAGAGTTCTCGATTCGAGTTGCATAGCACCCTTGTTGAAATTTGATTTTTTTTTTGTCCTGGTTGAAAATTGACGAGCGGCTTCATTGATTAATTAATTGTAATTAGAGGAACACTAGAGATGGCAAATCAAGTAACTGGCACCTCGTGTTGCACCGGTTCAATTTGAATTTGATTAATAAAATTAAATCTGACAATACTGGCTCAAATAAGCTTAAAAAAAAATGCACTTGTTAACTCAAAGAATTCCTATTGTTTTATGATTATAGCCTAAAATACACTAGGATGAAAAATAACAAACGAAACTTTTAAATATAAAATAAAATTATAAAAATATAAAATTATTGACCTCGGCGAACCGAGGTCTTGGCCAAGTTTGAACTAGGTAAAACTCAGAACTAGAATTAGTTTGGTAAGACCCTATTAAAATATCAGTAAGCATGACTTCACGTGGGTTTTTCTCTTACTCAACTCAACCTTATGAGCATTAACCTATTATTTTTTTTTTATTAGTAACTATTCTATATCAAAGTTTATTATGTAAATATCAGAAGAAAATTTTATTTTTCTAATACGAGATTAAAAGCGGATTAATAAATATTTTACATAAACAAAAGAAAATTTATGTTTTTTCAATGTAAAATAAAGATTTTTTATTGTTTAAATATTTCAATTTAAAAATTAATTTTTCCAATAAAAATTAATTTTTCCAATAAAAATTAATTTTTCCAACTAAACAAAAAGGTATTATCTTTTCTCAACAAAAACAATACACATTTGATGAAATGTTACGGTGAAAGGAGAGCGATTGTGTAATGCTGCTAGTTTTGAATTTCGATACGGAAATATTCCTACCACTGTATTCGTACTTCAATATTGAGTGGGTTTCTGAGCTGATGTTTCCAAACTGGCACTAAAAGCATGGCCACTCCCATTTAAAATCCTTGCATCGAAGCAATGGAGTATCCTCGAAAAGTGTACAGAAGATGGACAAACAAGTCAAAACAGAAAACACGAGTCTCAAAACTGTAAAATGCCGATGCCTGGAAATCAATATTTTTCATAAGGGACTGTTTGAACTTTGAAATGATTATTCAATGTTCACTTGTTTCTGTAAAAGTTCAGATATCTTATGAACAAAGCTCTCTCTACCTAACACATGCGTGAAAGTCTGTTTTGTTGTCCAACGGAGCAGTGCTGCTGTTGAACCTGGGTTGAGATTTGGATCTTTTATAATAGCATCTCCAGTACAAAAAAACTAAATTGTGAAGCTAAATAGATAAAATAATTTTTTAAATAGTATAAATATAATTTTTTTGATTATATGTATTTTAATAGTAAAAAGCTATTTAGAAAAACTATTTATATTTAATATATTTCATGTTAAATTTATTTTTTTATAATTATATAACTAATTTAGATATTTTATATATAATATAATTATGATGTTATTAATTATATAATTAATATGAGTAATTTATAAAAATAATATAAAATTTAATGAAATAATATGAAAGTTAAAAGATATAATTTAAAATTAAACTTAAAATTTATTTATATGAATATTTTTAATTTTTAATTTTATATGTTACTATTAAAATTTTAATTTTTTAAAAGTAAATTCAAATTTAAACTTTGAAAAAAACCATCAATATTTTAAATTTTTATTTTCAATTTTTTTAAAAAAAATTCATGCTTTGAAAAAATGACCACCACCATTTTAAATTTTAAAATTTCAAATTTTGAAAAAATAACCACCAACATTCTAATATTTCAAAATTTTAAAAAATAATCCATCTATAAATATTCTCATATACCTTAACATTTTTTCTCATCATTCCATTGTTTTCTCTCCAATTAAAAATATATTTCATTAAAATTCATAATGAATCCTTCTAATTTTAATTTTTATGATGCTTTTGATTTTGATGATGACACTCCTGTGTTAGCTTTTCAAGTTGCTGCTACTGGGGTTGCTGAAGAAGAATCGAATAATCAAGGGCGGAGAACAAGGTATCGTGGCTCTATTCTAGGCCACAATATTGTCAATCGTAATAGAAAAGAAGGTGAGTTAAGGTTATATAATGATTATTTTGCTGAAAATCCTAAATTCACTTAAACTCAATTTCAAAGAAGATTTAGGATGAGTCGTCGTCTTTTTCTTCAGATCGCAAATGCAGTGGAAGCTCATAATCCATATTTCAAACAAAGAACAGATGCTCTTGATGTTTTTGGTTTATCTTGTCTTCAAAAGGTAATTGCAACTCACAGAATACTTGCATATGGTATTCCTACAGATCTTACTGATGAATATCTTCAAATTGAAGAAAGCACTGCGATAGAAAGTCTTAGAGCTTTCGTCAAAGCAATCGTAGAAGTTTTTGGTGATTGGTATCTAAGGGCACCAAACGAAGCCGATATTTGTCAATTATTATCAATTGGAGAGTAGCGTGGATTTCCAGGGATGTTAGGGAGCATTGATCATATGCATTGGAAATGGAAGAAATGTCCAATTGCATGGCATGGGATGTATAGTGGTTACTGTCGTAAACAACTATAATTCTAGAGGTGGTGGCTTCACAAGATCTTTGGATATGGCATGCCTTTTTTGAAATGCCTAGATCATTAAATGATATTAATGTTCTTGATCGGTCACATATCTTCGTTGCACTTGCTGAGGGTCGTACTGCTTTTGTCCATTATACAATTAATGGGCATGAATATACAATGGGATACTATTTAGCAGATGAGATTTATCCTAATTGGTCAACTTTTGTTAAGACAATCCAAGGCCATTAGGAGCAAAGAGAAAATATTTTGCAAGTAAGCAAGAGTCTGCAAGAAAGGATGTAGAGCGGGCATTTGGGGTGCTCCAATCTCGTTTTGCAATTGTACGTGGACCTGTTCGATACTAGGATGAAGAAACGCTTGCAAATATTATGAAAGCTTACATAATAATGCATAATATAATTATTGAGGATGAAGGAGCACTGAACCTTGGATATGACCATGAACGTGAAGTCAATTCTTTTATATCAATGTCACATGGTGAAATACCATAACTACATGATTTTCTTCAAACTCATAATCGAATCAGGGATAGAGTAACTAGCTCTCAACTACAAGAAGATTTGGTTGAACATTTATGGGAACAATATGGTAATGAGTAGAATCATTAGCTTTGAACTTCTTATGTCATCATAATTTTCAATTTTTTTATGTTTTTTTTTTCATTATGATTGTTATCTTTTAAGTTAATTAATCCTACTTATTGTTGTTAAGTGTTAAAAGAACTTCAAAAATGTATTATGAATTGATACCATTTTTATACCAATATATTTAAAATAGCCAATAAATTTCTAAATATTTAATTAAAAATACATTACATTAAACAATAAATAAATCTAGTTAATTAAAAATTAAAACCCTTTTTTGCATAATTTCTAACTTTCTATTCTGAAAATACGCTGTAAAAATTGAATTCAAATTAGAAATATTCATTTTCATAATTTGTTCTTCTTTCTCAATTCTGTCCAATTCTTGTTTCTTTTAACTTTGTTGAATCATCATAGCTTGTTGCTTCAACACAATTTTTCTATCTTGTTTCTTCTGATCCTTAATTTCAATTAAATTTTAAATATATCACTCTATATTTTTATCAATATCAACTACCATTATTACTTCCTCTTAATTTTGTCAAAGATAACAACATAAATAAAAAATTGTTTTCCTTAACCCATATCAAAAACATAAAATAACAAAGAAATAAATATCATCACAAATATCAAAATAACAACAAAAAATTTACAAAATCAATAGATATTAAAAAGAAAATATAAAAAGCTTTTAAATAAACATACCTTTTAATTTCAGCTAATTAACACAACCGATGTTATTAATTAAACAGAGAATAATTGATTCTTTTTTTTTCTAAATTTGAGAGAAGAGTGATGCACAATACAAGATTTTAAAAAAAATACATTTCTTTCCTTGCTTTTAAAGGAAAAAAAAAACACTGTTGACCAACGGCTATAAAAATAGTTGTTGGCAACGTTAATTCCATTTTAGCTATTCTACAGAAACCTGTAGAAATAGCTCTTCCCAAATTGAATAGCCATTTTAGCTTCTCTTTTGCCTTCTGCATTGGAATGGTAAAATAAAAAAACAAGAGTTAAAAGGACATGTTTTTAAATTCGCCTCTCCATTTGCCTCTCCGGTTGGAGATGCTATAAGAGAACAAACTCAAAACGAAAAATCTATATTATTATTCAGAAATTTATATTTTTGACAACTGATATGGATAAAATGACAGAAAACTATAACTCTACTAACGGAACAAATTCTCCCGAAAATTACAGAGAAAATACCGTGTTTTTCACTACTTCAATGCCAAAACTTTTTCTTTGAAGTAAAGAATTCTCGTGGCTCGACTTGATCTAGAAAAAAATCTTTTGCAAACTTTGTTGATAAGGTAATTCATATTTAACCTGCACTTATTTCCTATATTGTTATCGAAGCATGTATTAGGGTTGTTTAAAAATATCAGTTTATCTGTAATATTTACATTATCTGACCTCAAACTAACAAATTAAAATTAGATAATGTTAATATTATAGATAATAATGGATCTAAAAACATAATAAATAAACATTACATGTCAGGGACAAGTTGTGATTTTTTAAACCTATTCAACCCAACTCAACTCGTATAAACTCAATGTAAGTAATTTTCTCTCTTCTCTATCAAACCGCAAACTTAAAAAGTATGAAAAATAAAATTTTAGATTAAAATTGACTTTTTTAGAATTTTGAAAACTAGAGGGACACAATATTTATAATTTTCAAAGTATAAGGTCTGCAATGAATATTTATCCCAAAGTTCAAAAAGTCATATATTTCCTCGGTTTTTTTCACCGTCTTTTAATCATACCTTTTCCTAACAAATTAATATAAATTGGCCTATAATTTAATCTTATAAGAGCAAAATTAAAAAAAAAAACTATTGGGATGAAAAATATACTATGAACAATGAGTCCACAATGTTTAGTGAGGGTTTCCACAATGCAATTTGTATAACGAATCCCCCGTGTCTTTTAGAGTATTGTTAATTGTAAAATTCTTGCGGAAGATGAAATGATATTTTAAAAAAATTTCAAATCTTATTCAAATGATCAGTTATTATGGTGTTGATGACAAGTATGAATTGATAAAGCAAACAAACTTCATGATATTTATTTTTTAATTAACTTATTCATGTGAAAAATTAATATTTTATCAATTATAAAATTATTAAGTTTTCTCTCTAAATAAAAAATGATATATCGTATTTTATATACAAAATATATTATACACACTCCTCTTATCCATAACTATCTCTAACCTGCAAAGATTTTAGGGAACCCAACGGAAGAGACATTATAGCTTTATTGAAAACAAAGAATACAAGACCTTGTAATATGATATGCATGGTACAACACTAAATAAATTTAATAATAGTTTAATTTGTGGTTAATTGTGAGTAATTATAAACACATTAGCTTATGCATAGTAAAGTATTAATGTACAAAAGGATATATAATTAAATAGAGATTGAGTCTCTTACACAAGTAACTATCTTGATCATAATAGTTATGAATCAAAATAATAAATTTATTTGTATTTGTGTTCCAAAAGTATCAATAAAAAAAATTAGTATTTTTAAATTTTTTTGTTACTTTAATTTTTTTATATTTCTAGATTATTTTGATGTATTGATGTTAAAAATATTTTTTTTAAAATAAAAAATATATTATTTTGATATATTTTTCAATAAAAAATATTTTAAAAATAATAATTATTATATTTTCAGGCAAAATGATACAAGGGACAATAAATATATTACGATGAGAAGTGTCCCATTGACCAGGATCTAGATGAGGTCTAGGTATAGAATAAATTGAACATGACAATCCACAATCATATTAGCCAAATTTGTGGGCTGGCTTGAGTCTTGATATTATATTCACAGGCATTTTAGTGGCTAGCCGGTTATATCGCTTTGAGCCGAGTCTTCCAGCAAGAGTCGTCGCCTCTAGCCTGTAACAGATAAAAAAAAAGGACCTACATTGGGCCTTGCGGATACATTATAAGGATAAGAGGTTAAAGGCCCAAAACTCAAGATCCATGTTATTATTCAGTAATTTAAATTCTTAACTATCACCACGTACAATTAATAAAATATGTCAGTTTTTTTTTAAAAAATAAACTGAGAGAACAAATTCTCTTAGAAAGATCATTGATGTCTTCACTTAAAAAAAAAAAGTTCTGGCACTTAAATATAGGAAACTATGTTATTGTTATAGTTTATTTTCAAAACATGGTTAAATTAGACATAATTAAATATAAAGTCTACTTATTTTTTAAATTAAAACTTTATTGCAAATTATTATTTAAAAACTTACTTCAGCATGGAACATGAATTTATTTAAATCAAATTATAAATAATTAAAAAATTGATAAAAAAAAAAACACATGAGTGCGCTAGCTTAGCAACGTATGGTTTAGGTTTTGGTTTGAATTTATTGTAAAAAATAAATAAATATTTTATATCAACTGATGAATAAATTGTTTTAAAAAAATTGATTATCTTCGTGGCATGTCTACTTTTCAAAAAAATTAAGTTTTTTTACTCAAATTATTTTTTTTGTATTTTTTAATTATTTTGATGTGTCAGTAATAAAAATTTTAAAAATAAATAAAATATTATTTTAATACATTTCCAAACAAAAAATATTTTAAAAAATAATTATTATCACAACACCAAACACTATCTTACATAGAAATTACTTTTACGATGGATTTAGTCTAAAAATGCTATTGATTACATTATTCATTCTATAACTATTTTTTCATCCATAAACTTTATTTATTTGTTATTTCATCATTTTGAATGGATCTTTGTGTTATAATTCACTTTTATTTATATTCTATCATTTGATCTATGAATTAAGCATCAATTTTATATGTAAAAATAATTTTTTATATATTAAAAATTGAAAGAACAACTTAACAAAATTAAGACAAAAAAATAGGCATTTTATTTTATACTATTTAAGTGGCATGGAAAGTCTATCTTGATAAATGGGTTCGTATTAAAAAATTGAGTTCAATGGAGTAGTTCGAAACTTTTATTGGGCAACAAGATGATGACATTTTTGTTTATTTTATTTTTAAAAAATAGGAGTCCAACACGTCATCCACTCAATTTTATTTTTTTTTTTAAAAAAAAGAGATAGAAAGGGCTACGGACATCTGGACTTCCTTCTTTTTAAGGTCATGCGGGCAGGCCTATCCTCCTAGGTCCAGGCTTGACCACTTTTTATGTTACCTTTGAATTATTATTTTGTTTGTTAAATTCATTATGAATAAAATAATATTTAAAATACTAGCCACTTTTGCTACAATTCTCAAATAAAATTATACTTACTTTGTGAATTATCATACACAAACTCAATATACAAAGTTTATATAAAAAAATATGCTATGAATATTAGTAGAATAAAATATTTATTTTTTTATTGTAAATTTATTACATCAATTTTTTAAATTAACTATTATTTTATTTTTTCTTTTATCTTATGCAAATCACTAAGCATGATTTTTTATTTAACTTTATTTTTCATATTATAATAAGTTTATTTTCAAGAAAAAATCATTCTCATAAGTAATATATTTTTGTAAAAAAGATAAACAAGAGAGTAGAGTTTCGATGGAATAGATATGTATTCTTTCTAAAAATAAAAATATATATTAATAAAAAAAATAAAAAATCATCCAATGAAAAATATGTTTATCTAGAGTATAAATTATTTTATTCTAAAAATATATCTATTTTAATTATACAAAATAAACAAATAATATTTTTAAAAATTGTCCCGCTAGGGTAAGAAAACTAATAGACAATATTATAGATATTCATTGTTATCCCTAACTTTATTTCAAAGCAAAGACGGCGTGGTCAAATTATAGTCTGTGCCTCGCTGCTTTAAGTTGAAGGGCTGTAGCAGTTGAGTGGGCTAGATCGGCCGAACTGGACCACATCATCACAGCCAGACCACCAGCTTCCTTCTCTCGAAGCAGTGAATCCGATTCTCGGAACAAATCATTTTGTCTCGGTCTGGATCTCTAGTCTCTGTTAAAGAAGGGCTTTGGATTTTCTTACAATCCAATCATCCTCTTTATGAGCTAGTCTTTCCTGTACTTTTCTTTTTCTTTCATAATTTCTTCTTTTGAACCAAATAGGACTGTTAAAGAAGGGCATGAAACCCTAGATATGTTGGGTATAATAAGCAAAAGCCATTAAAAAAAGTTAAATTCGTAATATGGCTTTTTAAATAATATAAATATATTTTTTTATGTGCACTCCAATGAAAAAAAATATTTTAACAACCCATTTGTATTTTAATTTATTTAATATTAATACTTTTAGTTTTTTTAAGAAAGGTTTAATTGGTGAAAAAATAAATATTTTAATAATCTATTTTAATATTTTGGTTCTCTTGATAAATATGTAGGAATAATTTTTCTTTAGAAGTCATTTTCACTTTTTTATTTTGCTCTCCCATTCAAATAGCAAAATCAATGAAGAAAAGCTAAAAAATTGTTTTTTTAAAAAAATTCTATACTCTTCTTTTGGTTCTTCTGCCCTAAGGATCCGAAAGTTAAAGGTAAAAGGTTAAAACCGAAAGCTATGCCATGTTGCGTTTAATAGACCAGAATGATGTAACAACATGCAGCCTACCGCTAAAGCCCAATTTATACCTCAAATCCATTTAGAACCACCGCCAGTTGAGAGTGCCTACGTGGCACACATGTAATTATCTAAGTTTGGGAGTACTGTGTAGCGGTTATTTTTTAAATATAAAAACAATTTTTTTTATTTAAAATAATTATATTTCACATTGAAACAATCTAAAAAAACTAAAAAAAAAAATTCAAGCAAAAAAATTTCAAAAAATCACAAAACATATTTTTAAGGCAAAAACAAATTCATAAAACCAGAGAAACCAAGCTTTTGACCTGTTCTTAAAGCAGCTGATGTTGGAATGGCATACCCATGAAGCGTTGCCAACCACGGGTTCACAAGCTTTCACAAATGGGCCTGGGATGTACTGAGCTCGGATGCCAGAGAGTTTTGCTTGACGTCGTCGTTTCCAAGTCAGAAACTGTAATAAAAGAAGCACTGACCATATCAGTGGTCCCCGTGCCAAAGCCATGTACCGCATGGTTGACGATTTGATGGGAATCTAATCCATCACGGCTTAGACCTTCACTTGCTACTACCGGAGTAGGCTGCTGAAGAGGTACTTTTGGTACTTACATTTCAGATATAGACAGACTGACCCCACGCGCAATTTTATCTGAAAACGACAACATTGAAAACAAAATGCAATTGGTTTTTTTTTTATAAAAAAAAATAGCACAATAATGTTTAAAATATGAAGAAGTAACACTGTTTGATATTTTTTTAATAAAATAATATACTTTAATTTTGTCATGCAACATCCATAGAAGATCACACCTCTAAAACAAGATAATTTAAAATGTCACATTATATAAGCGTGATATTAATTAAAATTGATATAGTAAGAACACACAATATTATGTCTTTCTCACAAAAAAAATCATCGCCACCCTCACATCTTTTCTAAAAAACTCGTTAAATACTTAGATTTTGCATTTAAATCAACCAAAAATTTAATTTATCCTACTCACTAAGTATCCTTTAATGTTTTGTGTTGAAAATCCATTGTTTCCTTTGCTACCACTTATGTTGCTGTTGCTTCCCCAAACATTCTTGCAGTGCTTTAAACAAAGTAAACATATTACATTGCTATTAATTAGCATTTGGTTTGCTTGAAATTAAATAATTGTCTAGGTTGGATTTAGGGTTTATGGTAAATCTAATGTCTTTTGAATCAATGATAAATTAGTTAAAAAATACATTCAATTGGAGTTTATTTTATATAGTTGACCATGAAAATAAGTTGAATTCATGATGAATTAATTATATGTTGCGTTTAATTTAAGTTAAATTGCTAAATTAAGAATTTATGTATATTGGTGTAATCGGCTAATAATGTAGTTAAATAAACAACCACGTTTATGCTACATAGCATAAAACTGGTTGAATTATGATGAATTACATGTTTTATTGAAATGTTGATAGGTTGATGAATTTAATATTTTATTGAAATCAAATTAATTTTCTATGAATTTGCATTTAAATTGATGCAATTGAGCATGAGAAATATCAATTGATAATGTATCATGAATTGTGTTTAATTTTGTTGTTAAGTTTGCTTTAACATTAAATTTTAGGAGTTTGATTGAATCTACTATGAAAATTTTCAATTAGAATTGATGTAATGCAATTTAATAAAAATTATGTTAAATTGACTACAATCCGATTTGTTTACATAGAGGCTGTTTGTTTGCGTGATTGCTTATACGTTTGAAGCAACTACGACAAACATTATGTTTGGTTACGTAAAAAACACAATTTATTTGTGGCGAGGCCCATGATAATTAATGTTTTACACGCGATTTTAGCGAAGCAGCTCCTGGATGCTTTTCTCTATCAGTGTTTCAGGGAACAATGCAATTCACTTGCATTGTTCGCGTGAATATTTTTTTTTCAATATGTTTATTTTTTGTACAATTTTTTTTTTTAAAAAAACTAGTTTAGAGTGATTTAAATTCACTCGCATTGTCGTGTAAATAATATTTTTTCCTCAAAAAACTAGTGTGGAGTGAATTAAATTCACTCGCACTGTAATATCAAATCAATTTTATTCCTGGTAATATTTTATCTAATTTTATTGCATGCTCAAAAAATTATGGAAGTTGTAGTTCTTGCCGAATGAATTTTGTACATAATGGAATTGTAGATGGTTTAATGGAATAATAATAAAATATTTTATATAAAGTATTATTTATTTCATAATGTAATAGCAATAGTTAAATCTACAATATTTAAATTAAAAATCATCAATATTAATATATATATTTAAATTATTTTATAACCTCAATTTCAAAAGCATTTTTAACCAAACACATTAAACTATTTTTTGTTCAACCTCACTTTCAACCACAGTTTTAACCAAACACCTGTTTTTCAAACCAATCGTAACTAAAAATACTTTTTATAAAATAATTTTTTTCTAATACTATATTTATGTTATGTCATCACGGTGGTAATATTATTCCTTAAATGAACAATAATATAACATATAATGGCGAGAATAGTTTGTTGTTAGCTGATAATTTAGGCATGTCATAACTTAGAGGTATCGAATTGATGAACAATGATATTATCATGTATCGATTATCTTGAAATGGGATTGTGTTACGATTGCGTGAATTATTATGATGATTTTAATCTGTTTGCAGGTATGTCAAAGCATATATACTCCATCTGTTTGGTAGTATATTATTCACTGACCTTGCAGGGAGATATGTGCATTTGCTTTATCCGATACTCTTTAAAATTTTCGATGTTATCCCCATATTATGGCCGAGAACTGTTGTATTGGTATTCTTGTACAAGCATGTATGTATGTCTTGTATCTATGAAAGGGGTCAAGCAGGTCGAGAGATTTTTGCTACTTCTACGGGCACGAATCAAAAAATCTAAACAACCATTTAGATTTGAATGTTTCCACGCATGATGAAATTAACTAAAATGTTTTTATTTGATAACAATTATGATTGTGAGAACATCTTTATATGAGCAAGCCCTGGATACTGAACTAGATATGACATTTAAACTACATGGATTGCACTTCATCTTCGACCAAGATGCAAGTATTGCGATGTTATTTTTTGCAATTACACACATTTATGCCTTGTTCTTGAAACTTTATAAAATGCAATTAAACTGACATGTTTTTA
The DNA here is from genome assembly GCF_951802175.1 of Populus nigra. Lineage (NCBI taxonomy): Eukaryota > Viridiplantae > Streptophyta > Magnoliopsida > Malpighiales > Salicaceae > Populus > Populus nigra. Next base: position 7,583,006 of record NC_084855.1, on the reverse strand, counting down.
ATGTTAGGTGGTGTGCTGAATGAATTTGAAAATAATTCAGTACATGTGCTAGCATTTTATCAGAGTGAGCTCAATAGACAACATGCTATCTGAGTATTTTTTGAACTATTTATTAAATAAAATAATTAATTGCACTAAATCTTTGTTTTTTATATTTATTTAACTTATATTTTGCAGGTTATCTGGATGTCTTGCTCGAAAGAAAGATTAGTCATTACTACAGCTGTCTGCACCAACGAGATGGATATATAGACAACAGTAGTCCTGTTAATATGTGTTGAGATGGACGAGCTATATTTTATGGAATGAATAATGTGACAATTTGATTATAAACAAAACATTATAGTCAATATCAATACGAGTGATGCTTTGCACGCCATTACTCTTAAGGGTAAAAATAATAATCACGACTGGTTAAGTCGGCATAATGCTTGTGTATCACAGTGAGATGCATGAAGGAATGAGATTTTTATAGAGATGCATTATGTGATTACCGATGAGGAATGTATGATTTAGTACAAAAGTATAACATGACGGATCATTACTCTAAATCCCGAACAAGTTTTTCGACTTGAATATATGCAGTACGAGCAACATGCCTAGATGATTTAACATCATGTAAGTAATAAAGTCTTTTTATAATTAATATATATTAATCGTTAAATTTTATGCATTTATCTTTTAATTTAACATTAATATTTTATTAATATTAGGTTGACTTTTTGCTACGGCATGGTCGAGAGGCCGTATCTTATCTCTGTAGTGATGATGAAGAAAGCAAAGTTTACATTGTAGCATCTAGGTGGTTAAATGTTTGTCACAATATACTTAAAACTTTTGGAGAAAGACTAACCCTTAATGAAGTCGTGGTAGAGGACATGACCACTTAGGAAGGAGCATGAGTTGGATCCGGTCGCGCTACTGATGAGCATAATTAGTCAGTAAAAGACATGGACTGATAATTGAGTTATGTTTATATATTTCAGGATTACTTGAATGATGTATTGTTGAGTTATTTTAAATTCATTTTTTACGTGTATATGTTTTTTTTTTTGCATTTCTAAAGTCATTTGTGATTATGGAATACGAGAACATGTTGAATTTAGTTAGAATTTGTTGATTGTGATTATTGTGATTTTTTATAGGTTATTTTAAGCGGGATAAAATTTTGGGTATAGTTTCTATATAAAAAAAACTTTGTTTAAATTATGATAAAATTGTAAATATTTTAAATCTTAAAGTAAATAAAATTTCATATTAATGAAAACTATGATTTTATAAACATCATGAGGTTTAAAACACGAAAAAAATCCAAACCTTACAACCGAAATGATTTGATGATTTTGGCTACAGTCCAACTATTTTATTAAATGTTTATCTGTTTCTTAAAATGACTATAAATCACGACATTTCAATAATAATGCGGTTTAGAAACACAACATTTTATTATTATCGTAGTTGTGAAATGTGACATCAATTATCGCGATTTAGAAATACGCACGCATATATATATATATATATATATATATATATATATATATATATATATATATATATATATATATACACACACACATTTTTTAACCACAATATCCTTAAATTATACTATTTCACCAAAAGTTTTTCACCCTATGCTATTCGAATAGTTAATTATATTTTGGTGCTAATTCGGCAATTTATCCGTAATGGGGGCTGAATTACTGTTACCAAGATCGCGACTTTTCAAGTGTGAATGTAATTTTTGTCTTAACACGGTTGCATCGCGGTGATTAGAATACCTAGACGGGAAATTTATAGTAAAGCATGAGGCTAGCGACAAACGAAAACAAATCTAACGTCAAAGATGGGAGAGATCATGGTACTGGTGTCTTGGCATTAGCAACAACTGCAAGTTTGGTAGGATGAATTATCTCCGTTTTGATGTGAGTGCTTTGATATTTGCACGTGAGGTTAGAATTGCGAGTGAGGAAAGTGGTTACAGATCAAGCTCAAAAGCCTACAAGGCTGATGCTAATGCTGATGCTGATGCTAATGCTGATGCTGATGCTAATGCTAATGCTAGTTCCATCATAGAGGGAAAAAAAGAAGAAGGAGAAGGTAATTCATCATATGCTGTGGTTAATTCTCTAGTTTGGTGACCTGCTTTCTGATTCCCAGACAAAAAAAGTCAGGGAGAGTAGGCAATTTTCCTGGAAGGGGCCAAGTTATGATATTATGGAAGTTTGAGAGAGAGAGGAGAGAGAGAGAGAGAGAGAGAGAGAGAGAGAGAGAGAGAGAAGTCCAAAAATCAATTAATCGAATAAGACCTAACTTGAAGGACGGAGGTAGGAATAAAAAGCTATCCAAAAATGCAAATACACGAAAAGACGAGTACCTAGTCCAAAACCAAGGATACAGTCAAAAAGTAATGAAAATAATACAAGAAAAGTTTAGAAAATAGAAATAAAGAACTCACATTTAAAGGACGACTGAGAGCACGCCGCTGGCGGCTACGCGTCCGCAATAACCGCTGTAGTGGGCCCGTTGGAACTATACTCACTGTCAAGTGCCACATGTCATGTATCCACGGCTTTCCCCATCTAATCTCTTAAAATCTCAGATATGTCACCATACGCCATGGTGCCACCAAAACCTCGCGTGCAAGGTAGCCCATTTAACTATCCTTTGACCACAGATTAGCAGTCTCTCTCTCTCCCTCTCTCCCGTAGTCTTCTATTGAAGCACGAGCCAGCCCAAGCGTGCGCAAGTGCATGCGCTCTATAAGATCCCAACGGCGATGCGATGCGTAGTTGTAATATCAGGAGTCCCTTGCCTCTTTTCCCGCTCATCATTTGTTTCGTTTCTTTTTTTTATCACCAGGCATGACCTCCCAGATTCCGCCACGTGCTCTGTGACTCTTGATCGAGGGGTCTAGGAGGAGGTGCACAGGAGAAGCAGGGTACATGAGTGTCATTAGTGAATGGTGTGTCAAAGATAAGACGGCGTGTTAATTAAAAGTTGTATGTCGCGTGTAACACTTTTTAGCATAAAGACTGCTGTTTCCCACTGTATCCGGGGATTCGGTGGTCGGATTTGCAAGATTTTCTTTCTTCTTCTTGTTTTTTTTTTTAACTCCTTCAGCTTTTTACCATTATTCCCGTATACCTGTAAGTACTTTGGAATTCTTTAATTTGGAGGGTTGGGCAATTACAATTAACTGATTTAATTACTGTATTGTTGAAATTACTCATTTGACCCTCTCCTGGATGGTATTGTATCTCCGTCCGTGGTTACTCGCTCCCTCGCGGAGTAAATGAGCAGCGCCATACTGTGAAAATCAAAGGATAGGCGACTGCTATCCTCACGAAAATGCTTGATTTGTTTCTGGGTTTGCGAATGTAAGCATACGTGACTAGTGAGTCCCTTTTATCCAATTCAGATTTTTTTTTATTTTTTTGTTTTGAAATATATTAAAATAATATATGTTTTTTTAAAAATTATTTTTAACAAAACAGTAAAAAAAATGATCTAAATATATAAAAAATTAATTTGAAATCATAAAAATTCAAAAATTAAATATAAAAAAATAATTTAAAACAATAATAAAAAAAAACTACGGCTCAAACACCCTCTTTAATAAAGTACAAGTACATAAATTGCGGTTGTCTCTGATGATACGATACATGATTTTCAAGCCACCGAAAACACATTATACTTTTAGTTTTGATTCTCCAGATGTTGAGAGCGTTGGACAATAGCTAAGAGACGCCATTGAAGTTGATTAATCTAAAATACAGAGAGCTTAAAAACTAGCATAAAAAAAAGCCTGGGAAAGCAGATACTCATAATATATGGATGCGAACTCAGTGTATGCCAACTCAAAACCGTGTCCATCCGGTTTCATTTTCTTGAAGAAAGATTAAACAGTTCATAAAAACGCTCCATGATCCAAGTGATCAATCCAGATTAGGTGAAGGCAAGGCATGGAAACCTCATCTGATTTGTTCTGGATGCAAGTTTTTATTGCAGATGACAGAGACAACCGTTTGTTGAACCAACATAATAATTTATAACTATTATAATATGGCAAGTTGATGGATGTCTCTAGTGCTACTTGACCACAAGTCCAACTTGTCATCCAAACAACAAATTAATGACGAAACAGAGCACTAAGCACGAACTCATTATTCTTACGTGAAATGGGGATTAGTTTCATAGCATGGTAGTTCTCTAGTCAACACGATAATTACATTACTGTTGGAGGTGGATAATCTTGACTTCTAAATCCAGGTTAAGCAAAAAGAAAATTGCAATCAAAGTCTATAATGGAAGACTTCAATCGATTGGGAAAAGGAAAGTTGAACTATAAGCCTTGCTAATTATTTCTCTTATTCCCCTTTTGAACTTAATAAATTGAGACGAGTAATGTCGAAGCAGAGAGCTAATTTCAGGAATGCCCAATAATTACTTGGAATCGGATGCTCTGTGCACCTCATTATAACTCAACTGTAATCAGAGCCCAGAATAATGTGTTCTCCACTAAAATAACATGAAATTTGTTATAATTACTCAAATTATAAGACGAAATCCTCGTGTGAAAAATATTATTCAATATTTGTTGGGCCATATTGCATGTCAGAAAAAGGGATGAGAAAACAACTATCACGGACATTCAATTGTTCGAACTGGGCACTTGGCGTGATGCGCTATGGACAGAAGTGGCTTCCATGTCAAGGAGGTTCGACTACAAGTGCTGCTGCCAGTGTTCTGGGCCGGTGGTTGGAGCGAGCATGTGGGTGGGGGTTGACTTGCTAACTAATTAATGCCCTGCTAATGTTTGGTAATTCAATCCAACTACGTTGGGATGAAATGATTAAAGCCATTCTCCAATTCAAGAATGTCAAACACCATATCATTCCGCTACGAAAGAGGATTTCTTTGCCAATATTGCAGTATTTGAAGAGAAGAGAAGGTGGGAAGTTAACTTCAACATCACATCTATAAGATTGCGATGCTAAGGTCTCTATTTTCTTGTCATCAGAGGGATATGAATGTCCAACAACCACATCTAAATCATGTTCCATCGCATTGTATTGTGGTGCCCCATCAAAGCAAAGATATATACGTGTGCATATCTTAAAACTAGCCCATTAACCTTAATATATATCAAAACCTTAAGTTCTCCACTGTAGAAGGGAGAATATATAATCCCTTTCCATGAACATCAGCATAAAAACACTTAAAATTTGCCCATTATGTTTGGACCTTGCCATTGTCACCAAAAGCGTGCCCATTTCACGTGGTTGATGATGGAATTTCGAACAATTTTCAAACCCCACCAGCTTACTCAATTCACCCAATCTCTAGCCACTGAACTTAACTTCCAAACGCCACCTTAAAATAAGTTAGAGAGAGGGTTGACGCTTTCTAATGGGCCATTTCTTTTTGGTAAAATACGGCAACAAGTATAAAGTAGAATGGGATAAAAGTCTAAGATAGTGGGTGGTGCCAGGCATATAATATTTTGAGAGAAGGGGGCATGGATTCCCTCCATCTGGTTCTCCTTTGTGTATTGGTTGGTGGGAATTGTTAAAAGCACAACGTGTTTTATCTTTTTAGTGCGGGCTGGAGTGGTGGAGAGGGTATTGTTTTTTAGCTTTCCAAGCGTGGATGTTTTTGTTGGAGAATCCACAACCAGATGGCTCCATAGTTCCATGCCCCACGCTAGTCCCCCCACCATAAATCAAATTATATGTTAATGACCGCACTGTAAATTAATGCCAGTCAATGCTAGCCTGATAGGTGGCTCTCATCTTCATGCATCCGATCGGCTCGCTCAATACTCCCCCTCTGTTTTCTTATGATCAATACAAGTTCTCTGTGCCCAATAAACTAATTTTAGCCGCAGAAAAACACGGAAAATATTGTTGATTTGCCTAGATGAAAGCCACTGGTTTTTACTCTCATGTTCTAATTAAATCACCAAGCAACTTCAATTTTGATTGGATCTACGTGTCATGTATCACAGTGTTAATGCAAATGATCAATTATATGCCTCCACAGCGTTTGATCGTGCAGTGCAGACAAGTCCAGTTGTCGTGAATTATTAGAACTCGATAGAAACTGAATCAAACTGTGACGAAGAAAAAGAGTAAAGAAAAGAAAAGAAAAGGTAGAGGAGGGGTTTATTATCCTCGTCATCGATCCAGAACTTCTTAGAATATCAAAGATCCACTGGGAAGTGAATGTGCAACCCTGATGGCGAATGCTATGTGATGGTGCTTTACACAGAATCATCCATTTTATCTTCTCGGTGGGTGCTACTAGGCTTGAGCTTGCATCAGAACAAACCCATGTATGAAGGACCTTTTTTTTTAATTGGTTGCAAGTGGTCAATCCATCATTCCCGTGCCGTTGCTGGATGCTTGTTGGATAATCCGACATTACATTCAAGAAAGCAACAGCATTTAAAATCTTTAAATTATTAATTCGGTGATTAAACGAGAGTGATGATAAAAAGGGATCAGCACGTATACGATGATTAAATAAAGGTATAAAACACAAGACGTGCGGAGGAACCCTTAGCTTTACATCTCATCTTGTATTTGCATACGAAGCAGGTGGCTGGCTTAGTGCCGCCAAAAGGGTCGACCCGATGGGATTGAGAGGGGGTAGAGGAACTTGATTAAGCATGGTTATTGTTCCCTCCACTCCAAACAAGAGGGCGTGAGAGTATACATGTTATTATCCATTGTTTATTCTTGAGTTGTATATATTATTCTGGCGATGGATCTTCTTACCTGTTCATAAGATCTTCTTCAGGTGATTAAATCATGGGGGTATCTTTATATATATTATTCAGTGGGTGGTACCATACCCTGCTCGGCAGAGTGGACTCTCCTTTTCTTTTTCTCTTTTTTTTTTTCTCTACAATGGTCAGACAGACAAGGAAGGGAACATGTTCGTGGTTTCTTTTGTTAATTTTCTCGTCTCGGATTAGAGAACCGGTTAAACTGTACGTCGTGTGGGAATTATACTGTACATCTGTCCTTTCTGTAAGAGTGGCACTGGATAGATATCACAAATTAGCTGTCAGTGCCTATAAAGCTATATGCTATAACTAGCACTGGTACCCTCCTCCGTTTGAAAGTTTAAGCTGTAACCTCTCTTTTATTATTGCGAAAATGTTAAATTGATGAAACTTCTATGGAATTTTTAGATTAGTTTTTATATTTTTAATTTCAGTTTTTTTTTATGCCTTAGCATATTTAAAATCCGTTCTCGTTTTTTATTCAAGATTTCATCCATGTTTTGTATATAAGACTATTGACGTGAATTAAATACCCTCAGTTTTAATAATCTCTTACCCAGATGATTATTTTTTATTATTTTTATAGATTTGATTTTAAATTTTAAAAATAAAACAAAAAAAATTAAAATTTAATGTCATGATTTTAATTTTTCCATCCAGTTATTTTAATAGTTAATGGATTTAGTAACAAACTAGTATAGAATCAAGAGAAAAGCATATCAAAGAAGTTTTAATCAAAAGAAAACATAACAAATTCTTAAAAAATGTTGTTATATACCGTCTAAGATATCTGAATTTAAAATATGTATTTGGTATTGTGATGCTGTCATTTAAAATAATTTCTTTTCTTCAAAATACATGTACATCAAAACAATAAAAAATACTATTAATTTAATGTTTTTTTAAATAAAAAATACTTTAAAAATACTAAAATCTATTTAGGTTGCGGTGGAAGCTGTTTTTTATCAAAATTGAATTTTTTTAAAATTATTATTTTTTAATTTGCTAATGTTAAAAATAAAAATAAAAAATAAATAAATATTATTTTAATATATTAAAAATAATATTTAACAACAGAAGCAAGAGGAGCGGCTCTCTCCGACACGCGCAAAGTGAAAAAAATGGGGGATGGTAATAATAACTTGGCCCTGGAAATGAGAAATTCAATCGATTATAGTACTGCAATGGCTGGGCCAATCCATGGATGGCCATTTTGATGGCACCGGCACATCCATATATCACATCAATGAAAAGTATTATTGTACTTTATGGAGGGGCCGCTTACCATATAGTCCATTGGCGATTTTACCCTCCCTCTGATGTAAAGCTAAGGCAATTGATGGATAATAACTAGAGCTTATACTGTCAGGTGGAGTGTGAGTTTAAATATGATGCACCCAATGGCAAATGCTGATGAGTGGGACCCTTTATCATCTTGCCATGATCATGGTTTGAATGGTCAAGCACCGAAGATGCATGGATGCATTCTATTTTGTAATTACCTGATCACAAGCTTAGCTCTCTACTGGTCTTCACAGCCCACAAGTTTTAAAATCATTCTTTGTTGCAAAGGAGACTTTCGAATTTATTTTTTTTTAAAAACCTTTTTTGATAATAAATAGAAATGGTTATGTCAATTAAAATATAATTCAGTGGTTATACATCTCCAAGTAAAAAATGCCCTCCTTCATCAAAATAGGTAAGTTCCTTAGCTTGGACGGGACATTTAGTCCATGTCGTTATTTTTTGTTTTAGGAAAATATGTAGAGTAAAAATAAAAAAAGAAAATAAGGTTCATTGAACGGCAAAAATATCCTAAAACAATAACAAAAATTATCTATTCATATAAAAATTAAAGCAAATAAACCACTTTTATTCATTAAAAGAAAAAAAAACCATTTTCACACCATGGATATTTTAGGAAATACAATAATTTTATTAGCATCATGATAGTTGTTGTTTTTTTAAATTTTTTTCACTTGAAAATATATTAAAAAAATATTTTTGATATCAATACATGAAAAAGATATAAAAATATTAAAAAAAATTAAAACAATTTTTTTTAAATTTTAGATAAATAATATTTTGACCACAATGTCAAACGATCTAAAAAAACAACATCATTTATTGTTCAAGTTGAAAAAGTTATTTGAAATTGCATTCCAAACAACGTTTCTAAAAAAAATTAAAAAAGAAATTATTCAAAATATATTTTTTATGTTTTTGAATTATTTTGATGTGTTATTATTAAAAATAATTTTTTAAAAATAAAAAAATTATATTAATATATTTATAAAAAAAATTAAATAACAATATTTAAACACTTAAAGCACCACAAAGTAAGGAGTAAAAAACCATGGTCTGTAGTTGTGGACGGACACAACCAAACGTCATGATACTCCGCCCCGCAGGAGAGAGAGAGGGGGGAAGAGTAATCTTACGGTGCATCATGATTGTACACTAATACCTTGCGTGCACTCCTCACGCACGCACGCACGTATGAAAATGAAAACTCGCTTTTCTTTTTTGTTGTGTTTATTGTGTAGTGTTATTACTTTTATTATTCCCACTCACAGGGACAATTCCGTCAATTTATTTTCTATATAATCACTCCTTCCGTCCACTCTCAATATTTCCACTTTGACTAGACTCTCTCTCTCTGTCTCTCTCTGGAAAACAAAGCCTTCAGTCATTGCTGTGCGGCCTGCAGTTTTCGATCTGAGTTTCAAGTTGAAGAATTGAGCAGCTTAAAGTGCTTATTTTTCCCTGTAAGTTCTTTACCAATTCGCTGTTTGGGGGTTTGATATTATTTGATCGCTCGCACAAAATCGTCCGTTTTCTAAACGGGACTATGTTAACTTATCTGCAAATTGTCTGGCTAGAAATGGACTGTGCCGTGTTAACTGTTGGGTTCTAGTTGTCACTGAAGAAAGTGAGATCCTCATGTTAGTTTCTGATTTGCGAATCTGTTCTTTCTTGGATTTACTGTTCTTGCCTGCAGCTTTGATCAAGGAAGTTAATTTTTCCTAGCTATGCATTTTTCAGTTCAGTTGGTTTGGTTTGCTGAGAAATCTCAGGAAAATAAAATTAGAAAACATTGAAGTTCATCCTCTCATGCTGGATTTCCAATTTATTACACACAACCTTTCACGAGGTTCTTAGAGATAAAATATCTGATCTACAACCACTGTGTAAATCATTATGTATTTAGGATTCTGACATGGAAATCCTTTTGCAGGTTTGTAGAATTGGTATTGGTGAAGGAACAACCGTGGCGGTATTTCTGGGAGAGAAACAGTATGCGGTGGTTTCTGAGTCTTTCTATTGATGTGTATCGGAAAGTTATCTCATTGAACCTGTATTGTAAAGTGATCCTGTAAATTTCCTTCACTAGCATCGATTCTTAAGCTTTTTCGTCTTGTCACTTGTCTATTCTCGATGGGATCCACTTTCTTCGTCGTCGTTCCCTGTTACGTTCGCCAGATTAGCTGAATAGTAGCAAATCTTCCTTTTTCTCTCTGCTTCCTTTCTCTTTTTTGTTTCCTTGGTGAAAAGCCTGATTACCTTTTTTAATTTCTTGGCCGTGCTTGTCCCTCCAGTTACTTGTATTAGGTTTCCCTTTGTCGACAATTAATCTAGTTTTCTGTTGTTCAATTGATATTGTCCTGCTCCACGGATTTCAAGTACTTTGTTTGTTGTTCTCCGGAATCTCTGTTATCAATTAATTGAAGGGCTGGGAAGTAGTTATGGTGTGCCAAGCAGCGAGCCAAACAAATTTTCGGGCATTGAAACACGAAAATGGGATTGCTGGGTGTGCCACCATTATAGTTAGAGTTATAGCATGCTTTCAACCTCTCCAGGATTGCCAGGTCAGTGCAATTGAACTTTTTTTTGTTCGATTTTTTTTCCATGAGGAATTAGATTCCCACTTATTTGTGTACTTGTTTGTGCCATTCTTTGGCTTATTCTCCTCTCTCTGTTTTTTTTTTCATGTTTTAGATTCCTTGGTCTTCTCTTTCGTAGTTGATAACGGATGCAGGTTTTTGCTATGCTTTTACTCTACTAATTTTCTTTCTTTATTGTATTTCAGGCTGAATATTTCCGTCATTTGCTTAAACCTGTAACGTAGATTTACTTTTCCACTTTCGTTTTCAAGCTAAGCTGGATTGTTTTATTTTTTTCGTTATTACTGAACGAAGAAGCAAGTGAACAGTCACTTCTACTACTACAGAAATCCTTTTTCTGGTATGTTTTGCTGTGTCTGATTGCATTAACGCAGTTGTGAACTCTCCCAAGATTTCTTACAATGTGTAAAATCGTTTTTAATTTGACAGGTGATTGTTTTGGTTGAATGGGAGAAGATTGGGGACCTTTGTTTCCTCAGCAGCAATTTAATTGGCAATCACCCAATACGAATTACTTGGGTGCCTCATTTTCCTCTGGGCAGCAAAATAATCCTCCTTTGCTAATGGACCCTAATGTTAACATGATTTCTACAAATGGTCTGCCTGAATATCCATTTGCTGAGCTTCTGCGCTCGCAGGTTGGTCAGGAAAATGAACCGCGTGGGTGGTTTTATGGTTTGCCCCGCTTCCGACAGGCCTTCATGCCTCCTTTTCATTCTGTTCTTAAAGAGAAAAGGCCTCGTTTGGACACTGTTCTCAAAGAGAAATTTCCCATTGCCCCTCGTGAAATTAAGGACATCGTGCCTCAATCAGACTCTGGTCGCGCTCAGAAAAGATTCCTTGTTTTTGACCAGTCAGGCGATCAAACAACTTTGATCTTTAGTTCTGGAATTGGGACTCCAGCCCAGTGCTTGAAGTCTTGGATCCCAAAACCGACCATTGCTTTTGATTTGAACAAGGAAGTGACCGGGGCTAAAGAAAATCAAAGTTTTCATTTAGGGCCAATCTCAACTGATGAATTTGTTGAAGATGATGGGATCGAAATGCAAACTGATGTGCACGAGGACATTGAAGAACTGAATGCCTTGCTTTACTCAGATGATGATAGTGACTACACAGAGGATGAAGAAGTTACTAGCACGGGTCATTCCCCTAATACAATGACAGCTCACGACAAGCGAGATTGGTTTGATGGAAGCACAGAAGAGGTTGCGAGTTCTGATGGTTCAAATAAAAAGAGAAAACTGTTTGATGGAGGTTATATTGATGGTCCATCACTCATGGATACTGCCAGGTCTGTAAAACCCACTAGAGATTTTGAGTACGAGGATGATGCAGAATCGAGGTGTGACAATGGCACGAATTTGATGTCAGAGGAAATGGGTTCAGAATCAGTAAACAAGAGGATGAGAAAAGAGAGAATTCGTGAGACAGTGAGCATTCTACAGAACCTGATTCCAGGTGGAAAGGGCAAGGATGCAGTTATCGTTCTTGAAGAAGCTATTAAGTACTTGAAGTCGTTGAAGTTCGAGGCCAAAGCTTTAGGACTTGATGCTCCATGAGTATCGGTATTGTTGGCAGTAATGCTGGGCATTACTGCCAGGTGCTATCAGTTCTGTTATTAATTTGTTATTACTAGTGGTGTGTGCAGAATTAAGTCAGGTAAAAAATGATGTCGGCGTTGATTTGAACATGACAAACATCTCCCAGCTAAAGAGGTGGAAACTGGCAGAGGAAGGAAAGATTTGCAGTACTTCTCTTGCGTTCAATGTTCATTGTTCAACGTTCAATCATTCGAGTTGCAAATCAGCAAGCTTCGGACCATGAGAATATTCCTGTGGTCTCAAGAAAGAGGAATGGAAGTGCAGCGTAATATGTCTCAATAAAGGAGAGGGTGAATCATTAATCTGTGTATTAGGGTTAGAGAGCATCTCTCCTGTGTGAATGGGAAGACTAGTTCTAGAGGGGGTCCCCCAGAAAGAGAGGATGTACGCACGCTTCTTGGGCGTCTTGGGACCCATCTCTCACTTTCTTCCCTTTTTGTATTTTTATCAAAGTTTCATGTTTTGCCGGGTTATCTTTTTATGATGTGTAACGTGCACGAGTGAGGGCAACTTCATGTAGTGGCACCATTTCACCTATCCTTCCAAGTATTGTTTTTCTCAGTGTCTGCTGTTGTCTGTAATGGTATTGTAATTTGAATGTGAAAATCCATGACTGTTCAGTCTTTTTAGACAACTGCTTTAGTGATTATGGTGGCTTGGCTGGTTGGATGTGATTAAAATTTGCTTGGTTGTGTCGATGTCTTCATGCCTACGTACGTGTCGTCCCCATACTCAAGTTTATGATACGAGACAGTGATGTGTTAATGTGTGATTCCTTTTCTCCATGAAACAGTGCATGAATTTACGTCTTTGTGGGGATGATGGTGCTGCGAGGGACCACAGAGCTGCATTATTTAGGAGAGGAAGCACATGTGAGTTCCGGGCACGGGTGTGACCTGTTTTCCTGCTAGCTCTACAGTGAAACATGGAAAAGATATACGCAATAAAGGAGAGAGAGGTGTTTCGAGCCTTTTGACTCGTCTGAGGCCTCGAGCTGGGTTCTCGAGTACTGTGATATTTACGTGTAACTAGCAATACAGAGCATCTAAACCAGATGTAAGTTAGAGCAAGCATGAAAACATATCAGTCATTATTTTGGTTAAAAAAAAAAAAAAATTTCTTTTGCTTGATATTTATCCTGCCCAATTGAGTAGTTTCTTGCAGAGAGAATTTCTAACTTCAATTTTTTTGTTTCTTTCATGAAGAGAGTACATTTTTCTTTTTCAGTGATCAAACCCATCCATGGAGATGGATATTCTTGTTTGAGATTAAAAATAGATATTGCTATTTCAACGTTGCTGTATGTCTCGAGTGCTGCTATTCAAGTACAGACTCATTGGTGAATTGGAACTGAATGCTACTGGTGAAACCAAAAGGTGCAAGGTATTTAAACTAGATGCCTTTCGGCAATATCTTTAGTTCTTGAAATTCAATTGCTTGAGCTAGTGTCCAGTCACGTCCAACTTTTTTTTTAAAAAAAAAAAACAAAGAAAAGGATAAAGAGAGCCTGGTGTCACCTTTTTGTTTCCATGGCTTCCGAGAGTAGAATGAGTAAAAATATGCCCTCCCTTTATTCTTTTCTCTACCTTTTGAATGGTAGCTAGAAGATGCCAAGGAATACAGTGATAATTCAAAAATCTAGACTGAGGAAAAGAAAAACAATTTGCTTGGATATATAAATTGAAAAATAAAGGAAAACATTTTTATTACATGGTATGTAAATAAAATTTTGTCAAGTTTGGACGGAGAGAGCTTTTGCGTGTCAAAAAGAAAAATCAAAGATTTATTTTTTTCCTCTTTCCCCTTCTTTTCTGTTCCCAATTTTAGCATCCAAATAAATGGAAGTGACTTAATTTCCTTTCCATTTTTCTCCTCTCCACTACTCTCTCAAGCACATACGCACTGTAAATCATGTAAAATTAGAAGAAAAGGCTCGAGGGCTTTTTTTTTTGCACGAAAAAACAGATAGTAGATCATTTAAGTTGTTTTACAACTTTTTCCATATAAAAGTTAGAAATGATTTTTAACTTTCACTAAATTAAAAATTAAAATTGGAATCTTAACTTAGCACCAATACCGTTCATGCACCCACATGTCATCGTGGATGACCCTGTTTATTTTTTGACAATTCATTTTGGTTTTAAAAGTTTTATTTTAGATAATTTAATCATGATTTAAGGTCGATTGCTTCTGATTTTCTAATTAATGGTGAGATTGGAAGAATAGAAACCAAAATGAAAATGACGCCGAACATGAGTGGAAAAATACACTTTGGTCCTCTAATTTTTAAAATAACACAAATTATATGATTTCGTTGCCTTAATTTTTTAAAAATTCAATTTTGGTACAAAGGTTTATTTTTGTTGTTTTTTAGTCCCTTATTGAGAGAGGAAATAGAGAGATCATTGGATTCCGACGGTAAAGAGAGAAAAATGTCATTAACATTGATTTATGCCATCAAAATGATTGATATTTGTGTTAAATGGTTCTATTTGATAAGAGAAGTTTATATTATGTGTTTTCTTACCTTTAAAGTTCATGATAAAATATATCTAAACTATGTTTAATTTTTGTTTTTGGGTTAATTTTGGTTTTTTAGATGGTTTTTTTTGTTTTCTTAAGGCCGTTGATAAGTACATAATGGTCCTAAAAGTGTTTTGGATCAATAATGGGTTGGAAAACTGTTTTTTAGGTAAAAAAAAACGTAAGCCTTAATTTTTCAGTTACCATAGTAGTTAGAACCTGAGTAAATCAGATAACATGTTTTTTTTTTTTCAAACAAAAAATTAGGATAGACAACCTATCATCTTTCTTAGCTGTAACAAAAAAAATTAAATGCCCAATCGCTCGACCCTATCGATGCAGGCCCACCTGTGGCCCCTTATGAAATGGGCCACACCCCGCAGTGCTTGGCTTTTGTTTCTTTTTTTTTCTTGAAATATATTTTTTATTTTTTGTGTAGATGAATTTTATTTTTGAAAATAAAAAATTTTTATTTTCAAGTAATATTAATTTATAACATGTGCATCATTGCATGGTGTTTTTTTTTCTTTTTATTATATTCAATCAATTTAATTTGTGTCTCTATTTTTATTATTATTTACTATAATAAAAATATCATTTTAATAAATAAATTTAGCAAACACAATGGGTAAATGTTTTGTCTTGCGAGATTAAATATCTTGATTTACATCCGCCTTTTAATTTTTTAATTTTTATTTTTAGTTACCATTCATGTTTTTTTTTCATTTATTAATACATATAATTCTCGATTTATTTGATTAAATGTACGTATAAATTTTTTTATTTTCAATTATTTTTTTAAAATACAAAAACATGTTGAAAAAGGCATGTGTATACAATTCATTTTTAATATCTAACTTAAAGTGAAACGCGGGTCAAATATTTAATTTATAAGAGGTTGTATAGAGTCATTTCATCAAATAAATCTCTAAATTGAAGTAATTTTAACTTATTCTTACCATAAGTTGCTTATGAAAAACAAATTATGAATCAGGATAAGAAAAAAAATCATCTGAATTATTGGCTCATGTCGTATATGAGATGATAGTCACATTATGGTGTGTTAAGACTTCATGAAGGTTGGACAAGCTCGAGGGGGATGATTCCGTTCTGCCACCTGAATTCACCGGTGTTGTATGACCTCTGGACAATATCAATTGTTCGACATGGTCCCTCCTTGGCGCCTGAACAAAATTGCTCTCCTTGATGCTGTCCCAGATGGAATAAAAACCATTCATTTTCAAGAGAAAGGTTTCAATTACTTTTTCATATTCGATATTTTGTCAACTCTTAAAAATAAAAAATTTAATTTTTTTTTAAATATTTTTGGAACGAAAAAAGAAGAGAATTTTCTGCAACCCATGGAAAATCTATTAACAACGTGGTCCCACACCACAGCAATAACGTGTTAAACGCTGAATTTAACAAAGAGATTTCCCGCTCTTTGCTCGTGCTTGTTGCTAGTCTATAATTTGAGTGAAACGGCCTCCTATCTGCTCCTGACACCCTTTGCCGCGGGGTTCATCTGGGTTCACGGGCTTTCCAGTCACGTTCAAGAACACTTTTTAAACATTTTATTTATTTATTGCAGAGGTAAATCAATAAATTGACTAACATAACTCAACTCGTAACACGTTGAAAAGATTATTTTAATATCCAGTGTAAAAACTCTCAAGACCCGCGGTTTATTTCAATGAACAGCGATCTGTTCATCTCATTCTCTTTTAGGTTTTTATTAGTAGTTATAAATTTCTGTATTTTGATTCTATACTTAAATTTTTCTATCCTGTTATTTCCAAACATTTTAAGAAAAACCCTAACTATTAATTATTTTGATGAAAGATAATAGCTTGACGTTTTCAAATTATTTTACTGAGTTCGTAAGGATATTGTAGGAGGATGACATTTTAAATGGAAAGAATGAGAGAGAAAAAATCCGAGAACTTGCTAATGAGGTTCGATTTTAATAAATAACTATTAAACTGTTTTGTTATGGACCGTATTGTAAATTTTCAACCGAAATATATTCCAAGCAGAATCGGCACCGGTCATCGCACAATCAGAGCTGCTTAATTCCCCAACAACCGGTGAATCCTACCCCTCATCTTACTGCGCTCCAAACCCAAAACCACGTTGATAAATTTCCCAGACGGCTAGCCTCCCTCCAGTAGAGAGCTGTAGAAAATTGATGCCACATATAAATCATAGTGTTTCTTCTCTCTACCGCGACACCGCACCATACCTTATATGCGTAACAACAACAGCGGCATCGTCTGCAGCTGCCGTGATTAATCATTTAATCAAATTATTATTTTTCGATTCCGATCGTGTTAGGGATTGTGGATATCCCTGCTTCAAATGGATAATTACGGTTTTCATGATGGTAATATCTATAATCTACTAGAGAGCAGATATCTCGATGTTCTTCCTGTAATTTTTCTCCACTCTCTCTCCCATTTAATACTTGCCTAATTTTTACTCTGGATCGAATTTTCCTCTTTCCGTTCTAGTTAACGTCTAGTTTTTATCCTGGCCAAGATTGTACATTTTTTTTTGTATAATTATTTGAAGTTTAATGCCTAATTACACTGAGGAGTTGAAGTATAGCTGCAAATGTCTTTGTTGTTGTTGTTTTTTTTTTAGGATGTTGATCGCAGTTTACAAATGCATTCCTCATTGATACGGAGACTCTCCCAAGAAAGAGAATTGGAGGTTAGTATGGATTTCGAATTTTTTTTTTCTTTTTTCACCCATAGAAGCTTTTTCTTGAAAGTACAAGGTTTGTTGATCATATTGCCTGAATATATACTTATTGATCGATGTACTAAAGAATGACCGCTGAAGTGGCTAAGAAATGATTACCAGTTGCCATGTGCATCCTGTTCAATGATTGATTTTTATTTGCCAGTTGATTGAATGATGGAATTTGTAGGATACCTTGAGTCAAGCTATTTTTCCTCAAGGCGGCATAAGTATTTTTAGATTTTACAGATTGGTTGTCTGAAACTCTCTCTCTCTTTCTAACAGGGGCATCAGGGTTGTGTCAATTCCATAGCCTGGAATTCTAAAGGTTCGCTCTTGATTTCTGTATCAGATGACATACGGGTATGATACCTATGTGTATTATTGGAGATTATATAGTGTTTCATGTGTAGGACAAACAATTGGATGAAATAAAAAGGATTAGTTGATTTGTCTTGTGGACTTATGTTTAGTGTCAGATTTTGCTTTTCAAGTTTTCGTATGTTGCAGTTTGAGTGACTTGAGTTCTTGTGATTTGGAAGATTGCAGACCTCGTAGAAGGGAGGTCCACCTCTATGCTTCTGAATGCATATGTTGTGTGATTGGGTTTGATTGGCCGGAAAAAAAGTGGGATGAGGTTGAAGAAAATGGATAGAATGGAAACTGTCTCATGTGTGACATTACTTTAGAGCTTTGAACTGTATTGTCAGACAAATTTGATGCACTAAAGGAGAGGGTGATTGCTGCATGCGTGCGCACACACTGAGAGAGACATTTGTGCATATTGAAAGAGGACAATCCATCATGCTTCAAATCATGCAGGCGAATATTTGGAGCTACACTGGTCGAAAGCTTTTGCTTTCTATAGATACTGGGCATTCTGCAAATATATTCGCACTAAATTTGTTCCTGAAACATCTGACGAGCTTGTGGTTTCTGGAGCTGGAGATGCAGAAGTAATGCTCTGATGAATTGAATATTTTAAAGTTGATGCTCTTTTCTCTGGTTAATTTTTTTGGTTACATGCTCTCACCTTTTTTAATTTCATGTTTGCTTATTTAATTTTTCTCACTTAAGTGGGAGGGGTCCTGATGATAATTCTGTTGCTCCATCAGCATTGTATCAATGTCATACAAGAAGAGTGAAAACATTAGCTGTAAGATCTCATTGTATGGATGACCTAGTTGACTTGCTTGCTCTGTGTGTGTGTGTGAACACGCGTGTTTGTGTATTTGTTTTCTGCAGTGGGTAGCTGTGGGTCTCTTTGAGGCTCCAAAACTAGCCCTTCACTTGTTTCATGGACATGAAAAAAGAAATTCAATTTTTTTTTATTGTTTGGTTTGGTGAAGTTTTCCATTTGTCTTATTGCTGTAGCCTTCCTGTAATCACAATCTTGACCTCCTTTGCAGGTTGAAGTTGGAAACCCTAATGTGGTCTGGAGTGCAAGTGAAGATGGAACACTTAGACAGCATGATTTTTGGGAGGGTGCTTCATGTCCACCAGGAGGATCTTATCCCCATGAATGTCGCAATATTCTGGTGAGTTTCAGGAGATCTGTGAATTATTCTCTATGTCTTGAATTTAGTTTTTCTGCTGTATTGAAGTTTTCATTGCAATACTTTGGATTTTTTTTTTAAATGAAATGCTGTTTGTTTATTGTTGATTGTCTGTGAGTGGTTATTGCTATTAGTTATGTATCCTGCCACCAATAACCATGAGAGAGGTGTCATCTTCCAATACTTGAGACATAAAAAAAAATTAAATTAAAAGAAAGGTAAAAAAAAAATGAAGACACTTCCAGTCATTTTTTCCATTCAATAAATCTATATGCAGTAGTGTAGGCATTTGAATTATCAGCTTGAAGGTGTCCAATACGTGTCAGGTGTGGCGATGATGACTGGCCAGAAGGTTGCCCAGCATGCATGTGGAGCTAACAGTTTAAAGTTCAGAATATCTCAATATCTATCATTTTCTTCATGTTGGAAACACTGCACGTTAATATGTTTAGCTCAAACTTTAGTCATGTTATTTAAACTGGGATTTAGTCTATAACCTACTATTAATTAGTTTGAACGCAACAACAGGTACGGTGCTTATGATTACAAGGTATAGAGGCCATTTGTGTTCCTTGGCCTTTAGTTTAATGCAGTTAAAACATTCACAAAAATATTTATGATGTTTGCTTACATTTTTTATTCTGGAGTGCTTGTTTGTGAAAATTTTCTTCATTTTCTTCTCATCAAGCTATTATACTTGAACATAATTGTTTTTCACATTCAGTATGTGACGACAGCTTGATTTGCAGTCTGGAGCAAAAAGATCGTTAGCTGATCCTCCGAAACAAACCCTTGCTCAGAAATCTTGTGACATCAGTACCAGTCGACCTCATTTACTCCTGGTTGGTGGGAGGTCTGAGTCTGATGTCATCTGAGTTTACTTTTCCTACTCTTTTTTCCCTTTATAATCATCATTGTTTTAACTGTTTTCCCTTGGAATGTCTGCAGTGATGCCTTTGCTCGATTATATGATAGAAGAATGCTGCCTCCACTGACTTCCCATAGGAAAAGGATGAACCCGCCTCGTGCTAACTATTTCTGCCCAATGCATCTTTCTGAGCATGTCAGTTCATATGTCGCTACTCGTTGCTTAATTATTTGATCTGATTGTAAACTGAACCATCATTTATTTTGGATAAGAAAAAAAAGATGATATAATTTGTTCTATTTGCTTAGGTTACCGTATTAGGTAATGAAGATAGAATTACTTCATATCATCCTCAAATCCTTGTAAACATGCTGTTGGTCCAATATCATCTTGTTGTGAATTTCTTTTTATTTTACAGCTTGTTTCTACCATCATTCTATCCTCTCAAAGAAAAAAGAATTATATAACTAGAATTTATATGAAGTGAGTGTACTGTTTAGAAGGTCTAACTTGGTCTCCTTTTCTTTTCAGGGAGTTCAAGCTTGCACCTTACTCATGTTACATTTAGTCCAAATAGGGATGAGGTTCTCCTCAGTTATAGTGGAGAGCATGTATATTTAATGAATGTGAATTATAGGCTTCGTCGCCTTGTAAGCCTGGCTTTATTCCTGTTAAGTGTGCTATTTTTATAACTTGACTTGGTGTTGGAAGTGTTTGTACTATGAAGTTTCTGGTGTGATTTTGAAGTCAAAACAATACTAGCTTCAGATATGATCTACAATTTGATAGATGGTGGTCGTGATTTGTGTACTGAACTATCTATGTTGTTAATCTTTTGTTTGTTGTTTTACTTCTTGAATTTTTGTGAAATTCTTAGTTAACAACTGGTACACATTGATTGTTCAATATCTGAAGTTATTGTGATCTGCAGCTGGGGGGACTGCTGTTCGATATACTATGGGAGATGCTTCAAAATTGATGACAATCGGCCCTACATACACTCAATGGTCTAGAGCTGCAACCACTATCATCTTGTGTATTCAAATGTCGTGCTCCTCCCAAAACCAATTGATATGAAGCAGAGATATGTCGGTCTCTGTAATGTTGGTACTGATATAAACAGGCTAGTTTTCTTGGGCAAAGAGGTTGGTTTCTTCTTTATCTCCTACTCTTTCTTAGCACGTAGGATGTAAATCAGCTTTGATTGCCTTTACTTTTGAATGTTGAATAAAGTTAGCAATTATATTTTGTGATTCATATCATGTCATTGATATCGTTTCTTGACTGTTATGTTACTGAGTCTTGACATGTTTTAGTAGTTTTGTTGAATGTGTACCATTGACTCATGTTTTGCAGCAGACTTGGGATATTTGAGGTGTTAGTCTTAAGTTATAGTTGGAATGAATCATCTTTACTAATTTTAAATTGATTGAATGTCTTCCTCTGATGGTTAGGTTGTTGTATACTAGTTTGCTGGAAAAATAGGACCAGTGAGGACTTAAGGTGTTTGAGATAGTCATAGTTTTTATGATGCTAATTGATGGAATATCTGTAGCCCCAGGTCAGGTGATATGCTTGGTTTCTATAAATGTAATCAATCAGCTACCAGTAAAAGTGGCTTCTGATCCTGTGTCCATTACTCCATTACCTGAGATAATCCTTAAAACTTCTGTATGTGTTTGTAGGTGATAGTTACTCGGGGAATGCCTTATGTGTTAGGTTTGAAGAATGCTGTGACCCCTTTCTCCTGGAAAAGTTAATCTGTCATCCTGCCATTGTTCTTAGGAGTTCTCTAGTTCTGTGTGTCCAGACAGGTAATTACTGATGTTAGGCAGTTGTGGTATCTGGCTCCAGTGGTTTTAAGAAAGAAGGAATTGAAATAAACAAGCACCATACTACATGCTGAGGTCCCTATCCTTGTGTATTTAAGCAATTGGATATATACATTCACAACACTCTGGTGTTTATTGTCTTTGAAAAAGGCATAGGACACGGTAATTAAATTCAGCTTCGATCAATATTGTCTATATAACCTCTTTCTGCTTGCCTTTGACATGTGAGAAAGAAAAAATTCTACAATGGTAAACAGGAATTTGGACAATCAATAGGGGACAAATGAGAGTAGAAAGGAAGTCAAAAACATTTCATGAAGAGGAAGAATATCTCAACCAAACATAAAAACAAATCTAAGGAAATTAGAAAGACACACTTTAGAGGAGAAGAATATACAACATATCAGGCAAATTGATTGAATGTTCTCTATCAACATATCAGCACCAATGAATTATATTCTGGACACTGCATGCATCATAGATTTGTTGGTGTGCCTTAATTATTGTTAATGCACCTTGAGTATTTGTAGATTTTTTTCAAATGTTGCAAGCGAGATCAGGTCCACAATTAGCTTACCTGTGGACTGTGGTCACTGCTTTTTAGTTTCTGATGATTGATTTGCAGGTGATTACGTGGCCAGTGGAAGTGATGATGGTAGATGGTTTGTTTGGGAGAAACAAACTGGTAGATGATAAAAATGCTTCTTGGAGATGAAGCTGGTAGCTTTCTTTCTCCATGCGACTCTGTATGGTTTTTGCTTAGATTCACTAGTCTCTTCCTTGTTATATTTGATTTATTCTTCTTCTGCTTCACAGTTGTGAACTGTGTCCAGTGTCATCCATTTGATTGTGTTGTGGCAACCAGTGGGATTGATAGCACCATAAAGGTTGGTTTGATGGATTTGATTTTTGTGCATCTATTATTGTTTGGTTTTCTGATCTTGCAACATGGTTCTAGATCTGGACTCCAAGTGCTTCAGTTCCATCAATTGTGGCTGGGGGAGCAGCTGGACCAGAAATTTCTAATGTGTTGGAAGCCATGGAAAGCAACCAACGAAGGTTATGCCATAATCATGAAGCTATCCTGTAAGACTACGAGTCCTTGGTTGTCCACAGAATTTACATATTATTCTGCGAATCGTGTTTTGCTGCCCTTAGAAGTCCACTAAACATTAAATCCATGAGCCTTCAATGTGAACCGAAACTGGATATAAGAGTTTGATTTTTCAGGAAGTTCAGTTATACAATTTCAGTCTGGGTTTTATGCTCTTCTTCACCTCACCTCATTTTTATTTGCTGAATTTCCGGATGCTGCCCTTGCACACAATACAGCTCAATTCAATGAAGTTTCAGGGTTGGTTATCTCGAGTAAACAATTTGTGGACTTACTGAATTTGAAGTCCAGTTCTACAATTTCATGTCTGGGTTTCATGCTCTACTTCACTTTGGTTTTATTTGCTGAATTTCTGGATGCTGCACTCGCACACAATACAGCTCAATTCAACGAAGTCTCTGTCTTGAGTATACAATTTCTGGACTTCCTGAATTTGAAGTCCTGTTATACAATTTCATATCTGGGTTTTATGCTCTTCTTCACTTCACTTTGGTTTTATTTACTGAATTTATGGATGCTGCACTTGCACATAATACAGCTCAATTCAATAAAGTCTCTTCTGTCAGCACAATGTATTGTCCTTTTTTGGACCATATATCTGTTCCTCCAATATTCTTTTTTGGACCCATTCTATCAGCACAATGTATTGTCCTTTTTATTTTTCATGCTTGTGTCTCCTCCATCTAGAAGAAGTAAAGTAGTCACAAGGATAAATGCTTATCTAGCACCCCCTTTTCTTCCCATCGCACCCATGCACATATTCTAAGCCATGGATTTAATGATTATTTTCCTAAGAATTTCTTCAATCCAAGTGACTTGTTATGTTTACAAGGTTCCATGTTGTTAGTTGCAGCCCCTTTGAGCTTCTAGAGCGGTTTCGGATGCATGAATTCACTGAAGGAACTTTGCACCCTTTTGAGTGTGCTCAGAGCTAATCGGGCCTGTGCTGTTGAGCCTACAGTTAAGTATATGCATTCATTCATGAGAGTATGACTTAAATATTCATAGTTTCATACTCTTATGTGTAAGTATCTACTATAATCATATTTTGATTTGCAGTTTATACCACTGTCTTTTTTTTTACTATTATTATTATAGCTTCTGTGGCTGAAACACGTTGTCGATATGAAGGTTTGTTGCTTCAACACATTGAAACCGTTGTTAGCTGGCAGACTATAATTCTTAGAGAGAGAGAAAATAATACAGACATAAAAGTTATGCCACTTGCACGAACCCAAAACTATCACCAAAGGAAAATTTTTGCTGAAATGAAAGCCCTATCCACAATTATTTATTCCATTTCTATGATTGTTTTCTTCACTTAAACCCTTTTACATTGTGTACCATATTTTAATAATTTTTTAGAGAGAAGTTGTTTTGCATGTTTAACGAAGTATATTCCAGCAAAATAATGAGCATCAAGCTATGGTTTAATTTGGATTATGAAAAGCGTAGCAGATCAAATTAAATGAAAGTTATGCATAATGGAAACATGATGAAGCAGCATGAAAAATTGAAGTTACCTCTGTTATTTGGATTCAAAAGCAAGGATTGTATGGGTCACAAGGTCTTCAGTTGCAGCAAAAGATTGGATCTGTTCTGGACCTGTGTTATTGCCAATTGCTCGAACCCAAAACTATCACCAAAGGAGATTATATCTTTGAACTTCACGATTTTTCTTATCATAATGTTGCAGATTGCCAGCTGAAGTTCAAGTGGAGCCTTTCTCCTTGAGCAAGAATATAAAGGCGAAGGTGTCTGCAACATAATTTGTGTAGGAATTAGTTGGCCATGTAAGCTGTAAAGCCTTATGCGGGTTCCCATGTCTTAATAAAGCGTCGTCAGTGTTAAATTATATCTAGAGCTGTACTGTTGCTATGAAGGTAACTGCTCTCACCTCGTAATTTTTTAGAGGATTCTGTTTATTGCTGTATTTAATGAAAAAATTCCTGTATAGAATTGATGGAAATAATTTCCATAGTGTAAATGCAGATAATTTTACTTTTAAATAAGTTTGAATTACTGAATTCTGCATCTACTATTTTTGCGATTCCATAGTTTCCTTCCAATTATAGTGCGCTTTAAGAGCTCAGTCAACTCTGGTTTAATCCTGGGGAGTGTTGATATCATACCTGTGAAGCATCCTCTGGTATTGGAGAATTGCTAGTTATTTGATTTGCATTAAAAAAAAATTATAAGCGTAAACCGAATGGATGATTATGTGTAAATAAATGAAAAAAATAATAATTAATGATAACTAGAAGTAAAATTAGAAAAATCAAGAGATTGATATTTGATCTGGTAACATGGGATATATATCCGATTGTGTTTGCTAAATTTGAATTAATTTTTTATCCAATAAAATGATAACATAAATAGAAATACTAATGAAATTGTTTAAATAAAAAAATATAATTAAAAGAATGAAAGAGAAAATTGAAATGAAAAATAAATTAGAGGGAAATAAATTTTTTTTTGATTGGAGAGTTAAATTAAAAAAAAATAACTTTAACAAAAGAAAAAAAATCAAAAGAATGAAGATCAAATTGAAAAAAATAGTATACTATAAATTTTGATTTAAGGATTAAATTGAACTTTAACAAAAGTGTAAGGAAAAAAAATTAGAAATCAAAAGAATATGAATAAAATTTAAAAACAAAATATGATAAATTGTAATTGAAGAACTAAATTGAAAACAAACAAAATGTTTATAAAAGAAACATAAACAAAAATTAGAAATAAGAAGAATAATGTTTGAAAGTGAAATACCAAAAACAAAGAAAACCAATGTATAAGTTTTAGAGAAGAAGAGAGAAATTAAAAAAAAAAACCACAAATAACAAATCACTTATCTACTATTGTTATATGTCATACAAACAAGAAAAGGATATGATGATATTTTTAACAACACAGTAGAAAATATGGATGTTTCTCACACGCTTACGGGTGCTCTCCACCCACCAATAGTTTTTTTTAATATAAAAATTAATAATTCAACATAAAAGAATTAAAATACCTTTCATGATTATAAAAGTAATAAAAAAACCTTTTATGGAAAGGTTAAGAATATCCATGTACATACATGTTATTTTTTGTGATTCTATATGCAAAAGATCTTTACAATGCATTCTAAAAAATAAAAAGATAGAAATACTTTAGTCATAGTTCTATTATTTTGATTTGGGGTAATTTAGTTATTTTATTATTTAAAAAATAAAAAATATATTTTTTTTTATAATTTTTTAATCACTAATAAGTCATGGAAAACACCAAATTACTCTTTTATTAAAACATTTTATTTTTAAAAATAATAAAAATATATATTTCTCTATAACAATGAACAGTTTTGTGATGATACGTGCAATAATTTCCTTGCATTTTTTGGAGTTTTGCTAATTGTTTTTAATGTGATGTGATTCCTTATCGTATCCCAATTACCATCAGAGTGACAAGATTGAATGAAGTCACAGATGTCATTCGTTCTGTTTTGTACTGTGTGTGTTGAACATCCAAATTAATGCTTTCTTTTTTTTTTGTTTCTTGTAACCTGCTAGGTTTCTAAGTTAATACTTGATGTGTCCCATCCCAATATGAATGTATTTTGGAATATGATGATTTAAAAATATATAAATATATATGGAGTTTTCAATGCTAATTAAATATTAAATAAATATTTAATTTTAGTAATAAAAAAATATAAATATTTATGCAAGTATTTAACCTTGATTGTCTTTTTATTTATTTATTTATTTATATTTTGAGTTTAATCTTGATTGCTAAGAATAAATGATTTTTATTTTTATGAATATATCATGTAATTTTTTTTGAAAAAAGATAATTTAAAATTATAAAACATATTTGAAAATTTTTTTTTATAAAATTATGATTTTTGTGTGAAACAACTGACCGATTAATACAACTAAATTCAATCGGTTGATCGATTAAGATAAAAAATTATAATTTGATTATATTAGGCTAGACATAGTCACACCATATTATTTCACTAGAAACCTTGTTATTTAACTAAATTTTTTGATAATATATATAAAATCCTCCTTCCGAGGGGTTTGTGCCTGTGAGGCCATTTAAGCCACCTCGAAGATTGTGCCTTCTTCTTGTACCTCAATTCAAGGATGGGTCGTTCCTACCTAGGCATGGGATGCCCAGATGAGATGGATGATCCATGCCGTCTTAGGCTAGTATTATTGATGGTTAAAAAACAGGGTTGTAAAAGAACTTGTTTGTTCAAGTGTTTGAGTTGCCATGTCGAGCTTGTGCGGTGACATCTCCATTTTCATAATTCATTCATCAAATCTGGTTATAATAACATACCTGCCAGTGCCAGCCAGGTCGAATTCTTGGGAAGTTGAAACCATTAAGAGGTTATTTCGCAGTGTAGTTGCAGGTGTTTTTTAGATAACTTTTCGTGTTAAAATGCATGTTAATAATTTTTTTTATTTTTTAAAAGTTATTTTTGACATCAGCATATCAAAACGATCCAAAATATATAAATCATATTAAATTTTAACAAAAAAAATTAAATGTTTTAAAAACACGAGTTGAACCGCGTTTCTCAACGTTACCTAATTTGAATATTAACATGTCTTCTTTTAGCTAAGAAATGGACCGAGTCCGAGTTCTAGGCAATTTATAAGAAAGCGTGGGGCTGAAATCGTTTTGTCCAGAATCGTCGAGTTATAATGGGTCGGGCTGCCCATATATGCGTGACCTGTCTGTATACCCACTGGTTATAACAACTCTTTATATATATATATATTGATTACAAGTTCTTGCTACTTTCGTAATTCATATCGAAGCAACTTTTATTTTCTAATTCTTTTGCTTTTGACTTTTTCAGTTTGGGAAGGGAAACTATTTGAGAGTAAAACCTGCATAAAGACCTAAGCTTTCCATCCACTTTCTATTAAGTCAAAATCCAGATTAATAACAAAAATTAAAATAAATAAGAAACCCTTTATTATGTTTTATATTCATCCGGTCCAATAATGAACGTCATTCTAGTATAATACTTTTAGTTTATAGCTAAATTATTTACTTGTGATATATTGTAGGTCAAATTAATTTTTTAAATGTAAAAAATATCAAAAGATGTTGCTAGCATGTTTTCTAGTAGGAAAAAAATTCAATAATGAACTCATAATTTGATGTATATCGGGTGACATATATATATATATATCTTGTTAATATTATGAAGAGATCTATAATCTTACTTTATAGCAAAGCAAAAAGTAAATTGAATTTAATAAAATAATATCTAAAATATACTTTTAATTCATCCAAGAATTAAAAAAAAATGAGTCAAACTAACAAAATGTTGGAAGGTGGAACAAAAAAGAAAAAATAAAATTAAACAAAATAACTTGAGTCAAACTAGGCTAAATCGCCAAACATGCTACTTGAATTGAAAAAATAACATATCACCAACAGAAAAATTGTATGTCATTTCATCAGTGGTTTTTTTCGCCAGTCGGTATTTTTGTCAGTGAATTTGACGTATAATTGTCAAATAGACCGTCTGTTATTTCAATGGTGAGTTAACAGTGCCAATGGCATTTGTAATTTAACATATAAAAAATGTTGAAAGATAAAATAAAAAAATAAATTTAATTAAAAAAAAGACTTAAAACAAAACAAATAGTAATAAAAAATAAGAGTCAAAATTTACAAAACAAAATGACAAGACTCGTAATTTTGGAAAGTCTACTATGAAAAATCCATGAGAAGAAAGAAAAGGCAGTCAAAGCATGACCACTGCTTCTCATTGACACATGCCACCCCAATGAAAAGAACTCGTCGAGCCACTTCCAACACCACCAAAGAAGGTGGTGTTCAGACATCGGAGAAAGCTGCACTTGCCACTTGAGGGCAACAACTTCCTTTACATGCTTGCACGTGCATTACACACGCTAACAAGTTTGCCCCTGCGGTTCACCCTAATCCCTTTTATTTGTTCAGTTTGAAATTTGGTTCTTATAGATTTAATTATTTTAAATTAATAAAATTTCATTTGATTTCGCCAAACTGAGCAACAAATGCTTTTCAAAAATTTAATGGTGCACAGTGATTAACTAGTGACATCCTATTATTTATTTCTCATTACCTATTTCAAAAAAAGAGACACACAAAAGTAAGAGAGAGAGAATAAAATTCATGATCCACAAAAAATAATAAGAATATCTTCGTTTAGGATTTCTTTATCATATTTGTATCAATCTAATTTTTTAGAAAGTGGATCATAGGGAGTCACTAATAAGATACCACTAGATACTTAGTAAGGCACCATAAAATTTACTGTGGAACATTATTGTGGTCCACAATGTTTTGAATCAAAAGGCACAATGGTCTTTCCTTGAGAATTTCTTTTTATAATGAGTGATAGACATGCGAATTAAAGAACACATATACTATATATTATATTAGCATAGTCAAA
Source organism: Populus nigra (assembly GCF_951802175.1). Taxonomy (NCBI): domain Eukaryota; kingdom Viridiplantae; phylum Streptophyta; class Magnoliopsida; order Malpighiales; family Salicaceae; genus Populus; species Populus nigra. The sequence continues at coordinate 7,553,621 of NC_084855.1, read as the reverse complement.
TATTCTTGGTTAACCTAGAAGGCTAATTCTGGTTTTGCATGTTAATTAAATGGCTCTACGCCGTGGATCGAAACAACTTTTTTAACATACAAATTTATTTTTTTATGCATTGCTAATATTTTTTTGCGCAACAAGAAAAATATTAATCATTAAATCAAAATATGATGAAGTTAAGAATCAATTCGAGTTAACCCGCTAAACCTGCAACACAAGTTATAAACCCGACTCAGTTTGATAAGTTTGTTTTCATGATTTTTTTTATATTTAATTATATGATAATGAAAATCAGTAATTACAGTACAACAATCGAATAAAATTAAGAAAATAAATACGATGGGTTGTAAAAAAAAATGATTGTTAAAAAAAATCAAATCAAAATCAAATGAACTTTAATAAAATAATAACTAAACAAATCCTCAGTTATTCTAAAAACTTGAAATAAATTATATATATATATATGGAATTATTTAATTTTTAGGAAATTAAACACAAGTTTTTGGAAACTATTTTTTAAAAAAGGCTTGGCACGCGAGCCTAATTGGTCAACGTGCTTAGTCCATAGATAAGAAAAACGTCATGCACGTGAGCTTACAAGGCCAAGCCCGTGCGCCTGGCAATTTTCTTTTTTTTTTCTTTTACTTTTTTCTTTAAAAAATATTTTTGTGTCATTCATTAGTTAAAATTAACCACCACAATAGGCTAGAACGTTGCGCTACCAACTTCTAGGTATGAAAAAAAATCTCTTTTCATCAATTTTCTCAATTGAAAATATCTAAAAAAAAAATCTTTAAGGATTTTAATAAACTTGTTTATGGTTTTAAATTAGCATTTAATTGGTTAAAAACAAAAATCAACACAAATCCAAAAAAAATTTACAAGTCATGATCAACTTTATTTGGCAAGATAAAGGACTAAAAGAACTAAAAGGAACTCTCATAATAAAATAGAATCCTTTGATACAAATAATTATTAGTTTTGTCGCTAAAAAAAAGGCATTGGCTAACTTTCTTTCTCCTTCATTGTTTTCTTTGTTTTCTTGGTAATTCTTGTTCTTCTCTCCGATTGAGGGCTAAAATGCAAGCAAAATAAAGTCTTGGACCAAACCATTTAATTGCCAAACTAAAAGGGTCAATTTTTATTTTTTTACAAAATCCCAAGGAAAAAAAGGCGCCGACACAAAAATATTCTCTTAAAAAAGGCCTCAAAGTGTTTCTATGTTTCAATTCTGGTTCCCTCATTTTTTATTTTTCTCAAAGAGTAAAATGTTTTTTTTTTTGTGGAATCAAGCACTAGCCAAATGGTAGGATATTTTCTTGATATCAAGATAACCATGTAAAAATAAATCGAAATAATTTACGAATCATAAATTCCAATCAACACAACAATGAAGGATCAAATTAAAAGGAAAGAAAATTTGATGCCTAAAGGCAAAAAAAAAAGTAGGACGAGAGTTTACACCATAGTTTTTTAAAAAACAACAAGCGTACTATTTTTATTGGTTGCAATTTTGGTCCTCTCATTTTTAATCTCTTATAAATAATAAAATTGAATTCTTTTCATGAAATCGAGTAGGAACTCGATGACGAAATGTTTGTTTTAGATCACGATAATCACATAGAAAACACATAAAAAAATTGCTAACTCTAAATTCTAATAAACATAATATTAAATGATAAAATAAAGAATAAAAAAATAATAAGAAGAAGAAAAGCTATTAGGGGTGATCATTTTTATCTGGTTCGGTTTTTATAAAAACAAAAGTAACCAAACCATTTTTTTTTAAACCGAAACCGGTTCAAACCGATCGATTTTAGTTCGGTTCGGTTTTTTAGGACAAAACCAGTTTAAACCGGTTTGGCTTTGTTTTTTTGGTTTGGCTCGGTTTTTTTCCGGTTTGAGTTCGGTTCGGTTTTTTTGGTTTCAGGCTAATAAAACCAAAACCGAACCGGTTGGTTTTTTAAAATTTTAATTAATTTAATCGGGTTTTTTTTACGGTTCGGTTTTTTCAATTATTTTTATTTATTTTTTTAGTTTTCTATTTTTTTTAGCCAACCCTAGTAGCCATTGCGTTTCTGTGGGCTCTTCTAGTTTTGTTTTTTATTTTTTTAATCAGTCAAATAAAATACATTCCAAACATTGATGCTACACGACTAAGGACCCGGCTTGCTAGGCTGGGCCCTGAGACGAAGTAGGGATAGGAAGCTGGGAATTGGTTGGTGTCTTAGGTATAGGGCCCACTTTAAAATAGGTCTAAATATGTGATAACGAGAAAGCAGTGGCCATATTAGCACAAGAAGAGGCGGGGAACTGATGTTCAAGGGGGCAAAAAAAAAGAAAAAAAAAGTTCGAGGGGGGAAAAACAGAAACAAAAAAAAATTGTAAAAAGGCTGCCAAAAAGCATGGAAATGGAAATAAAAGATCAGGGCTCAGACCCCTATCCACACTCGCACTCCTTTCCCCCGTCCTGTCAACATCCCTGTCCCCTCCTTTTCTTCTCGATTTCTCTCGTAATCACTGCAAGCAAAGAAAAGAATCCCCGTTATCCAAAACGGTTAAGGAGACCTGCAACGGAACGGAAATTCAAGACCCCGAAAAAACACACGCACTGCTTTCTGTCACACCAAACGTGTCATGTAGCATATTGCTATCTACTCCTTACCTGCGGATCCACTTTAGCACACATCGTAATTCGTACACCACTTATTCCACACCTTTTGTTTTTTTCCTCTCCCAAGAACTAGAAGGTGACAGGGCAATGGAAAATTCATTTAATGTAATTATACAATTTATTTAATCAATTATCTTACAAGAATTTATGAAAAATAATGGTGAGGATGTGTATGAGGCTGAGTGGAAATAAGATGAGTCATAAGTGTGAACAATTTGGGGAGGGGGGGGTTTCAGCCATTGAAAATAGATTTGAAGATTAAAAAAAAATACGGGGAAGATCGAGAGTAGAGAGAAAATGTAAAGGTAAGAAAAGAAGAGTGTGTAGAAAAATTTAGAAAACTCTTTAATTTTTATGCAAAACAAAGTAACTTGTGATTTTATTTTTGTATAAGGAGGCATATTTTACTTTTGATGATTTGGATTCTTGTGTTTCTAATGTTACTAGAGTTCTTTTGTAGAAATTTAAGGATATCTTTCTTGAAGGGTTCCCTAATGGTTTGCCACCAATCTAAGAGATTAAGCATCAAATCCAAACCAACCAGCCAATAAAAGTAATTCCGATAAGACTAAAGAGCTTAAAAGGCAAGTAGAAAAGTTGATATTGAAAGTGTACATTCAAGAAAGTATGAGTCCCTGTGCAGTTTCAATGTTACTTGTGTCTAAAAAGGACAATATCTAGCATATGTGCATTGATTTTAGAGCCATTAATAGCATTATGATAAAGTATAGACATCTTATCCCTAGATTAGAAGATATATTTGATGAGTTGCAAGGTTCTTCCGTGTTTTCTAAAATTGATTTGAAAATTTGTTATCATCAAATTAGAATGAATGAAGAATATTAATGGAAGGCAATATTCAAAACTAAATATGTATTGTATGAATGGTTAGTAATGCCTTTTAGTTTGACTAATACGCTTACTATATTCACTAGGTTAATGAATCATATGTTGAGATTTTTTATTGGCAAATTTGTTGTTGTCTATTTAGATGATATCTTGATTCATAGTAAATGATTAGATGAGTATATTAATCATTTAAGAGAGGTTTTTGTAATACTTAGAAAGAAAAAATTATATGTTAATCTAAAGTACTATCATTTTTGCATGGAAAGAATTGTGTTTCTAAGTTATGTTGTTAGTGTAAAAGAGGTTGAGATTGATAAAGTAAAGATCAACGCTATTCAAGAATAGCCTGCATCTAAGACACAGTAAGTAAGGTAAGAAGTTTATTTTAAGAAGTTTCACATAAAAATTATATATTTATGATTTTTTAATTTTTTATTCCAACTTTCTTTTAAGATTATGATGATTTTAATTTAAAAAACAATACTTATTTAAGAAACACATTTTTGTAAAACAAAATACATGAATAAAAAGGAGAGTTTTGATCATAAATGTATTTATTTACTTCTTATTTCAAATGAATAGATTTTTTTTATTTCTATTTTAATTGTCTTCATTTTTTATCAATAAACCACACTCTACATTGATGACAAAAAAAAGATATATTTTTTAACATAAAAAAGATTAATAAGAGAAGATGATTTTGACTAAAAAAATTGTTTCTCTCCAAAATAAAATTATTGTCTTTCTTATCAATATTTATTTTTATTTCCATATAATTAAATTAAAATAAATATATAAAAAGTTACCAACATCGCTTGATCAAATATATATTTACATGCATTTCTTCTTACAATGAAGATCAACTTCTCACTTTAATATTTTATTAATGTTAACAATTCTTTTTATGATTTATTAATTCATATATATATATATATATATATATATATATTATAAAAAAATATTATCTTTTCAATTCTTGATTAAATTTTTTTATAATATCAAAAAACACATCATCATATTGGAGTTTTTTTTTTTGTTTATGTCGCAAAGTAAATTAAAACCCTACATGTTGCGTAGCAGAAATGACCTTGGCTAGTTAAATATACATGTCTAATGTCTTGTACAGTCTTAAAAAAACCAATCCCACTTGATCAACGAACTCTAGACTGTATTTCAAAATGGGAACGATATTTTGCTGTCAGCTTATGATCTTTTAAAAAAAAAGCATATTAGATAATTTTGAGGAATGTTTAACAACGGCTATCAAGTTCTTTTGTGCATATCTTGCTAATTAGGACACTCGAGTGAAACCATTAAAATGGTTTGGGGCCTCACTTGAGATATATATATTATTTTTAATCGGTTTATTAGATTTTTTTTATCGGTTCAGTTTTTTCGGTTAATTTTTTCTTGGTTTTTTTTATTTAATCTGTTGGTTGGTTTTTTTAAATACCCCTAGAAAAAACCACTTCCGCCAAGCTCAACATGGAATTGCATTTGCATGGTAATGATTTGTATGAATTTCTCTATTCAATAGAACACTAGTTCTAGTCTCAAAACATAGTTATGCAGATGTTTTTGCCTTTGTGTTCGTGTATCAAAGAAAAGGTAAAGGATAGCTACTAATGATTTTCTAAGAAATCTCAAGACATAGTTAATTTATTGGTTTTAACAACATGATCCATTCTTATTGACCATGATGACTGGTAGCTGATATCTATAAAAATTTCTCCTTGGTGGATTTGAGGACTCCCTGATGTTTAAGTAAGTATCTTTTCGAAAGGAAAAATAATAATATTTTAGGAAGTGACTCTGAAAATAAATACGTAGTAAAGAATAAAGATCATGACTCTGAAAAAAAATATCAATTTTTAGGTTAAAACCGGACCGAGCCGGACCGTGAACACTCCCACCTGACACATATAATTTTTTGAGATGATATATTCGAAAACTTGCAATGTAAAGATTTTATGATGTTGTATTTTTTATTATAATGTGGAATGTTAATTTACATCAAAGCACAATTTATGTTGTTGAACTTTATTGTTAACATTCAACCTACATTTGAACATACGATTGTGAACATGAGGTTTTTTTCATATGACTAACTACCCATTTTTTTTAGCAATCATCACTATTTGAACATAAAAATTACATAATAGTTTTTGTTACAATATCAAAACATATATTGAATATTGTTGAGAATTAGCATGGGTGAATTTTATCTCCTTTTATATATATAGGAGCGTATACTATTAAAATCATATAAGAAAAAAAAATTAGTTTTAATTGATGCCAAGACAAAGACATCGCTTGATGATTTTTATTTGTTTAAGATTTTGTTTTTCTTATAAGATTTTGAAAGGTTTGTTGAATTTTGCAATATATAATAAAAGAGCAATATTTTCTCATTTTTCAAATTCTTGTTCATTAATTCTAAAATCTTAAGTCATGCAAAGTCTCATTTTAAAACTTAATTTATACAATCACTTGTATGAAACTAAAACAATTAACAACATATTATTGTCAAAATTAGAATTCAAACTAAAACCTAGCCATAAATTTATATCGCAATTGATAGCCATATCTTCCTTCTATGTAAAGATTTGAATCCATCTTATCACTTTTAAGGGGAAAAAGGGGTCTAGCCCCTCTTACTTTTATAAGAGTGTTAGTTGTTTATTGCTATTGACTAACAAATTAAGAAGCAAAAAGAACTTCTTGTGTTACTTTACTTGTTGTTAATGGTCATGTTTTCATGTTCTTTAAGTACAACGGGTTAGCTCTAGTTGTATTCAAATTATCTTAGGAAGATTTTAGGTCCAAATCTTTCTCTGGAAAGAAAAAAATAGAAATAAAAAACATTAGAAGAATTATTGTTATGCATTCAAATTCACAACCACACAGTGCCTTTTAACAATTACATTTACCCACAGACTTTGGAGTTTTTTTTTAGATTAACACAGTAAAAAAAATATGATAAATAATAGTCTAAAAAATATTTAGAAAAATAACAAAGTTTTAAAACCCCAACTTTTATTTCTCTTCCCATTTCTTTTCTTATTTCTCTCCTCCCTCTTCTCTCAACCTCTCCACCACTACCCTAAAAACACTCACCCTGCAACCATGACACCACCTTTTTTTTTTCTCTCTCTCTCTCTCTCCACTTTGAAAACGATATAATCTCTCTCCTATCACCCGAAAAACACGTCAAACTGGACAGTGTGTGTGGATATCTATATTTGTTTTAAATTATTAACGTAGTTAATAATTTTTTAGATGTAGATAGATTATATGCTTTAATGTTATAAAATTATGAATTTTGTTTAAATTTAATAAAATGTTAAGTGAATTTTAATTATGTTTAATTATAAATTGTGAATTTTGATGAATTGTGAATTGAAAAGTGTGCTGATTTTTGAATTGTAAATTATTGGGTTGTTTTTTTATGGTAGGGAGTTAAGAGATTGAAAAAACAACCCAACCGATATTGTTTCAACAAGTTGCATCCGACACATGCGACTTCTAAGTTGCAGATGATGCATACGACTTGTCAAAGTATGTTTTTTCTCTACATATTTTCTGGAACGTGTTATTTTCTCTATTTTCTTATTGTTCAAATTTTTTAAAAAAATACTATAGACTTTGTGAGACGATTATAGGATTGAGTAAAGAAATAGTCTATACTAGGCATGGGCTTGCACTATGCTGCAAGTTTGTATTTTTTTTCTCTATAAAAAATTATGTCTAGGTGTTGCAAACATGTTTCAAAAGAATAAGAAAAACCGATGACTCGAATTATAGCCATGATCAGGTTTAATAAGTTGGTTTTATTTTAATTAGATGATAAAAAAAATAAACAACAATAGTAAACATGTAGTTTTTTTTTTAATCATGATAACTTGGATAAAAAAACATTTGGAAGTACAAAATTAGATAAAGAAAAGAGACAACAAAATCAGCATGAGGTAGTATGATAGACATGTAACATTTGTAATAAGGGGTGAACCAACTTGCAAAACTCTTGTTCTAAGTCATGAGATCAGGATAACCTGACATAATTTTTTTAAAAAGAAAACCACAAAGGGATTTTTTATATAAAAAAACAATGTCGAACAACAAAATAAAAAAAATTGTTGACCTGCGTTATCTTCTCAAACCCTTGACCTAAGGCATTAGATCAGAAGCATTATACATGAAAAAACCGCAATACCCAATCTCTAAAAAATAAAATGTTGAAGGATGAAACTGAAAAAAAAAATTATATAGAAGGATCTAAAATAAAAATATTGTTAATTAAAAGAATAAGGGTGAAGATCAAAATAAAATGTAAATTAGAGGGCAACAATTTTTTTTTTGATTGGATGGTTAAACTAAAAAGAAAATTAACTTTAACCAAAACAATAATAAGAGAATGATGACTAATTTGAAAAACAAATACATCATAAACTTAGATTGAATGATGAAATTGAAAACCAATAAAAAGTTTATAAAAATAACAAGGAAAAAATTAAAAATCAAAAGAATAAAAACCAAATTGAAAAAATAATATATGTAAAATTAGAATTGAAGGACTGAATATAAAACAAACAAAAATTTTACAAAAGGGCTAAGGAAAAAAAAAGGACCGAAGTTAAAATATCAACAACAAAGAGGACCAACTTGTAATTAAAAAGGAAAGAGAGAGGAAAGAAGAAAAAAAGACACATTGATGACAAACCGTGCCCCCATAGCCAACATGCACCTAAAAGATGATAATCATTATGAGAAAAAGGACGTGACGACGCTTCCAACAACATGATATAAAGACAATGATAATCACTATGAGACACCACATGAATTGCCTAAAAGATGTGGGCGTCTCCTATGCACGAACAACTTTTTATATTATTTAATATTGATTAAAATACTATAATGCCCTTGACAAAATAATAAATAACAAAAAAACTAACTTAAAAAGACAAAAATGACCATGGACCGAAAGATTCTTTGTAAAACCTCCTCTCGTTGGTTTCTTGGAGCTCATTTATCTTTGCATTTTAAAAGTGTTTTTTTTTAAAAAAAAAATTATTATTTTTTTAAATTTATTATTTTTTATATTTTCATATCGTTTTGATATATTAATATAAAAAATTATTATTAAAATAATATATTTTAATATATTTACAAGTAAAAAATCATTTAAAACATATCTACTATAGTATTTTCAAACTCCTCCTTAATTTGACTTGCTGTTTAAAATTTTCAAAACTGCCGTATTAAATATTTTTTTTGGGACGCACCGTTTTGATGTGATTAGAAGTTAATTACGACCATGCACGCCATGTTAAAAAGACAGCCACTATGCAATTCCATCTTTATGTTCATGTATTGTCAAATCATCAACAGGAAAAAAAGAGAGTCAAAACTTGTCCTAAATTTATAATTTAAAACTGAACAAAGACAAAAATGTCGGATAATTGCCTTTTTATAAAACAAATCAATCCCTAAGAGTTAATCTGACTCGTTAACCACGGAATTAACCATAAAAAAGGAACAGACAGCCGATCTTCATCGTTCAGTGTTACTGTAAAAATTGAGTAGCTCGAGGACTTGGCGACTACTAATTGTGTTGCTTCATCATGAACGGAGTGGGATGCTTAGTTATGTTCTCCCATGTTCCCAAACACCACCTTTCCCTTTCAATCTTACGTCACCTTTTGACATATCCCTGCACGCTACCTCTCTGCCATTTCTTCTTCTTTTTTCCCCTTCCCCTGTTCAAGTAAATTTCCAGTCTCCTTTACCGCATTAACTTCCAACAAAAATAGGAACAGAAACAGACAACAGTGCACGCCACGATCACGAACCCTAATTACAATGCCATGTCATCAACATGTCGATATTCAATATGACCAACAATCGACAATATCGATCACTAAATGCAATTTTTCCTTTTCTTTTTCAAGAAGGTTTTAAATTGAAGTGTCTGAATTATTTTAATGAATATTAAATGATTTTTTTTATTAATATAAATATACGAATTAGTTTACGCGAACTTTAATTAATTAATTTGATGAATTTTAAAGTTAACAAATATATAAGCTGCTAGTAACCAATCATATGTATTAGATGATTTATTACCCGGTAAAGTGATAGCTTAGCATACTACGTACCAAATAAAATTAAACCATTGAGAGAGAACGATCTGAAGAGACTAGTCAAGGAAATTACGGGAAAAGAAGGGCTATTTACTCTTCCATCATATATGCCACTCAATGTAGATGGATTATATATATATATGATGCAGGAGGTTTTTATCAATTAGATGTACATATATTTATGAACTAGATGAAAAGATAACGACGCCAAATTAAACCAGATAGACGGTCTTTAAAAAAACACTATAATTTTCAAGCCCCCATTAAATTAGGTTTGAAAAAATTGCTGTTTTATCCATTTTCATTATTTTTCTATTTTTAGCTTAATTTTAGATATTGTTTTTTTTTTCTCCTATTTGATTTTTTTTCTTGTAAATGTCGGTTTTAAACATATATAAAGGGATTGTATTCATTTAGGAATTGACAAGTTTTTTTATAGAAAATAAATTCAGTAAATCTAGTTGCTGGGATTTTTTTTGAAAAAATCTCTTTGTACTTCGCTCCGTGTAAATTACTTAGAACCAATTAATTGAATAACTTGTGAAAAGTGCAGAACTCTATGTCGAATTATATCTAATAACTCTACGTACTGAGCGAAGGTGACAGCTACTTTTCCTTTTACACAGCCTGAGATAGAATTTGGGCGTGTGTTTTTAGTGTTTTAATGGTAAATTTTTAAGTGTTTTTTATTTGAGAATATATTAAGATAATATTTTTTTATTTATTAAAATTTATTTTTGACATTAGCATATTGAAATGATAAAAACATTAAAAGAATTAATTTAAAATAAAAAATTTAGTTAAAAAATAAATTAAAATTCAATCCAAACACTTATGTATGCATAGATCTCCTAATTAAGAGGAAAAGAAAAGGAGAGACAGACATTGGAAATTACCTTTGTACTGGGAGTACTTATAATATATTTATATTTACTGGGAATAGTATTCCCAGTAAAATGTTAATGGTTAAAGAAGGAGAAAATGGAAAGCATATATACGAAACTATGTAAGGCTTTCGAGTAAGACACCTCTTTTCTGCAGGCCAGGAAATCGATGACCACACTCTCCTTAACCTCTTATCTTCTCTTCTTATGATCTAAAAAACGAAAAGCAGTTGTATTACTGTTGTTATTATTTTTGAATTATTTTTTAATCTTTTATACACATATTAATCCCATATAAATACGAGCTTTTATCAACGGCTTCTTCACTTGGTTATTATAGGGTGGATCGGCTCACAAAAAGCACCGGCCATGCCATGTAGATCTTCTCTATCAACAAAAAAGAAAGCACCATCAGTGTAGACCAAGAGAGAAAGAAAGGAACAAAAAAAAGAAAAGATCAGAGAGAGTGGGAAAAATATGGAGTTTGACGAGCACGAAGACCAAGAAGAAGAAATGACGGGGATGGCGGTGATGCCACCGGGTTATGACTCAATTAGCAACTCAGTTGCTGCTCGGTCAAAAATTGGTCCTGCAGGTGGTGGAGGAGAAGGTGCTTCAACAGCAACGGCAAACACAAACACAAGAAAATCTTCAATCAGATACAGAGAGTGTCAAAAAAACCATGCGGTGGGAATCGGTGGACACGCACTTGATGGTTGTGGTGAATTCATGGCCGCGGGGGAAGAAGGTACTTTGGATGCACTTAAATGTGCAGCGTGTAATTGCCACCGTAATTTCCATCGCAAAGAGTCTGAGGGAGGTGGAGGTGGAGGTGAGGTAATATTATATCACGGCCATCACCACCAGCAACAGCCACAATTCTCTCCTTGCTATCGTGCTCCCCCACCGACCGGGTATCTTCATCACTTGACACCAACCCCGCAGTCAAGGCCACTAGCCTTGCCGGCTGCTTCTGGTGGGGGTGCTGCTGCTGCTGGTGGGTATAGTAGGGAAGAGGAGGACGTGTCTAATCCGAGCAGTAGCGGTGGTGGTGGAGGAGGAGGCGGTAGTAGTTCAAAGAAGAGGCATAGGACAAAGTTTACGCAGGAGCAGAAAGAAAAGATGTTGGCTTTCGCGGAGAGGCTTGGTTGGAGAATCCAGAAACACGATGAGGCTGCTGTGGAGCAGTTTTGTGCGGAGACTGGGGTGAAGCGGCATGTGCTCAAGGTCTGGATGCATAATAACAAGCACACCCTTGGTAAGAAACCCTAAAAAATTTTGGAACATGAAAGACCAGCATTTGTTATCATGGTCATCTCCTTCTTCCAGGAACTGGTGATTAGCTACTTACTTATTGGTGTCATGGAGATACTGAGAAGTAGTCATCACTAGTGCAATTTGGAAGGGGAATATTGGAAAAGTTGTGATGTCAATTTAACTAGGGTTCTTAGCTAGTGGCAATTTTTTATTTTCTTTTGTTTTGTTTTAGTTTCTTCTCTCCTTTTAGTTTCATCACGACTGTTATTCTGAATACGTTGTTGATGATGGGCCATTGCTCAAATCGCAGCATCTTCTAACTGTACGTAGTTTCTTTATTTAATTTAAGCCTATTTGAAACCTAGCTAGTCATTTGTTTAATTTAAATGGTTACCTGTTTTCCTTGAATCTCAATTACGAAATCGAAAATAATTACTCGACCTGAGAAAATCCTTGGAAAACAACCACACTATCATATCCTTGAATTATATATATATATATATATATATATATATGTATATCAACTCAGTTGTCTAATTCATGAAAGATGAGTGCATAAACAAAGCCAAAAACTGATGGGTTTGTAAGTTAGTATCATGTGGCGATGATCGAAGAGAATCCCGAATTGAATCAAGACGTGTTTGGCATGCAAAGCTGCAATTTCTTGTTGCCTTTCACAACTGTCACCTTCTCCTTAATCAATTCCCTCCCTCTCTCTTAGTAATTTGCGTTTGCACTCTACACACTTCGACTTGATATACCATGAGCAGAGCTCAAAACCACTGAAAAAGGGCTGTGGACAACCGTGCTCACAACAGTGGTGGATCCCTAGCTAATAGTGAGGGTTGTTGTGAATCGAATGTCAATATATAGCACTCGATCTCTACTCCATTTTTCGTGCGAAAACTCGGTTCATTTCTTCATGTACCATCTTCATACCTAATCCTCCATTAATTGCTTTCTCACTTTCTCTTGCCTACAGTTTTTACCAACTTCAATTTTTTTATATACATATATATATATATATATATATAACAAGTTAATAATCTTCGTTTAACTTTGGTGATCCCGAGCCATCTTTTAATCAATTCCTTCATGTTTAATCAATTCTTTCATGCTTCTTCCGCTTCCTCTATATTTTTTTTCCTCGAAGTACTTGGGAAATTAAAGCAAGGCAATTAAAGTTGGAAAGTGGTTGCTTATTAACACAGCAGTACTATATCACAGTCTTTTCCAGTCATTTTTGCAGACCTTGTGATTGCCATTTACTCATGCACATGGAAGGAAGACTCAAAATACCTTTTAAAAGTAGGCTTTAATTTCTTTAATTTTAATCATAGATTTCACTTTAATTTTTTTTCTTGGTATGAAGGGTATAGCCTACATATATATACACTTAAAATGGATCAGTTTCAGTCGACAAATTCCCCAAGCTTAATTAATTGGGAGGTCGCCCCATTATTTTGCTAATTTATACACACACACACACACACACACTAATCATTTGATCATCGTTTTCCCCATGAGTCCTCCCATGCATCACAATATTTGGAGACAAGAATTGATTTATCTTAAGAATACTAAATAACTGCTTGGATAATTGAGAGAGGCTGCCTATTCTCATTGTATTTATGTTTCATTCAGTTCACCTACTTGATGGGACTATTTAATATATAATTCACTCGTTTACTATAAAAAAAAAGAGAGGCTGTCTATTTTTCTCTAAAAAGAAATGCAATGCATAAAGAAGCTAAACAAATGTGTAGGTGAAGTGAGAAGTGGAAAGTGGAAACTCGGGCATATTATACATATAGACAAGTAGATGTTGGAGAAAGGCAAGTAATGAATAGAGAGGCTGCTAAGACATTTGAAGCTGTCGGAAAAACGATCTCAAGTTCGGTCTCATGTTATGTTGCTTGCTTTTTATTCTGTTCCGTCGAGGGACATGTGGGCTCTGTCGTCCAAAAAAGAGAACGGAACAATAATAAATGGGGACTGACATTACAGCTAATGTATGTGGTTGCATCTAACTTCTAACCACAGAAGAAGACCAAAGCTCTTTTCATTGGATTACAACATCTCTGAACCTCATTAAACTCATCTCCTGCCATCCACACACACACACACACACACATATATGCTAACAGTAACAACTAACAACAGCTCTTTTTCTATCCAAAAGGAATTGATTATTTTACTAAGTTTGTACACTGCGTTTCAGTTCTCTTAACTAGGAAACTTGAGGTAATTATATGCAAGCATGTTGATGTTAAAAATCATCACACCGACGGATAAAAAACAAAATTCTTGTTCCTTATTTTTAGGGTTTGATGAGCTGTAATTCTGCATGAAGTCTTTCATTTCGATTGATTGCCAAGGAACAAAAGACACGCACGCACACAGTTATTTGGAATAAGGAAAGGAAAAAAAGAGAGTCGATTATACAGCACGTCTGGTGCGCAGCAAGTGAATTTCATAGCCTAAGTGCTTTACGTAGTCGTCATATATATATACTAGAATGTTTTTCAGAAACAAAACGTGAATTATTTCCCTCTACAAGCTCCCAAGATTTTTAAGGACATCGGTGGATGCGATTTTACTTCAGTACATTATATTTATTGACGAAGCAAAATGCCAGAAACTTGTATGGGTGTAGGGTATGGTTGGATAAAAGTAAAATCCCATTGTTGCAAGTCAGGGCTATTTTTGGATGCTAAGGACTAAAGATGCATCGCAATCAGCTCTTTCTTTATACGGGCTGACAGGTTAAGATGCCTCCTCCGTGACCACCAACATCGCTTGTTCCATGAAAATTCAATTTAGTTTTTCCAATCCCTTCAAGTACCACATAAGCGACAACAGCAGAAGGAAAAGTAGGGAAAATAAACGATTAATATTTGGAGATTACTAGTTAGCTGGCTAGTTTTCATCAAAATTAATCAATCACCAGGCTTCTTGTAATATGCAGCGGGGATGACATGATGAGCTCGAATATTTGACAGTACAAAAGGCGAATCTCTAAAATCAAAATGGGGTGCCCACTATCATTGAATCGTAATTATACTCGTGAATGAGTGTTCTTTATTACCAAAAAATAAAAAAAAATAAACGCCAACAGAAGAACAAGAAAACTTAGTAAGATAATTATAGAGTTCACAATGATCATGAAAGGCTCTGTGTTCTGATCCCAAAAGAAATGACCAAGCGTTTACACATGCATTTAATTCCCTTTGGCTGAGAGATGGTGTTTGAGATTACGATGATAATTGCTTTTTAAAGTATGTGTTTTTTTAAAATATGTTTTATTTAAAAATACATTAAAATAATATTTTTATTTATTAAATTTTATTTTTAATATTAACATATTAAAACGAATTAAAAATATAAAAAAATAAAAATATTTTTTAACCTGAAAAACTAACACACTCGTCAAAGAAAGTAAACAGAGATTTGACAATTGGCATGAGATGTACGGATTTGATGTCCTCTTAAGTAATTTAACGTTAGTATATGTTAATTTCAATTGCAAGACTTAAATAACCAGTCATTATGTAGTAAATCCAATATTTGAAGAGCAAATTTGGAAGAAATAATTAATGAGGGACTTTATTGAATTTTATAAAAGAAACTTAATTACAAGAAACAAGGACTCAATTAAAAAAGAAAAATATTTCTTGACGGTTTCAAGGTTGTCCAGGACTCTTAAACTAATTAAGCTTAATTTATTATGAATACTAACTCCCTCAATAACGTTTCACTTTATACAAAAATTGGAAATTCAAAAATTGAATCTAAACAACAATTTGAATTTGAACTGATTCGGAAAATTATAAATAGATTTGAGCTAATTTGAATTTGATATTTCTTTGACGACTAGGACACTACCATTTTTATCCTCACTGGGACATGTGTTGCCTCCTTAGCTCAAGAGATCCAAGCCCTCCATTTTTCCTTCAATAATCTTAGTCATTGCTTCTTTGGCAACCTACCTCGATTCACTTTACCTTATCTCCCAGACACCTTGTCTAAAACACAGAAAAAAAATTACCATAACAAAATCAGATCATTACAAATTGGAATTATTTATCTTTGGGCATGTAGTATGGGAATTAAAAAAACAACTAAAACAAATGGGTTGGTTTCATTGTTTATATAAACAATGAAACAATTCAATTTTTTTTTAATCAAACCCTTCTATAGCCCAATTAGAAGAAATTAGCTTGAAATTATGGTTAAAATATAAAACTGAAAGATAAGAAACTAAAATATGAAGAAATTAAGTAACAAATTTTATCTATTTTTCAATCATTGAGTTAGAGAGATGAGAGATTCACTTGAAAACAACAAGGAGAGTGAAAGTGGTTGGTTTAGCCAATTTTTAGTAATGAAACTCATCGTTCTTGGTGTTAAATGGTTTTATTCAATAAGAAAAGTTCGATTATTATGAGTTTTGTCTATAAACACACCTAAAAAAAAAGATCGGGTTCCATTTTGATTTGGTTGGTTTTTATTTTTTTATGTGATTTTAGGGTATTTTGGGGTTGTTAGATGGTTTAAGGTTATTTATTAGGTGTTTATAAATAAAAATAGGTTGAAAAAAAATTTTCAACCTAAAAAACTCACTCCTAGAATTTTTAGCCACCACATTGGTAGATGGATTTCGGTTAATCATCTGCTATTGTTTTTTTTTAATAAGGACAGATAACTTATTATCCACTCTTTAAAAAAAAAAAAAAACAAGGCTCACTCATGTTAAGCCTACCTCATGCCTGTGTGCCTAAGCTTTTTTAAAAAAAGGCTTACGCACGCTGGCTCATTCAAGTTTGCGTGCATAAGCTTCTTTTTATCGCTTAATGTTAGGTTTTTTATTAATTTTTTTATTTTATCTTTTAATATTTAATTGATTTTGAATGGGTTTTTATTTTTTTATCATGTAATAAAATAGAAAAAAAATTGAATCAGTAGAGTCCATGACTCGAGTCACAAATTTGATAGGTTAACACGAATTAACCTGGACTGTTGATTTTTTTTATTATTATTATTATTTTGCCTTTGAACCCGTTAAGTTGACAAAGTCACATTAAGACAACTTTCCCATAATTTAATTTAAAACTTGTACTAGGCAAAGAGTCAGGTTGGGAATTTTCAAATGTAACTTGTTGTACCTAGTTTAATGACAATGCCAAAAAAAATTTCATAGCCTAGATATTATTTTTCACTTTCAAATTTTTTTTGATCCTACACGCAACATAGCATGAGAAGTTACATTTCTTACTATTCATTTACTAAAGGTTCAGTTATGATATATATATATATACACTCTATTTCTCATAATATTTTATTAAATAGTAATATAAAATTATTATTAGAGTTTCACTAAATATCATAATTTTTTTAGTTATACTGATTATTTAACATAATATTAGAATTTTAATGATTAAGTGGTTAAAAAATTAAAAAATCAATCACAAGCAAGTGGTGTGCATGTTCAAATTTTTAAGTACTACTGGATTTATGTAAATTTATATTTCAAATATTTCTGACGTAAAAAAATGCCTAATAAATAGTATAAAATCATTATTGACAACATTTCACTCAACAATTTAGATTTATTAATCAAACTAGTTGTTTGACACATTTACTTGGTATCTCCTAATGATATAAAATAACAGTCATGTAAGAATTCACCCACAAAATTTTGAAGGACATCAAACTTGTAAGTAAATTTCGAATCTGTCTGCATTGTCTCATTTTCTTAAGAAAAAAATTGATTTTTTTTTAATATTAAATGTAGTACAAGGACATCATTATTTTCATATTATACTCAGATAAATTGTGATTTATTATTTGTAAAGTTATTAAACTTAGCTTGACTAAGTATTAAGTAATGAATTGGAACTCAGTTTCAGATGAATTTAAAATAGCGGTGTTTAAAAAGAATATATTACCTTGAAAAAATAAAAATTCCTGTATATCAGTGGATGCACATTTTATTAGCTGTTTCGCTGTTTCGCGGGTTGTTTTTTTCTGAGGGCAGAAGGCCAAAAATTATCCCCTTCATAATTCTGGCGATAATTGACTGTCCTCAAGTAGCTTTCTGACCGCCACACATCAACCTGCTCTTCGTCATCAGTCTTGTTTACTATAAAATATTCAGCTTGACTGCTTTTGTTTTAAGAGGTCTGGTTCATATTTTCTTAAATTAATCACGGGATTTCTTAAGCGGTCTTGGACGTTTCTGAATTATTATTTTTTTCAAAATGTACTAAAAAATATATAAAAATCGGCAATGCAACAAAAGCAGAAATGATGTTTTGTGAGGTTCAAACAAGGGGCCATGCTATTGATGAATTTCAAGTCTATCTGCCATTAGTCGTGTTAGGTTATCCTCTTTTCAGCTTGCCAGTTGGGACTCAGACAGAAAGATGTCCTGGGCACTGACCGAATTCAGGATGGGTTGTCAATCCAGGACCCTACATGGGATTCCGACGTATTTCTAGGCCTGCTAGTGCTTATCAGGTTATCGCATTACCATATTTGCTTGGTAAGGCTGGGCCAAACTATACTCTAGGCCAGGCTTGGTTTACTCTATCGTAAATCCTAGTCGAAGTGTAGTCGAGCATTAGAAATCCGTCTTCTTGGATGCGTGCAAAGTCACTTCACATCAAACCGACGCAATCCTCTCATCTCACCGGAGAATTTAAGCAGAAAGGTAGAAATATGCTGTAGGAGCTATTCATAATGATCCTCAGTGCAGGGGGAGAAGGTACGGAAATAAGGAGTTCAGAAAAAAAAAAATGTATGGAATCACGAAGCTTGTTTCTCATAGATTTAACTATTAATCTGACAACACGCATCATATCACAACTAAAAATAACAATCAATGTTTGGATGACAGAGGAATACCACATCGATTTCACAAGCGCACGCAACATGCATGTATATGTTTCCCATTGTATTCCAGATTCTGCACAACTATCAATTTTTATCTACAAATTGCAGCGTAATGTTCTTCTTGGGGACATGATGGAAATTGCAGGCCTAATTGCATCGTAAGGAGTGGTGCTGCAATGCTCAATACACATCATGGAGCGGGGTGCTCCAATGCTTGTTGAAGACTTTGAACAGCATTATCATAGTATACAAAACCCATGAACCAAAATTCATGGTTGTCAGCAGATATAATCTGGATATATTTTTCAGCTGAATTGACTTTGCTAGTGGATGGATTGACAGCCTTCAGCTGATGTAATGGAATAACAACCTGCGTACATACACAGAAAAGAATGATATAGATAAGAAACTTGATGAGATTAGAACTAGATTTTATTCCAAAAGCAAGAGGACCAGACAAAGGTATGCATGTTAGCCTACATTAGGATATAATCAGTAACAAGCAAAGAGCCAGTAAATTCCAATTACATCAGATCCTATTTCCACATTTATAAAATCCTCTGCTTGTTTAACTGGAGGAGAAGCCAGTGCTCTAATACAGTTGTTTAAATGAAAAGGCAGCAGCATTGATAAAAATCACTTGTTTTGTTAATCCCCTCAAGGTCAACAAGCAAAATTGCAACAACAATGCATGTGCACCAAATCCCCGGGTCCAAAGCAAAAGAGGACTTGGCACTGCAAGTTACATGTTGCTATGGTTTATTTTCAGCAACATAAGTTTTCCTGGATAGAAGAGAGGGTTTTTCTCTCAAAAAAGTTATTTTTTATGCCACAGATAAAACTTGAGCAAAGTCTTTTAGTATGAAAGATTCCATGGATAATTATGAAACATCAAGATTCTAAGTTAAAGATTTTGCTCCACCCTTCGATAGCTGTAGATAGCCATGTCATAGTCAATCACTATTGATTCATCAATGAATGTAGCAACAGAACAATATGTGGAAAAATAACTACGATCATCAGCATTAATCTTGGAGACAATGGAGCATTGTCAGAGTTGTCTACCAGGAAACTTAGCAAAGCATGACCACTAAGAAAACTGCTTGAGGTTTCTTAGATCCTCAAAGTGACATGGTATCTTGGATTGATAATTAACAAACAAGATGCAAGGCAAGGGCGGATAAGTCCTCAAAAGTATCAACTAATGGTTGTACTATAAACAGACTACAGAAAAGATCCCCCTTAATAACACGCATCCACACTACACATTGGTCTTTGAGAAATATTTGAATGACAACAAGAGAATACTTTATATAACATGTTAATAACCATGACATCTGCAGGATGAAACCATCCAGCATAGACTGCGAGTCAGCATGGAGGATTCGTTAACTTGTGACTAGTAAATACTCAACCTCTATATAAAAAAAAATTCTTAATGCAATGCTATCAACTAAAAGATTTGTTAGCTTGAAAGGTCGTGAGTAAATGCATAAATTGTCAAAGGTTTCATGCACATGCTTCTCACTTGAATCAAGGATTTTCATATTGTAAACTGGATTCTCAAGGCATTTTCTTATTCTTCCTAGCAAATAAAACAAATCTGTATATTAAACCAATAATATAATTCTTGCAGTCATTGGAGATGGAATATTCATGGTGATGACCCGAAATGAGAAAAACAGTTTTCCCAGTGTGTAAAGGATTGTAAAATATCCATTGCCAGAAGACTGGTCACGCATGGTTGGCTCCTATAGCATGGATATATAAACTATGTTGCCAAAATAATGAAAAGCACAATGCGCATACCTTATAATAGCTCCACTGAGATTGCTCACCAACTTTGTAAGACAAAGGATTGTCACTGCAGAACGCAAGCTTTGCTGTTGACAAATATAGAACTCCCATAACTGGACCGGCAGAAGTGGATAGGTAGCATGCAAATGTCTTCACAAGTTTCTCCTCGGGAACGGTCTCGAAAGTTTGTTGAAAAATCTTCTCATAACCACCTTCTGCAAGAACTTTGGTTCCCTGAGCAATTCTCCCCACAGCAGCATCAGCAAAACTAGGGCCTGTCTTCACTGGTCAAAAAGCATTTTTAAATGAGAAAAGTTCACTGAGAAGATGGCTAAACATGAAATTTAGTCAATCAAGTGTAGACAATTAAGCTGAAAAGGTCTGATAAAGATGCTTGAAGCCAACAATATTGTAACGAAAAACCATCTTTTCAAAAACATCAAGTTGCAACAAAACATCAAAACGCAATAGAACCACAATTAATAGTCAGGAGAGGATAAAGGGGGCGGGGAATTTCACCCAACATCTTAACAAAAAAGAGAGAGAGCATGACTAGAGTTCTACGTTAATCATGCAAGGAAAAGAATGCATATCCATCATAAATAGTTCATCAAATGCAGAAGCGGGCCATATAACATTATTATCATTTCAGTCTCCCAAAAGGTAATAGTTGCCGAACAAATCAAATAGCATCGGCATTTACCCTAGCACAAACATAGAAAAAAAAAAGAACAAAAAAACAGCATACAGTGTTGCCACATGTTGCCAGCAAGATCCTCAGCCTTCTTCGTTGCCTCTGCCGCCTTCTTTCCCCATTTCCCTAACACATCCTTCACCGCCTCCACTGTATCTGCTCAGAGAAGATCCGAAACGCCATTTAATTGATTAATTTTTTTTAAAAAAAACAATAAATTAAATAGTAATTGAAGCAAATTACTCTTGGAGGAAGAAGGAGCAACGGGACCAGGAGACACGTAGGGATTGGACTCGGCCGGCATGGTAGTGGCAGCGGTTCCGGCGATAGGAGATGGGCCAGGAGGTTTAGACTGTGTTGTTGATCCCGTGGATAGGTTGGCCCAATTCTCAGGAGAAGGAGCGACGTCTTTAGGGTCTAGCTTTGGGTAGGGAGCGTAATCAGAGGTATGAGAATTGATGTTCTTGTACTTGTCCTCGACCTCCGCGAGCTTTTCAGATTCTAAATCTGATGATGATTGAGGTTTCCTGGTTTGATCGACCTCTTCGTTGCTTTGATTCATTTTTATTTTTATTTTTATTCTGTTGCTTGGACTTTGGATCTGTTTAACAGAAAGACGAGAGAGAAATAAGATTAGGAGCCAGAAAAATAATGTGAAAAAGAGTTTGTAGCATAGACCTATGAAGCGAGGGGAGGGGAACCTGGGTCGACGGTTAAATTTTATAGATTCGGATATATTTTGGTTTTGTTTGGTAATGTATTTCAATTATATTTTTTAAAAATTTTAATTTTTTTAATTTTAAATTATTTTAATATTAAAAATAAATTTTAAATTAAAAAAATTATATTATTTTAATATATTTTAAAATAAAAAATACTTTAAAAAACAATATTTACTATACTCAAAAAAAGAAAAAGAAAAGAAAAGATATTTTTAGTGGTAAATGGAGTTTCTGTATAGGCTTCCTATTTTGATTATGATTTTCTCCGGGTTGAAGGAAGGAATCTATGGACCCGATGTGTTTAATGCGATTACTAGAAGGTAATTGAAACTTGAAAGAGAAGTCCGGATATTGAATGGGCTTTTATCAAACCCAACGACATGTTTTATTTATCCACTAATACTAGCCTCTCTTTTCTGACTAAATAATCGGCCCATAATCTTTCATGGAAGAAGTTTCTTTTATTTTATTGAATTTTGTTTCCAGAGGCCTAGTAGTGTTTCGGCCGTGGGTGGGTTCACTTTTGCTTGATCGTGTGTTCTCCGGGCATCACTACCCACTCGTATAACAACGTCACCACCACGATATATACTTTTAAACCTGGCTTCTGGCTTCCATTTTGGATCTTCTGTTGGCTTAAGTGCATTTTGTTATGAAAAATAGAGGCTTCGACTTTGGAAGACAGAGAGTACATGAAGTTTTATATATATATAGCCTCTTATTAGAAATCAGTCTGATAATGGAGTTCCTGAGTAGACAATGTTTGATATTGGAAACAAATGAACAAGAAAAATTTATTTGCGTGTTATTATATTTTAAAATCCAATACATTCAGAATTCAGGTTTTCAAGTGTTTAGATAACGAGTAATTATATATTCACGTCATTATTCTCTTATCCAGAGTTAAAGAAATTGAAAAATAGTGGTACAAAACATAATACCTGCAAGATAGTTCTTTTTTGTAGGGTTTAGGAATCCTCCAATGATATAATCAATTATTTTTAGTAAGAGATTGTAATAAATAAGAAAATATACTTTAAATTCTAAGAACAAGAATTTTTGCTCTTGTTTTTGTATGATAAATACTCTAAAAATACAAATACAAATACTTAGATAATAAAAATAGTAAAACATTTACCTGAATAATTTAGGGGCATATATACCCCTTGAGCATAAATATAGATAATGAGTGATGAATATCTCTTACACAGTATTAATGTTGATAGAAATATGATAGACACTTGAAAGATTTTTATACACTTATGGACATAGAGAGATGATTATTCTTGACTTTTAACATTTCATATTAAAAGTTATAATAAACAAACAATGTCTTGTGACCTGACAGATACTTAAAAATGTATTTTTATTAAGGTTTTATATCATTATATTGCACTTACAATATCATTAAATTACTTAACTTAAACATGATTTATAATAACAATCTGATGATATAAGTATCTTTAATTTATAGTAAATACTCGGTTTTTAATGTAGGTTTGTAAAACATACATATCTCTAATTTAAATGAATAATTGATGAGTTTAATTATTGAAATTGAGGTTTATGTAAAGAGATAAAGAAAGGGTTAGGCTTAGAGAAGAAATCCTAGTTGGGCTAATTCTATTTAAATAGAAAGATCATTCTATTTTTAGGTTATAAATGGAGTTATCAACTTCATATTCAGGTGTGGTTTATCTTGATGGAAAGCTAGAATGTAACCCTAAAATATTCATGAAGAGCCTAATACTCAATAATATTGTTTTTCTGTTCAATTCTTAGCAACAAAATAGAAGTTGGAGTTTGTCATGCAACCTAAATATTGTTCAATATTCAACTCATATTTGGAGTTCTAGAAGTCCATATAATCTCATTCTTTTTTTGTTGTTGGAAAGATGATATAAATACCTTCAACTTTCATAAAGATCATTTGTTCAAATTATGATGTTATCAAAATATTTTGTCTAGCCACCAAATTAATTAGCCATCATATCAATAGTTTTAAATTCAAACCCATAAAAAGAGGTATTTTTCATTCATTTAGACATCTTGGTTTTCAGATCAAGTTTCATGCTCTTGTTTTCTTTCTTTGTATTTTTGTAATATTCAAGTTTTATTTCATGTCATATTATCATTAATCTCTTATTTATACTTATCATTTTCTTTATTATACTTAGTTAATTTATATCATATTTATGTTATTATTTAATTTATTTATATTTTTCTTTTAATTATGTTTAGTTAAGTTTATTTTTTTTAATGTGAAAATGTTACATTAATAATGTAAGAATAAGTTTAGTACAAACTCAACATGGACTTTAATGTTTAAATTTAAGAAAGTTTGATATTAACATGTATTGTAATTATTATCTTGATCAATATTAATACCCTTCTTGTTAAGTGATGAGTTTTGGTTCGTGATGTACAATTCTTGACATAACAAATACTTGATTCTTTTATAACTTGATTCGTTTATAACCTACATCTTTTGATGCATATCATTATTTCTTTATCAGACTACTCTCAGCAACAACAGAAGAAGGTGATGAGGAGTGGATGTCAGAAGTCACATCCAAAGTATATAAATTTAGAAAACTGATTTGAAAATTGTTATAAGATCTTTCTTCCTCTGAATTTAATTTGTAAGTCAGGGTATGAAGGGGAAATGTCAGGTAAATTACAGGTGCGAAGATCAAACATGATAGTATTTTTCCCATAAACAAATGTTAGGATAACTATAAAATGATAAGCATAATTAAATCCAAGTCTAAATCTTCCAATTGCAAAAGGTTTTTCTAGTTTGCTTTCTTGACCACTAGGAAAGATAGCAAAAATTAAGCTTAATAGGTATTGATGATTTGAATAAATTCAAATTGGTGGTTAGGGTTTCATGTTTCAAATAGTGAGTTTTTTTAGTGGCAATTTTGTTAGATTTTTATTAGATGACTAGTCACGCTATGTTATGGGTCGGAGCAAAACTTTTTTTAATGTAAAAAATATATGTTAAATGATAGGGAACCCGCTGGTGTTGTCATTAAACCTAGTTTAGTGGGGTCAAACTTGAAAAATCTTGACTTTATTCCTTGCTTAGTTGAGGTTTCAAATAAAGTTATATGAAAAATATCTCAAAATAACTCTATTGACTTGACATGTTTAAAGATAAAAAAATCAAAATAAAAAATACAAATGATAGAAAAAGATCTGGGCACATGGGACAAAGACAACATAGATAGTAAAAACATGGTTTTACTTAAAAAAAAATAACTCAATACAATATTTTTTAAAAACATTAAGATGAAAAATATATTAGATTAACAAGTCAACATGTTAAACTTATGATCTAAGTTATAAACTTTAATGGATTCAACAATATTTTTTTTAATTTAATTACATGATAACAAAATATAAAGAGCAATATAAAATTAATCAAATATTAGATAATAAAATTAAAAAAGAAAATACTAATAAACAAATTCATTAAAAATTCAATTTAAATGATGAAACTGAAATAAAAAAGTTAGGCCAAGCGTACAGGCCTAGATGAATCAATAAGTTTGGGCTTGAGGCAGGCCCATACACCTAAGCCATACTTTTTTTCCTTTTTAAATCATTTTTCTTTTATTTTTTTTAAAAACAAAACAAATAATGTGTCGTCTTCTAGGTGTCAACTTATAATTTAGGCACCACTATAGTGACTAAAAAAAATGAGATTGGGTTGAAAATTTATTTTTCAATTCATTTTCATCCAAAAACACCTATTAAATATTATAAAAACCTTCATAAAACCACCTAATAACCTCAAAACACCTCAAAATTACCTAGAAAAAATATCAATAAAATGAAAAAAAACTCTAAATAGGGTGGTTCAAAATAACCATCATTAAACTCTTATAGTAAAATAGAACCTGTTAACACCAAGAACTATAAGTTTTTTCTATAAGATGTGGTTTAATCGGTAACTTTTTGCTTCCTAGCCATTTTCCAGTAAATTAAAATTTAAAACCAAAATAAAAATTATAGTGAATTTAAGATTGACTATATATTTTCTTTATGTTTTTACATTTTAGATCTTTATTTTTGAGTTTTGTATTTTTATAATAATTTAAAACCTATTTTCATGTAATCAAATTATAAAAGAATTTAAATGAAAAAAAGTTTAAAAATAGAAAGAAAAAAAAGTACATGATGTAAAATACTATTTTCAGATTGGTTATTCACCAACTCTTTTAGTGTATAGTTAAAGTTAATTATTGTAGTTGATGTCGTTTCTTCACTGGCCAAGACCGTTTCACGAGAATACACTGCACATTTATATGATGTAAATATTATTTTCGATTTTTGATGTAAATATGACTATAATAAAAATCCACCAAAATCCGGTGTTTTTAAGTCCCCTATTCCGACCCGTTGTTAGCAATTCCACTACCAAGAAAGAAAAAAAACAAGTCATGCTTACCCGTTTTATTTAGTATTCCATTAGCAGTTATTTTTTTAAAATATATTAAAATAATATTTTTATTTTTTAAAATTTATTTTTGATTCAATATATTAAAATAATTTAAAAATAAAAAAATAATTTTAAATAAAATAAAATAAAATTTTAACAAACAACGGAGAAACAGGTTCTACGTACCAAAATGAAAACTTTAACAGGCTCGTGTAAGAGTGAGATTTGCATGACTACAAAGATATAAAAGTTGATTAAGAGCGTGATTTCACGTGAATAGTTTCCGCGTGGACAAGACATAAATCTGACAGTGCCACATCGGTTGTGTCAGCCTTTGTTCAAAGTAGCTCGTCCTGGAGCTTGAGTAACGACCTTCTGGGTACTTCTTTTGATTGGGCCGTGCACTATACTCTCCTCCAGTAACGCGTAGAGTTGAGGCTATTGCTTAGAAGTACAATGGATCCTTACAAAAATATCCTTCTATTTTTGTTCATTTGAAAAGAAAGTGTCATATTTCTGTTATTTACCACTCCCACCCGTTGACTAGACAGACCTTTTTTTTTCGTGAAAACCGCTCCTGATATTTCCCTAATCATCGATTCACGCTTTCTTCATTTTCATAAATATTCACTTTAGCCAGGCTATTCTCCGTCCATCCTTGAACGAGGTCAAATATAATAATTCAAACGAGGTCAAAATCCAAATATTACACATTCAATTATCTCTATATTTTTCATACTCGTTTTCCATTACGGATAATTGGATGTGACTAAACCTCAGTCATCAAATAAATATACAAAATTTATATATATATATATATATTATTGTTTAAAACATGAATATTACTTCTTCTTTTTATTTATCAAAATAGATATAGATTTATTTTTATTAATAAGATAAAGAAGTTAATTATGAGAATGAATTCCATCATCTTTTTTTCCTAGGAGGGTGATGACAAAACTTGAATAGACTAGAAGATAACCTCGGTAAATTATGGCTTGTGTCTGTGAATATAATTGTGGTTGCTTTTTAAAATAATTTTTAAAAATAAAATAAAATATAATAAATTTTTATTTAAACCGTATTTTTAACCCTACCGAGAGCGATATCTAGTCATTAATTTATCACAAACACAAGCATTATAAAAATAAAAATTCAAGAAAATAGAGAGCCATCCGCAAAGAAATAAAAAATAAAGGGTCATTTCACAAAACCAAGAAAAACTTTGTAGATGCTCCATTTCAACAAAACCAAAAGAAAAAGAAAAAATAAGAAATGAGTGAGGAGAGAAGGATGAGTAATTAAAAGACAAAAAAAAAAAAAAAACTTTTGTTAAAAAGAGGGGGAGGGGAGAAAGAGAAGAAAACCCCCAAATAATGGAGGAGAAATGTGGAGAGCCATTGGATATTGCAGATGAGAGAGAGAGAGAGAGAGAGTAAGAAGGCAGCATGGAGAATCCCAATGCTACTCAGTCTAGTAGACACCACAGCCTACTACTCTTCACACCCTTCTTGTCACCAATTATACTCTAAATAATCAAATTCCTTCACTTCCTTGCATCCTCCCCACAATCTCTCTTCACTAATCTCTCTCTCTCTCTCTCTCTCTCTATCTCTCTCGCTCTCTGCCCATAACCCCAGACTCAACTTCTCTCGTGATAAAAAAAAATAACTCAAAACTTTCCCCAATCGAAAACCTTAAGAAAGAAAGAAAAATCATACTGTTTTTTTCCTCTGAAATTTATATGATCACCAACAAAAAGCCTAGATCATCAGACACTGACTCTAATTATATGAGAGACGATCGAACTGACATGTCAGAAGACGACGACCGATCTCCGCCGTCGGATTCAATCGCCAACGATTCTTGCCCAACACGGACCTGCACTCCTGGGTCCGGGTCGGGTTCGTCTTCCATCCCCGAATACTCAGCTCCATACCCGGACCAAGTCCTCGAAAACGTCTTAGAAAACGTTCTCTGGTTCTTAACCTCACGTAAGGACCGAAACGCTGCGTCATTGGTTTGTAGGTTATGGTACCGGGTCGAGGCTATGACCCGATCCGATTTGTTTATCGGTAATTGCTACGCGATGTCTCCAGAACGCGCTACGTCGCGGTTTACCCGAATCCGTTCGGTGACGCTAAAAGGAAAGCCAAGGTTTGCTGATTTTAACCTGATGCCGCCTAATTGGGGAGCCCACTTCGCGCCTTGGGTCTCTGCTATGGCAAAGGCTTACCCTTGGTTAGAGAAGATTCATTTGAAGAGGATGTCAGTGACAGATGATGATCTGGCTTTGCTTGCGGAGTCATTTTCGGGGTTCAAAGAGCTCGTACTTGTTTGCTGTGATGGGTTTGGTACTAGTGGACTGGCTGTTGTGGCTAGTAAGTGCAGGTACGTTGTTTTTTCACCTTCATAGATCTGATTGCATTGTTTGTTAATCTTTCTAGGTATTTGGTTTGTTTGTTAGCGGTTGGTTGTTAAAGTTTGAAACTTTGTTTTGATTCATGTTTATGGAATGAATGTTTAGATCTTTGTGGAGCTAGAAGCTGTTTCAAGATTTGGTCTTTTGCTGGGTTGGGATTTGTTTGTCTGTTTAATTAAATGGATTTTTGTAGCAATATCTGAATCTAAGCAATGCTGTGATATTGGGGAATTAATTTAGTGATTATGGATATAGCTTTTTGATCTATAAACTTTTGGAACTTTTGCTGGCTATGATATTGTTGGTGATTTTTATTTCGTCTTTTCTGTTTGTTGGTCTAAATGATGCTTTTTTGGGCAGTGGGGATATAAAAGAGTGGAACTGAAATTATTGAAATTTCTGATGAGAAAGTTGTTGTCTGGTGGACTTATAGTATGTTGTGTACTGCTCTGTTTGTGTACAGGCAACTCAAAGTGCTTGATCTGATTGAATCAGAAGTATCGGATGATGAAGTGGATTGGATTTTGTGTTTTCCAGATACCGAAACATGTCTTGAATCCCTGATTTTAGATTGTGTAGAATCTCCCATTGATTTTGATGCACTGGAGAGGCTGGTGACTAGGTCCCCATCACTTAAGAAACTTAGGCTAAACAGGTTCGTTTCAATTGGGCAACTATACCGTTTAATGGTTCGAGCACCGCAGCTCACGCATCTTGGGACAGGCTCATTTAGCCAATCGGAGGATGTGGCTCAAGGTGAACTGGAACTAGATTATGGCTCTGCGTTTGCTGCTTGCAAATCATTAGTTTGCCTATCTGGATTCAGGGAAATCATTCCAGATTATTTGCCTGCAATATACCCCGTCTGCGCCAATCTCACTTCACTGAACTTTAGTTATGCAAATATCAGCGCAGAACAGCTCAAACCAATTATAAGCAATTGCCACAAGCTTCAGACTTTCTGGGTATGTGTTTTGTTGGGTCCCTTGTTTAAACAGAAACTGCCATGAAATGTGTGTTCTGAGAATGTTTTTGGTTTTCATTGTCCAGGTTCTTGATTCAATATGCGATGAAGGACTTCAGGCTGTGGCTACAACTTGCAAGGAACTACGTGAGCTTCGGGTTTTCCCTTTTGAAGCTAGGGAGGACATCGAGGGCCCTGTTTCTGAAGTGGGCCTCCAAGCGATTTCAGAGGGTTGCAGGAAGCTCCAATCTATTTTGTATTTTTGCCCGCGGATGACAAATGCTGCTGTTATAGCTATGTCAAAGAACTGCCCAGACCTTGTGGCCTTCCGTCTCTGCATAATGGGACTCCACCAGCCTGATCATGTCACTGGAGAACCTATGGATGAAGGGTTTGGAGCCATTGTCATGAATTGCAAGAAGCTCACTCGACTTGCAGTATCTGGTTTATTGACTGATAGAGCTTTTGCTTACATTGGAAAATATGGGAAGATTGTAAGGACATTATCGGTTGCTTTTGCTGGTGATAGTGACATGGGGTTGAAGTATGTGCTTGAGGGCTGTCCCAAATTACAGAAGCTTGAGATTAGAGACAGTCCATTCGGGGATGCAGCTCTACTTTCTGGTCTGCACCACTATTACAATATGAGATTCCTTTGGATGTCCGCTTGCAAGTTGTCCCATCAGGGATGCCAACAGATTGCTCAAGCATTGCCTCACCTGGTGGTGGAAGTGATTAAGCATGAAGATAATGTGGACATGGATGAGTATGTTGATACATTGTACATGTATCGGTCTCTTGCAGGGAGAAGACATGATGTGCCACGATTTGTTTCCATCTTGTAAGGCATTTGTACTAGAAGAAGTTGCATCAGCTGTTCTGATGGTGGCTGTGGGCATTTTTTTGCCCGAAATTAGATTTGACGGGTACCTTTTTCATAGCCCGTAAGAAAGTCATGGTGATCCTTGCTAGAGAAAGTTGAGTGAAACTTCAGTCCTTGGGCGGTGTTGTTGCAAATGGCATTCAAGCCAGAAGCCTGATATTTTCAAGAGGACAGACATATCTGGGGGGGGGGGGGTATATCTGCTGCAAGGTACTGGACCACCATTGGATCTTGTTGTATCGGTATGCTTCTAAATTTTATTTCTTTTTTGCTTTTCATATTCATTTGATCATAAATGAGAAGGCTCCCAGAGGATAGGGATGGGTGTTGAGGTGCATGGAAAGAATCGTCGTTTTATCCTCTTTGTATGAAGAAATCAAGATGGGTTGGAGATTTGGAAAAATTAAGGATCTTTTCTTCCGCTGAGTGCCACCAGTGAAGGAGAATCAGAAAAGGCAAAACCAATGAGCAAGCAATCGCAGTTGAAAGAAGTTAGTATCTTAATTTGATTCAAATGGTAGCTTAGTCGTAAGGTGTAGATGGTGAAAACTAAATGCCCAGACTTGATTCGTCTCTCTCTCTCTCTCTCTCTCTGTCTCTCTCTCAACGTTTGTTTTTTTCAGATGTGTTGTTGTAGCACATGACTGTTGAATTTATTATTTTTATTGTTAGCCAATGTGAGATGGGTAATAAATGCCAAATATGCAGCATGTGCATGGACCATACACATCTTTAGTGGGAATGTGTCAATACTCTCTCTCTCTCTCTCTCTCTCTCTCTCTCTCTCTCTCTCATTTATTTCCCTGAATGTGGAACAATCAATTGACAGAGAGGCCACTATTTAATTATGTATGGAAAGTGTTGTACAAGTACATGTTGCAGCCCCCCTTGCCCACCGTGTGGGGCTCCATTGGGTGAGAATCCCAATCCTCAAGGTTATGGACGGGTCTGATCATTTCTCATTTCTCATTTCTCGTATCTCATGTTCCTCCGTGAGAGTTGTTGTAACTAGTGTTGCAAATGCGAACTAGGTTGTTCACAAGGGAATCTGGTGGTTTGATCTATTAGCGGTTGAGAATTACTACAGGTCTCTTTGGTGTCCTGTGACTTGTATCACGGCGGCGCTTCTCTCCATGGCTGGAGGTGGGACCGATAATCTGATGATCTGTCACAGCCAAGTCCTCTCCTGCACTCTCGTTATCAGGAGAGAAATCCATCTACCTGCCATCTTTGCTGGTGTTCTCTCTGGCAAGATGGTAAAAGCAAGCTTAATTATCATCGAAGTGGAATCTGACTGTGCATTTGAAAAAGCAATGGGAAGCATGGCATTGCGCATAGCTAGGCCAGGTGTATCTATTCCAAGTTGACCAAACCCTTGTTTGTTTTTCTTCATCTTCCACCACGCTAAAAACAAGTGACAGCCAAACCATGTATGTGTATAAATCACCGTCCGTAAAAAGAAAACCATTTGAGTTAGACCTACTAGGGTCAAGGATAAGAAGATGTACGTGTTCGAGGGTTCGACAAAAACATAAAAGCATGTCGAGTTTTTTGGTACTTGCCCCTTGGCTTATCCATTTTGCTTTTCTCGGATCTCATGGTGGGATTGAACAATCCCACGGATGACCAGAGCCAAACAATGGTGGCCTCTGCTTTTTGATTATATCCTTGCTTACAGTCTTGCCTTTATTTCTTCTTTTTGAGCACTGCTTCCTTGTCCCCATGTAGAAAGGAAGAGATCTGACGATGACCACACACAAGGACTACTGGGATTGGCATCACTCGAATTCTTAGCCTTGGATATGTGGTAGTGTCATCTCTTGATTAAACCGTCTTACCTAATGAACATATCCCATCTATCTATCATTTGATAGAGAGACTTTCATTTAATTGAATGGTCATGATATTAACCCAACCCATTTAGGGTTTTGCCCACGCCGTGCACTGTTCGCTAAGCAGATGCATCGTCATGATATGTTGCCATGACAGAGTTTAGGCTTCGCTGCCCTGATTGGTGGATGCCCATCTCAAGATTTGCCCCACCACAGATCAATCAATATTGTGGGCCACGTGTACGGTATGGGAGGTGGGATACCTTAATAACTTTACACATTAAAAGACAATAAGAAGCTATAATCATGCATTTAATAATAATATCATTGTTGTTAAGAAATAATGGAGTCAGAGAGAGGGGCTAACGTACATAATAGCAACAAACTACACCAAAACTGAATAAATATTGGCATCTGGCAGGTGATAAGTGATCCGGTGGGTGGTGTGGGCGTGGAAAAAGTCGGTGAAGCCAAAAAAGAGTTTGGTTTTTCATTATTTTTGTCTGTTAAGCACATTCATAGCTGAGCTAAGCACGAGGTCAACCACTAAAGTATATGCTCCCTTGTGCTGCTGCTCCACTTAATTTAAGTCTCTTCTCATCTCCGTTGTTTAATTTGTACAAACACGCATAAACTACTGGTACTGGCAGTATTATATCTTTTCTTACACGCATTGCAACTTTTTCCGAGCACTATTTCCAGGATCGATCTTGCTTTTCCCAGTGAACCCCATCATCATACATGTTTTTATTATTTGCAAATCTGATGCTCATATTCTTAGCATGCAGATTGCTCGGTGCTGATAAAGTGAAGCTGCACTGCTGATGTGACAAGAAATTTACTAGGATTCATTTTGATTTAAACAAATATTGAATGCTTCGCGATTCTTTCTCTCCTTTTGTTTTTGGATTCAGTGTAGAGAGGAGAGGAAAGATTTGGCTCCAACTCGAGACCCCAACAAGTATAAAATACTCCCAAACAATTAGGTCACCTGCCACTCAACTAGTCGATGCCTGCAGGTATATAATTATAGCATAGAATGCTAGCTGATGCCTTGAGCATTGAACATGACGCTGATGGTAATTAGGACTCTTGCGTTCATGTATTTCTTTGATCTATGGAGTTTTCCAAGAGAGGGCAATAATATCGCAGCCACCCGGAGTAGAAAAGAAAATTATATGTAACTAATCCTTTTGAAAATTGGGGGCATACCAAATTATCAATCATATGCAAACAAAAACACATTTTGACACGAACCTAATTCCTTTGACTTGGCTTGAATTTGAATTTGGGAGGAAGAACATCCAAGCACCACAGCATCCTGGGATTTGATCCTCTACTTATTCTGCATGGATAATATTGTCTAGCGCTATTAGTGTCGAAATGTCAAATAAAACTTCTCTATATTGTAATTATCAAGGTTAAATACATGCAATAAGATTAAGATTAAGATACAACACCTCAAATGTCAATGCCTCAAGATAAGAGTTGTTGAGTGTTGATATTAAAAGCAAAATGTTCTTATTTGTTGTACAAACGAAGATGTTTTCTTTCTCTTCCGCGCGCATAAAATTTAAATATTTTTTTAAAAAAATTTATTTTTGATATTAACATATCAAAATAATAAAAAAATATTAAAAAAAATTAATTTTAAAACAATTATTAAAAAAAAACAGCTTAAACAAACACTTCCTAACACCAAAACTATATGAAATTAGATTTTTATTATTTTGATTGTTATTTATTTTGTTTTGGATTTTCTGCTCTCTTCTCTTATTAAGATTTGCGTTGGTCGCCAAATTCAAATTTTTCATGTCATTTTGTTTTTATATCAAATTGTTCATCATTATTTTGATTGCTATTTATTTAATTTGTTTTTAATCTCTTTTTATTGCTTTTTTTTTTTCAATTTTGGCCCTCAACATTTAGTTTCATTTAATTATTATATCAAATTTGATCTTGATTATTTTTATTGTTATTTTCTTTATCATTTTCTTAATTGATTTGTTTCCAGTTTCATTCCTCATCATTTTATTTCATTTTATTTTTATATCAAATTTAGTTCTTATTCTTTTCATTGCTATTTGTTTGATTAAGAATTTTGCTTTGCAATTTTTTTGGGTTTGCCTTCTATGGGGTTAGTTCTGACCTCAAGACTTGAGTTATGAATTTTGAAGACTATCTCGAGTTAACTTCAGTTCTTTTAGGTCTTTTTTTTTTAAAAAAATATTTTATTATTTTATCATTTAACATTAGATTGGTTATGGACTAGGCTTCATGATTTTTTTTTATTTTCTTTTATATGGGATTTTCCCAATCTTATGTCCTAGATCGTGGGTTTGGTTGGTTAATCTTGATTAAATTGATCTTTTTTATTTTTTTTCTTAATTGTTTTTAATTCCCCCCTTCAACACTGTGTTGTTTAAAAATTGAGTTTTGTAGTTTTATTCAATTTGCTTTCTACATGGTTATCTCAATCTCACGATCAAGTTGTGGATTTGATAGGCTAACTCGGGTGAACTTGAGTCAATTTGTTTGTTTTTTTTTTGTTTTTTTTTTCAATTTCATACTTCAACATTTTATTCATTAGAAATTAAGTTTTGGGTTATTTTACTTTCTATGAGGTTATTATATTCTTATTTATTTTTTTGCTTTGTCATCAAATACGATCAAAGAGACCTTTTAAGAACATTGAAAGGATATCTTTCCATAATATTAGCTAGCGTTTATTTTTTAAGTTGATCATTGTCAATTTTTTTGGTTTAATTCAGTTTGTTTACTATTGTTGTTTTTTTAATCATATTATTAAATTAATCGAACTTATTAAATCTAGTCAAGTCAATGATCTAAGTCTCTGATTTTTCTTACTTATTTAAAAATGTCGGCGCCACATAAATATCTTAGTTCAAAAGTTAGTTGTTTTTTGTATTGTCTTCAAAATAAAATAATCATTAATCAAAACCAATGATCTATTTATGCTTACTTTATTCAACAAAGGAAATTATTGTGATAAAAATAAAAAAGGGTTTCTATTAAAATTATAAAATTACCTAAATCTCTTTTTAAAGTTATTCTACGCAAGACAGAGATTAACGTTTATTACAACAATAATCCACAATGATTTTCTTCTTCCTTTTCTTCTTCTTCTTTAGTATTTTATGTTATTTTTTATTTGATCCTTTGATATTGCAATAATGTGGGTTTAGACTTAATGAGTTATTTTGTCTATCTATGAATGGGAACCTTGAGGTATCAAGAAAATATTTCATTGTTCAGTTTCACAAATTAAAATATAATTTTATTAGTTTATAGTAATAATTAAAGTTTTAGAACTGATTTGAAACTTTGACAAATATTGAGCTTTAAATTTATCCCATCAGGGACTAGGTTGCACAATCAAGGCAAATATTTTTATCCTTTTTTGTTGTTGTTGTTGTGTTTAACTGATCCTTCCATGGATTTGTTTTTTGAGAATTGGCTTAATGACTTATTTTGACTGCTTAGATATAAGGGTCTCGCTTTGTCAAGAAAAAATTATAGTGCTCGGTTAATGCTCAGTTTGTCAAAATATATTTAAATTCCATTGATTTAGAATAATAAAGGCTTCAGGAATTTAATTTAATGCTGGAACAAACATGGGTAATTGTAGTTAACTTGTTGACGCGTGTAGTGCACAAGCCAAAAAATGAGGGAGGTTGCAGATTTCTGATTGTACGTGTTGCCTCCTCTAGTGGCCAAACCTAGTCTTCTGCAGTGGATATAGACGCGACGTTGTGTTCTTCCATGCGAGCTGATTGTGCAGCCTGAATCGTGATATTTTGTCATGAGAGGGTATTTTTTTCTTTCTTTTCTCCTCTCTCCTTGAAATTTGTATTACGCTATAAAAATTCCAAATTGTCCTCTTATTTTATTGTTATTTCATATTGCTAAATTTTTGTGCTGAGTCCTTTTATGAAATTTAATTTTTTTTTTAATTTCACCTTTCAATCAGAAAATTGTAGGTTATCTTCTTATTTTATTCTTCAAGTTTGACCCTTATTCTTTTAATCGCTACTTTTTTTAATATTTTGAATCCTTTTGTGAAGTTTAATTTTGTTTTGAATCTTTCAATCTAAGTTGTCCTTTTTTTAAAAAAAAATTTTGATCATTATTTTTTTTATTGTTTTTTTTTTCATTTTATATTTTTTTTCAATTTCATCCTTTTATACATGATTGGTTGGAAAATCTGGCGTTATTTTTCTCTCGATGGGGTGATCTTAATTTTATAACCCGAGTCACAAGTTTGAAAACTTAACCCAATTAACATCAAACTTTTTTTTAGGTTTGTTTTTTTTACACTAATTTTCTTTTTCAATCTCATCCTTCCATGTTGTTTTTTTTTTAAAAAAAAAATTGGACTTTGTGATTTCCTTTCAATTTGGTTATCCCGATCTCATCACTTAGACTGCATGTTTAGTGAGTTTATCCAAGTTGACTCTAGTTTTTTGGTCCTTTGTTTTTCAATTTAAATATTTTTTTTTATTTCATCTTTCAACATTTGATTGTTTTAGATTTGAGTTTCATGATTTTCTCGATTTGTTTTTTATTGAGTTATCTCATTAGCATGATTCAGGTCGCAGGGTTTAGTGATTTGGTCAGTTTGTTGGTGTTTTTTATTCTCCTTTTTGTTAATTGTCTTTTTTCTCTCTCGATTTCATCATTTTACATTGAATTTGTTTGAAATTGAGTCTCATTATTTTTTTATTTGTTTTATATTGATTTATTATAGTCTCATAACCCGGTTTGCAGATTTAACATGCTCGCTAAGGTTAGCTCAAGGTTTTTTTTTTCAATTTTGTTTATCCAAATTGGGTTGGATAGGATCTAAGCTTCATCATTTATTTTTTTGTATGTTTTTCTTGGTTCATGTTCTCATAAAAACGCTTTTTTACTTAATTTGATTTATTTATTATCATTACATGTTCTTTTAATGACTAATTAAATAATGCTAGTTTATCTGACTATCTAATTAAATTCATGAATTGTTTTTTTAAAAAAACATGCTTGCATAGCTTGGAATTTATTTTCCAAAAAACAAAAATTGTATGGAGCGCTGCATAACTTGAGCCAACATATCAAGTAATTGCAAAATGCCAGAATCCATATGTAAGACTTTAGGTCTCCTCAGATAACTTGAAGGTTATAACTTGTTAGAACATCTAGAGGACAATATCCCAGAACCTCATATTTTATATCTAGTGCAGTCCTCACTGACCAACCAATTACGTGTCCACATCAATGACAACATAGAAAATGGAATTTCCCTGTTAATTTGCTCCTCCCTTCCATCTATGCAAAAACAAATTTAACATCTATGTTAAATTTAAAAAAATTTAATCGAGATGTGCGCAAGTTGATTTATATGTCTATATTAAACTTTAAATTTTTTTTTAACATAATAAATATTTGATAATTGATCTACTAGTTAAGAATTGAAACTTTAGAATTAACTTTTAGGAGATTTATTAAATTTATATGAATATGTTAATGATGTGTTTTTAAAATCGGTTGAGAAAGAATTTTAATCTTAATTAACGTAAAAAAATATATTTTATTATTAAATAAATAAAAACCTTTAGCGTAAGTGTCATGGTCCGAAGGTGCAGAATCTTGGCTCCCCCTCAGGCATGGTCCCTCCCCTCCCCACCATAATTTATCATAATCACCACAATGGTGGAGCTGACTTATAATTTGTTTGTTTGTTGATTTTTTATTTATTTAATTATATTATTAAAAATTGATTATCATAATTAATTTTTCAATTAAACAAAAA
Source organism: Populus nigra (assembly GCF_951802175.1). NCBI lineage: Eukaryota > Viridiplantae > Streptophyta > Magnoliopsida > Malpighiales > Salicaceae > Populus > Populus nigra. The sequence continues at coordinate 7,515,356 of NC_084855.1, read as the reverse complement.
CATAAGTTTTAGATGAAGAAAAATGATTTTTAATTTAAAAATCAGAAAATATTTTCATAAAAAAACCCAAAATCTAAAGTGGAACAATATATATATATATACACACACACATATTAGTATGTACATATATATTTGGGGCACAAACTACCATGTAAATCTCCAGGAATTTCTCTTTCGAAACCTAAGGTAGGAAGTGGGAGTGTCCATGGTGTGTGTGTCCATGGTGGTATAGCAGCTCAACAATGATTCAAGCAATTGAATGCATCTTCCTCGATGTGATCCTTACCCTCCAAACAATAATCATCTCTTGCAAAGTTTAGGGCGAGTATTTTCCATGCCTGCTATAGAAAGGAACATGAATCTCGACTTTGCTTTCTAGGATTTTATCCCCCAAATTTTTGATAAAGAATCTTCCGAATTTCACGTGTGGAAATAGAGGAGTTAGTTAAAATGATTTTTTTTTAAAAAAAAAAAAGAAAAGTGGCCTTTTTTATTCTCTCCCAAAGGACGGTTGAAAAATGACCCGGGGAGATAATGGGAATATTAAGCAAATACATCCCCGGCGATCGAAGTTTTTTCTATTAGAACATGCTCTATCTAGGGCATCTCAACTTGTTGATCTGGACGTGGCCACTTATTATTTAACGTCGGGTCAACCTTCGTTAGTGGTTGCTGATGGGCTCTTCAATAGTTGGTGTTCCTCTTGGAGTCGATGGTCTTCAAGAGATTTCCTTAATGATCTCTTTCACTGTTGACAACTCATCATGTATGTGATCGAACAGCACTACCCACTTGTGGTGGCTCCGAGTTCATTTAATGGATCATAGGCCAGTAGACCTTACTTTCAGACACACTGATTTTTGAAAAAGAGAGAGATGAGACTCCTCTAATCATTCTCTTTACAACTCTAAAAATCCCCCCACCGCTCGATCTTGGATCTTTGGGGGGGGTGGGGTTGATGTGTAACGACAACAGAAGAAACAGTGCCTTCGAATTTCACCCTGACAAGTAACACCTGAGATCCATGATTTTCCACTCACCGCACACTTCTCGGTCTGACCCATTTGAAAAGAAAGTGGTGTGTGGTGTGGTCACCTTGCATCGAAATGGTCTTTCATAAAGTAGTGCGTCAGAATTCAGCTTCAGTTCGGTCAAAAGAACCTTGAAAAGAAACTCCAGATATTTTATAATCGAGGTGGAGCCCAGTTTTGGTCAGGATCAATAGCCAATATTACAGCATCAGCAAAACATAGATGATGAAACCCTCTCCAATGAAGCTGTAGCTTCATTTTTGCTTAAAAAGAAGCCAGATTTTCCTTCCGTTCCAAGGCCAAGCATCCGATATCATGGCTGGATGAACAATTATTTCGGAGTCATTCACACTAGTGGTTGGTTTCGATCGATAGTTACCAATTATTTTGGAGTCATTCACAAGGGGAAGATTTATAGATCCACTAATTAAAGTGACTTCCCATTAGTATCTTTCGATGTACATCCATGATTTTGTAGAGTTTGCTCGAGCACAAGTAGATAAACCAGTATATTGCATAGGCTATGTTGCGAGTTGTGTATATAAAAAAAAATTAAACAAAAAATTATTCATGGAAAACTTTTTGATATTATTATTAAATCTCATCTTATAAATCAAATCTAAAAACTCATGATGAGATTTATTATTTACCTTGATATGGCCCTACAAACCCATCAAATTAAAAAAACAACTTGAACAATCTAAAAGAATATTTTAGCTTAATTTTTTTTTCAAGATGACATATTTGATATTTCTAAAAAACAGTTAACATAAATTCAAAATAAAATATATAACAATAAAAAAATTAAAAACTAAATTTAATATAATCAACAAATATTTTTAAATTTTTTACAACTTCTAGATAGTATTTTCCGTCTAAAATAAAATAATTTTTTTTTATAAAAACCAAGCTAAACTTTTCTTTAATTAAAAATTATTTTTTTAACCAACTTTTTTAATAGTAAATAAATACAAGAAAGTTTGAAAAATAATTTCATCAAACTACTTTTCATGAAACAAATAAAATCTTAATTATCTTTTCATTACAAATACAAACTATATCTTATATTAAATTAATCTCCAATAAAGTTTTAAAAACTAACAAAAATACCTTTAAAGCTCTAGAAAACACGAAAATAAAAACTACCATCTGATGTTTGAAACATATTACAAGTTATGCTTGTAACAATAAATTAAATAACAGCAACAGCCTACCTCTGCCGCCCACAACTTTTGGAGTATAGTGTGTCTCTTCTCATCCATAGCTTGCCTTCCAATTAACTTGCAAAAAATTTAAACCCAACCTCGACCCATGCCTTTCACTTCAATTATTTCGCCAATAGATCTGCGATCCAAGATCTAAATTTACGGTACAAGGTTCCTCACTGAATAAGAATTTATGTTCCTGGATACTAACAAGGCTTTTGGAAGTCTAGCAACACAATCAATTAAACAGAAAAGAAAGAGAACATAATTATACTATTTGCTACTTGTACCAAAATAACTAAACACAGGCCACAGATAACAAAATACCATGAAATCATGAATGACAAGCTTCACAATGAGGAAGCTGGAAGTACTAGTCAGGGAGCCAACCGCACAATCTTCCAAACTAGCTTTCTATCAATTTCTTGAGGAATATACTGCAACCTGTAAAAGATTATGCATATATTAACTATGCAGTTAACTGCCATAAGACCATTTGATATCCAAAACTCTCTTTTGCGTGTAAAATCCCAATACCCATGTCTTCTATAATTATGAATACTTTTATACTTTTCAAATCCATTTTTCTATATATATATATGTATATATATCATAGTATGCAAATAGAGTACCTTCCCGTGAGAATTATATTTTTGTAAAATTGTGATGCAATCAAGCATTCAGCAAAACACAATAGACAACAAAGTATGATATGGGGGATTGCTAATAAACCTGCTCCATTCAATGTTTGCATGCAAATATAAATATGCAGCACGAGAAATGAGATGAAACTAACCTGTCATGTAAACGAGACTGCTGTCCTTGCCAAAACTCGAAAAGTTGTGGTTTAAGCCTGTACCCTCCCCAGTGTTTAGGTTTTGGAATCAAACTTCTGCACTTAGACAACAGGGAAAAAACACTACATTTTATTGATACTTCCTCTTAAACAACCATACCCGCTTAAACAAGAGATTGCTAACCACCACTCTTAAAATCCAGAGTAATCATTTTCTTCAAAAAAAGGTAGCAGAAATAGTCTTGTGTGTAATAATAAACTGAGTTAAATTACAGATTTGTAAAAGCTAGTTATTTGAAGCCACTCAAAGAGGAGAACGAAGAGAAGTGCAACTTACCCATCAGAATATTTTTCCTCTAATTCTTTGTATGTTTGGTGCAGAATATGCCTTCCAGGGATTATAGTACTCTGAAAGGAGAAAGAAGATGATAAACAAAGCTCACACCAATATTTTGATGTGTTGGATACAATCTGAAAAGAATAAAAGAAACCTGCTTGCTAGCTATTGCTCCAATTTGACTCCCTCGAGGACGGCTATGAAAGTACTGTTCTGACTCCTCATCAGGAACTTTCTGCACAGATCCTTCCACTCGTACCTAAAAATCACAGTTATCATGCGTTTAAGCAACAGACCCAACATGAAAACAGAATAAAATTTTCGCATAATTCTTAGCATACTTCATGTTTATATAACCGTATGTGGACTTTAAAACCAGGCCTAAAGTGGAGTGGAAGGATAGCCTAAATATCATGCAATATAGGATAATGGTTAGCATAATTCATTGTTAACCGATGGTCATACTTAAGCAACAAGAATGATTGATGGAATGCTAACATCATGCTTAGCATAATTCTTTGTTAATTGATGGTCATACTTAGGCAACAAGCATCATTGATGGATTGCTAACATCATGCTCTTGACAATGGCAAAATACAGCTTTTCCTCTCCTACCTAATTCCCACAACTAACAATGCAGCATTGTTATTTGGGACAATCAGTTATGTCCTATATACAATGACAACAGACCTACAGCAATAGATACTCAGTATGTTTGATAAAACTAATTAAACTGCGTGTGAGCAAATTGTGATGCCATTTTGCAGCTGCTAAAAGTGTAGCAACAGATTCAACATGGAAATTTTGAGGTAAGTCCACAAATTATTTGAGATTTAATCATCTGAGCTAACTTTAACTAAAAAAGAAAAGCTACCCCGTGGACAAATGGAATAACAGAAAAGTACGTGAAACTACAGGGTCATATTTTCTTTCAAATCTCCCAAAACAGACGTGACAGAAAAAAACATGCAGAAAGACTACAGCACAGATCCATCAGCAGGCAACTAAGTAAACCACAACCCAACAATAACGATCACTGGAAAGCACATGAAACTGAAAACCAGGGTCTTTTTTAGTTTCAGTAATCCTTAAGAAATTACACTTTTTGTCCAATCTCACATGTAAAATACCCATCACAGTTGTCTACTAGATCAGTATATAATATAAGCTCACATACAGCATACAACAATGAATATGATATAAATAAAATTCCTCCCACCATCCTTCTGTTTGGCGAATCCTCAAAAAACCCCTTCCCCCAAGAGAGGGAGAGAGAGGAGTGATGCTTGGAATACCTGCCGATTAAGACCATCCCAATAGAAGAGGAGTGATGCTTGGGGATTTTCAGATAATTCATGCGCCTTTTGACTTTCATAATTGGTGTACCTGAAAAGGGTAAAATTTGCAGTAATTTTTAAAACCACAAGCAGTCATGAAACCATTCTAATCTCACTATTGCCACCAATAATAGCAGAAGAACACTTACCAAACAAACCCATCCTTGTCAACTCCTTTCAACAACACAATTCTTGATGAGCTGTTGCAAAAAGTCACGTGACAAGTGGTGACTGTTAGATAAACAAATTCTATACATGAATAAGGAGTCATCATATAGTCATTTTTGAAAAATGACAATCAATTCTACAAAACAGCCAGCTGTGCATTTTATAAACATAAAAAAGTAGAACAAGGTTTGAACAGCAAATCCTTTCATTTTCAATTCATGAAAGAACTGAGTTAGTTTTAAATGAGAAGCAAAATAGAAGAGTAAGAGATGGTTTTGACTTTTTGATAATACCAAACAGAGACAACACTCTTCGAGAAATGGAGAGTAACTCATCTACAACTTCTGTTAGGATTGTAAAATCACACATGACAGCTGAAAATTCAATTTGGTTGAAAGTTTCTGAGCCCACTTGTATATATGTTCTTTGTATACGCCTCGAGTCTTGGTAGATTGTTCTAGTTAAAGCTTAGGAGTCTAGAATTTGTAGAATTAATATACCTAACAAGTCTCATGTAATGGTATCAATCGAGAAGGAGGCTAGTTTTACAAACATGTCAAGTTGTTGAGCCATCTATATGAGATTATGTGATGCAATCCTGACCCAAGGAGTGATGTCAAGAAAACATTGGGTCCTATGCCCAAGGAAATCCAAAAATGATGATTATAGCATTAATTTCTTTAATCGCACTGAGGAATGTATGTAAAAATTATTTATCTTTTTCACCCATACAAGCCCAAGAAATCTTACCTTTGTAATCCAAATCCATCTTATAATCAATTTTTTTTAAAAAAAAAAGACTTTCTAAAAGTACCATAAACAGCACCTGCACCAGCCCTAAGAACTGGATTTCCTTGTCTAGTTCTAACTCACATTTGTCCTTTTTACAAACTCCAAAGGAGCCAACCCACTCCACATAGTTTTGTGCCTTTCAATTGCCTGTAAACCACCTAAAAGAGATCCATGTACTGGTGCCTACATCAAATCTGTGAATTTATTTCAAAAGTCTTATATGTTACATGGCAATTCAGTCATTACTTGGAACTCCCATCAGAAATGTTGCAAAAGCTTCAAAGTTTAAATAAATTATAAGGGTGGATAAGTATCCTTGTGGGTCCATAAGCTCCCTCTTCAAATTCAGATTGAAGAACCCAATTAAGAAAGTATACATGGTCTAACATTCTTTATAGTTTACTGTGTCATGAATTTAGTTCTTAAGAAATTAGTAATACAAGAGTATTCTGAATTTAGATGTAGAAGTGAAACCATATCACTGTAAAACAGATCACATGAACCACTAAACAAAGAAGCAAACAATGCATCCAATCATTACCCTCAAAAGTAGCATGCATGTTAACTTGGATTGTAATTTAACAAACTATCAATAATGAATAACAAACGAAGAGCAACATACGGTTTTCCATCCTTTCCAACAGTTGACAAGGCCATAGCATTTGGTTCCCTCAACCCAGCAGCCAATGCTTCGTCAAACCATTTACGAAACTGCAAGATAGAAAATGGCAGACTTAGAATACAGCAGAATAATTTTCCAGTGATTGTGAAAGACCAAGAGCAGAGATTGGGAGCGGGAAAAACTCTGAACAGCTATGTGTTAACAGTTATGCTGTCAACTCAAGCATCTAAGGGAAAGAATAGTAAATGGCCAACAACAGTGTTCATACCTGATCAATGGGGTCAGCCGCCACCTGCTCCTCAAGCAATTCTGGAGAAATATAGTTTTGTCTGAGAGCTGATATATCAATTTGTGGAGGCTTTCCAATCCTGACACACATGGAAGTTCCTGGATAAGGTGGAAGATGCAGCTTAAATTTGTCCACAATAGATGGTGGGACAAATCTACCCCCTAGAAAGTGGTGTGGACCAGTAAATTTCTTTGCGCACAATTTTGGAGCAGTCAAAGAAACCTAGATAATACTAAAGTTGTATCAATAAGATGGTTTGAATATAATTAAATTGGATTATTTTTTGGAAAAGTATCTGCAATCTTTCAAAATATTGAAGCGGTAATAGTATGATACAAATGTCTCCACTAGAAACATACCAACATGTCAGGCTTAACTCCCTCACCACTAACATCACCCTCTTCAACATGCCATCCAGAAGGAATATCCACAGACACAATTACAGGGGATTTTTGGTGATTTTGAGCAAAATTACACAATTGCACCAGCTTCTGGATTAGGTCATCAAAAGGTGGTCTTGGGGAACCTGAAAAATATTTGAAAATGTTGAAAGTCAGATAATAAACATGATTAAATTCATGTCAGCAGTAAGAATTTTGATGTATGATAGATAAAGAAGTTATCCAGGCAAATTATAGAATCAAATAAATAAAACAATTGAGGTTTCTAAGCTCTGATGAGTTGATTTTGCATGGGGATGGAACTACATATTGCACTGGGGGACCATGGCACCCCTGATTTTTAAAATTTCCTACTTTGACCCTTAGGTTATGTTTGGTATGGGGTGAAAAATTTAAAGGAGAAATGTTGACTGGCTGGGATTTAAAGGTGAAGTGTTAAAGAGTGTAAAAAAGGTTAACGGATGAAGTCTTAAGGACGGTTGGTGGGAGGTAGAAAAATTATGGATAATAATGGGTCCCCAAAAAGATAAAATCAAATTTTAAATTAAATAGAATAGTAAAAAATTAAATAACTTAAAATTTTGGTCTAAAATAGAAGGAGATGAAAAAAGGAATATCATAGTGTTGAATTATATACGTGGAAAAAAAAAAAAGAGGGAACGGCACAAAACCTAAAATACCCCCCCTCAAAATTTATTTACCCCTCTCCACACAAGTTTAACATTTAACCCCTTTTTTGAGCTATATTTTAACCTCCATTAAAAGTTTTCCTCCCTACGAAGGTAATTTTTATCCCCTTTACCCTCCTACCAAAAATGTACTTCGTGATGTTTCACATGAGGAGTGCATTTGATGGTACACCAAAACTAGCATATTTTCTCTTTGATCCTTGTTTAATTTTATTAATTTCATGTTCGTCATTCACATTTTTATGCCAGCCCTCAATTTATATTTTCTACCTCCACCTCTGAATTTGCAGAGTCACTCTAAGCTGCTCAAGTACATAGAATATCAAAGGAAAAATAAACCAAACTCTAGCAACTTGAAAAGAACTATATTTCAGTATTGCTACAGCATTTTGCATATCAAGCATTAGCATACAATCTTAATATACTTCACATAAAGAATGTATAACAATAATCTCGAGTTGTTGAGACACTTGTATGTATATACAGTCATAGAAAAATCACGACAAAGTTTGCACTGAGACAAGTAATTACCATGGAATGAGAACCCGAACATTGCATCTACTAGAATGTCAAAATCTTCAGACAAATCCACAGGCAAATCCTCCACTGAAAGGAAAGGGACTGACAGCGATTCCAACTACCAAAAAAAAAACAGCATCGTAATGGGACTCCAATGTTTTACTATAATTTAAATACAGTTCAATTCGAGACCAGATGAATGCTATACCTGAGTAACAAGACCATTATAAAGAGGTTTTCGAGTCCGTTTTGGATAGCAAACGGAAGGTTTGTATCCAAAATGATGCAAGTGACGAGCTGCCACTAAACCATCACCGCCATTATTCCCTGGACCGCAGATTGCAAGAACACGACTGTATTCGCTAGGTTTATACACCTTTGATTCATAATAATAAAGGTTAATAACAATTTTATTTATAAACTCGATTTCATAGAAATAATAAAAATTTGGCAATACCTCGGCTATTGAAGTAGCAACACTCAATCCAGCCAATTCCTAAAAGAAAAACAAGCAGCAAAATGAAAAATTGAGTCTGTGAATAATAATAATAACAATGATAAAAAAATCGAGATAAAGATTGAGAGTGACCATCAACTGATCGACGCTGAAGCCGAGCGGGCCCATGAGAATCTCATCGACTTCAGCAGCTTCTCGCTGAGTTAGGTATGATATGGACTCTGGATTTTGCATTCTTGCGGTGGTGCTGGATTCGCTGAATTTTGAACTAAATGAACGAATTGTAGGAGCTGCACAGACTGTGGGACACCAGATTGAACCTAGAAAATCCTAATAAACAAACAACAAACAAAAAAAAGGAGTGTGATTACAGGCTGTGTTAGTTATGTAGAGTTGTGCCGGTTTGAGAGAGAGAGAGCGAGCGCTAAGTTACCGAGGGAGTTTTAGAGAGAGAGCGACAGGATTTGTAAATGGAAAAGGAGTGGTTATGGTGAGAGAGCGTGGGAGGAAGTAATTGAGATAGAAATAAGCATGTCATTGCTCTACTGCAAATCTTTCGAATCACCATCGTCATCGTTATTGCCCGCTGCCCACATGATTCTTCTAGAATTCCCTGATGGAATTGATCCTTTTAGGCTTAGCACGCCGGGCTATAGTTTAATTGTGGTGGTTTTTAAAATATATTTTATTTAAAAGTATATTAAAATAATATTTTTTTATTTTAAAAAAATTATTTTTAATATTAATATATTAAAATGATTTAAAAATATTAATTTAAAATAAATAAATAAATAAAAATAAAAAATTTTAAAAAATATTTTTAAAACACAAGAAATAAATCTAAATTAAAAAAACGGTGTGATGAATGTTTTTTTCCTAATGCTGCGAATAGAATTAAAAGTTCATTTCTAGGGTAATTAAGAACTTATTGGTAGTATGGTTTTTTTTTCTTATAACTTTTTTTATTGAGAAAATAAAGATGTTGCATTTTAATAAATTAAAAATATATGGATTAATAAATTAAAAATAAAATTGTTAATATTAATTAAATATTAAAATAAAAAGGCTAATTTTTTTAATAAAAACAAAAATAAATAGATATACATGCCAATATTTAACCTCAATTTTTTTAAAAAAATTTTTATATATATTTTATCTTATATATTAATTTTAAGAGCAAATAATTTTTATTTTTATAAATATACAATGTAAATGTAATTTATTTCTAAAAAATAAAAATAAAAGATAAATTAAAATATTTCTTTAAAATCATTATGAAATTAAAAAAATATCAATTACTATTAAAAAAAGATAAACCAAACATTTTTTTTTTAAAAGAAAAGAGATAATGTATTTATTGAGATATCAATAAAAAAAATAATATAGAGTTAAACAAATAAGAAATAAGAGAAATTTTTTTAAAAAAATCATGCAATACTGGGCTGGCTAACAAGTTTGTTTTCTCTACTCGAGTTTTTTTTATTTTAAATAAATGATAAGTCATTTATGATTGCAAACAACATGCTTTCTAAACTTTCAATTATCAAAAAATTAGAGCCCAAGTTTTTCCACTTCAAAAACCTATTTTTTTTTTAATTTTTTTCATTTAGAAACATCCAATAAACTTTCAGATCCATTTTCAACCCCAAAAATGATCTTTGATCTCTATAAAAAATTAAAAATTAAACAAGTTAAATTTTTTTTAAGGATTTTAATCTACTCCTTTTCCATACGATTAAAAGACAACATTATTTTCATTAAACTTTTCTTTTAAAAAAACAAATTTATTAACACCAGGATTACCTTTTTTACTGTTGAAATGTCATCATCTTTGAGTATTTTTTCTCTTCAATATTTTTTGATAACTCTCTTTTATCTCTCAACATATAGAGACTAAAACGTAAAAAAAATGGATCTTAAGATCAAACTATAAAATTAAAAAACAACAAGGACCAAGTAATAGATTAAAAAAATAAATAAAAAAAACCCAAATAGCTAGTAAAAATAATGAATCAACCCTAGTTAAATGAATAAAAAAAATGTAAATAAACCCCTTAAGCCATAATAAACTATTTATTATTTTTATTAAACCTAGTAAATAACTCAACCAAAAACCTTTTAATAAGATTTTTTATTCAGTTTAAATTTAAAATTAAATCATATAAAAAGTATTCTGATAAAACTCGGTTAACTTAAAGCATCACGAAGATTCTGTCAGAGACAACTGCTAATACCAATGATTTTACTTAGATTTAAGTGGATTCTGTCAAGGACAACTGGTAGCAGGGACAGCTGGTAAAACTAATGATTTTACTTATATATAAGTGGATCCTGTCAGAGAACATGGCTTGTGTAAAATTGAATGGCGAGCGGGCTCGCTTTGCAAACAGAAACTAATGGATTCAGATAAAGCCATTTTACTTATCAAGCTACCAATACAAACTGTGCATCATCGTCTGGAAAATAATGACTTGGATTCATAAAATGCCAGTACACAGGCTCACTCAGAAGAAAGCGCCTGTAAGGCAGCAGATAGAAACAACAATAAGAGCATGTATGGGGCGGAAACTGTAAAATTGCATTAAAAAAATACATGTTGGCACTGGATTAATATCATTACTAGCTCTGGCTAGCCATCATACATTATTGATCCGCTTAAATGAATCGATGATGCGCTAAATAAGCACCACCATTATCTACTTGTCTAGTAACATGTTTTGAATTCTGTCAATGAAGCTCAGCATGGTTTCCAAACCCTTTTCATCTGAAAGAAGAAGAGAAATAATTGCCTGTTAGTAAATAACAATGATAGAAATGCAATAAGCAACACGCAGAAGCACGAGAGATAAAGGAGTTGTTGGGTCCCTCATCAGCAATTAAGACATGGGATTTACACTTGAAGATTTTAGATCCAAATCATGTGAAGGATGCACTTAAGATTTAATGATTGACGGGGATCTATCCCTTATTACAATAGCACAAGATGCATTGAGCCTCCTGTTAGAGCAAAACAGAAAGAAGGGTGATTCACATTTCAGTTCTCACCAAGTCTTGGTATCGTATGACCCTTAGGATGATGAATCACAACAGGGTCTACGCAACATTTCAAGAGTTCCATTCCATATTGCTTCAAGAAGTCCGTCTCCCCTGCAACAAACAGGCAGGATGACATTAGCAAATATGTTCTTTCTGAATTCAATTATATACAGCTTTGTTTTATATTCTTTTCACAATGATTGTTAACCGTTTCATTTATAAACAAGGAATGCCTCATTAGTACATATCAATGCTGCTAAAGGAGTAATGGGAAAAGATATGGAACTCTATACTGATAGAAAGAAACAATAAATGGAGATAAGATACCTAAAAAGTGGAGGGATGGGCATTCAATTGGGGAACCATATGCTTTCTCAGCCAGAGATGGTGACTTAAACATAGCTCCTCCAATTATTATCAGAAACTTTATTTTGGGCACTTTGGTTAGAGCCACACCCTGCAAAAGGAAACAGCAAACAGCCCAATAAATCAACTAGCATTATTATAATTCTATTAATAAACTAGCGGCTGCCAGTGTCTTGTATTCATACTCTCTTTCCTAGAGATGTCGAGCTTCAAGCCTCTCATCTGTAACACATAAATTAGAATTTAAAAAATAAAAAATGAGCAACTTCAACTAACCGTCGCTTGCAATCCGGGAAGCCCAGACGATAAAATTGCGCCCTGTATCATTTATGCACATCCAGTGAATAAGTTACATGAATATATTAAATTAGCCATGAGTAAAATGTAAACAACAAGAATCATCACAGTTTTCTGCATTTTCTCTGCAACCAAACAGAATCTTTATCTATGTGGAAACAAATAAAGAATACAGTTTTTCGCCCACCTGAGAAAAACCAAGCAGACCATCGAAGGGTCCGTTCTTGATCATGAAATCCTCGATATAAGCAAGGCATTCATCAAAATTAGTGTATTCATTGAATTCCTGGAAGAAAACACACCAAACATCTCTTCAAATTAAAAACAAATATATACCAAAACAAACCGAGTATCAAAATCAAACCATAGAGAAACAATATAAATTTATCTTCTTAGATATAAAGATTATTCGAAAATCAAATTTCTTTCATTGAACTTTATACAGTTGAGATATAAGGATTTGGACCTTGTTAAATTGGAACCACTCATAATAAGGAGGGTCAAAGATTCCTTCCACATCTGATTTTCCTTGGCTAGGAAAAGGGGCATCTAGATAAACAAGATCGAGCATTTGAAGCACTGATTCAGGCCACTTGTGCACTTGTGTCTTCAGAATTTCTCCGCTTGTTCTAAATCCATGAAGACATAAAAACCTGGGCTTTCTAGGAATCTCAGCTTCACTTCCCATATTGCAAAATTTGGGGATACTTCTCTCTGTCTGGGGATTTTTTATAGGAGAGAGAAAGGCTGTGATACCTGTGGCTTTGGAGGGCAAAAATTTATAGCCAGACATCGCGTGTTATTTCTGCGTTTACGAGAAGGGTGTTGATGGACATGGATTGATGGAAACTTCCAAACAACGCGTGTAATTTGTTTGACAGTGAAAGTCGTTTAGTGGGCAGCATTGGAATCCTCGAAGGTCAAACTAATCGATGGTGGAGGATGTGCGTCAGACATGACTAAAGGTTGTGATCTATGGGTAAAGATGGAAATATACATCTTAGAGCATCTCTTTGTTTTTGTTTTGAAGAGTCAAATTGACAAATTAGTATTTTAAATAATATAAATATAATTTTTTTGTGATGTATATTTTAATAAAAAAAAACCTATTTGAAAAATTAATTTTATTGAAGTGTAAGAAATAAGTTTTTTATTTATAAAAAAAATCAATGTCATTTTCCTACACAGTATTTAATTGGTTTATTTTTTTTATTGACCTTACTTTATTGGTTTTGACTAAATATATAAAAGTACCATTTATTTGAAGAGAAAAGGCATTTAGATATTTTATTTAGCAGTACACATAGAGCACATGAAATAAACATTGAAAAATTAAAATAATATTTTTTTTATTTTTTACTTTTCTTTTGCCACGTCCCTTGAGTTGTTCTTAGGTTACTGTGCATTAGAGAATTAATTATCACACAGCTTCCAATTGACTTGACCATGTGAGAAGGGAAAAGGCCGCCGAATTAAAAAACAAAAAAACAGAAAGCCACCACAAAGGAAAATCAAGGACGAATTTAACACTCTTTTCACCGTATAAAAAACTAGTCAATTACCCGTTTTAAAATTAATTTTTAACAGGAGAGAAAATTAGCAGGTATCGTGAAAACATTTTTTAATGTAAAAAAATATTAATTGAAAATTTAAAAGTTAATGTGTGAGTTTAATTTTTTTTTCAATAAGCTAGTAAATCATAAAAAATGTTGTTGATGCTAACTAAAAAATAAAACATGCAAGTAAAAAATAAATATAAGTGGAGATATTTAACCTTACGATGATGAGCAGTTTTAATTTTTTTATATTTAATTATAAGATAATAAAAAAGAGTTTTTATAGTAAAAATATTAATTTAAATTATATAAGAAAATGTAATTGTGTATATTACCATGAAAAACACTAATATTATTTAAAAATAATAATGTAATTGGATAATTATTTAAATATTATTTAGATAAATTTATTTTAAAAATTCTAATTATAAAATGTGAAATAAAAACAAATAGAAACAATGAAGAGGCATACATACATGGTCTAAAAAAACAAGTTTGCTCGAACCTAGGCCCACGCTCTAGTTTATATTTTTTTTTCTTAAATAGCAAATACAGCATCACTCATTTTGACAAATAATATATATTTATTTAGGTATACACGAGTTGATTCGGACAATTACATTAAACTAAAAACAAAAATTAATGCACATTTTTTGACAAACATTTTCAATTACATAAGGTGGCTTGAGTACTTAATTTCAAGTTTTTGAATCCAATAATCTAGATTCCAATTATTTTTAACCCAAGTATATAACAAAAATCACACGAACCTTTATAATCCTAGTTATAATAACAAAGTATATTCTAATTAACTTAAAAACTCAAAATTAAATTAAATTAAATAATATTTAAACTTTAATATATCTTTTCCAGCGTAGTTGAAGATATAAAACATCTTCATCGAGTTTCTTTCTCAAAACTAAATATATAAACACCACGATCAAAGTTATAATAAATAACTTTATTGTATGATCATAATCATGAAATGATTGCACGTGTAAGTTGAGAATCAAAACCAAGTAAATAATGCACTTTACTGTTTGAGAAAAAAATACTATTGATACCATAGTTTTAAAACCCGACCCGGTCATCGACCCGGTCTAGTAACCGGGTACGGGTCAAATGGGTTGACTCGGGTTGACTCGGGTCAACCCAAAAAAAATATGCTCGATTTCTTCAGACTCGGCAGCAACTGCAAAGGGAGAATCATAATCCTCGCTGGTTGAATTCATGGACGCAACAGTTGCGATGGTCCAGGCAAGATCCTGAGGACAAGATCTTCCTCCATGTTCTTGAAGAATCTCTTCGATCTCAGAGCTGAAAAGATTATCGAACAATCCATCGGTACCAGCAACCACAATATCCCCCTGCTCCACATCAAATTCACCAAGGAAAACCGAAGCCCGGCGCTTACCCTTCTGAACCCAATTCCCCAATGAAAAAGGGTAGTTGAAAAAGCTGTGCTGTGTCGGTGACCTGTAAACAAGCCTTTTCCCTCTGAAAACCATGAAACCGCTATCACCCACGTTGGCATAACACAATCGGTCTCTTTTAAGGGTAACAACACAGGCAATGGATGATCCTAAAGCAACAGTCTTTGAATGCGCTTTTAACAATATTTTCTTGAGATTAACATCCCCTTTAGGCTTCAAGGATCGAAGAGCTGTGAGATAATTGGACATATGTTCTCTTGCGAAAATCCCAGAATCAATTCCTTTCATAGCCCATCCACCAACACCATCAGCCACCCCAAAGGTTTGCCTTTCTTGGCAAATAAAATGAGCGTCTTCTCCCAAACTTTCTGGGTTCGACTCCAACTTTTAAAGAAATGGGTTTGACAAATTCTTGAAATTAATTACTTCTTCTCACTTCTCTGCTCTGCAATGCTCGTGATTCGTCTCTTTAAAATTTGGCCTTTTAATTGTAAAACTCTAAAACGACGTCGTTTCGGGCATAAGAATATAAAAAAAACCCGGGTCTCAGCCGGGTTTGGCCGGGCCAGCCGGGTCCCGGGTCAACCCTCCGGGTCGACCGGGTCTGGCCGGGCCAATTCCCAGCCTGTTTTTTGCTTGGACCCGGCCCGGCCACAGGCCCGGGTCGGCCGGGTCCCGGGTTGACCGGCCGGGCCGGGCCGGGTCTTAAAACACTGATTGATACACATAAAAATCGGAAATTTTATAATGGTATGAAATAATTAATAATATTTTATTAGTTATTTTATAAATTTACTTGAAAAAATAAATACAAGTAAAAAATAAATCTTAGATGAAAATATTTTTGTTACTTTTAATAGTTTATAAATTTTATTTTTATATATATCTTTTTTATTTTTCTTTAAAATTATTTAAAAAATAATTAATACGTGGAATATAAAATTTTCGAAACTCGCTCGAAAAAACGCCACCCACCAATTCTTCGAATTTTAAAATTCGCGCAAATCTCCAGCCTTTTTAATTTGGTTTCACCACTCAACTTTGCTTCAAGGAAAAAAGTTTTTGTTGAACGGAGGCTAGTTTGAACCGAAGAGGCGGTTCTTTTTACAGAGGCGCTGCTCCTTACAGATCAAGGTATTTGTTATTCTCAAATTTTGGGTTTGTGATTCCTTTATTAATTCTTTTCAAATGTTTGTAGAGAGGGACTTAGCACGAGACCCGTGGCGAGCTCCGATGAAATACAATTGCGGATTGACCCGATCCATTGGGATTTGGACGATGAGCTCACTGGCCTTCGTAGCCAAGTTAGGCAATTAAGAAACGTAAGCTCCTCTTTATTTTTATTTTTTATATATATAAAAATTGTTGAGCTTGCTTAATGAAGGAAAAGCAATTCCTCTGGAAAAAAGCGGACATGTTTCTGTATTGTTGAACTAATATTTTGCTCGAGGGCTGTAAAATGGAGTGATTTATTAAAGATTAGATTTTCTAATACTCAATCACATAAACAAGCCTGGCTGTGTTGCAAATTTGGGCAGCTCCACTTGCTGTTTCTCCTTGCCATGTAAGATGTTGTCGTATGGAATTTGAGCACATTTCCTGCAAAAATAAAAACTGCTGTTAATGATTTTTCTGTGTTTATATTGTTCGCATATTTTTATGATGAAGATCTTTCCATTTGAAATTTAACATTACCATCTGATGTGGTCAGTTTGAGTGCAGAATTGTTTGAAGTTTCCTCTGTTGTAATGTTCAAGCTCCAATTTAATCATATGGTGTAGGTGGCTCAAGAGATAGAATCAGAAGCGAAATATGAGAAGGATTTCTTAGAGACTCTGGTATATGCTTAAACCTCTTTTTTTTTTTTTACATTTGCGCACATTAACTTCTGCCATCGTTTTGTTTTTGGTTTGCTCAACGTTGCCACTCCTATGATATAATGATTTCTTTTTGAATTGCTAGTCTGCTTATTTCAACCTTTTTTTTTAACAAAAAAATTGAAACAAAACACAATAGCCGTGTGAAATTTTAAAAGGGCAAGGAAATGGTGGATAAAATTACTAAACTTTAGAGATAGCGCATTATATTGTAAAAGAAGAGGACAGTTATCTGCCCATTACTGAAAATACTGATTCTCAGATACAGAAAACAACTTGAAATGTTGAATATTTATTTTTAGGAAAGGAAATGGATAAATGAAACATTGGTCCATTACAAAAATCTGCAACTGCCTTCTGAAAGCTTCCTTTGAATGACATAACAGCAAATGACTGTGATGAAAGCTCAAGCTGGTGTGAAGAACAACCTTAGGAAATTAAACAAGAGTATCATCAAGAATGGTGGAAACCGTATTGTTCATGTGGTTGTTTTTGCACTGTTTTGTTTCTTGGTGGTTTATCTGTGGTCCAAAATGTCTAGAAGATGAGGTCTATTGAGCACCAAAGTATCTCTTAAAGCAATGCCCATCCTTTGGATGTATCAAGAGTTAAAATGCAGGACCCTGAGTGGTGTAGCTCAATTAGTTAGGCTCTAGGTTTGCTTCCTAAAAGTCACTAGTTCGAATTCCATAAACCCCGGGGTTATTGGATGTTTACATGATCGTTAATTTTAGGATCCGTCAAATTAGTTGAGGTACGCGCAAGCTGACCCGGACACCCACGTTAATAAAAAAAAAAAGTTAAAATGCAGGTTCAATTGTAAATCTTACCGGCAGCTTCTTCAATTTTAATGCGACATTTGAAAAATTCCTTATAATTGTTGTTGAATGCTATATAAAGAGAATATCACTGCATGTTTTCCTCTTGTTTCTCATGTACAAGAACAAAGCATTATTTCGTCAAATTTTGCTGTTACCATTCAACTGTGCCCTGTAATATAAGATTGTAAAATGCCAAGTGAACAAATACACTAGCACTTGCAGGCAATTGAGTTTGGCTGTGGCTTGTTAGTGGGACTCCTAGTGGCAATTTGCATCTTGCTTATCCTAACTTGGTCGAGAACAATTCTTGCCCACTCTGCAAAATGGGTTTCATTGTGACCAACTTTCCCATTTTTGTAAAAATTAAAGCAATCTAGATCTTGTTGAGGAAATGGACATTCCTTTTTGTCCAGTGGATCCCACCATGCACCTCGGTGATTCATGCCAGATTGGTCTGCCATCCAGTGATGTGCGTACTGACCCACTCCGGCAAGCTCTAACCATCCTTTAGGGAAGAACTCCATCACACTGCTGTTTCTGTCCATGAAAAGCATGTTTGTCAATTGAGCACCATGTGGGGATGCGACAACATCGGTGTAAGTCATTACTCTGACCTGAATGATGAAAACAATTGTTAAGAGAATGAGCTAGATTGCAGCAAGACATTTCGAACCATTGAGCTTTTTATTAATTCCGGTTGGCTTATTGCTACTGTCATTGCATGTTGTTTAGTAAGCATGTACAAGAGAGGATTTCAGCAAAGGAAACTTAATGAGCAGTAAGTTGCAAAATGTTCTATATGTTCTTCATTCGACCAATCGGATGAGTATGTAGAAGTTCGATTATGTTGGCATTCGCTTGAATTAGTTCTGCTCCCAACCTAACCAGTTACTGCCCGCAGTTGTCCCTAACTAAGCCAGAGATTTTACCGTCATGATCACTAGCATTTGTTCATAAGAAATTGAACGCTGGATAATTTGATTTCTCAGTAACAATGAAGGGGCTATGTCAGTAAAATATAAGATGAGTGTCAGAGAGTAACATAAGATGAGTATCGTTTTTTCTTTTCTGAGAGAAAAATGTGTGTTAAGTGTAATGAATGTATCGATATCGTGGGTATATTATGTTTTGCATTAATTCTCTTTGAAAATATCGTCTTTTTTTCACTGTAAAAAGGGTAGGAAAAGAAACAAACCTGGTCGCAGAAGCTTAGATTTTCTGACTGAGCTACCTTGAATGTGCAGCCTTCCACCTGTGCACACTCCCGTGCAAATATGTCTGTCACAGCGCTTGCATTCTTGAATGACCTTGAACCTGTCCTCATGAGCAGCGTCAGCCTTATAATCGGTTCACCTCTTTCATTGGTCTCTTGTCCCTTCCCTTCAGGGCTTATACCGCAAAATCTTCTAGCATTACATCGCAACAAATCGAAAACCTGAAGCTTCCTTTCCCTTCCCATACTTCCCTCGTTATGTCTCATCACAACTGCCTTCTCAAAGCAGTACGGCCCATCTCCTCCAAATCCCTCAATTTTAACATCTCCAAAGTTAGCTTGCATTAGGTGTTGTAGCCATGACCCCATTTTAGACCTCAACTCTCCCCAATGGAACAGTACCCATCTTGTAGGATTTAGGCACTTATTTTTCATAGACCAACCAACAAAGGGCGCCATACCAGTCAATCCATGCCACAAATTGCCATAATCATAGAATGTGTCTGCCACAAAGGTCAAGCCCTTCATGAGTGTGGCAGAATCTGGAAGAGCTTCTGGCCAAACCAAGGCGTATGAGTTCTTGGTGCCATCTGTCGCGTGACGTCCTTTGATGCATAGAAGCCGCCCCTTGGACATTTGTGAAGGGAAATAGAGGTATTCAGCTTCGTTCGCCTCATGGGTGTCGTTCAAGGAGCTCATAAACCAAGTGTTCCCCTCCATGGCAGTTTCAGCGAACCTCAGATCTTTCAGGGGTAGGAAAGTGACTGACTCTCGGAGCTTTGAGATCAAACCGTCACTGTTTTTGGAGATAGAAGGACCAGCGGAGGCGTCAAGTGCTATTCCTTTCCATTTGTTGAAGAAATAGAAAGGGGAAGCTTGCAAATGCACGAGTATGGGAATCAGCAGCAGTAGAAAAACACATGTGATGATCTTGTTTGAGTGACATGAACTCTTCTTTTTGGTAAATGTTTTGGTGGTCTTTTCCACATCCATACCTAACTTAGTTTTGAAATGGAAGTGGTGGAAACCTGTAGCCTCTTTTATGGCTTTTTGTGAGGAGTTGAGCTCTCGAGATTGAAGTGGCCCTGATAAACAATTCTGTTAATCGTGATTGGTCAAAGGTTGATCATAAAATATAGCTGGTCTCCCCTCCAGGTCCAGCGATGAGGATTATTTTACTGCCAGCTGTGTTTATGAAATTATAACGTCATGTTGCTTGCGGAGGAGAACTAGTCGTGAGAGGCTAAGATTAGTGTTCCGAGCGATAAGATTAAGACATAAAAAGGAAAAGATTCACTTTTCCAACGGCCAGATCTTATTGAAACCACATCAACTTGCTACAAACATAAAATTAAAGAGAGAAGAATAGAAGATGTTACGGGTCCACATTTCTATGTTCATCGAACTATGCCTGTTCAGCAGTCGACGTTTAGAAACATAATTCACCTGGGAAACTAGGGAACTATTGTTTATAAGATTTTATGTATCGAGATCCACAATTGACGGTGGCACAGAGTTTAGCATTTGGGAGGGATTGGATCGGGAAGGCAATGCCAATACATTACAATCCCGAGGGCATCAACTGTTGTTCAACTTCGACACCATTGCTTCTCTGCAGCTCAAAGTGAAGAGCCCTTTTACACAGATCCTTGAAACAAATTAGAAAGGGCTTGCAATTTTACTTCCAAAACAGACTTCGAAAAGCAAGGAACTAATCCATGCAAACTGACATCAAAACATAAATCATAATTGCTCATTGGCACTATTTACTAAATTCTGTTCAACAAATTTCTCAGCTAATCAGTCTAGAAACATTATTGGAGTTAAATCGAGAACATGGCTACTGAAAGAAATTACAGTCATGTTTGATAAAAAAGAAATGACACCATATTTACCAGCTATGGTTAAGTTTCTCTGTAACCATCTTCGCCCAGTGCCCACTGAAAATTGGAGTTAAGGTGTGGCTGTTTCAGATCTTCTCTCCCAGCTCACAAAACAGTGGAGATGAGCAACGTTAGTGGTGTTAATCTGTCAGCAGAATCAAAATGCTCTACACAAATTGTTCGCTGTGATGTTAGATGATCACTCTGGCTCTATTGGGCCAGTGGGTCTGCATCTACTCCTCTTTTGCTCATATTCGTCCTGCTCTTCTGACTTGCAGGTTTAACTATCAGATGGAAGCTGATTGAGTCCTCTTCAGGACAGCCAACTCTAACAGGTGCATTTCCAGGCTGGGACGAAGTTTCTGCAACTTGATTCTTTGCTTTTGACCTGATGGACAGTATCTTTAAGGTGCGCTCTGGGTAGAACAAAATCCATGGGTGCCCTGTAGTTAACAGTCAATTTAGTCAGCAGAACCAGCAATAAATTTATGAAAAACTCCACTTTCCACCATTATAGAATCCAAGAAACTTATCAAAGATCACAAACCATGCATAAATCGAGAGAGTTAACAAGAGCTCGGTGAAAATGGATTTGACAATCACGTTTGCGAGAAGACAAGGTTGCATGGACTGTAAACTTAGTGAAAATAGTAACTCTTTAAGTTCTATAAGCTTGTTAAAATCTCAAACAAATGTACACTATAGAAAACTGACGCAGGAAGAAAAGAATGAGATTTAAATTACAACTCAGGAAATTTGGAGCAGCCTTTAATTAAGAATCCAGCACCTCAAGGCCGGGAATTGAGGACTTTCTACTATACCTACGAGGAGTTGCTAGAAATTGAGATTAAATTGGGAACAAGCAACCAAGAAGGAAAACCTAATTTCACACTAGGGAAACTTGCAAAGAATTATTAGGTTTTTTGACATAAAAGGATGCATCACGCACCATCAATCTAATTTAAATGGCAGCTCACCATATGCGAAGCACGGAAGCTGAAAATTCTTCTTTCAGTCAGAGGGGTTACTTCCCAGAGATATAAAGACCTCTGAGACAAGTATACAATAGAGATTTCGTCGAGGAGATAAACACAGGCAATCACCTAGAAACCTTGTCATCAAGGTGCTGCTAAGCAGACAAGGAACTACAGAGTGAAGTTCTCTTAAAAGGCAAACTGCCACTCATTAAAGAAGCTGTCACGAAGTAGTCTAAGTCTTACCCATCTAGTTGGATAAAATTGCAAAAAAAATCCCAGTGCCACAATACGAGCAGACATGTGAACCCGGAAGAGAAAACAAAATGCAATCATATGTCCGTCGTCTTATTTCATTGTGTCTCAGATATTTATCAACTACTTCATCTGTGGTGATCCTGGCTGATACATCCCTTGTCAACATCCTTGCAACAGATCGCGTGCAGGATTCGATATTGACTCTCCTATCCCTGTGTGAAGATCAAGCTGGACATTCTTGATTGCCTCAACCAGCCTATAAGGAGTCAGCTTGAAATGGAAGGCTTACGACCAGCAGGCATGTAGGAAGAGACATTAGCACTCCAAATGTCGACCTTCTCGGAATAGTTTCCCAATGGAACTTCAGGGACAGCATATGCTGGACTTCCAGCCAAACCAGATAAGGTCTGATCTGCAGGAGAGTAAAAACGACATCTCATATGCATAAGATAAGCTTTGAGGACATAATTCAACTAATAATTACAAAAAGAGCTTGCAAAGAGCATTTGATCTTAGTTCTGTGTTACATAGCACCTCGTCTACGGAAGTCAATTCATACAATAACATTGACCGTACTATTACATCAGAGAGTAAAGAAAACAGCATGTTTTATCAACTAACAAATCATACAAGAGACACCAAGTTATTTCTCCCTCCTGCATTTCCTGCATTTACAGCGATAAAAATTGACTTTGCTTCGATGGAGCCAGCTTAGAGATCATTTTGAATGGATGCCTTTTGTTGAGAAATGGTGAGAGAAGTTTAAGGTTATTATTAATATTTTTAGTTAATATATATATATATTAAATTTAGAAACTAATTATCTTACATAAATGATTATAAGAAATTTTTTTGATGTGATGCTACAAATTCTGAGACGATCATGCGAGTCTTGGAAAATGATAACGAAACTAGATAAGTTTTAATGTGTGAAGTATTTTTTTTGTAAAATTATGATTTTTTATATATTTATTTTGTTTAAAGAATTTTTGAACCATATTGCATGATTTCTGTTATGAGGCACACACCTATACTAAGAAAAAAGTCGATTCGGATAACTTTAAGGTGTGAAAGAATTTTAAATCTCCCAACATCATTGAGAGTAAATGAAAAATATATTTAAAGTTTTAGATATAAGAGGGTTTTAGAAAGTAATCACGGAATAGATTCTTAAACAAAAATAACGAATATCATGGTTTTATTAGCAAGCTTATCTATGGATCATTTTTTTTTATTAATCATTCAAAGTGTTTAGTATGAGTTTGCTTAATTTATTTTATTTTTTACTTATTTTGTTTGAGGATTGTATACTAATTACTAGGCATTTTCACCCCTAGACATAAACATTTTTCTCTTACGGGTTTACAAAATAGCCTTACGATCCGAAGAGAGATCATGAAAGGATATTCTGATTTAAAGAAATCCCAGTTTATTCTGATGAAAAGAAATCCCAGTTTGATATTGGAAGAGCCTTCCTAAAGGGCAAGATCTGATGCTAATCTTGAAATGGTCTTCTGATAAGATGAAATTTAATGGCGACCATAAAACGATCTCGCAATATGAAGAGATCTGATGATGATCCTGAAAACATCTTTTGATATGAAGAAATCTCATACTGATCCTGAAAACATCTTCTGATTGGAGGAGATTTGATCACTATCTTGAAATAATCTTTTGATAGAACGAGATCCGATGGATGCATACCATAGTTCTAAAGCCCAGCATGGCAAGCCCAGATTTTATTTTATTCTTCACTATGCTATTGCTAGCTGTATGATTGGACTTGATTTGTGTGGGCTTTACTGTTTCATTCCTTCATTGACTCCTAGTCTCAATTTAACATTAGGTGTCGATCGAGCCATCACCTGGCTCACCATGGCTAAGACCTTCGATAGAAAATATTGAGTAAACTTGGGGTGTTAGCTGCAAAATTCAAAGCCCATAGCCAGTAATTATGAAAAGCTAATCACGAGGCTGTATGATCGATAGATGTCATGAATGAGAGGCGTGCCTATAGTTCTTGAAGGAGCAACCTCCCAAGAGGCTGTATATTTTTTAGTGACATGCAGCCATGGAGCCTACCGTCTCTCATCACAGATTTGACACTTCTAATGCAACAAGGATAATGGTTAATATTTATTTGCATGGCAAGCTAAATATGTGATTATTGTAATCGTTTGGCTTTCTCGTTCGGAACATGCAGTCCTCAATCATGCTTAATTAAAAGCTACCTTCGTTAATCTCATGTGATTATTGTTTTTTGTTTTTTTTTTAATCTTTTGAGTCTCAATTAAACTAATCTCCCGCTCTAGGGATTATCTTGAGCTGCACTGATAAATGAGCCTGTTCAAAGAGCACTTATTGCTGTTGAGTCCAGGGAGCACATGCATGGCCAGCGGGGATTAATTATTAAAGATAGGCAAACTGGTGAAGCATATATGATTGTCGGTCAACAAAGGTAAAATGCAAAAAGTGTTTGGTGAGATTCCAACTTAAAAAATTAAGAAGAGGGAAGGAGGACAGTATTAAGGTAGTCGGAACGGAACTGTATTAGCTATATAATTAAATTAAATTTATTAATTACAATATAGAATCTCAATAAGATATTGTATGAAAAAAAGGTTAATTTCTTTTATATTGTCTATCTTGACTTTGTATTATATAAGTTTTTATCTTTTTTATATGGATGATTGAGCGAGATTATTTACTTTTGTACCCTTTCACCCCATTTTTTAATGTCCTCTAAACGCTATCTTGAATTGAAATAGAAGGGATATTGGATCCCCTTTTTTAAATTACGGGCTTCAATGGTTCAATTGACGAAGAGTGGAAATAGTGGAAAACGTGTGCTCCTTCTGTAGCCCAGAGAATTTTCTCCGCTCTGGACCCCAAAACACAACGATTTTAATCACCGCGATTAGGCTAGATGAGTAGAAATTTGGTGGTGTCCAAAAGTTAGATAGGGCACGTCTCCTGTCTTTGCAGATCTGACGTGGGTAAGACGTGTCTGAAATTGTTGTTAAATTATATTTTTTTAAAAAATTAAATTTATTTTAAATTATTTTTTATAAGTAAATTTTAAAAAATAAAAAAATATATTATTTTAATATATTTATGAACCAAAACTTTTTTGAAAAACAATCTATTATTTAATATTGTACCGAAAAATTTGTAGATTTAAACCTAAATACTAAAATGAATAGTTAAATTTAGAAGAACGGGAAAGTGGCTATGTGATTTTTCCAAGGACGAGTGATTTTATCTTTTTGGTGTTTTGTTTTGTGGTCTTGCTTTTGTCACGAACTGTAATCTCCGAGAATCATTATATAGTGAAGTATACAGTTTCTTCATATCTTAAAAGAAGAGATGGTCTCGGAAGGATTTTCTTCGAAGAAACAATATGATGATAGAACTTGGAAAAGGAGTATTTTCCATATAATTTTCCAGATAAAATGTGAACAAGGCAGAGGACACAAAATTGAATTCTAATTCTATTTAAACAACGTCAAGGGACGTGCGGCGCCAGACTTTCTTGACGAAAGGAGAAGTAAATTAGGACTTTTTTTAGTTTTCGAGAGAGAGAGAGAGTAGCAAAGTGGGGCGGATGTCTCTTGGACGAGATCTGCTTGGCTTCCTTTCGTCGACCTATAGCGCTCGGGTGGGGACAAAAATTATCGATGATCGTTCGCTTTCTCGAAAGAAAAAGAAAATCAATTCAGTAAATAAAGTCCTGAATTGCTTTTCCAGAGATAAGGCAGGCAGTCACGTGGTTATCAGAATAGACAACAACAATCATTGAGGCCGCTGACGACACGCGTTTCAGAAAAGATAGGAGTATTTATATAGTCAAGCTCCTAGCTTTCACAACTAATTTTAATTTATTTATAAGACGACTAAAATAAATATTTATAAGAGTTGAATATATATAAAAGATAATTTAAATAAATATTTGCAAGTATCTTGATAATTTAAATAAAAGAGTGAAGATTTTTATTTTTGAAGACAGAACGTTCTTTTTTTTATCAACTGTTTTTATAAAAACATATTTGTTTGTTATTAGCATGTTATATTTAAGAGAAAACTTGTTATAATGTAAAAAACATGTTCTAAACAAAAATAAAAGTTTTTATGTGGCTATATAAAAAATCAAAGAATAATTAATTCATAAAAAATCCTATAAAAAATAACAATAATAACACTGTTTAATTCACATTAAATATTAATATAATTTTCTGAAGATACTTTAAGGATGAAAGTTAGCCTTTTTACCTTACCTTGGTGAATGAAAATAAGGTTTTTGAGTCACTCCATCCAAGAATCAAAAGCACTTTTCACAATATTACAATGAATACTAAATAGTATTTTTGAGTATTGGAGTACACTGAAATCCAATTTTCAGATTGCATAGGCACCCCGAGAAACATGACTGGATAGGTGTAATAAAACGGTGTGTAATAGAAAGATATCATTTCGTATAGGTATCTACATCAATTGTTAGATGTCGCTCCTAAAAAACATGATATATGCTAGCATCTCAGAGATATAGGTAAGATGGATGAATCACCAACCAATTCTCCTCGCATTTACCTTGGCGACTAATATTGTGCAACTTGTAACCAGTATCAACATAATCCGGTATATGTTAAGATGTTTCAAATTATTGCATTACCTGATTTGGATAATGCATCTCAACAATATCGAAGCAGTGCAATGGAGCATGTGCTAACCAAAGATCAAATCCTTTACGATATGCAGGCAAAGTTGGAAGTATCAACTCCTCTATATATGTCATCCATATAACCTATCATAATATATGAAAGACTTATATTAGATAACAAATCAAAACTAAATAATTTATGTTAAAATAACAAAAAATGCAATATATTTATAACACAAACCTAATGTGGTTGTTATGCATCCAACTCATATCGGTAAAACTCGTGGATATGAATGGGATTTACTATGAAATATCTAGCTCCATGTCATCTGACATGACAAGTCACAAAGTTAGTATATTTTTTACATTTAATTTATATAAATAACTTGTTGACTATAATCAATTTTCTTTTTTTATTACCTAAAACCGATGGATAATGGCATATGAGTGACAATGTCTAGTATATTATTACCCCAACTCTCTAGAAGTTCAATTTAAATATGCTTTTATAATTAAGTTATATTAACCAACATTGACAATTATAAGCTAGTATTTTAAATTCCATCAATTCTAATAATCAAATAATTTTAAATATATATATCTGAAGAAATAGTAGACACCCGATAATTTATCTTTTTTCTAGACATGCTTTACATAGTTGCCCGTATAAATATGCAAGAATGGTCCCCTCTGCTGTAATTAGGAATGGCTCAAAGATTCTTAAATAGTGTTCGAAAAAACAACAGCACTGCATTACCAAGAGTACTCGTGAAAACAAGACCTCGAAACATATGTAACAAGCATGTTCGAGCATACAAAATCAACCGGTCCTCTATCACATATGTCGGGGAGGTCTTAAAATTAATGTCCAAAGATATCAATTTGATGGAGTCGCTCCTGGTGATATCTCCTACGCGAAAACCATCTACAAAATGGTTCCTGAACACACTTCAAATGAACATAGGTTTTTGTTGAACGATGAACCTTTGTATTGCAATGAATTTTTTATATGTCACTTATTTACTACATTAACACGTTAGGACTTGTCTTTGAATTTTTTTGCTAACCTCCGATTCATCAACTGATAAGCTTGAATGTCTATGACTATTAGCCCAATCATTGCATTCGTATTGGTTATCCGCACTCACAACCTCAAGTTCAGGAGCAAGAGGTGTCATGTATTGATTAATAAGCTCAACTAACCCATCGTCCTCATCTTTCCTCTCAACCCCAACTCTATCAATGTGATGGTCACCTTAGTCATCACTTGGTCTGTATTCTCCATAACAATATGGAGACAATTTAATACCCAGTTGAGGTTTCATATTAATAATTTTTTGCATCAATATTTGTCTATTAGCATTACCACCTAACATAGATGGATTAGCTGCTTATGATGTTTGTGTGGTTCTACGAGAGTGACTTGAACCCAAGTCAACTCCATTCTAGAAGAGTTTCCTTGTCTATTTCAATTGTTCAAGTGGAGCTCCAACATATTAATCTCATTAATTCTCGTAAACTCAAACATTGAATTTACACTGTCATCAAATTAGTACAGTGACATAACGAACTTAACTAACCTTAGTTTGCAACATCCCCAAAGTAATTTCAACTTCTATTTCAAACATATTCCAGCCAAGTTGATCACATAAAATTCTAGATAACTCGTTAAAAAAATATTTGATATAGCAGTTAGGAATTCATGACTTCCTCGATTATAAATGATACCATTATCAGTATTAACAATGATATCACCATGAAAGTATAACATTTCTAAATCATCAAACATTATATTAAACAACACAACAAAACATAATTTTAATTTATTAATATATTGAGGTTAATCAAATTGAGTGATTTATCAAGAAAACCATAATAGTAATATAATCGGCTAAAATCTAAGCTCATCAAATTAATTGACGAACTTCTACATTCATCAAATTTCGCTACCATAACAAAATTATCAATTAAATTTATGCATTTTATGGCTAGTATTATTATATTATATACAATTCGGTATAATTCATAATTCAATCTAAATCAACACTAACTATTTTATCACATAACTTTATTAATTCACCGTCAACAATAACCTAAAATCATTGAGTATTTAATAAAATAATCTAATTATCAACTTAAATTATATTTAATTAACCTAACTTCTAATTTAAAACTCTAACATTCAATGTTATCAAGAGAGATTGTCGTCAATTTGGATATATATATATATATATATATATATATATATATATATAGAGAGAGAGAGAGAGAGAGAGAGAGAGGTGGGGGGGGGGGGGCAGGTCGCAGGAGGTGGTAAGAGAAGGAGAGGTGGGTGGCTACAAGGAGAGAAACAAGGGAAAAAAATAAAGAAATGAGAATAAAAAGGATCTTTAGGTTTAAATTGTGCATTGGTAGCCAGAGATAGTTGGTTGGTTGGTTACCAATTAGGAGTGTATTTTAAAATTATAATAATATCCAGAGACAATAGTAGACAAAAGAGTGTTTGTTGCCAATCGAGTGCCTCTCGATTTTCTTTAAAGACGACGTGCGATTTGCTTGAAAATGTTTTTAATCAGAGCACTCATGCTTGGAATTTAGAAATTTCACTATTGGACGCACTTTATGAAAATCAGAAAAGGGAAGGAAAAGAAGAAGTAAATTAACAAACACCGAGCATTCATCGATCTGGTAATTTAATTTCCGGCTCCTTGTACACATTAGCTCGGTGCAGTCATTATGTCAATTTGACGCCATCAGTGAGAGTCGGATAAAAGAAGTTGCTTGTCCGACTCTTCTGTTTGCTGGCATTGACCCACGTAGAAAAGTTTAGCTCCCTTTGTATAATTTTCATGGTTAGGATTTTTTCTCTCGTCCTCTCGGATTCTTCCTGTGATTAGGGTTTGATTTTTCTAAATACGATTTGGAAGCACAGTTAATTGATTAATTTGTCCGGAAGCATGTTGTTATTTTAATTATTGGCAACAAACCGACAATACCTAAGAATGTACGGACAGAGCCTAATCTCACGTCACTTCTCACAATCTTGTAAGGTAACAATTACCACGAGGATAAAAACTGAAATTAGGACTGTAGAAGAATAATTACAGTAAGAGTAATTGTTAATTAAGAATGTCCACGATGAAAAACAAAAATGCAAACATTAGTTTTTAAAGATGTTTAAATCACTGGTAAATTTAAGGATCGATAAACTACTAGCTAGAAGAAAGAGCTAGGAAATAATTAAAATTAAAAAAAATAGTAGTACTGATTGGAGAAACAAATACAAATTTATGTTGATATAAAAATACAAATTTGTTTAGATATATACATATACCTTTCGAGACAAAAAAAAAAAGATAAAAAAAAAAAAGAAATAATATTGATAATTTGAGGGTAATTTTACACTCCATATTTGGAATGGTAATTAATATTTTCTGGTCTATCTATTTATTTTTGTGTTTTAAAAATATTTTTAAAAAAAATTAAATTTTTTTATTTTTTATTAACTTTAAATTAATATATTTTTAATATTTTTAAATTATTTTAATGCGCTGATATCAAAAATAATTTTAAAAAAAATAAAAAAATATTGTTAATATATATTTTAACATAAAAAATTATTTAAAAACCAATTATAACCACACATCCATCCCTCACACTTACAACGAGATTCATCCACTCATTCTCGTTGATAAATAAATAAAAAAATCAAGGAAGAGGCTCAAGATGTTTTTTATTTTTTCCTAAAAATATCTTTGGCTTGAAAAGAAAATATGCACACACGTAGATGGATGGTTTAGTTTCTTGTTTTTCTTGGCAACTGTGGCAATGAATGCGGGCCATTACAAAACGAGTTCTTGTGGATGTACTGTCTACTGTCTAGTCAATAATTCGCCACCTCAGCATGCACGGTCCTATCTCCAACCTACCGGTCTCGCCACCGATATAGTGATTTTGGTATTGCGGTAATGGTTGTAATTATAGTTTAAAAAAAATAATTTTATAAAAAGTACTTTTAATTGAGGTTGGTTTGAAAAAATAGATGTTTGGTTAAAACTGTGATTGAAATTGAGATTAAAAAAAAAGTAATTTAATGTGTTTGGATAAAAACGCTTTTGAAATTGAGGTTATAAAATAATTTTTTTTAAAAAAAATACATATATATATTAATATTGATGATTTTAAATTTAAATATTATGCATTTAACTATTGTAATTATATTATGGAATAAAACATACTTTATATAAAATATTTTTTTAACAGAAAAATAATATAAAAAACACAAATCGCATTACCACATTAAACATAATTCCATGCAAAAGGTTCTTCGTTTTCCACCAACAATTCTACCGGTAGCAGATAAAGTTGCCAACATGTGTGAAAAATAATATTTATAGCTAGACTCGGAAATCTGATCTTATTTTCTTTTCTTTTTTTGTTTAAAAACAATTGATACGTCATCAGGTTTTTTTTTTATTATTGTTTATATTGGCAAGTGACTTCTCATCTGTTAGTTTAGATTTTGATAACCAGAGTTTTTTTTTTTTTATATATATATATATATATATATATGTTTAATATTAAAAAAATAAAAGTTGGAGCTGGAGTGTTAAATGAAATATA
Organism: Populus nigra; assembly: GCF_951802175.1. Classification (NCBI taxonomy): domain Eukaryota; kingdom Viridiplantae; phylum Streptophyta; class Magnoliopsida; order Malpighiales; family Salicaceae; genus Populus; species Populus nigra. The sequence continues at coordinate 7,483,719 of NC_084855.1, read as the reverse complement.
GTATCTTGCTAAAATCTTTCCACTCTGTGTTTGTGTGTGTTTTTTTTTTCCAGGTTTAGGTTATAGCTGACGTGGCTGAAATTGTTGGTTATAAACTTAAAAAATAAATTAAAAACGAGTTATGTCAAGTTTAATATTAATTAAAATGATCAGTTTTTTCAATTTAAAGTTTAAGAAGGACACGTATTTTTAACACTCTAAACTGACGAATCCCGTCAAGTTAGCCAGTAATTATTGGTGTTTTGTCAACTTCAATTGTCAATTTTCATATTAATCAACAGAATAACAGTAATAGTAACAAAACGATGATAATTTGTCAGCCACTTTTTTGTTGTCATCCATAAAAGAATAACAGTAATAGTGATAATAATAACAATAATATAATAATAATAATAATAATTGAATGTATTGTCTGTGACGGTTGATTAAATTATTTATAAAAATATTTTTCATCAGCACCGTTTTGATGTATACGAGAGTGGTCAATGTAGATTAAGTAAATCCTAATATTTTACATTTAAATAGAAAGTTAGAATTATTTCATATATTTATTAACTTTAAGGATAATTAAATTTCACAATTTAATCATCTAGTATTTATGAAAAAATTTAAAACATTATTTTATATAAAACCTCATCTCAATACAAAAAAAGAAATTAATCCATTGCAAAAAAAAAAATCGTGCTTGCATGTATGTATTAATTAAAAATATACCAATACGTTCACTTCTCACTGTTAAAAAACCAATAAAATATAATAAAATATTTTTTGAATGATAAGTTCATTTTAGAAATTTTTAATCCGAAAAATTCTATTCTTTAAATTTTTTCTAAATTACCTTTGAATATTCAATAAAACAATTTCACGCAAAATATATCCCCGGAAGCCTTAAAAAAGCCACCAGCTCACTAATCAACGGAATATTAGATTGAAATCGTTAGATTATACTGTTCCAGAAGATGATATACTTTATGATGGAGTATTAAGCTTGTATATTAGCTGTAAAATTGTTTCATTTTAAAAATTAGTTTTTTTGAGAAATAAAATTTTAAAAGTAAATTATTTTTTTATGTTTGATAGTATTATAGAAAATAAATTAAAAAATACTTTCAAATGTTTGGTTATATCATGGAAAATGAACTGAAAAATAATATATCAATATTTTTTTATCAAATTTATTAAAACAATGAGTAATAAATCTTATAAATTAAAAAGTTAAATGAAAATAAAATTGAATATAATTTCATAAATTATCTCAAATAAAATAAATAGTAATCAAAATAATGGAGATCAAATCTAAAAAATAAAAAAGGTTGAAAGATAATGAAATTTAAAAAAATATATAATTTTATAAATTATTTTAAATAAAATAAACAACAATAAAAAGAATAAGGACCAAAAATCTGTTATATAAAAAATTTTAATTAAAAAAATAATAAGAGAAAAAAAATAACAATCATAAAAATGAGGAAAAAAATTGATATAAAAATCAAATCAAATTAAATTTGAAGGGATGAAATTGAAAAAAAAATTCAAAATAAATTGTATAGCAATAAAAAATTTGAGGATCAAATTTGATATAATCAGCAAATAACATGATATTTTTAATTTTTTCACAACTTCTGAAAACTGTTTTCCATCAAAATAAAAAGAAAATATTTTTCTGGAAACCAAGTCAATTTTATTTTTGACCGTGAAGTATTTTTTGTTAAATAATTTTTTAATAATAAATAAATGCAGAAAAATTTTAAAAATAAATTTTCATAAAATAAACGGAACTGATGTAAAATTCTAGAAGGCAATTTAGTAAATTTTTTTTTTAAATGAAGATTTTAAATAGAATCTATTAATTAATAATTAAAATGCAGTAGAATTGTTAAAGACATACTGTGTTGTCAACTGACGTCTCCAAATTCCTAACCAGCAACAAAACATGTTAGGTGACATACGTATGAAATGACGTCACTGAAAAAATCATAGGATACCATATCAGATTCTTCACTCAATTAGTTTCCGTAGAAAATTACGATTCAAAAAGCTATGTACCCCAAGGCCAAGAGCTGTCACCTAAAAGCATAGTTATTATACCCGGTTCGGGGTTGACCCGGTCAAGAGACCGAGTCTCGAGTTTCAGGGGTTAACACGGGTTAACTCGGGTCAACCCGGATTAACCTTGAAAAATTAAAAAAAAAAGTTTTAATATTTCATATCAAAAAATCCATGTAAATATAGATTATACATATTATGAAGTTTAAAAGAATATTTTAAAAAGTTTTTTATCCCACGTTAAAAAGATATTATGTTAAGCTTTTAAATTAAAGTATTTAAACTAAAAAAGTTTTTTTATCCCATATTGAAAAAACATAACTTTTTCCTTAGAAACATATAGTATATATACTAATGGGTTTCAAATCCCATATTGAAAAAACATAACTTTTTTCATGGGAACATGGAGTATATATATGAAAGGGCTTCAAATCCCATATTAAAATGATATTATGTTATCCTTTTAAGTTGAAGTATTTAAACCAAAAGGTTTTTTATCCCACATTGAAAAAACATAGTTTTTTTATGGGAACATAGTGTATATATATGAAAGGGTTTCAAACTACACATTGAAAAGATACTATGTTATCCTTTTAAGTTGAAGTATTTAAACCAAAAGGTTTTTTATCCCACATTGAAAAGACATGGTTTTTTTCATAGGAACATAGTGTATATATATGAAAGGGCTTCAAACCCCACATTGAAAAGATACTATGTTATCATTTTAAGTTGAAGTATTTAAACCAAAAAGTTTTTTATCCCACATTGAAAAAACATGGTTTTTTTCATGGGAACATAGTGTATATATATGAAAGGGGTTCAAATCCCACATTAAAAAAATACTATGTTATCCTTTTAAGTTCAAGTATTTAAACCAAAAGATTTTTTATCCCACATTGAAAAAACATGACTTTTTTCTTGGGAACATATAGTATATATACTAATGTGTTTCAAATCTCACATTTGAAAAAAAAAACCGGGTCTCGTCCGGGTTCGTCTGGGTCACCCGGGTCCCGGGTCGACCCACCGGGTCGCCCGGGTTTGGCCGGGCTGTTGCCACAGCCGGTATTTTGTTAAACCCGGACCGGTCCAGCCACCGGGTCGACTCGCCGGGCCGGGTTTAATAACTATACCTAAAAGCATTTACAAGGAGAGTTGGTATTTCGTATGTTGTGCAAGGAATTCATTTTTTAAAAAAAATATTATTTTTACACTGAATTAATTTTTATGATATTTTTTTGAGTTTTGATATTAAAAATAAAAAATATTTTAAAAAATAAATAGTTATTAACATGATATTAAACGCTATCTTAAAAAATAAAATTGATAATGATTTTTTACATAATGAAAATATGATATATATATATATATATATATGGAAGATAGCTCTAACGCTAGAAATAATTTGGTGAACAGTAACCTGGACCTCCAGTGACAGGCAGTCCAAAATAATCTGTCCATATTTCCTTATTGACAGTCTAAGCTAGATTAGATTTGGGTAAGAACTTTTTTTATTTTTACCTTTCCTTTCTGACCCTCTCTCCCCCCAGCGCTCTCTCTAGCTTCCTCAAAAGTAGCGAAGAAAAATATAGTGGTACATTTTTTCTTTAATGGGCACAATCAGCAGAAATGGTGATGATCTCCACGATACCTTGTTACCAGATGATCCAGTCAACCACGATGTCGGTCAAGAAAATCAAGACCCGCTTGCATCTAGAGTCTGGACTGAGACAAAGAAGCTATGGGAAATCGTTGGGCCTGCTATCTTCAGCAGGGTGGCCACTTTCTCCATGAACATCATCACCCAAGCTTTCGCTGGCCATCTTGGTGATGTTGAACTTGCTGCAATCTCCATAGCCAATACTGTTATTGTTGGCTTCAATTTCGGACTGCTGGTATGGTATTGGAAATTTCGCTTTCAATCTTGCACCTTTTCCTTTTTATTGTCTAAACTTCTTAAAGTGGTTTTGAAAAAAAACAGCTAGGAATGGCAAGCGCTTTAGAGACTTTATGTGGGCAAGCTTTTGGTGCAAAGAGATACCATATGTTGGGAATTTACATGCAAAGATCATGGATTGTTCTATTCTTATGTTGTTTCTTGCTCTTGCCATTTTACGTTTTTGCCGCTCCACTTCTCAAATTCTTAGGCCAGCCCGATGACGTCGCAGAGCAGTCAGGATTGGTGGCTTTATGGTTGATACCGCTACACTTTAGCTTTGCATTTCAGTTCCCATTGCAGAGGTTCTTGCAGAGCCAGCTAAAGAATCAAGTGATAGCCTGGATTTCTTTGGCGAGTCTAGGGGTCAATGTGTTGACGAGTTGGCTCCTTGTTTATGTGCTTGATTTTGGAGTTATTGGTGCTGCAATTGCTTTGGATATATCTTGGTGGGTTATAGTTATTGGATTGTTCATATATACTTCTTGTGGTTGGTGTCCTTCTACTTGGACTGGGTTTTCGGCACAAGCCTTTTCTGGCCTCTGGGAATTTGTCAAACTATCTGCTGCTTCTGGAGTCATGCTTTGGTATCTTCTTCTCATCCTCAAAATTCCCTTGCTCCTGTCTAATTAAAGTGGATGTGGTTATAAAGAAAAATCTAATTAAAATGAAAGAAAGTAATCAATCAACTTTCGAAGGACTGTTTCTCTAAGAGAGATAAGGTAAGGCTTAAATACATGTTGTCAATAAATTGCAGCTGACTGGTATCGGTGTGTGCTCCCTTCAAGAAGCATGGAGTCCAAACATCTCTCTTGTGAAATAAAAAAAAAGAAAAAAAAAAGCATATGTTAATATTTAGGGGCGGTGGAAAAAGAAGGGATGGGGTTTAGTTCATTGACGAACTAAGAAATAAGAATAGATTTATCAAATTCTCTTTAATCTTTTTCTAATAGGTCGGTTCTTGCGTTGGATCTTCTGGTAGTTGCCGATGATCTTGGGCTTAAGTCTTGTCGGGCTTCTTCTTGGGAGAATGAACTAGTCAGATGCTTATATGTCTATTCATTAGTTTACCCTTTTTTTTCTTCTTTCTTTTTCCATACGCTTCATTTCTTTTGCCATATCCTGCCATCAAATTATTGTTGTTGTTGTTTTTTAAAAATGATTAGCCATATATGAACAGAGAATCTTGTATTGTATGATTTATTTGTTTGCGCAGCATTGCTCATAATTAAATAGAAAAAAGAAGAAAATAATAACTTGCTCTTTGTATCTGGCTTTGGTACGCAGCCTGGAGAATTGGTACTACAGAATATTGATATTAATGACAGGGTACTTGAAGAACGCAACGCTTGCTGTGGATGCCTTGTCAGTCTGGTAAGAGATTTTAACGATTGATGTTCTTTTTAAAGTGTTCTATCTCTTCTTTAATTTCTCGGTATCATAAACCCCGTTTTACTTGCTAGATTCTTATTGTGAAAGAAGAATATGCGCGCCTCTGTAAAATACTTATTATGATCTCCACTTTAATTATTATTTCTGATTGAAATTTGCAGCATGAGTATTAATGGGTGGGAGATCATGATTCCTTTGGCCTTCTTCGCAGCTACAGGGTAATTTCCTGATCTTTTGAACATAATTCAATAATTATAGATTTTGAGGTGATAAAGAGAAGAAGATGCACTCCTTGTATTTGGGTTTGGGGTCAGTTACACACAGTGCTATTTAAGCTATCACTTCAAGAAATGATTCGTATATTTCTGTCTTCTTGTTGAATTTACAACCATGAAAAGCTCGTCAAATTTGCAGAGTACGGGTGTCTAATGAGTTAGGAGCTGGAAATGGCAAGGGAGCAAAATTTGCAACTATAGTATCCGTGGTGCAATCATCTATGGTTGGACTTATATTTTGCGTAATTATCATGTTACTGCACAACAAGATTGCATTAATATTCACCTCTAGCTCCAGCGTTATCCAGGAGGTTGATAGCCTCGCCCTGCTTCTAGCCATTACTATTCTTCTTAACAGCGTTCAACCAGTTTTATCAGGTAAGTTTCAAACCCCTTGTCAATTATGATCCCCCCCCCCCCCCACACACACACACACACAAATAAAATAAAAAGAATTGCTGACACATTACCTCAATTCCTGTGCTCTTTCCTTCTAATTCAAATTATATTACCAATTCCTTCACCATGGCAGGAGTTGCGGTAGGAGCAGGATGGCAAGCATTGGTTGCATATGTAAACCTTGGCTGCTACTACATTATTGGGCTCCCACTTGGATTTCTAATAGGATGGGTCTTCAAGTTGGGTGTTAAGGTGAGTTAAACTGCCTTCAATTAAATTTATTCCGATCAAAAAAAGCTTTTTTTCAAGTAATATGGATTGAATATCTCAATCCTTGAGTACTTTGCAAGGAGCGCTCACAACAATATGGATTTGAATATCTCAAGCAGTCATTTCATCAAATCTCTTTTTTCTCTTCTGTGCAATCGAGAGATTGTTAATTCTTTGTTACTAATAGAAGTTTGTTTCTCGGACCGCTGTTGTGGGTATACCAGGGCATCTGGGGTGGGATGATTTTTGGTGGAACCGCCGTTCAAACGGTGATATTGGTCATCATAACCATGAGATCCGACTGGGATAAGGAGGTAGGAAGCATAAACTGACTTCCCTTTTAAAACTTCAACTCTATACAATGCATAAATGTTTCTCTTATGATCCTTTACTTGTCAATGCATTGAATTTGAAGGCGGAAAAGGCACGCATTAATGTAAACAAGTGGTCGCAATCGAAGCCAGATGTTGAATGATAAAGAGACCCAATTTGATAACAGTCCTCGAGGGGTTTGTTACAAAGAAGAGGTTTACTCAAAAAATTCTTGGAGTTGAAAACTTTTATTATTTAAGCTACATTTCATTGTCTTTAGAGCGGTAAAGTGTTACTCTATTGGCAGCAACCGAGTTTCTTTGTAAGTGCATGATTTTGTTTTTTCATTTTTGCATTTCTTACACGCTAATCAAATTAATATTAATTTTACCAAAAAAATATATATTCATTCCTCCATGTTTCTCTTGATGCTGCTGTAACATGAATAGTGGGTATATGTACATTTGTCTAGCAGAATCCTTGGTGCTTCCAGTCCTAATGAAGTCAAAGCATCAAATCCCTATCTGAAAAACACGGTCATGTCAAGCCTGTTCATCCCCATTGTCGTCAGCCAGCTTTTTGGAATTTCTCAAACTAAAATCATTGCCTCAGAATACGTGTTATATGCTAATCTCAGAAAAATATGAAATCCCTGTAAAAAATCCGATCTCTTGCCTTTACATCTTCACAAATACTCATGGATTTTATATTGCCTTTTCTTTTTATGACTGGTGGTCTGCTTTAAAAATGTTACAGACTTCATAGAACACTGTTTAAAGCTTCTCAATGGACCAGAATGAAAAAGAATTCCAATCAAATGTGAATGACTTGAGAAATTCAATAGTGAAAGCAAAATGCAGTTTGCATTGTTGGAGCCAGAGTAAATTGGCCATTAAAATTGATTGAAAATATAAAAAATAATTAAGATTCCATATTATAAAAAAATTAAACATAAACGCAAGATACTCGAGATATAGAACTTTTCTTGCTGATATCTTTTCTCAGTCTGGAAAAAAATCTTTATGTTTGGTTTGAAAAAATAAATTTTTTAAAATATTTTTTATTTAAAAATATATTAAAACAATATATATTTTAAAAATTAAATAAAAAAATACTAGACAACTAGTTATTACCGAGCAAAGCAGATCTTGAATTCATTACCAAAACATATCAATCTTGTGAATCAACATAATTAATATGACAGCAAGATCACCAATAAAATATAGTTTGTTAAAAATTATGGTTGAATTTAAAATTAAATAAAAAAATAATTTAATATATTTGGTTAAAAAATTACTTTTCAAATTGAAATTATAAAATAATTAATATATATATATATATATATATTAATATTGATAATTTTTAATTTAAATATTGTATATTTAACTATTACTATTACATCATGAAATAAATAATAATTTATATAAAATATTTTTTATTGTTCAATTAAACCATCTAGAATTTCATCACGTATGAAATACATCCGATAATGCTACAGTTTTCTTGGTTTTATAAGCACGCAACAACTTCAGATTAAATATAATCAGGAATAAAATTGGGATTGCGATCAAATTCTACAAATATTATGTCATCAATAAAGCACAAATAAAAATAAAAAAATTTAATTTAATTTTTTTACTGGATCGAATCCGGTTTAATATATTCAGTTTTGAATCAAATCCAGTCCGATTGGAATTATGTACTACTGTTCACTCTCTACACAGAAAGTAACACCGTGCTACTTTCAGTAACTTGTGTTTTTAATGCAGTGCCTTGCTAGGGCCCACATAGCTGAATTAAATTTTCAGCCGTTATCAAATATTTATTTTCTGTAGTTGACTTCAAGCACAAAATCAACCACGGAAACAAACGGCGTCGGCGCTATCGATTATTTTCATGAGACCCCCAGATCATTCAAAACACATCCATCAATAACTAACGTTCCAATAAATTTCGACCAACTCGCTGTACACATGTTTGCATTCCACTTGTCTTATAATAGGAAAGAGCGTGGGGAAAGCTGTAAAGAGAAACACTTAGTTGCCAGATGAAAATAAGTGGATAGAAGCTGAGGGGGGCCTGAGTCGAGCAAGGGGTTGGGCAGCCGCATGGAGGCTGAAATTTTTTGAAGTGAAATTAACCATGTGACACCAGTCATCTGCCAGCGAGCCTCCCATGCCCTCTTTTGATGGCAATTTCCAGATATTTATCATGTATTTGTTAATCAATTAAATAACTTTTTCTTAAAAATTCTAAATGTGATAAGGGTTATTTTTTAAAATGTTTTTTATCTGAAAATATATTAAAATAATATTTTAAAAAATAATTTTAAAATTAATATATTAGAACGATATGAAAACACCAAAAACATTAATTTGAAGTAAAGAAAAAATAAAATAAAATTTAAATTTTTTAAAAAGCTCTTTTAAAAATAGAGTCCAAGTAATATCCCTCCCACTCTAAAGAAAATAAATAAATAAATAAATAATATGTGGTATTGATGGATTTCAAAAAGTTATTAATATGAAATTCTGGAATTTAAGTTTGAGAGAAAAAAACATTGTTAATTTTTTTATACATAATTAAATAAAAGAGGTGCATGTTAATTAGTTATAATTTGTTCCTACAATTATTTCCCGAGAAAAAAACAAAAAAGAGGAGTCTTGTCCCTATTATATCCATGGAAAAAGAAACCACCTTCAACGTGACAGGAGTAGAGTAGGATCCGGATTGCAAGAAAAGTTCGCAAATGTAAATCAGGGCTGCGCTCCGCTCGGATATCTCATGGACGGGTCTTAACTCTTAAGGTATGTTTTCAAGTTCAGATGAAATGGGCCGGCTGATGTGGCCCAGATTAGATTTTATGGTAATTAGCTATTGCCAAGCCTGAGACCATGTTCATGACAATTTTGATTCGCACGGTCCTGAACCCACTCTATCTTGGAATGCCGTGTTTCACGTTGTGTTTTGAAATTACATTTAAAATTTATTATTTTTCTACTTTAAATTAATATATTTTAAAGTTATTTTAATATGCTGTTAAAAATAATTTTTAAAAAATAAAAAAAATATTATTTTAATATATTTTAGAATAAAAACTCTTTAAATTAAAACCTTATATGCTATTGACAATTTGACAAACAAGAAATTACTTTTTGTCGCAAATCAAAATCCTCTCTCTTGGTTTTTCAATGTTCTAACACACTTTTATGCGAACTGCGCATATGTTGTCCAAAAAGTTACTTAAAAATAAAAATCAGAGAAGTGAAAAAAAAAATGTTTAGTTTATAAACATGTGATAAGATTATTTACAATCATAAAAAAAAAAAAAAACTAATATGCTGATATACAAGGGAGACCCCTGCATGTAGCTAAACCTGCAGTGTCCTTCCAACCTGTTTCTGTTGCTGCTCAAAATGGTGTTTTACATCCAAAAACCACCGTCTCCATCGCAAAATTTGCTTGTAACGGCAGAGAAGTTTAGACGGCTTCCAGTGGTTTTTCGTTCGAGCGGGATATACAAGTGCCTCCAGCTTCAACAACATAAGCCATTACAGATCCATGTACCTTCCTTCTAGCGTTGCTAGCTAGAATCCAGATAATTAGATATTACCTTACCAAAACTAGCCAATCCCGCTTCCCTTGGATGGCTGTCGATTAAGTTAATCCATCTGGGGTGAAATCCATATTCATTAAACAAGGTTATGTTGTTTTATATTTCAGGTTCATAGTTTTATTTAATATATTTTTGGTATTTTTTTTAAAAAATTTTGGTATGGATAATCATTAATTAAATAAAAAAAATATTCTAAGAAATGAAGTTGTTAAACACAATTAAATAGATAGCTCAGATCAAATATTTTAATTTTTATTTCTTAATCTGACTTAATTAATTAGATATGGATATAAATATTTTGATTTATAAATTGAGTTTTTTTATATAAAAAAATACATTAGAAAATATTCATATTTATTTTTTTAATAAAAAAATTATCCGCTTGTAACAAAATATGGGCCCAATAACTAGTTGTCATATGTGTTCATAGAAGTGGTTTAATTGGGAATTTTTTGTCCTTATTTATCATAAATAGTAGTTGCTAATTAAATTGAAAACTTCTTTACAATTAGATCATTGCATGTCAAAAAGTTCACTTTAATTAAACTTATAATCTGTACATTAGTCAAATAAATAAAAAGATAGATATAATGATAATATGTAAAAATAATTTAAATGAGTTAATGTTCGGAATGAAGGTTTGAGTTTCTATATATTAAAAATAAACGGATCATAAACGTAAATGGGCAAAATATTTCCAATACCCATTCCCATAATATTCATTTGCCACCTTTACCTCCATGTGTCCTCAAGCCTATACAATCCATGCCCAGATGCCCTTTCACTTGATTGCCAACCATATCAACATATAACGGCAAATTTACTAACCATGAAACTTTTTCTTATTTATACATCCAACAAACTCTCTCCCTCAGAAGCAAATAAGAACCTAGATTACATTGCATTTTTTTCCTTTCGATGGGGAGTGTTGACACAGATAGTGAACGTAATCAAGCCTTGTATCTCCAAGATCAACATGATCAAGAAAACAAGGACGATCTTGCATCAAGAATCTGGGTTGAAACAAAGAAGCTATGGCAAACTGCAGGGCCTGCCATGTTCAGTCTTATGGCCATGTTCTCCATGAACATAATCACTCAATCTTTTGCTGGTCATCTTGGTGGTGTTGAGCTCGCTGCTATCTCCATATCGAATACCGTTATTGTTGGCTTCAATTATGGACTCCTGGTGCGATATTATTTCATTTTCACTTTCTATCTCCAAAACTAACCAACTTCTTTTCTATTATATGCTCTAATCTTCTTTAGGGGATGTTTTCGTATTTTAGTTAGGAATGGCAAGTGCTTTAGAGACACTTTGTGGGCAAGCTTATGGGGCTGAAAGATACCATATGCTGGGCATCTACATGCAAAGATCTTGGGTTGTTCTGTTCTTGTGTTGTTTCATGCTTTTGCCATTTTACGTTTTTGCCACTCCACTTCTCAAACGTCTAGGTCAGGCTGATGAAGTGGCAAAGATGGCGGGAGCGGTGGCTTTATGGTTGATACCTTTGCACTTTAGCTTTGCATTTCTGTTCCCATTGCGGACGTTCTTGCAGAGCCAGCAAAAGAATCAAGTGACTGCCTGGGTTTCCTTGGTAAGCTTGGGGATCAATGCCTTGACAAGTTGGCTCTTCGTTTACGAGCTCCATTTCGGAGTTGTTGGCGTGGCTATTGCTTTGGATATATCCTGGTGGGCTTTAACACTTGGGTTGTTTGTTTATTGTTCTTGTGGTCGGTGCCCTTCTACTTGGACTGGGTTTTCCGTCCAAGCCTTTTCTGGGCTATGGGAATTTGTCAAGCTCTCTGTTGCTTCTGGGGTCATGCTCTGGTATGTAGTCCTGTCTCCTCCAAATTCCCTTAATTCTTGCCGAATACCTTAATCAGAATGATTTTTTTATCTTTTAAAAAATATCTTCCAAATCTTGATACGGTTATAATTTGATAATCTTTATATATATATATATATATATATATATATATATATATATATATATATAAAACACAGTGATATACATATCGATTCTTGTTGAGCAAGGTCACTTACATGGAGCCTTTTGTTTTGAGGGGTAGTCAAAATTGTTGGTGCGTGTTTGTATCCAGCTAAAAAAGTGAAGATCACTAATTCATCAGGTGGATATAGATCGTGAACTGAAGCAACAAATTTCTTTTTTTACCCATTTATAATCCATATTTGAGCAAAATATCATATACAAAGGCAAATAATAATGTTATCTTGTTTTTCCACGCTCTACCAAGAACGTTAACTAAGCAGCAAATTTAATACAGTTAAACCATGAATTTACATCTAGCTCTTATTTGCTGCAGCTTGGAGAATTGGTACTATAGAATACTTATAATAATGACCGGGCACTTGAAAAACTCGACACTTGCTGTGGATGCTCTCTCAGTTTGGTAAGAGACGGTTTTTCCTTTGCTGTCTTTGCAGATGTTATTAGCTCGCGATTCTGTAAGCCTTGCCTTAACCAAGGATTAAAAATTTGCAGCATGGCTACTATTGGGTGGGAACTCATGATTCCCCTAGCCTTCTTTGCAGCTGCGGGGTACTATTTTGAACCTCTTTTTCTTACCTGTAATATCCTAGAACACATTGTGTAGTCAGTATGTGTGGCGGCATGGCCATGTTAGTGTTTTAATTCGAGTTCAAATAATGTCACTACCTTATCGAGTAGGTGTCCATAAATCTTACGAGATAGAATCAGAAGTCCATTCCTGTAAACACTTTGAATACATTTCAACTCCCAAATCAGGCATTTAGAGCTGCTTTGGTTGGTTATATAATCTAGTAGCTAGCTATTCTTGATCTTACACTCAAAGAAATCTATCATCAATTTTGCAGCGTGAGAGTGTCCAATGAATTAGGAGCTGGGAATAGTAAAGCAGCAAAATTTGCAACAATGGTTTCAGTTGCACAAACAACTATAACTGGACTTGTGTTGTGCGTGCTTATCATGCTATTGAAGAACAAGATTGCTTTGGCATTCACTTCTGACGCTGATGTTATCCATGAGGTTGATAGCCTCTCGCCCCTCTTAGCCATTAGTATTCTCCTTAATAATGTTCAACCGGTTCTGTCAGGTGATTTCGAGCTTTCCAGTTAATTAATTGTAACTTAACAATATTCAATAATAATAATTAAAAAAAAAACTGTTAATTCTGTGCTATCGCTATAGAGGAGCTGGTTGTCCCTTCCGATTTCCTCTCTTTCCATTAAAAGAACCGTCTTCGCCGTGACAGGAGTGGCCGTAGGATCAGGTTCGCAAGCAAAGATCGCGTATGTAAATCTTGGCTGCTACTACATTATTGGTCTCCCTCTTGGATTTCTTATGGGATGGGTCTTCAAGTTGGGTATTAAGGTAAGTTTCCAAAGTTGGGATCTCTTTTACTTCCATGACTTTTCCTTTCATCTATTCTGCAGGAGATAATAGCTAGCAGAACATAGAGTAAACTACTTTTCCGATTGACAATTGGGGTTTGGAGAAAAAACAATCGACATTTTTACAAGATAACGGCCAATAAAAAAAGAGTTTTCTAATTTATTTATTTTTTTGATGTACCAGGGCATCTGGTGCGGGATGATTCTTGGCGGAACTTTTACTCAAACTGTTACCTTGGCCATCATAACGATGAAATTTAACTGGGATAAAGAGGTAGAATTTTATATTGATGACTGATGCTGTACAGCTTCAACATGAATTCATATGATCTTTTACTCGCAAGTTTTGAGAAATTTATTTGCAGGCTGAAAAGGCTCGGAATCGCGTGGACAAATGGTCAAAACCCAGGCCAACGGGATGATTGCAGCCCAAACGGATGCGCTCGTTGTTATGTTAATTATCAAATACAAATTGTAATATTAATTATCGAAGAAAAATTGAATGATTATGGTGTTTTCTTCTACACTGTAGCTCGATGTTGGATGGGAAATTGTAGCTCGATGTTGGAGGCTTCTTATTTTATCTTTATTTTCTTAATAATTTTGAAAACAACTTGACCGGGCTTCCCTAGCCTAGAACGAATGGGCCAAGCTCTTTGAGCCTAGGCGTCCTGAGACCATTTTTATTTTTATTTATTTTTTAATCCTCTAAAATTAGTTTTTTTTTATTCTATAAAATCTAATATAAATCAAAAGGCTTTATTGTGCATTTAATTAAATAAATTAAAAATTATATATGCCAATAAATAAATAAAAATGTTAATGTGTCTATTCGACTTGATTAGCTACAAGTTGGATTTTTTTTTCTAACATAAATGAATTAATGTGTAGGTATTACTAACATATTTCTTGATAACGAGTAAAAAATATAATTGTAAGATTTTAAACTTATTTTTAATATAATAAAAGAATATGATAATGTTGCAATTGCTAGATTGAAATACTATTTAGTTTTTGTATGATATTTTTTTAAAATAAAAAGTTTAAAGAAGAAAAACAAAAAAAAATTATAAATAAATTACAAAAGAATGACGATGAGAACAAAAATAATGATATAAATAGTCAAAGTGTAGAGTATTAAATGTTTCGAATGTAACAAAAAAATAAAATATTTTTTTTCCAAAAAAAATGTAAATATTAGGTTTATTAAGAGCTAGATTTCATAATTGTTTTGTGATTTACTTTTTATGAGGTTATCCTAAACTCATAACTCGGACCACGAGTTTGATGAGTTGACTTGAGATTTTTTCTATTTTTCTAATTGACTTTCTTTTTTTAATTTCATATTTCAACATTGGGTTAATTGAAAAATAGGTTTCGTGATTTATTTCAGCCTGTTTTTTATGAAGTTATTGTCATCTCATGATTTGAGTTATTTTTTTATGTTTTTTAAATTTTTTTAATTTAATCTTCTAACACTAGACTGATTGAGATTAAAATTTATAATTTGTTATAATTTTTTTTTGTTGTGTTATCATGGTCTTATAATCTAGATTATGAGTTTGACAGGTCAACCTAAGTTGACTCAAGTCATTTTTTTAATTGATTTTTTTATTTTATTTTTTAATATTGAGTTTATTGAAAATTAAATTTTGTAATTTGTTTTAATTTTTATTATGAGGTTATCATGATCTCATAACTTGATATGCAGATTGAAATATTAACTCAAGTTGATCCAAAATGATTCAATATGTTATTGTCTTGATATTTATTAAAAAATATCCCATCTTAAATATATATTTTGAGTCAAGTTATGTTTTTACCAGTTATTTGAGTTGGTATTGGATTTGTCAAGATGACCTAAATTAATTCCCACACAATTTAAGCTTTTTATTCTACTGGAAAAAACATCAACAATGCTCATATTTTTTTTATATTAAAAATAAATAATTCGTGGATGAATGATCTAGTTTGATCCATTTATAAACTCAATATGTTAGGACTCAGGAGTATCTTTTTAGAAAACCAATGGAATATTCAAATGAAATTAAGGGACCATGATAACATCTAATGTTTGAAAAATAGCCGCAATAGATTTAAGAAATATAGAATGTGAATTTCTTTAGTGTGATAATCTATGATGGGAGAAGCTTTATCACTTTATTTTTTTTTAAAATTTTTTTTCTATACTTATTTTAACTACCATTAAATTAAATAAAAATATTTTTTTAAAGCAGACTTGCAACATCGTGCACGAGTCTATATGCTAATTAAAAAAAAAAAAACTAAAGGAGATGGAGAAATTACTATGCAAGACATGTATTTATCTACGTGTAGTGGAACACCAGGGGGTGGTTGCGCGATGTTTTACTAGCAAGACATGTTACTTCTCTCCTCCTGTCCGGTCCTCTCTCTTCTGCTTCCTCTCTTGAGCAGGCGGGCCTTTGGACCAGACCAGTAGTTTGGACAAGCTACTGTCTTTGTTGTCACGCCTCTGGCCCAAGAAAATTAAGTGGACAGCATTGTTCATTTTTTATTATTTTTTTTACCCTGGGCCTTGTAGCCGATCAGCAACAATGCCTTTTTTTAAAAAAAAAAAAAAAAAAAATTAAATACTGATCGGTCATAGAAATTTTCATATGAAAAGGAGTGGTAAGAAGTTTATCCTTTTTCAAGGAAGTATAATCTAATTATTAATAAAGGATATTTCATTAAAGTTCGACTGTTGGATTTATCTTAAATCAATGGCTGAAAATTTATGTAAAATATTTTATTTTATATTGAAAGTTATTGAAAAAGTGCCACATTTTCCCCTGTATTTGTACTAGCTAGGCAAGTTAACTCATGTAAAAAATATTTGTTCAAGAGTTAACCTTTGTTTGTAAACTTTAGTCGATTCAACCTAATCGGATTTAATTGCCTCCGATTGCAGACTTAACACCAATTAACAATTGGAAAAATCTTTAGAAAAAAAAAACTGATTTTTTTGAAAATATTTCTAGAATAAAAATATTAGTATTTTAAACATAAAGTTTTTTTTAAAAAAAAATTAAAGTTCCAGCTATTTTGGGTCTTCTAAATTTTCGGGAAATAAAAAATATTTAAGAAAAACTTAAACTTTTAAGATTTTAAAGAATAAAAAATTTCACAATGCCCAGATAAATATTTGAAAAATATTTAATCCTTAAAATTTTCGAATATGTTTAAGAACTTTGAAAACAAATAGAAAATTGTAATATTTTAAATGTTTAAGAGTAATATTGAGTCATCATATGATATTTTTTAGAAAAAAATATAAAACAGCATCAAATATTTTAAATTTCTTGATCGGAGTTTCTTTGGATTATTTTGTTCATTATAATATTTTAAATTATTTTTTAAAAAAATATTATTTGTTTATTCGAGAGAAATATTAAAAAATCTCAATGCAAGCAAGAAATGAAACGATGGAGCGAGCGAAGTATATTGATGGGCTGAGGAGCAAAGAAGGCCGTCCATTCTCTTTAGAATTTGGGTGTCTAAGCCGACAACAGTCCATGCTTGAAATCTCCAGCCCATTTTTAAGCTCATAGCATTCATTTAGCCCAATTACTAGAATAGATAATCAAGCTAAATAAAATAAACTAAATCAGGCCTGGATATAACAAAAGGGTGTCTAAATTTTGTTTCGGCTTGACTGAAAGAGATGCGGTGGTGGGTGAGGGGTTCACCTGGCCCCGCCCTCACTTGATTTTTTATAGTTTTTATCTTATTTTAAGGAGTCCTAATTTTTATTTTGTGATATAGTATGTGGATTTCATCTTATGATTTGTAAAGTATTTTTATAATTTTATGCATTGATTTAAAGTTTAAATTTTATTTTATATTTTTATGATTTATGGATAGAGATATAGTTTTATTTTAAGTTTATATTTTATTTTTTTAAAATAAAAAAATTCGGTTAGGTACCTGCCATGGAGAAATTATGCCTCCACCTTTACAGGAATTTAAATAAACAAGATTGTAAGCTAGTGGAAAAAACCCCACTTAATTATTATTCTTTCAACGTGATTGAAAACACGGTGTGAATAATATTTTTTTAAATTTTAATTTTTTTATTAAAATAATATTTTTTAATATATTTTTAAATAAAATATACTTTAAACCACAATTACTTCTATCATTTCAAACAAATTCTTTGTAGGAATTTCTCCTTCATCCTCGAGCTATAGTGTATGAAAAGCATCGTTTGCTTTTTATTTTTTTAAAGGCACTTTAGCAATTTTACTATATTAAAAAAAGCAAAAAAACCAAGTTGTGCCTGGTTAATTGAATAATGACTAACGAGTCATTGGAAAAAACCAAATTACCCCTGACATTACATTAAAGCCATCAGATTTTTTGCAAGGGTAAAACAATAATTGTAGTGAATCAATGGATAGTAAATTAAGTACATGTGCATAATAATTGAATCTGCTTTCCAACATGTGAGGGGTCCAAGAGATTGTTACGTGTCTAGCATAAGGAGTTCTTATTGTCTTTGACAGCAGGAAAGTAAATATAGCTTTAAATTTAAGTGGAGGGTTTTGATTTTTATTTTGACATGGCATTGACTACCACCTTTACGCTTGTAATCAAATCAAAATCTGATAAAATTCATCTAATCTAGTAATAATAATTTAAAATTTAAAAATTTATTTATTTAATAATTTTAGATTTAAACCTTGTAATTGTTCATATGATGATTATTGAAGGCTTACATGGTCATTAACTTCAGGGCCCGTAAAATTAGTCGAGATACACGCAAGCTGACCCAAACACCTACATTAAACTAAAAAAAAATTCCAACACAATTTTATGGTCGATGTAAAAGTATTTGAGGTTGTTGTTCTAACTAAAATAAAATATTTTAATATAAAGTTTTACATCTAAAAGTATTTATTTTAATGTATGTAACTTAGTATTGAATTCATTTTGAGAGAAGGAATTGATTTTTTTATTTTTTTTACATGAAATAGAATTTTTTTTATTTAAGCTAGCTTTTAAAAATAAGAATATCTTCTAAACCAAAACAAAATCTTGGTGGTGGATTTTTAACCCTCGACTGCATAGTTTTCAAACCCGATCCGGTTTAAGATTCAAGTTTCAGGTTTTGATCGGGTCAAATTTTTTTTTATTAAATCAAAAAGATGTCATTTTAGCAAAAAAAATCAACGAGTTGCAACCGGGTCTTACCGGGTTTTTCTTTACTTTATTTTTTCTTCAACTCGGCCCAATTTCAGTCCCGGGTCGACCCACCGAGCCGGGTTTGAAAACTATACTGGAGTGGTTTTTAATTATTTGTTAAAGCCTTTAGCTTATTCCTCTTCTAGATTAATATAACTTTTCTCTCATCTGATTTTAAATTAACACTCCAGAAGTAGTGGAGTCCCAAAATTTTTTTACTTGTTTTCTTAATCAAAGATTTGGTTCGATACCATAGCTACACATAACTTGTTTTTTTTTTTTTACTTTGAAATAGGTTTTTGTTGTGAAAATCTGACATATTAATATAAAGAAAAGTAAATATTCAACCAGAAAAGAATAGGAAAGTAGGGTATAAGGCCTCGGTGCATAAGGTTCTGAGAATTGGGTTGGAGTTTGCTTTTCGCAAACCTTTTTTTTTTCCACTTAAATTTGAATTTATTATAAAATAATTTTTTGGTTTTTAAATTTATTTTAGTCCATTAGTTTTTTCAGCCCTTGCCCTTGAATGAACAGTTTGAACAATAACCTTTCACTTGCTAAACAATTTATTTTCAAAGGAAAACAACCGAATAATTTTTTTTTAAAAAAAGTAAATCTAGTTTTTAAGGCATAAACCTATTATGTTGTTATTCTTCCACCTATCCTATTTTTCTTTATATAAAGGTTATTTATACACTTATATCATATTTTTTTAATTGCCCATAAATTCTATACTTAGATAAACAGACACTTTAAATTTAAAAGTCAGTCAAGAACAACTAGACACCGAGTCCAATAATATATAAGTCTGCTGAGCTGCTAGAACCAATATCATTGTGTTCAACTAGACATTAAACCCAGGCATATACGAGTTTAAGGAGTTTTAGATCCAGTATTTTCAGGTTCAGTCAAGTGTTAATCCCAAACATGTATGGGTTTGATGAGCTATCATACCTACCATCTCTAGACTCAGTCAAACGCTGAACCCAAGTACAAGAGACTTTAGCAATCTTATCATGATCCATATTGGATTATAAAACTCTGATGAGTCAGAGATATTTTTTCTCTTTGTTATATAAAAAGATGTTTTAATACTATTAAAAAATGATGACTTTTTAGTCATCCCCTCCACCAAAAAGTAAGAATAACGAGTCACAAATATTCATTGGATCCTTCAAAGGAGAGGGTTTATAAATCTCTTTATTCTAAATATTTTTTTTGAAGCATTTATAGTTTTAGAATCTATCTTTTTAAAAGATAAACTTAACCATTAAAGAGTCTTCAAATCTATAAAAAAAACTTTTTATAGACACCAATCATCAATTATATTGCCCTAATAAATATTAGATACAGGCTACCAGCTATCTTGATCAAGAAAAATAAATAAAATTATTAAAATTAAGAGCTTAATAGATGATGCGCAACACATAAGTCCTGATGTTAAACTGGTAGGATATTTTGAAACCTTATCAGTAGCATGGGCTCCAGTCTAATACTACCTAGTACACTATTTGAGCAACGTCTTCAAGTTCAATTACTGTTCAAATATATCGAGTGGGTCATACAATCGCTAAATTGAAGAAGGAAAAGAATAAAGTTAGTGTTAACTTGCAATTATTAGATTTAAGACTTCAACGTCAAATTCGCTAGTGCTTTAATGACATGATATTAGGCTTACTCAAACTAAGATTCTTAATTTCAACTCAATAAAACAAAATGTTCTCCGGACAACATCCAATCTTCTGTTCAGAAAGCGAAAAAAAATAAAAGAAAAGGGATAATAATTATTCATGGGTAAAGCTATACATTATTGTCAAGCAAGGACGAAGGAGAAGCTGCGTATTTCACATCACAAGAACGACAATGAATCCAGGTTTTTATCCTTTCCAGTATGAATTATGGAGCCAGGATTGCCAGACCCAGCCCCTTAGCGTGTGTTTTTACTTTCCACCCCCATGTGTTAGCCTATCGCGCACCAGCAGGGCCTATTATTGACGTGGCTCGCTTCCATTGGTGTAAGCGGCCAATTTCAATGAATACGGTCTCAGCTTATAAATATTGTATGCAAACCCGGTTATGAGAATCTAATTCTAAAGGTTGGCATCGAGTGTATTTAACGAAGGAGTGTAATGAAACAAACAATAAACAGGTTCCCGGGATTTCAGGTCCCTATGTCTCCGCGTTTCCTTGATTAATTTAAGTCAACAATCTTAGTCTCTGAAGCGGCTACGGTGCCTAAAATATGCTAATATTTGTTTTTTAAAATAATATTTATATATATATTTTTAAAATAATTTTTAATGTTAACATGTCAAATCGATAGAAAATATCTAAAAATTAATTAATTTTAAATAATTTATTTTTTAAAATTTAGCTATTTGATCATACCAGATCTTTGATCCCTGGCGTCACACTACACAAGAGCACACTTTTTTTTTTTTAATTCGTAGTGTCCGGACCAGCTTACGCGCACCATAACTAATTTTCGGATTCACTGAACACCCCTACAAACCCAATAAATATATAAAACATTACGAGAATAACAAACATGTATGCTAGAGTTCGAATTCAAGTGACAGAAACAAAGAAACCTTGCATCCGTCGCTGGGCTACCAACCCTGGTGCACAAGAGCACACTTGATCAATGACTAGTTGATTGTTACAATTTTTGACAGCATGCAGAGCGCCCACACATGCTACGATTATAATTAAGTAGGTTCGTACCATTATAGGTTAGTGTAGGCGGTGAGTTGTGAGATTAAGCCTAGATTAGACATTGCTGGGTGCAATTCCATCAGTATCGCAGGAGACAAATCCTGGATTAGACACGAAAGGTTGTGGTTTAGTTCTGTCATCATCATTGACGATTCACTCTATCTGTTAAAATACATATTTTATTCACTCTCGTGTATCACAACTAAAATTCTTGGAAAAGCTTTCCAGGCTACTTGTACTGTTTATAAAATCTTTTTTTTTCCCTTTCAATTCAGCCCTTTTTTAAATTTTTTTTCTTAATTCCTTCATTAAATTTTTTAACATTCGAGTTGTCTTAACAAACTAAATAAAATAAATTACATTAAAATAACTTTTATATATTTTAAATAGTGAAGTTGATATGTTTTTTTCCTATTAATTTAATTATTTTTTTCCTCATTTTCAATCTCAAGCTTTCTTTACAAGTCGATCGGGTTGTATTTTAACTAGTCAAGTCGATTAGTTCATATTTAAGTAATTTCTACATAATTTAATTTTAAACCTGAGTTTGACAAGAAATTAGGCTGGGATGATTTTTTTGTATTAATTTCATTGTTTTTTCTATTAATTTCATCTTTAGACCTTTTTACCAATCAACTAATTTGTTTTTGGACCAACCAAATCCAATAAGATATATTAAAAAAACTCCCAATCTCATGGAAATGATTGGATTTTAATTTAAATAAAACTAAATATATTTAAATACAAGCTAATTAATAACTAAATCTAAATATTAGATCAAACAACAAATCATGAACTACAACAAAAAAAAAAAATAGGCATGCATACAAAGCAACAAAAAAATGAAACTAGCCTACCAATAAAAGGATGTTAATTAATTAAAAAAATGAATAAATGAAATTACACTTATTTAAGTGCAGATTAAACAATATAACAGAAGAAGGTGATAATAGTAAGAGTTATACCATTTATCGTTGAAACAAAAATTTCTCATCAATTGATGCAAACAATATATGCAAATTACCGCCTAAGATTCAACTATCATATTACACTTCAACACTAAGCTTAAGTAATTTTTTTAAAAAAAGCTGATTCATTTTCTCTTTAACATAAAAACTAGAATAACCATGCAATTAAGTTGAGGAAAATAATTAAGAAAGGATACTTTCTTGTCATTAATCTTTAATAAATCAACAAAAGCATCTCTTTATAGGCATAATAAGAGAATAAGAGTTTCCAGTTTTTAATGTGCGGGTATAGGCTATGTTTGGTGTTTGTATAGGTCACGGAGGAGGAAAAAAATAATTTCTTATTAATATAGGATAAAGTTTTATGGTTGGATTTTCTTTTTTTATTTTTTTGCCAACTCCACTGAGGATTTTTTGATATCAATTTTCTATTCATCCATAGTAGGTTTTAGATTTTTAATATTTCACATTATAATATTTATGTCGGAGAATATTTTTCAATAAAGTCTTAATCCTAAATATAGGAGGATCCCATTTTTAATTAGATTTCAAATATGATCAAACCATATCAAAAAGTTAATTTTTTTCAATAATTCCTCACATGAATGAAAATTAACTAATTAAAATACAAAGACATATAGAACAATAGAGAAAGAGTGAATTATGAGGTCACTATATTATGACAAATAACTTTTCTCTTTGAATATTTTTTAGTGGAGTATTATAAGATTTACTCGGTAATTAGTGGGCATAATGTCTTAAATTACTCATCATTTTATGTAAACCAAGCCAATAATACTCGTATAGTTTCTCTTCTTAGAGTGTTTTTTAGTTCTTACGTATGATTATATTCGTTTTATCCTCAAAAAATGTCTAATTTTATGAGTACCTTAAAGAATTTATTTTTTTTAAATTCTCATAAAAGCGACCATATTTATCAATCATATAAGTAATTTCTTATTAATAGTAATATTTCACAAGGTAAGCTAAGGTATGAGAGTCATTAAGAGCTAGCGGCAACAAGAAGGGTCAGAGTCTCTGTAATGAAAAATTATATTTCTAGCCCTAAAAAATGAAAAATTGAAAATTTCCCCTAATTTGTTTCCCTTAATTTGACCCCCCAAACTAAAATTCTAGATCCGACTCTGTTAATAGCACAACTTATCCTTGTTATACTACAACTAACATCTTTATTCATCATAGAAATAGATTGAAAATTATTATTTTCTAGAGCTATTAAGAGTGTTACATGACTTAATTTTATATTAGAACTTAAATCTTGGGGGTAGCCAATCAACTTGGTTGAGTTATCATTATAATATTTTTTCATTTTTAAATGCTTTAAACTTATTCATCTCGATTAATTATTTATGAGCTCTCTTGATAATCTTTTAATAAATAAATTTATAATATTTTTCTTTGAAGTCGCATAATCAATATTTTTCTAATAAAAAAGAGCTACTAGTTCGACAGAAAGGGCGAAGCAACGAAATTGCAACTTGGATGGATAAACAGTGGCTTAGGGAAACCTACCCTTAACTTGAGGGCAAGGTTTTTAATAGGGGCAAGAGTGTGATGAGTTTAGGTACGTTTCCATGGAGGCTGAGAAAAAGCTAATTGTAGAAAGAGGAGTTTTAAAAAGACAATAAGGGCTAAAACTTCGGGAAGAAATGAAAAAGAAATACTGGAATGTACACCCAGGACTGCATGAGAAATAGAGAACAATGGGATAATGTTTCACCAGCGTACCAATAGGCGACATGTGTAACAGCTCTTATAATCAACATAAAACGACAATAGATTATTACAATTTGAACAGTTGAAGAATCATCTCTAGATTATCCCAGATCTTTCAAGTTGTAAATATTTCAAATTTGAATAATTGGATTCTAGTTTATTTATTGAGTTAGAAGTCTAAGTAATGTCATGTTGAGTCTTGATAAACTTTCAGTTTAGTCATTGGGCTCGAATATGCCTAGAAATTTTTTTTCTTTCTTTTAATTATTTGTAGTTATTGATTTCTCAATTTAATAAATATTTATCCATTATCGATTTCATTCATTTCATCCCTATTAGTTACATAATTAATTGTTACAAGGTCACCATTAAAGACAATTATTTTTATTTAATTAATGTATTTTTATTTTGTTAGTAGCGCACCACAATAATTATTAATATCCATATAAAAGTTATTTTTAATACATGCAAGCATGTATCAAAATAATTCATATATTATTGTAGTTTAAAATTTTAATAATAAATCTTACTCTGTATTTGTCAAATGCTATATCAAAACCTCCACCTTCATAAACCTAGATGGTCATCACTTTGGTCCATGAAACTTTGAGTTTTTTTTGTTCTTTCACACTATAGAAAATACATGCGACATCTCATAGATTGTTTTCCGAAACACCGGGATTTATGACGTTATAACTACGTACAGAAGGAGAAGGGACTCACCAAAAAAAGTAGCGACTTTCTTATTTATGCAAACTAAATCCTTGAGATCTGCATTCATCGCAGATCTTTGTATTCAATGATTTGGTGACATTGAGTCATATGGTTTTTTTTTTTTTTAATAAGTCCTTGATTCTAATACAGATTTAGTCCTCCGATCGATTCAATTTGTTGCCAACTTTCATTAAAATTAATGGTCAAATCTTGACCGAAATTCAACAACCAGTGCATGTCACACGTGCTTGTTTAGCTAATGATTTTTACGTCAAAAGAAATCTCGAACAAAGACCCAATTAATACGATTAAATTATTGAATCACAGGAGCCTTCGATGCTGGAGAACTTGTCGATTTATCAATTTATCTCCACCAAAACTATTTTGGAAATGATTCGAATCCAAGAATGAAATATTGGGTCGACGCAACTTCATAAAGATGTGAAACCCTTCAAATCAAACTTGATGGCTCGAAATAGCGCTCTAGCAAAAACATGATCTTCGTGCTATAATTTTACCCGATGAGTTACAGCTTTTGATTTTGGTTACCA
Source organism: Populus nigra (assembly GCF_951802175.1). Taxonomy (NCBI): domain Eukaryota; kingdom Viridiplantae; phylum Streptophyta; class Magnoliopsida; order Malpighiales; family Salicaceae; genus Populus; species Populus nigra. The sequence goes on along the minus strand of NC_084855.1, from coordinate 7,458,187 downwards.
TATAGTGAAAGAGCTGTTTTTTTTCCTCGATGAATAAAAAAAAGCACACTCTTTCAATCGTTCTCCCTCTCTCTCCAGGGAAAGGAAACAAAAACACACGTAAGCATATTGGAGTGATTAATTAATTGAAAAGCGATTCACTAGCATATGATTTGTCCTGAGTGTATTTGAATAATTATGCTACAATTAAATTCGTACAACATAAATCACTAAATTAAGGGAATGGGTGAGAAACTGCTAGGTGGTAGCGTAATGTGACACTCAGAGCAGTAGGCTGATGGGTATTCCTCGGTTTTTTAACAGGAATTTGGTACCTTTCAAAGAGATCTCAAGGAAGAAAATAAGTGAATTAGAGGTATTAAAATAGCCAGTTGATTTTTTTATTAAGCATACCTTTCGACAAGGAATCTCATAAACTACATTTTTGGTGATACATTCAAAGGAATGCCAGTTCGATAAGGATTGTTTTTTTTATTTTTGCCCTTTTCTATTCTTCCATTGATAATTGTTTAATTAAAGAGGGCAGTGTATAGCACCTATGGCATGGAATCACATTTCTCTAAAGACCAAATAAAATAACGTTGTGGGGCAATTTATGCTCTATGGGATAGAACCCAAGAAAGAAGAGAGGAAACCCTAGAGAATGTCTTATTGACTTGTGATTAATATTACTAATTTCATTAACATTAAAGGCATCAGTAAATAAGGTTAATTTATGTTGGGAGTTGGGAAGTGTAATAAGGAAGCGGCAAGAGAACAACGAGGGCTTTCATTGGGAAAGTAGAAACATAGTCTTGACTGTAGATGATCACGGAGTGGCTCTTTGTTGGGTCACATGGTTAAATTGTCCTGCTTCTCTCTCTCTCTCTCTTTCTTTCCCCTGTAGATCTTACTCGGAATCTCTGGGTTATTATCAGCTTTTCGACATATTCTCCTTTCCATGACCAAGTGTCCGACCACATTATTGCCAAATGAATCTATCGTCACATCTATTTAGGCACATCCTTTTATTTATTGTTAGAAACTAATGCATCCTATTGAAACTTTGAAAGGATCAAGCAAGCCTTTTAACGTATTGCAAGGAACAGTGGTGTCAAAGAAGACGACTCATGCCGCCCTTAATTAGGAAAATAATGTTCCCTTCTCACAAAATGGGATATACCTTTTGGACCCACCTTTTTTTCTTATCAAAATCCTCTCCTTTTGTTATCTTCGTCTATATTTACTTTTTTGGGATGTGTATGCAGCAGAAAGGTAGTCTGGTTTTTTTCTTTTTCACTAGTAGTGTGTGTTCCATGTTAATTTTCAGGAAACAGTATTTACAATCTCCAAGAACCAAGAGAATCTCTCTTCTCTCTCGTTTAGTGAGGGGTGCAAATTGCCATCTCACGTGCAGAACGCTGTAGCTTTTCTTAGTTAATTAAACATCCCTAAAGTACCATGGCTTTCTCCTACAGAGAGAAAGATAAAAAGGCAAGTTCGTTTGTCCTTTGGTATATAGACGTCCTTCGGGTTTGTGCATGTTATGTTCCTTTGGGTTTCTTCAAACGGAACGCCACTTCTATACTATAATTCTTCCTCCTTTTAAGTCCCCTCTACTCACAAGACTCCTCCTCCCTTGTACACAGTACACTAGCTTGTGGGTCTATACCCCGAATCCTCTTTTCATGTCTGTCTGCCTCTTGGAGTGAGGGAAAAAAGAGAGAGAGATTATTAGAAAACACAAAATTAAGGCCAGTCTGTTTGCGCGTTTGAGAGAGAGTAACTAGACATGGAACTAGAGGCAATTGTGTACTCTCAAGATCCATTTACTAATTATGGCTGCAAGGATTCTTACTCCTTGGCAGGAGGAGGAGCTTGGGGCTATGATTTTGAGTTGCAAGAAGATGATAAAGCTTTTCTTGGGATTCTTGAAAATAACAACATTGAGCAACAAGGTCTCCATGCAAGCTGGGATTCATCATCACTTTCATTGATGCAACAAGAAAAAGAATGGGATCACAATTCCTCTTCACCCGGGACTTGCAATGTTGATCAATCTCTCCAAGGAATACTGTTTCCTGCAATAATGGAACCTGCACCAGTGACAACAACAAACAGGAGAAAACGGAGACGCACCAAGAGCTCCAAGAATAAAGAAGAAATTGAGAGCCAGAGAATGACTCACATTGCTGTTGAACGCAACCGTAGAAAACAGATGAATGAGTATCTTGCTGTGCTTAGGTCTTTGATGCCTCCTTCTTATGTTCAAAGAGTATGTACCTACACACGCCTTGCATATCAAACCCCCCTTTTCAACTGTGCATATTAAAACTTGAATTATATTTTACCTATTTTCAAAATTCAATGTTAAAAAAGAATTCCATAGCCCCACTTATATGAAAATAAATTTTTCATGGAAGTTCACCGGAGCTTATTATACAGTTCCATCTATTGATTAATGGGTCATCTTGATCGGACTTGTACTAATTCATTAGAAGTAAATTTTTTCAAACATATTTTAATAAATTTAATTACATTAATTTGTTCTTCTTAGGGTGACCAAGCATCGATAATCGGAGGTGCCATTAACTTCGTGAAGGAGCTAGAGCAGCTCTTGCAGACCATGGGAACTAATAACAAGAACAAGCAACAACCCGACGATAATGGTTTCCCTTCACGGCTATTTGCTGAGTTCTTCACCTTCCCACAGTATTCGACTCGTGCATCTCAGCCTTCAATAACGGCAGATGAATCAGTGGCTGATCAGAACCAGCGGGCTTTAGGGGACATAGAAGTGACAATGGTGGAGAGCCATGCCAATCTCAAAATTCTATCAAAGAAACGGCCAGGACAGCTCTTGAAGTTGATGGTGGGGTTGCAAAACCTAAGGCTCAGTATTCTTCACCTCAATGTCACCACTGTTGATCAAATGGTTCTCTATTCAGTTAGTGTCAAGGTTAGTGAATTTTTATAGTCAAATCAGTCAATTTTTCTTTATTGAGCAATTTTATATCACTTTTTTGTCCTCTTCTCTTAAGCCAATAGGACCTTAAAATTAAACACCAATTAATTGGAAAGGTTGGTATTAATTATGATCATCTACTATTACACATTTACTGTACAGTATTAGATTTTTTTTTTAATTCTTCATTGGGTATAAATATATTGGGACAGGTTGAAGAAGGATGTCATCTGAATACAGTGGATGAGATTGCAGCTGCTGTTAATCACATGCTATACAGGATTGAAGAAGCAACTGCTTTCAGCTGAGATTTGTAAACCTAATTTGTATACCTGTTCTGCAGTTAGGGTTGTTAATTTGCCTCTCGTAATGGATTTTGCTGGTTTAATTTTCCCTCCATTTTAATTTCTCCAAGATAATTCTATATAACCGCGACCGAGTGTTAATAATAATATTAATAATTACAATTACAACAAAGAAATGGAATAATAGTCATTCTTCGATCTATGTTTTGAATCAATCTCCAATCAAATTAATTTGTTATCTTTTGTGTCATACTCTGTACCGCAATGAAAATCAAATTGAGGTAAAAGTAGATTAGAAGTCTTCATTTATGTCATCTAGTTTATGATAACTAGAAATCTAATTTGTTTTTAGAAATTTTTAGGTAAATAGTTGATTATACTAAAAAAAAAAAAAAAACCCATCATTCTAAAATATTTCACCTTTAATTAATAGGTTGTATTGTGCTTATATTTAATAATAAAATTAACTATTGTGTTTTTGCGACCTAATCTAGTATATACGTGTATGGTAAAGGCTATTAATCCTATGAAAATGAGATGGGACATATGCCTGATTACAAGGTCTAATATTTACGGCGTTAAATCCGAGAAGATGGAAAATGACAAATTAAACTTTAAACATATTTCTTGAATTATCACACTCTATAAGTTTATTGGGTCATGTTGACCCCACCTAAATTTCCTTATAATGATGGATAATATCCTAAAGAAAATATTCTAAAAATATGTACATATTGACATTAATAAATAAAAGTACTTACAACTAAAAATAAGATTCATTATTTTTAGAAAATAAATGTCATTACAAGAGCGATAATGATTTATTATATGAAAGAAAAATAAATCAAAAGAGAATATTTAACTCACAAACTGAATTTATTTATGATTATTTTTAAAATAAAAATTTAAAAATAATTTTTTTTTTTACTTTTTCAAGGACAAGTCTTGTTAAATGATCATACTGCTATAATTTTGTTTTTAAAAAATAGTATTGTCATCCAATTGACAAAACCCATTGAGTGATTATATTGTCAATGATCAACTCTATGATCGACTCTTTGATAAAAACTTAACATAATTTTTTTTTACACATAAAAATATATCATACCATTTAAAAAGATATTTAGCATCTCAAATTACAAATCACACTTAATCATATAAAACACGAGAATTAAATGTGGACCAATGCATATTTTCCACATAATTAATTAAATTATCACAAAATCAATAAGAGTATCCTAAACACAAATATAAATATAAATATAGATCAATAAATCAACACACATATAATCAACAAAATATCACCCTAATTATCATCATAAATGTATACATAAAATCAATTCACATATCAATATCACAAAACAAATAAATTGCTTTTGGATTTGAAATAAACCTTTTAAAACTATAAGAAACGAGTTGGGACAAGTAGAAGTAGAGTCATTCATGAAGCTGTATAACTTTGTAATAATAAGTACCCTAATAAGTGATGAAGATGGTTATTTTACCATTTTAATTTGGTTATATCCTAAGAACTCAACCATGAAAGAGTATGTGAAATTTTTAGCAATGTTATCCATAAGTACATCAATATGAGGTAATAAAAAAAATCATCTTTAGAGCTTGCTTTGTTCAAGTCTTTAACGTCCACACACACTCTGACTTTCCCACCTTTTTTTCTTTAAAGCTGCAACAATATTTGATACCGATTAGGGGCACTCAATCATTTCTAAGAATTTTACTTTTCATTGTTTGTATACCTTATCTTTTATTTTTTTTAGAATTTCTAGCTTTATTCTTTTTAGTTTTTGCTTCACTGCCTAATAATTTAGAATTAATAAAAGCCTATGTACCATAATATCATTATTTAACCCTAACATATCTGTATAGGTTCACGAGAACATACTTGAGTACTTTTTTAATAAAGAAATGATACTAATTTTATTCTTAGAGATGAAGGTTTTCATTTTTAGTTGTTTTTTATTTTCTTCTGCGCCTATATTTTATTAATTCTAATTCTTCTTGAGTCGATTTTATAATTGATTTTGATGATTCAACTAACTTAGCAAATTCATGTGCCTCATTATCACCTCAATCCTCCTAATCAATTCCAATTAAATCTTCATTGGAATTAGATCATTTTTCATTTCAAGATGGTGGTTATTTTTGGTATTCCTGTAAGGTTGATGATGCAAATAAAAATATGAAAGAAGAAATCAAACAAGAAACAAGAAAAATGAACTACATAAAGTTTTACTAATATAAAGCAAATAAACAAGTTCACTAAAATAAACAAACAAGTTTTCCCAACATAGAGGCTAGAGTTATTAAAAATAGAAGAAAATGAGAATTACTTAATCTTAAAAACAATTGGAGTCTCTTCAGTGAGCTAATTATCAATCTTTTTTTTTCTTCCTTTCTTTTTTGTACTTGCTAATTAAAGTCAATGTCTTCATTTAATGTGCCACTAGTCACTTGTGGGAGAGCTAATGTTTTGGTTAGTCTAGGGAGCTCCTCTGTGTTTTCTAAATCACCTGGCCAATCTAGTTTCAATGAATTGATGATACAGATAAGTCTAGAAAATGTATTGTGAATTATCAAAATATCCATCTTTTTTATTATTATTAGGATCTCTCCCTTCAATTTAGGCTATTTTCGTTTATCCTTTGCATTGCTGCCCTCTACTAATCCTTGTAACTGGGTTTGAAACCTATGCCATAGTTTATCTAGATCTTATAGCCTATTTTGAAAAATAGGTGGTACATCATGCCTCATGATTAACTTCGCAATCATTTTAACAACATTGGTTATAGATGTCTTTTCATTTATTTATATATAATAAGTTTACATATATACCTCTAGATTCAAAAAATATTATAAAATATGATAAAAAAATCTACCACGATTTTTTATACATATATTTACCAAGGTAACAAAGGTATTGATATCTTTTTATATTCATTAAATATTATTTTAATTAAAAAAAATATTAGCATGTGAGAGGCGTCTGTGTATTTTGGACGGCGTATGTTGCGCCTCCCCGTGGTTGAAAATTTCCTTCCACCATGTTATTTAATTCGCTATCGCATCCTCTTTCAGTCAACTTTTTTCTTTTCTCTCTCCTACCTAAAAATACAACTTGGTCCACATTGTTATTAGTTTTTCAAATTTAGTCGTTTCTCTTTTGATTTTGTGTTTTTATCCTTGTATCCTTTGTTAAAGTTTTTTTTTCAATTTAATCCTTCAATTTTTGTTTGTTACATATAATATTTTTCAATTTGGTCCACCTTTTTTATTTCTTTTATTTCTTGGCTCTTTTATTAAAGTTTTGATAGTTTGCAATTTCATCATTCAATCCATGTTTATGATTTTTATTTTTTCTAATTTGATCTTCATTCTTTTGATATTTTTGTCTTTTTGTTTAATTTCTTTTCTTTTCAATTTAACCCCCATTAAAAAAATTATTCTTGCCCTCTATTATAATTTTTATTTTAATTTTCACCCTTATTCCTTTAATTACTATTTTTTTAATTTTAGATCCTTTCATGTACTTTTTTTTCATTTTCATCCTCAATATTAATCATCCTTCAATATTTAATTTGTTGGGAATGAATTTCACTATTTTTCTATATATGGTACTTCAAGTCTAATAACCCATTTGAAAGTTGATATGGGTCGACGTCGTTCTTTATTTTGGCTTATTATGTTTTTTCTATTATTATTATTTGCCATTATTTTTTTAATTTACAAAAATGGTTTTTTAATTTTTTTTATCATATTATCTCAATCTCATAATTTGGATCATGAATTTTACAGATTAACTCGAGTTGACTCTTTCATATTAGCTAAGTTATATATATATCATGTTATCTTGAATTAACTCGAACATGAGTTTTTTTTATCTATTTTTGTTCAATTAGGTATTTCAAAAGGTTTTTTTTTCTGGATTATTGTGTTCCTTTTTTCTTTCTAGATTTGTGCGTTTGTTATTATTGTCTGATTAAAATAAAATCTGTAAAATATGATTTTGGTAATTCGACATTGGTTTTACACGAAGAAAATTACACACCCGCGATGTAGTGGGCCACATATCTAAGGATCAATCATAAAATGGACAAGGCATGTAGTACGTGGGTTTTCAATATATGCACGTTAGATCCACGTCCCATACTTGTCTTATACTGCCGAATGTCCATATTCGCACGGTGAAGAAATCCATTAGATTTTCGTTCTCACTTTAGGGGGAAAAGTAGCGCTCGAAAGGACTTACAGGGAGAAAGACGAGGCTAGCTGCCGTGTAACTTCGTAAGAACCCAAGCTCTTTTTTTTTTTCTTTTTTTTCTTTTATGATTTGATGATTGGATGATTGGTGCTCTAGCTTTAAATATTTAAAATGCTTGTTGGCTATGTTGCAATGTTGATGCCAATATTCAGGGTCCCGCAATGGATGAAAGCCTCTTGTAACTACGTGATTATGGGAGAATATTGTAGACCATGCTTGCCATGAAATTATTAATAATTGGGTGCCATCGGGGATACTTTTAAATGACAAAAGTGCTAGTTCCGGTGGGATCGAAGAAGTTTCGTGTATAAAATGATTGCCGATTAAAGAATCCTCAGGATTGTAAAACAATGGCGGCCACAGGAACAGGTACGATATTCCCCCCATCATTACGACTGCATTTCTACGAAAGAGTAATAAAGCTTCTTGATACTGTTGGGATGCACACAATGCCTCCCTCTATTTCGGCTCTATCTGGTAATGTGCAAGGACCGGTGGGGCTAGCTGTGTCTTGAGAATTTCAATTTCAGAGGATTGAAGGGCAGGCAGGACTCACAATTGGAGCTAGAGGCTGCAGTTGAATTAAAATCTTACGAAACTTCAAATTATAGGTAAAATACATAGACAAAACCATGATATGATGGATCTTGAATATCAATATCTCTTATTTCAATAACATACCACACTGTTTAAATTATAGAAAATTAGTTATTAATTTTGTCAGAAATCCCACTTCAATTGTCCAACTCTTTTTTAGATTAGGACATATCAATCTAGTTTACAAGTATATCTACTAGATGTTAACATTAATTATTAATTTAATCTAACCGATCTTGAGGCTGCATATAGGAGGCGGACCGCGGCTCTATTTCTTTGTTTAATATATAGTTGAGTCAATCGACTTTGGGAAAGACAAAAGCATATACAAATCCATTCACTAGCATATTGTTAAATTAGTACCTCTTTTACTTAAAAGGCTAAGAAAGTTCCAATTTGATGCAATAGTACGTGTCTTCCTCTTCCTCATAAACAAGAAGTCTCAAATCCCAGCTTGTCTTCATGAATTAAAAATAAAAATAAAAAATATTTTCTTTTCGCAAAGTTCTTCATGATGTAAAAAGAACTTTACAATTTCTAGCCATCCTTGTTCGATTAGATGGTTAAAAATGTCTAACAGCTGGATTTGTAATAGGCCTAACCAATAACAACCGGCCCCGAAAAGGTAATTGAAAAGGCCGCAAATCTTTTTCGCCATGGATCGAAATCCAGCAAAGGATAGGCCCATTATTGTAGATTCCTTTCTTTTTTTTCTAGCGGGGACCAAAAACTTTTTAGCTTAGTCAATAATTATTAATATTTATCATATAAGAGATAGATAGGCATTAAAAAAAAGAGAGAATTAAAAAACAAATTTTGAAAAGGATAAAAAAATTGTTATAAATTATTAGTATTAGTATTTACAGCTTGAGTTTCATAGAAATTTTAGATGATGAATAAGTTGCGAGCATTCTCTTGCACATAGGATTTTAAAAGACTCGTCTTCATTACCTTAGTTCGGAGCTTTGGATTTGAATATACAAAAGTGTGTTTAATTAAAAATTAAGAACTTGAAAACGCGGTTGAATTTTTTTTTTTTGAAATGTTCTTGTGATCATATATGGTAGTTGAAGCTTCAGCATCTTGCCGCGTGAAATGCTAAGTTTGACAACAAGTTAGGTCTTGACTAATTGTCATTAATTAGCCAGCATTGTTAGGCAAAATTGAAAGGTAGGATTTTGAACATCGCCTTCACCGTGAAGCTAAAGTCTGCCAAAGATTTTATGATCGGTGATGAGAAAGGAAAACTGGGAAATGACGTAAGTCACATTTGCACTGTAAGCATAGCTGTGTAGGGAAGGTTTGGTGTTGAATATCCTAGCACATCAACAAATAGCTGTGATACATTGGAAGTGCATACCATTTTTCAAAATGTTACTATAAAGAGTGACTTTGATCTTGACTTTGGGTATAATTAATTAACAAAAGATTTGATATATAATACATTGCTTAATTTGTTGAGATTTATATTGGACTAACCCAAGTTTCTTTGACCATAAATAAAATCTTGTACACTCTTTTTTTAGCATCCAACTAGCGGGGAGATAGTAAGGGTTTAAATTATGAGAACTTGTTTTTTGAGAGCACGGATCGAATCGTTAAGGAGGAAAAAGGGTCAGGAAAAATATAATTAAAAGACCACGGAGATCTTAGACTTTAAGCCCTTTAGATCACCGAAATTTATTTTTCCATTTCAATTGAATTTGGAGGAGCTACACACATGCCTCGGAGATGCTCTATCTTAGGACGAGTTCGTATGGCAAACTAAGACTGTAGTGAAGGAAAAAAAAAAACCACAGATTAAAAGTATAGGCTGATTAAATCTGGGCAATCCAGTTGTTTCGCGACTAATGTAATTAGTTGACAATGTGTCGTGGATCGATGATTATGAAAGCTCATGGCGTTTAGATTGTTCTGTGGATTTATTTTGTGATTCAGATGTCGTTTTTGAATTGTTGAATATGGGTGTTGTTTTTTGATGCATATTTTGTTACTTAGGATAAATGAGAATTATCATTAGTCATTATTTTATGTTAATGAAAAGCATAAAATAAATCAATTAAAACATAATTTTGTCGTGTTTAAAGATATTTTTGAAATATCATAATTTCATAATTTTTTTAAATAATAATAATAATAACAATATTTTTCTTTTCTCATGAATCTAGATCGGTGGATTCCCAAATACACCCTTAAAAATACCTTTCTAAACTATTATTCTAGCTATTTAGTCAATTATTTTCAAAAAATGAAGTCACTTATAATGATACCATTGTTTTTTAAACTAAATATAAATATTTCTAAAATTTGAATGATGATGTTTATTTGTCAATATTCATTTATTGCGTGAAAGTGAATTTTATATGTTTATATTGACATGTGGGTGATGAATTTATCATCTTTTCTTATTTTTAGAACAATTTTTTTTTATATTATAGGTAAATTTAAGCAGGATCAAATTAATCCGACTCATTAAATGAAAGTGGTGGATCTGAAATCCATTTCAATTAATATAATCTTGAAAAAGGTTATGATTATCATTTGTTTTCTATCCTTTTAGATTCAACGCTCATGTTACAATAGTGAGGATAAAAAGTTTTTCTAGACCTAGATTCTAAATTATTATCTTGGGCTATCATAGTTTTTACCTATAATAAAAACATAAATATACTAGTTTAGATAAATTCTTAACATGTAAGTATATCAGACACTTTCATTATTAAAAACAAATAACAATACAATTTATTTTAGATAATAACGATTATTTTTTTATTATGTAATTAACTTCTTACCTAGGATTTTTAAGAATTTTTAAAAATCAATTAGAGTTTTTTATTATTATAAAACTAGATAGTGATACTTTTATATTTTTATTCTTTTTACATGTAGTTTGCATCAATATCACCTTCGTTGATTTATAAGCATCTTTAATAAACTCTACTTCAGTAATAAAGTAAAGTGAAGAGGACAAGAACTATCCTACCATTCTATGGCTGAATATTTCTCACCTCAAATTTATGTTTTTATTTAAGCGTATAATTGTACCTTAATGTCATAAATGGTCTATTCCTCAAGAACTCTCTTTTTGATATTGCTAGTTTCTTTGTGTAAGATGTATCTCAGCTTGAAACATCACTGTGATACTTGCAAACATCCATTATTGTCAAATAGACAGATTTAAAAGATTGCATACCGGATCTATCACCTCATCTCTTCAGAAACAAGAGTTACATCCCCTCAGTACATAATAAGTTCTTGATGGTGGAAGTGATACCTTCTCCTTCAAGGCATCAGTTAAATCACAATTTTTGTGATATAGAAACTTATTCCAGTTCTGCTTCAGAACGTGAAACACTGAAGCAAGGTGCATATCAACATATTAATATGTAAGTAGAGACATTTTCTAGCTCACCTCTTTATCTCCAAGAACCCCAACTTATTTGGAGTGCAAGAGAAATCTCCGTTTTGCAGATATCTCATATGAAAATACGTACCAAAAAAGAGCGAAGTCTTTGAATTTACAAGGGAAGAAGTGGCTTCAGGCTTGGGTTTTGCCTCGAAGAGAAAAACCTTCCCCCACACGAGAATGATCTTTTCATGGAAACAGGACCTTTATGAAGACTTAGTGAAAAGGAAGAGGTACCAGTCAGTTTAAACACGCTTGAATACCCACCATCTCGCTTCAAAACCATATTTGATTTTCTTTCCTCATTAATGTCAATCTGATTAACCAGGTTCTTATGATCATTCAGGCCAATACACATAGTTGTAGCTCTCAAAGAATCCATTGAAGAAGACCTCCTCAGCAGCTTTATATCATTATCCTCAGCCTGGTCTTTATCAACGGAGCTACAAAGTACCTGGAGATCACCAATATCATTAGAATTTACTTCATCCTTCAAAGTTCTTTCCTCACCAACCTGCAGTATTTCACCTACCTCCTCTGTTCCAGCTCTGTTTTCACAAGGTTCGTTACTCTCTTGATTATTACCCAATCCACTATCAACATCCGAATTCTCCACCTGGGTACTGAAAGTTGGATTCAAGTTATCGTGGTTCTGACCCACTGAAATCAAGGGAGTGCTAGCTGGACCATTGATTATATGTGTACGACACAAAGGGCAATTAGTGTGAGACCTCAACCAAGTATCGATACAAGAGATGTGAAAGGCGTGGTTGCACTTAGGCAATAGCCTAAGAGTTTCATCTTGTTGAAATTCACTCAAGCAAACTGAGCATTCAGTGCCTTCAATTAGTCCCTCTCCCTTCTTGTACTTGCAAACTGTGATTGAATTTATAATTGACTGTTGCAAGCCGATGGTGGTAATGAACCATATCGGGTGATCAACCCGGTTCTCATCAAGAAACTCTTCATCTGTATCATCTTCCTGAGCCTGGGGCTCCGTGTTATTCCTGGAACCACACCAACCAGAACAAGACTTGGCCACAATAACATAATAGCTAACAATAAGGAAGAAGCTGGCTAGCAAAGCAACTATGATGATCACATATGGTGATAAGTGACGTTCTTGGGGCAAGAATGGAGGTGGTGGAGGTGGGGGTAGCAAATAGTAGTCTGAGTAAGGATAGCAATTATAAGGACAAGCTGGGTCACAGAAGTCAGGGCAGTCTATAGTCTGGTTTGTTTCAGTTCCAATTGGGAACAGTTTTCTGTGTTTCATCGCCATTAAAGAAACTGTTAAAAGTGGAAGAAATTGAGAAGGAAAGTAAAGATAGATCTGCAACAATGTGTTTGTGTGAGGCTTAGTGGGTGAGCTTACTATCTTTTGTTTCAATCGGAAGAAAAGAAATTAACAAGGTTAAGAAACATGTCCTTTTCAATTTTTAATCAACAAGGTTACTGATGTGTTTGGTAGGTTTGGGTCCGAATCTAGAAGTTCCTTGTCGTTTGTCGTAGATAACTCTTATCTGGTTGTGTTTTTCTGTGCCTTGTATTTGCTTGTATTTTTGCCGATTTTTAGACTTTCATAGTACAGTACAAAAAGACCAGACGCTACAACAGGCTGAAAACAAGTTAAAGAAGTTCGGTGCTGTGAATGTAGTCTTAGCATTCTCCTTCATCCGGTAATAAATATAACAGTATGGCCTCTGTAGACTATCAGCTGTTAACATTCTCATTACAAAAACAAAAGGAAAAAAAGAGTACGTCTCGAGTAGAATACTAGCATTCTCATTACAGTACAGCATTGCTTGATCTCATCAGGCCATGCATAAAACAAGTTGAATCGAACTGTACCAATACAAACTAAACTTCCCTTTCCTGAGTACAAGTACTTCTCTTCTGATGGCCATCTTCCTTCCCCCTTATTTCTTATCTATTAGGTGCGCTATAATATTTTTGGAGGCGTCCTGTTACTATTTTGGTAGTATGTCATTATCATTATTATTATAACATATCTTAGAGTTGGTGCAATCAATATCGTCCCTGGTAAGATTCCTTGGTGTCACAGCCGGATTAGTGAAGAGTCTATAGACAGTATAGACCTATGAAGTGAAATGGACCTCGTATCTGCCATGTGAGGTTTATATATATATAATTTATGGTCCCAATTCAATGGTGATAATGAAATCACTATATAAATCCGGGTTGTTGTAAATCCCATCTCATTTTATGTTTTAGGTGTTTTTTTATACTTTGTTAAATTATTTTAATTTTCAACACTATAGTAATTGATTTTTTCAATAAAAATTAAAATTCTTTTTAAATATCATTCCACATTGATAAAGAATTTCACAATCAATATTATTTGATAATAGATGAAATATTTTATCTAATTCATCTAGAGATGATGAATCATCTCTTGATTATTCAAATATATTTATATAATTTATGTTATATATAATATATGCCCGTTTATTACCTTGATTAGGACAACATGTGATTCAAAATTGACATAACACTTTATATATAAGATAATTTAGTGATCTCAAATTTAAAAATCACTTACACAATTATCACGTGAGCCTTTCCATAGAAATAAGTAATATCTTCATATGGAATTATCTTGCGGGGTAGTTCAGTGTACATGTCATTTGACAAGCACCTGCATATTAATTCTAAATATCTCTGGTAGCTTAATTTATGAGAGCAGTTATTTCTTTTCATAAAAAAAGAGCCATGATATGTATATGCTTCCAATTAATATCTAGTCGTAATAGAATATTGATCAAGAACATTTAGGAATAATGATTTGATACAATAAGATTCATAATTATAATAATTTTATAATTTTATTTGCAAAGTATTTTTTGTTTCATGAACCTTATCTTTACTCTAGATTCATTAAAGAAATATAAAGAAATATTAAAAATAAATTAAAAAATTATTAATAATAAATATAATAAACTAAATATTATTACTCAATAGTCTAATATATTTAGTGTTATTAATAATAAAAAGGGCAACAACAATGACAAAAAATGGTTCCTTGGATCTTACAACTGAATATAAATCCTGAACCTTCTAATATGGTGATTTTTTTTTTCTTCCTCTTTGATTAATATTGGTGTCCAGGTCAGCTTGCGCATATCTCAACTAATCCCACAGACCCTAAAGTTAACTAATAAAAGCCTTCAAAAACCTTGAGATTTGTGAGACTCGAATTGATGATTTCTAAAAAGCAAACCTAGAGTTTAACCAGTTGAATTACATCTATCAAGGTTAATATGATGATTTCTTTTCCTACCAAGAAATCCTTTTCTCCTCTTTACTGGCATAGATAGATCTGTTCAGTTCAATAATACAATGCATTATGTAGGTTAATGCGACGAGCAAATCAACGTTATCTATGCTTCAGCCTTCCTGGGAGAAGAAATGGGAATGTTTGGTAAAACTCAAAGGTAAATTAAAAAAGAATTAAATCAATTTTAAAGTTATACCTAACAGAATCTAAGTGTAAATCCTAAAATAAAATGTTACGGCTACACAAATAGCGCGAAAGAATTTCTTACGAGGGTTAAGTAGAAGTTCTATGCTTAAAGAAAGGGATATCAGAACAGGATTTTTACTATAGTACCGGTGGTGTCAAAAGGAAGTCTTTTTGTCTGTTTCGAGGTGTCCCGTGGCGGCTAAATTACTGGGTTAGTTCATTTCCACATTTTCTATAATTTGCAATTGTGGATGACCTTAACTGAAAAAAGAAGACGATTGACAAAACTGCAGTTTGGATGAACATTTATGTGATTCATATTATAAACTTCTGTGATGTGGTGTGGGAAAAGTTACAGGGACAGTGAGAGTGTGGCTGATGTGGTGGAGAAAGTTGCTGGAGTGGCTGGAAGGAATATGAAAAGCTTCCAAACCATGGAAAACTAAGAAATAGTGGAATTTTTTTTTTGGGTATTTAGAGTTTTTTTTTTAAATAATTTTTGTTTGAAAATATATTAAAATGATATATTTTTTTTATTAAAAAACATTATTTTTAATATCAACATATCAATTCATACCCATTTAATTAAGTACTTGATTCACATATAAAATTCACCAAATATGGTGGTTATTTCCACCCAAAATTCAATTGTTGTCTTTAAGAATCTCAATTCTCTTCTATTAAAAGCAATTGTTTTCTTCTTGATTTGTTGCTTTTTTCTAATGACACTTTAATGTATCAGTACTCGGTTGTTAAACTCTTAATCTGATTTTGATACCACTGCAGGTGGATGAACTGAAATGGGAAGTGATTGAGACAACGTCTGAGCCATTTAAGCATCCAGAAAATCTGCTAGGCAAAGAAGATAACAGAGAATAAGTTGGATGACCTTCATATTTTCACTTCAAATAGGATGTGCATGTATATGTATTGATATGAATTTGCGAGTATCTAATTCAATAAAAGAGGTCTTTTTCTGTCCTGATCCCATCAAATAATCATGTAATCAATAAATTCAATCATCACAAGTTTCATCTTTTTTTCTCATAATAACTATGGTAATTAAAAATCTAATTCATCTTATTTTCTCACTCTAAATAAATTTCAAGATTTGTTTTTACCTTGAAAACTAGAAATTTTTAATTTATAAAGTTCAAATAAAACTATCATCATGATGTAAACCCTAAACCCAAGTTGTGGAAGAATTGAGCTCTTCCGTATATGTTGTATTTTCTTTGAAGTCAGTTTGGCCCGAATGCATTGAATAAGTTCATTTAATGCCTCATTTTTTCTTTGCCATAGCCATTGTGATCGGTTCATTCGCATCTGTTATTAGTATTGATGTTGGGGAGACAATATCAATTAATTAGTTTGACATCCACGAAATCCGCATATACCATGTCAAACTTACCTATTATTATTATTTTACAGTTATGTAGAACCTCACCTCAAACTGTCTTTGTAAACTGGCAATAAAAAACATGCGATGCGATCCCTGCACTCGTCCAGTTGATTACACGACACGCAAATAGGGCTGGCAACTCTGCTCGTTCTAATCTCTCTATCTTTGAATGAAAGTCTATTGACGATTATCAAACAAGCTGTGAAGCCGAGTTTAGGGTTCCATTGACTTTTTTACCAATCTACCTTGACCCTTCTCTCTCCTATTTCTTCCCAGGCACTGAAACGTCCGTTTGGCGAAGCTTCTATCATGCTCAATCATCTTTAAATTCGTCATGATACGTGGTGCCACAGATTGTGCATAATATCCATCCAGGATGGCGTTCAAAAGATCCCAAATTCGGCGTGTTCAGCACAATCCAAATTATAATGTTGCCAATTATATATATATAAAAAATTAGAATCACGCCTGGTTAATTAACAATTTAGCAATTACCATACCTTCTGATCCGTAATTTGATTGATTATTGAAATCTTTCGGCCTCAATCTTTACTGGGCTCTTTTTTCGGGCCTCAGCTTGGGATGTCGGACTCCGCAACCCTTTCTTTATCCTTGGCCTAATACCACTAAATTTCTTCCCTGAAAGGATACTTGGAAGAGTGATTTTGATGTTTTCCCAATTATTATTTTTTTACAAAACCAGAATTACTTTTTTTTGTTCAATTATCATTTGAGTTGGAACAGGGAATGTTGCGTCTTTATAAAGTAATATTGTTCAAGCCAACAAAAATATTCTTAATTGTCTTAAATCCCAATGGTATTTTGTCATCTCATCTTCTCAACACGAAAACTTGGATGACCTTGCGGGAGATGAGCACATTTTCTTTCCTTTTCTCATTGCACGCCAAGATGGACTTTAATTTCCTAGACCTCCATAGGAAATAGCTACGAGATTTCCCAGAAAATTTATCATGTAACGCGAAGCAAGGGAGGAAAATAGTAGTAATTTGACTTTAGCCCGGCAAGTGGCAATATATATATATGGTTCGACCATTTCTACGAGTCAATATAATCTAAAATTTCCAAGCACGCTCTGCACCAAACTTAAAACTTTTGAGATATATATCTTCGATTTGATCGAGGGATTTCTTTGATTGCACGAGTTGGAAATTAACCTCTCGGCATTGATGATGTCTGTAACAAGAGCAACGTTTCCCTACAGCTCCGTTAGCCAGATATTTCTAGCACCTAGTCCGGTATCTGATAGCACTTTGGAAATCTCAAAACTCAAATTCAAAAGCCAGTTTCTTAGAAATCAAAGGCTGGAAGTTTTCAGCACCTCTCTGAAACTGCTCTATGCAAGAAATACAAAGATGTACGTTTATTTTCCTTTCGCAAAACTTTCCTGGGTATAACATTAATCATGCAGATGCAGATATCTTGCAGCTCTGAGTCTAATGCATGTAATGGTGCAGGGAAAGGGCTGTATACAATAGTCTTGGAGCAGGACCTGCTCATCCTTCTGCTCCTTCTCCTTGGTAAGTTGACTTTACCAACGATCTATAAATTAAACAGATAAATTGCACTCTGCCCTTATATTTCATGTTCCCGGCCAGTTTAATACAACTTTATGGTGATCTACGTACTAGCAGGAAGGGTTGGGTTCTGGGAATGCTAATATCAATAATTCTACCCTTTTGTAGAAACAAATGGGGGGCATTACTGTTGATAAAAGGTAAGGGATCGAAAGGCTTGACTTGTCAATTCTCAATAAAAACTCACATGCTGTGAATGAGTTATGGAATCCAATGTACTTAGCTTTTAAATTGGATGTGTAGACAAAGTTGAACAAGTGGTGGAGACAGCAGATCACGTTGCAGACATTGTAGAAGAGGTGGCTGAGGAAGTTGGGAAGGTAGCTGAAGAAGTTGCCGATCATCTGCCGGAAGGTGGGAAACTTCAACAAGTGGCCACATTTATTGAAAACGTAGCGAAAGAAACAGCGAAGGATGCTAATGTAGTAGATGAAATAATTGAAAAGGTACTGCCTAATACACTGTTTTCTGTCTTAGCACTTAATTACCTAACACCATATAAAACGATTGTTAATTGTGTCAGCATGAATCGTTTCCTTATATCAGGTTAAATGTATTTCTCGAAACGCAGAATCAACGCGTAAGCCTAAATGCTCGTTGTTGATGATTTTGACATTCACTTTAGTCGTGTACCGATTCGTTTTAGTTGCGAACAACATGGTCCCATGGCTGAATTATAACTAGCAGGAAAAAAAAATCAGCAAATTTCATTTTCTTGCTGGCTGCGTGCTTTAAAGAAGAAAGGATTAAAAAAAAGAAGCATGCCCAACTTGTTTTCAGTCCAGATCGAAAATCAAAACCAACCACATGCTTCACCCATTGACAGCCAATGCAGGCTGTTTTAAACATGTTATAATATTACATGAAATAAACTAAGCATTTTGCAATATTTTTAGCATCCATGCTGTAAACTGCGCCTGTTTTTTTTTTAAAGTAAAAATTGGGTTTGCTTTGTTTCTTATTAAGATTAAAAATCAGGTGGAAGAGGTGGAAAAGGAGGTGGAAGAGGAGGTGGAGTCTTTCTCGGAGCAACTCACGGAGCAAGCCAATGGAAAATCCGAAGAATCAAAAGGCTGAGGCCAGCCAAGAAACACTTTGTTATTGTACCATGAAAAATTTGACTTGTAATTAAGGAAAACTTGATAAGTAGCAGATACCCTAATTTATTTATCTATTTATCTATCTAGTTTCAGTCCCAATTCGATTCCATTTTGCTAGATCTTGAAACCATTAGATAATCGTTAATGCTGGGTTTCCTCCGGGTGCATCTGTTTATTCTTTTCAGGACGGCCCAAACCTTCAACATCGTGCAGTTTCCCAGGAAAAAAAAAAAAAAAACTAGTCATCGTGACACGCAATCATACGGGTTCTTGCAATTCAGTCCTCCATTAATCATTTCAATTAATAACACCCTCCAAATTATATAACTTAGATTATGAATTTGGGTAAATTACAATGACCCTCTTAACTTATATCCAAAAGTTTAAAGATGTTATCAAAATTCCCTTAATGCTTTTAAAGATTCCTTACTATAAAATGAGATGATCTTAATAATTTGGATACGGAGAATTTTTATAATATTTATTTACTTAACTACACATGAATGAGACTTATTGTCAAGTCTTTTTTACAAGACATTAAAGGTTTTTGGCCTCTCAAGTTTTAGGCAATTAAATTGGATGAAAAGGGTCCACCGATCCAATCTTCCCATGCATATATATATATATATATATATGTCTTTCTTTTCCCACGTCTTGTCGTGACAACAAAAAAATACAAAGTTTTTTAAAGAGCAAGGTAATGATAACCCTTCATACACCTCATGACAAGTTTATACAAGCTTGAACATCCACGCCCACTGCAATTCCGTAGAAATCCAGCACGTGTCAGATGGTAATTGATAAATAAAGATGGTTGAGCACCCTAAAATTCCGTGGCTAAATATTGTCCGAGATAGTTGACATGACACCTCCTGTAAGCTCACGGGAGATATAGTCTAGAATTTAATCATTTAGGACAAAGATTTTTAACATGTAAAATATGAACAATGCGGTTTTTTTAGAATCTGCACGTGTTTGGTATAATAGTTTGGAATTCATTGAATAACTCTTAATTGGTTTGTATATTTTCTTGGCACACGAAATTGCAGTTTTGCAACCTCCAAATTAGAGATTGGAAATTTCCATTCAAGCATAAATATTAACTAACCGGCCGCGTTAATTTGACAATGAGATTAATAAAGATAAGGGTTCACGTATATGTCCAATTTGGTGGTAAACTTGAAAAATCAGCGACTTTTGTGTGCGTGTGTGTGTAAAGTTATATATATAAAGTTATTTAGTATTTGAGATAGTGGTTAATCAATGTATTTATATACTTTGACTTTTCTTTTTTAATCTAAAAAATTATAGGTTTATAATAAAAATTTTGAATATCTGCAAAAATAGTCCCAATCGAGAGACTTAAATACTCTCCAATGATAAAATTAATATCTTTTATGAAAAATATATTAAATAACTTAAAAGAATCTTAAATTCTAGAAACAAATATATTTGTTCTTGAGTTCTAAATTTATTAATACTCTGAAATATATGTATTTTTATCTTAAAATATAAAAAGTTGTGAACCTTTGTTCTAAAGGTTTCATGATATATTTATAACTCATGAGTTTTGTTTTTTTTTTTGTTAAAAGAAGGGTCTGGAGTATAATTTTACCCTGATAGCATATATAAATATATCTTATATTTGTATTAATATTTGATAGAAATATGATGGGTCTGTGGAGGACTTTTATACACCTAAAAGGTCTAGGTAGATTAGAGTTTAAGACATCAAACCATTGGGCGCTCCCCATGAAGGATGTTCATTCGGTCATGTTTGTTTTTGCGTTTCAAAAACGCTTTTAAAAAAAATATTTTTTTATTCTTTTCTTTGCTTCAAATTTATATTTTTTTGTGTTTTTAGATTATTTTGATGTGCTGATGTCAAAAATAATTTTTTAAAAATAAAAAATATATTATTTTGATATATTTCTAAGTAAAAAGTACTTTGAAAAGCAACCACAACCATATTTCCAAACACGCACGTGCCTAGAGAGAATGTTCTAGTTATTTTCTTGAGCATGCCCAATGATGATGATAATTCTCTTGGGTGTGCTCAAAGCTTGGCACACAACTAAGCCAACTGTAGTTGGGTCTGACAAGCATGCCTTCACTAAAGCGTGCTTGTGCACCAAAGAATTTATACTTATTATTTTTTGTATTTAGTATTTTTTGGTAAAAATATAATGATAAAAACTTAATTCATCACTATTTCAAAAAAAAATAAAAAAATAAAAAAGGGAAAGATTCTTATATAGCAACGAAGTCATCTAGAAGGTGTCGTTTATCCTAGCACCTTTTTTCCTATAAAAACATGTTTCCTAATATCGCGCGGAACCACTGAACCTTCCTTTATCCTAGCACCTTTTTCCGAATAAAAAACATGGCCTCGTATCGCACCGCAACATTAACTGAGTCAGCAAGAATCTTTTCTTTATCAACATGTGAAAAGTCTTGTTTGAAGATCGTTAGGAACAATGCCAGAGTTTTGACGTTTTGTTCTAATTTTGACTGTAACTTTAAACGTGCTGGAAAATTTTACAGTTTGCTTTCTGATTAGTCATGGGTTCATGAGTGTCACTGATTTTAAATATTAACGTGGGTTCAATTTTTTAAAAATTGATTTATTTTAATTTTATTTTTATTTTTAAACTTTTTTTTCTATAAAATTATACTAAACTTATATTCATGGACAAAGGCTTTTCAAGTTCACCTGAATTAATAGGGTTATTTTGTTTTGTTTTATATTTTTTTTTTTATAGTTTCACCCTATAACAATATAGGGTTGTTTGATAATCCATATAGGCTCAAATCTGGTTTTTTTATCTTGTTTTTATTATTTATTATTATTGCATTTTTATCTATATTATTTAAATTATTAATTTAACGAATAACTGGAATTTTGAAATTTGTTTTACCCTAGTATTTTTCACATCAAAAAGTTTTTTTTCCTGGCCCGCAATAGACCACTAGCAACAAATCTAGTTGATAATTTAGTCCTTTGTGTTTGAAAATGAATATTTTAGTCCCTGAATTATTCTTTATTATTTTTTGGTAAAATATATATTGGTACTTTCTTAATCCCAAATATAACATTTAACAATTTAAATTTATATAGAAAAACCGACATAGTGATAGTTCAGGGAATAACCATTATTGATGTTTCTAAACCCAAAGGACAGAGTTATAATTGTATTCAAAACCAAGCATTGAGATTAATTCACTTGTTACTTTTCCATGCTACCGAACCTAGTAATGAAGTCTTGAAGCTTGGTCATAATTTGTTTACGGAAAAGAATGATATTATTTGATAATTTGTTTATATGTTAATTATATTTTATATAAGTAAGATATAAAAGGAAATGGAGCAAATAAATTTTGCGATCATCTCATTTAATTAAATGATTGAAATAATTTCATGATTGTTTTGAACTATTCGATTCTTTAATTTTTTATTTTTATGGATTAAAAAATAATTAAGAATATTTACCTTAATTATTTCTTTAACAACTATCCTTATAAATTAAATAGACTTCATGAATAATCTTGTTCTTATTAGGTTCCACATTCAAACACTACATATAAAGGATTAATGCAATTTAGAGGCAATGACGGGGTTATCTCGTATAGTGTGTAACTTAACTTAATGCTCACTTGATCTTCCCTTGGAAAAAAGATGAAAAAACTCTTCGGATGTTAACATGTCAATGCATTTCCAGATTAGATGTTAATTTTCTTAACACTTTTCTTTTCTTTAAAAAGAAGAGGAATGCTCACGAGATTAAGCACTTAGAAAAGACAATTGGATCCATTGAATCAACTCACTGGATATCCTGCAAGCCCAGAAACAAGTAAGGCACCGTGAGGGTGACAGGCGTGTATATAGAGGGTCGAATCCGGGACGGGGGCAGAACAAGTCACACGATTGATCACAGCGACTAGACCCTTTTTATAATCATTGTTGATGGATGCCTTTTTTTTTTAATTTTCAATTTTATTTTTCAGTTTTTTAAAAATTGTATTTTAGTTCAAGACTTTATTGTATTCATATATTTATGTTTATCATAAATAATCAATGACAATCAAGTTTTTGTTTCTTTAAGTTTTTTTTATGGATTTTTATATGATTTTATCATATTTATTAATTTTTTATTTAATTACATACAACATATTAAAATGTTATTTTATTTTATTTTTAAACTTGGTTTTTGTGATTAGAATAGATTTTTATTTAAAATAAACGTTACTTAACCCGAGTTAATCCAAATTATCTTTATTCTTGCAAATGTTTATTTTTATAATTTTTTAATTAAATAAAAATTAGGTTTTAAAAAGCAGGGTTATTAAACTTGAGGCTAATAGTTGGGTGGGTTAACCTGGATTAATTTAAAACATCTTCATTCAAATATTTTTTTTTTGAAATTAAATCAACATTGTTTTAAAGTTTTTTAATAAGCCAAACCAGGTTGTGGTTAGGTGGATCAGTCATAGGTGCCCCTGCTATGTCAATTGAACCTCACTAAATCAGCTCCCAACCAATTTATTTTGAAGCTTGACTCGATCTAGAGATTAGCTCTAGAAGTTAACCCGGTAAACTTAACTGAGTTTAATAATATCTTCACAGCACACATACAAGTTACAACTGACAAACAACAGGGGGAGAGAGAAGAATTCATTGCTCGCTTGCAATATTGATGGTCCCACAAAGAAGTTTAATTTTTAAAAGTTTTGTTTGGTTAGTTTTTATGTAGATAGAAGTATAAAAATAGCAGAAATATGGTTGATTGAAGAGATATAAACATAATTCATGGTCCCACATGTATTAAATAATTTTTTAAAAGATAATTTTTAAATAAGTTAATGTACTTTAGAAATAAAAAATATATAAAAACATTTTACTTTTATTTTCATTTTCTTTGTCGCTACTGTTCCAAAATATAAACCTAAGGGATTTTGTCAGAGCATGAAATAAAGCGTCTTTGACTGGCTTTCTCTTCTTACCTGGTAATTTAATGAGGTGCGCGTAAGATAGTTTAGATATTCATGTTAAATTAAAAAAAAATTAAAAAAAAATGTTTTCAAACATTTCTAAAAGTCATTTATCTGGTCAACCATGGAGAATGGTCGAAAATTCAATATAACTCCTTCCAGGCTTCTTATATGTTAACAGATTGAAACACTACTTCTCTATCCAAGGATTTCTGTCATCCCGCAGCCTAGATACGTATAAGCCTCTAAGAAATCAATCCTAGCAGTGATGTTGTGCAGTGCAAAATCAACACTTCCCCATAACTGGGCTAGTCTTCCTACCGGATCCAGACGGAGATCTCAAGTTTATGGCACTAATCCCAGTTTTCATCTGGCAACCTCAAAACACAATCACAGAATCCAGTTTCTTGGGCATCAGAAGATGAACATTTTCACTACCACTCTGGAAGTCCTACACCACGGAAAGAATAGAAAGATGTATATTTAATCTCTCTTTAATTTTGCTTGGCTATAATTTCTTATACTATGATTATCTAAAGCTGATTGCATCAGATCCTTATGTGACTGTACCTAATTGTGATTCAGGGACATGGCTGTCTACAGTACCGGCGTTGAATCAGAAATTCCTTTTCCTCTTCCTTTTAATCTTCCCTTTGATCTTAATCCCGGATCTTGGTGAGGGCTATTTTGAAATTTCAATGTGTATTCGATTCGTAATATTCTTTCTGTAATCTATTATCTGAAGATGTACTGATGCAGTAATCTTTCATTGTGTAGGCAAACTTGGGTTCTGGGATTGATTTTAGCCTTGACTCCCTTCGGCATCAGCACATGGTGGCCTATGCTAAAGTCAAAAGGTACAGATTTTCATTATCAGATCAAAACGCACATTTTCTTTGAGTTTAACATCCAGCACGCATGGCCATTAATCATTGACTATTTCACACAGTCTTTTGATATGATTCTGGGCCTAACTTAGTTTTTGAATTGGGTGTGTGGACACAAGTTGATTCATTGATGCAGACAACAGAAGCTGTTGCTGAAACTGTAGAAAGGGTTGCTGATAAAGTGGACAAGGTAGTAGAAGACTTAGCCGATAGTTTGCCGGAAGGCAAACTTAAACAAACGGCAAGATATATTGAAAATATAGCCGAAAAAGCAGAAAGGGATGCTCATCTAGTTGATGAAGCTATCGAGAAGGTGTTCTTTTCATCAACCCAGTACCTTGTTCCATATCTCATGTTCTTACCTCTTATCATGTCAACTCTATCAGAATTAATTATCTTCTCTTAATAACTAAATATGCCTTGTTGAAATTATGTGATTGTGATAGTAGGATCCAGAAGAAAGGAAAAAACCATGATGCCTCTAGTCATAGCTAGGTAGCTTGTTGAAGTGCTGCAACGACATTGTTTCATCACTCCAATTGTAGAGAATTAACTTGCTCCTCTGAATTCAGAGTTTAACTCTTGATTACTAACCAATGATTCGATGCCATGGATGACTTGGTCTCTCAACTTATTCAGCTAGCTTTATTTATTTTGAAATTGCATATCAAGTAGAAGCATTCGCTAAATTTATTTGATTTCTGGTTTTAAAAAATTGCAGTTAGAAGAAATCGAAATAGAACTGAAAGAAGAGGCGGAGCGATTCGTTCAAGCCAATGCCAAAAGCAAAGAAGCCGAAAACTCATAATGGCTTACTGAGGCCTGTGTCAATGTACCAAATCCACTTGTAATTTATGAAACTGAGAATCTGAAATATTGTGGAGTCATTGTTTTTGTGATCTCTATTCCATGAATTGTTGTTTAATCATCATCATCATCATCTCTCCAGCCACCTATCCTGTGGGTTTGAGTCTTTTGACAATCCTCTGTAACTGCCATTCATGATTTATGTGGTTTTTAATACCATTTATTAGTAAGAAAATTAACAAAACCAAGAGTGCTTAGCACTAAATATAGATTATTATAGATTCCTACAATAAAATTATTATTTTGTCTTTCAGTGTAAGAAACAAATGCTTCGATGTTGAGTGTAATTTTGTATTTTTTAATGGTATATTGGTTATTAAATAATTGTTTATGGATATATGTATTTTTTTCTAATTTTTTCAATAATAAAATAACTTATTTACCCTTTAAAGTTAAAAAAATAGAACTTTTCATTAATGATTTTTCTATCTTTTCATTTCTTAGAATACAATAAAAAGATATTTTTGCCCTTCAAAACAGGCAAAAAAAGACATTAGTTTAGAGTGTAGGATGTTTTCCGATGGCAATACATGCCCTTTTATCATGTTGTTAGAAGCGTCATTGCGTCCTCTTCTTCATGGTATGGCATGTGATGGTAATTGATGGACGGTTACCGGTGATCTTTTTTCCCATTTTTTTCTCTCTCCTAACCTAAAAAGTACACGTTTAACCTCTTTATTTTTTGTATTTCAATTTTTGTCATTTTTCTTTTGATTTCTAATTTTTATACTTGACTTTTTTTATAAAAGTTTTGTGTATTTTCAATTTAGTCCTTCAATTATAATTTATTATATATTATTTTTTTCAATTTGATCTTTATTCTTTTGATTTCTAGTTTTTTTTCTTGGTTCTTTTGTTTTCAATTTCATCATTTAATATAATTTTTTTTATTTTACGTTCTTTTGTGTAATTGATTTTTTCCCTGTTTCATCCTCAACATTTGATTTTATCGGGGATTGGGCTTCACAAGTTTTTTATTTATGGTGCTTTCAATCCAATAACTCGGGTTATAGGTTTGAAAAATTAATGTTGGTTAACATCTTTTTTTTTTCTCATTTTCTTTTATGATTTCATTGTTCTACATTATTAAAAAAAATAGTTTTGTAGTTATCTTTAATTTTTTTTCTATCGGTTTATTCCTTACTCATGACCTGAGTTATGAGTACTACAGACCTTTTCTGAAGTGAGATTTATTTTAAATTGTTTGTGTGTATTAAATTTTTAAAGATATTATTCTAATTCATCTATTGTTTTTATATAAATAACATTTATTTTTAAGAATAAAAAATATTTATTTTTAGATAATATTTTTGATATGTTTAGCCTTCCATAATGTTTTTTTTCTATTTTATTTTTAGATAATATTTCTGACCAGTTCCATGTTTGTGTCTATTTCTATTATCATTTGATTCAATAAAAAACTGGTTTTAATAAATAAATTCAGTAAACACAACAATGTAAATGTCCAATATTGTAGGATCAAATATCTTGATCAACATTTATCTTTTAATTTTTCTAGTTTCACTTTTAGTTATTGTTTATGACTTTTTTTTCTGTTTATTTACATAGTAATTTATTTAATTAGATATTTGCATAAAATTTTTTATTTACACTTATAATTTTTTTATATAAAAAAATCATTGAAATAGCCACACATGCATATTTGTTTTGAAAACAATATAAGACCCGTGACAGAACACGGATCAAATAGCTAGTCTAACCTAAAGTAGCATATTGAATGGTAAGAGTAGATTTCTTTCCACTTACCAAAATTCAACTAGAAAAATCTCCTTTAATTGCAATAAAAAATCAAAATCAAAATCAAATAATCACTTCATTCATGGGTAAGCTTGTTTGGAAATGCGGTGTAAACCATGTTTTTTTAAAATTTGATTTTTTTTGCTAAAAATTATATATTTTAGATGTTTTTAGATCATTTTGATGTGTTTATATCAACAATAATTTTTAAAAAATAAAAAATATTAGTTTAATATATTTTTAAATAAAAATACTTTGAACAACAATCATTATCACAAACTCAAACATACTCTAACGGCGACTCTAATGGCTATGGATACTCGTGTTACTATAGGAATCTGATGGGATCCGTCAAATTAAAACCCTATTATTCAAAAAGTAGCAATTGGCTCCTCGTGATTTTATGCATGTGTCATATTTAATTTCTCGTCTAACTCCGATGGTTAAAACAATTTGAATTTGAATTTTCAAATCACGATGGTCTTGCTTCGTAATGCAAGGGAATTAATATTTTTTGTTATTCACAAAAAAAATAGCGTTTTCTTTTACTTCTTAGGAGTGAATTTTAGTGGATGGGATACATGTGTAAAATCCAGTGCTATAATAATATCTAATTTTAGTTTCCAGTCATTGAACCTGATGTAAAGAAAATCTTCAAAAACTCAGCTTAATTATGCCTATATTCAAAAAAGAACTAGTCACTGCATTTTATATTTATTTATAATTTGATCCTTATTTTTTGGGATCCTTGTACGTTATATAAAAATACAATTTATGGGAGATGGAAGGTTAAAAAAAATAAATTTGCTTCAGTTTCAGCTGAAGCTTCGTAAGCAAATTTTGCAGCCGTTTCAGCCTAGGCACTGCAATGGCAGACGTGCCTACCGGGTTTTAGATAGGTGATGAGAGAAGGCTTTATTTTGAGGGATGTGGGTAGTCTCTTGTCCACTGAGTTTTTGGTGTTGCTTTTTGTAATTTTCCCTTGTTTAGTTCATGTTTTTTGCCATTACAATCTGCAATTCGATTTTTCATTCTCTGGAAGTTGATTTTGAGTGTGGTGAAGTAGCATTTAGGATTTTTCTATTGCATTAGGTTGAACAGCACCTAGGATCTCAACTTGTTTGTCAGTGTGGTTGCGGTTGCTTTTTAAATAATTTTTCGTACCGAAAAACATGCCAATAATTTTTTTATTTTTTAAAAATTATTTTTAACATTAGCACATCAAAACGATCCAAAACATACAAAATATATTAAATTTTAGCAAAAAAAATATATTTTTAATTTTTTAGAACACGGTGCAAACCGCGTTCCCAAACAATGTTTAATGTGTTTTGCTTTAAAATATATTAAAATAATATTATTTTTTAAATTTATTTTTAATATCAATAAATTAAAATAATTCAAAAAAAATATATGTAAAAGAACAAAAGCTAAACAGTTACTAGCTAAATTTGCGGCAACATGTCTATTATGTAGATAGAGTGTTGAAGAGAATGCCGCTAGCATTCCCCATCTAATAATCTCTCTTTTCCTTAATTTAGTTAATAAAGAACAAAAAAAAGATGTAAATCATTAGAGGCGAAAATGAAACATTTTGAAAAATATAAATTTAAAACCCTCATCCACAGCCCATCTGGGCTGGGTCTTACTGGGCCGAACACAGGTAGATTTGAAACGCCTTAAACTATTTGAAGGCCCACTCGAGATGCCGCTTTAAATACCCTCCAAACGGCTAGTTTCGTTTCCCAAAATCCAAAATCCAAAAACCGCCTTCCCTTTCAATTTGAATTCCCAAATCCAAAAGCCACAGAACTCAGAAGCCAAGCGAAAAAACTTTTAATCTCAATCTTTTTGAGATTAGATCAGCGAAATCGATCTCGTAGGGTTCGTTGATTTGACTTTTCAAGATCAGTTCAAAAGCTAGGGTTTTTATTTTCGAGATCAGAAATGGATCTACTTCAAGAAATCGACGATTACATAAAAGAAACAATCAATGAATCCTTAGGCCTACCAGTCTCTGCTCGCACTCTCCAATTAAAGCTTCGCGTTTACGAGGATGCTTATTTCCGTCTCCGTGACCAACACCTTCTTCTCCTCAGCAAATTTCGCCAAAAAGACATCCTTATTGACCGTGCCAAGGTAAAAAATTACCAATCAATTGTATTATCCAGTTCGTTTTATTTCCAGATTTTCTTAATAATTTGGTTGCTCTTTTTTGGGGTGTTTTGGCTTTAGGCGGAGGCGAATATGAATGCAGCGGCGATAAAGAAATTTGTGGAGGAAAATCAAAGATTGGCAGCGGAGTGTGCGAATTTGGTAAGTCAGTGTAACAAATGGGAAAGAGAGTGTTCGCTTTATGATAATGATAGAGAGGCTTTAATGGAGTTTGGGAATGAGGCGGATGAGCGGGCAAGAGAGGCGGAGGAGAGAGCAAAGGAGGCAGAGATTAGGGTTCGTGAATTGGAGGAGGAGTCGGGGAAGGCTTTGGAGGAATTGCAGTTTTATAAGCACAAGTGCCATACTCGTAGGGTAATTTTTAAATTCTTTGTTTTCGGTTTCCTTTCCTTTTGATTGATTGTTTGTGGGTTTTTGAGAATTGGATGTTGCTTACATTTTGTCTGGGCTTATACCTTATAGATGAGTTAGTATTATTGCTTAGTTGATTCAGAATTGTGTGTCAGGCTGCCTTGTAACGTTTTTTTAGCTGTTTGTGCCTACTTGATTTATAGACTATAGTTCTTTATCCTGGAACTTTAGTGCTACTTCTATGTATGGACAGCTAACAGAACTCTGTGAATTCTCATTAGGGTATTTACACTCATGCAAAATTTTCCCATTTAATAGTGTTTGATTCCTTGAAAGGCATTGATTATACTTACTGGATTGTGGCTCAAAGGAATGTACACTTTGTTGACACTGAAATTAATGGTTTGCATAACCAGGTAATACTGTTTGGTTATGCGTGATAGATGAATGCCCCTTTGTTATGAGTGATTCTGCGTTTCGTACATAGTTTTCACTTACTATCAGTTTTTGCTTCTCTGTGTGCGTGCATATACCACTCCAAGTAAAGGATGACAATGCTTAATAACTGTAACCTTGTAGGATGATTCATCAGCTGAGAGCACTGATATGGAGGAGAATTCTCTTGAGTCCATTTTAGCAACATTGGTTGGTAAAGATGAGGTGGAATCTGGTCAAGCTTATTTGGAAGCGAACAGTGGCTATGAGTCATGTCAAACTTTGCTGAAAATGTGGAATAGGTAAATGAATTATGTCAAGTTTGTTGAAATATAGCCCTTTCCTTTACAAATATCAGAGTGTCTATCTTTCTGCTTGATTATACTTTCCACGGACTTGTAGACAAAGAAGTGTTCTTCACCATCTTTTATTTTACTATATTTTATTTTCCAGAAATGATAAAATAAGATCCTCATAGCACACCTTGTTTCTCTGACTGGAAACCCAAACCAATACCAATAGCTTGCCTTGCTTTTTACCAATTTTGACAGCTTTCCAGCAATTACACTGTCCTGTACTGTGTCACCTGTATTTCTGATGATGACGAACCAACATCTCTGTTGACAGGCAAAAGAGACATAAGTAATTCGGGACATTAAGATAAACTGGTGTGAAATGACATTTTTTACTTGTGTCTAATCTTGTACTGATAAACTGGTGCACTTGACAACCGTGTGTTATCGTCACTGTGTGGCTTGGAAATGTAATGGTGTATGCCAAAAAGTTGAAAAACATTTGACATTTCTCTTGCTCTTGTTGCAAGCTCGTTTTTTGTTTCTTGGAAGTTTCCTCACTCAATACTCTTATCACCTTTATTTCTTTTTTACTTTTGTCTCTGACGGTGGTAGTTTGAGGCCTTCAACACGAAAAGTATTATCACTAGCTGCTAAAGCAAGGACACTTCAGCAAGATAAGGAACATCTCAGGATTAATCTTACTAGAGCTGAAGAGGAGGTGAGAAGACTCCTGGAAACAATTTTCTTGGAGGACACAAGTTTTCCTGGTAATAGCTTAATGAAACACTGTTTTGTGTAGGTCAAGTTATTATTTGAAGAGAACAATATACTGGATGGGGAGAACAAAAGGTTATTGAGGCGAGAACACAGAGAACAGAACTTTGATGGTTCTGGCGGAAAGCATAGTAGCAGTGCTTCTGCTAAGGTAAGAGAGAAGGAAGACTTCTTTCCCGATTTGTGTCTGTATGTGCATGTCTGCCCATTTGTGCGCACGACCATGTCTGTATGTGCGTTCACTTTCATGAGCAGTCTTGGCCATTGAAGTTCATTTCGCAGTTTAATTTCCTTGACTTTATTGCAGAGGAGCAAGCGAAAATCAAGTTCGAGGAGTTTCCCTGTTGAGAACAAGATTGATTCTGAGGATATAGATTCATTGAGACAACCACTGTCACCATTGCGTCACAACTCCCCTGGTTGTAGACTGTATAAGCAGTAGTGACTAATGGTGTTTTTCTGATTTCTTCTTACTGCCTCTGGGTAGCGGAGGAAAGATAGCTTCAATTGCATCTGCATATATGTTGTAAGAGAATTATAACCAATTCATAATGAACCGAGGATTCTCTCCTGTTCTTTCTTACCTCCATCTTGATTACTGGGTTTTTTAGATATAAAAAATGGTGCGATGAGATGGTGAAATTCATGCATCTCAGTAGACCTCGCTCATTTAATCTGTTAGTCGATGAGATAGTATCACCAAGCCTTGCTATAGATTACTTGTGGTATAAACCAACAATTTATTGTTTAAATTTTCGAATAGTTAAATATACTTCAGGTTCCATGCATGTCCATACCTCGCTAATACGGTGCGTTTCATCCATTTTCTTGCTCCACAATTGTAAGATACTATTTTGTTCGCAAGAGTTATGGAAAATATATTAGTATTTTTTCAAAAAAGAAAAGAACAGGTCCAACACATAAATTTATTAAAAGAACTGAAATGTTTTTCAAACCAAAACGTACCAGACTTCATCATAATTTTTAGCCCAAGCGGACCTGTAAGGAGTCAAATATTTACAAGTGAAAAAAAATGAAAAAAGAATAAAAAAGGTATATCTTGCTTGAGAAAACAACCTCGTTTTTGTGGCTCCAAAAAACTTCTTGCCTCCCTTGTCCAAAAACAAATTAACATTATCATAATTTTTACATGAGAAGGAGTAGGAGGAATAAGAAGAAGAATGAGGAGAAGAACAGCCCATTTTAACATATTAATATTTGCCGAAATTTTTTTTCATCGACTGGTAAATCCTTATGTTGTAAGATTACCGATTGAATTGCCTGCAAAATTTTTAATATGTTTTTTTAAATTTTTTACTCTATCAGCTATTCCCTCGGTAATTAGTGACTAAACATAATCTATTTAGCAATTGTGTCGGAAAATGCCGAGATAAGTTTTTTTGTCGTCATTTTCATAAAAAATTAGCTACATAAAATTTTCTTTCAACGTTTTCATTGCTATTTATTAATTTTCTAGAAATGTTTTGAGCATTAATTCAAGTAGTGAGTGAATTTGTTTCCGGTTGGCTTGCAAGTTTGAATCGAGAGAAGAGAAAAACTTGTCTTCGTGTACCAAGATGCAAAAGTTATGCAGGTGTGTTTGGATGGAAAGTGTGGTTGTTTTCTTTCAAAATACAATTCTTTTAAAGCATAAAAAATACCTTCAAAAACTAAAAATAAATGTTTTTTATATGAATTCTATATATATATATATATATATATATAAAAGGCTAAAGTCCTCTCCAAACCAAACAACCTGAACCGCAAATAAATCGTGCAAAAAAGGGGAGGAGAAGAAAAGGAACAAGTGCCCTTTAGGAGTGGGGCAACCAGCGCGAAGCTGGTAATGGTTCATGTGGAAACAACACACACACACACACACACAGAGACGAGAGTTGGTGAGAGCTTGAAGGACCCGAACAGCCCAACCAAACCAAAAGCAAAAGCAACCCTTACCCAACCCACCACATCTAAAAGGACACCATGCCTCTTCCTTGAGCTTGGTTGCACAGGATGCAGGGTGGGGTTGTTTCGTTTTGGATAATCATGCGACAGCTTTTGTGATAATCACATCAATCGGCGACTTCCAAGCACATGTTAGGTGCTCCGTTTTTATCTAAACAAGGACATTGCAACAAAACTTAATGATAAAATAACTTACGTACATTACTTGTAAATGAAACACCGTTGTCTTCACATGTTTTTCTTAATTTTTTCTATTTTTTTTTATCATTTTACACTTACTTAATTTATTTATAATATTTATTTAATTTTTTGTAATATTCTTTTAGTTTTTCTCTTTTTTTTACACTTTTTTTTTAAATATATTCTTTATACTTGGCCTATTTATCACTCTACACTTAACCTATCTATATATATATTTTTTTTATTCTTCTATAATTTATTTTTTTTAATTTATTTTTTTATAAATATTATACTAAGATTAAGGAAAATGATGTATTAATATAACAATTGCAACATTGTCTTAATTTTATAATACGTTAAAAATAAATTTGATATTTTACAAGTTTTTATTAGTGCATATAATTTTTATTATATTTTATTATATATAAACATTAGCTTATTGATTCACAATTATATTTTTTACTTGTTATAAAAAAATATTAATAAAATCTACACATTAATTCATTTGTGCTAGAAAATAATTATTTGATCTACGGCTAGGTGAGTCGAATAAACACGTTAATTTTTTTATATATATTTATTAGCACAAATAGTTCTTGATTTATTTAATTAAATACATACATAGACCTTTTGATTTATAATTAAGATTTTTATCCTAAAACAAACATTTTAAAAGATAATATATATTTTTTTGCTAAAATAATTATTCTAATAAAAAATTACAAGTCAAATAACTAGTAAAAACTAAAATTGAAATTGGGTAGATTTCTTGATTTTATAAACTAAGCCAAATTTATTTACCTTAGCTATCCAAGACTGATAACGATATACCCTTTTTAACAAAGAATCACGCTTTTTTGAAACTTAATTTGATGGGAATATAAATAGTCAAAGCAAGGCGTTTAGTTAGGAAGTATTTGTCATCGATCAAGTCAAACTAAAATCAGGTAAAAGTCATGTCTGCATCATAATTGTGGGAACTTTTGTAGCTAGGTAAGGAATGTCTTTTTAGTGGTTTTTTATTTATTTATTTAATTCGTTTAGAAAGGTGTTTCATAAAATCCATTTTTGTAAAAACTACAATTTTTTATCCCTCCAACTATCGTATATGTTTAGTTTTGTTCTATCCATCAAGATTTCAAAAGCATCTCATAATCATTTACTTTTTAAACAAAATTCTTAAAGCATACCTAATTTAATTTGCACATGTTTTAAACCATATGTATTGAGGAAATGAATAAAAATAAAAAATAATATAACTTTTTAATAGACTCAAATTTAATAAATTCAAAAATTTCTTTATAAACTCAAAAGACTCTACCAAATGAAAATGATCGAAATTATTGTCTAGGCCAAACTACTCTTGGATTCAGGCATAGAACTTGGAACTAGTCATTGACTCTTAGGTACAACCTTTCTACAGTAGAGAGCTCTCATGCCTCATTTCATCGCTAGGAAGGCAACATGCTTCGGTTTACATCTCATAACAATGCTAGGGAGGTCACATACCTCCCCCACTTTACTATGATCTCTCTCTAGTGGGGGACTCCTGAGCCCCCATGTCATCACTAGAAAAGCTACATGCCTCCCATTTTTTGTGGTGAGATCTTTTTCTAATGGTGAGCTTCCACGCCCCACGTATCACTATGATTCCCAACTTTCCAGTACAATCTCAGGTCGGAATGGGGTTTTCAAACTTCACACTATTACATGGAATGACTCTCGAGGTGTTTCCATCAACCTCTTAAAAGTTTTTCTAAGTATGGACATTATCATGATCTAAGTGTAGCAATTGAACCCAATTAACCCAGCCCAATACACTAGCTTTCCACATTATACTACTAGACATCTTGGTTAGAGAAAATAGATCGAATTGCTAAAACTAAATGATTAATAGATTATCCAACATATATGTTTTATATCTAAACATATTGGATTTTGAGATCTCATTACTTCTAATTCTAACCATTAGAGATTAAAGAATTTGCAACAACTTTTTTCCTTAGTGTGGTCTAAACCTAATTTCCCTTAATTGATTTTCAAATGCATAAAGTGAAAAAAGAATCGAGGGTTTTTTTTGGTGATTTATATAGTGAAGAAATGTTGTGTGTATTTTGATTGCAAGAACAAATGATTGTTGGATGGAAGGCCGATCTTGCATGAATAGTTATGATTCAATGGTTCAATGTAAACCATGGAGAGACTAAGGGACTAATTGAAAATAGTATGTTAGTTGGAGGGTCTGCATGTATTATGTCCAAACATTCTCTTATTCCTGTATCTCTGAGAAACCCATCCGAAAATAATAAAATAAAGTGGCTTTATTTATATAAAAAGCTGATGCATACGATACCAAAAGCGCCTTGTCCATTAGGAGCATCAGACTTTGAAAATAAGACCACTTTCCCTGTAAGTTATCATCTCATCTTTAATTTCTTTGAACTTGTAGACGTAGGCTTTAAGTGTTCTATGATGTTCAGTCACATGTTGAAGAACTCTGGTCATTCATGAAATTAGGTATGGAGTATGGGTTAAGTCATCTTCATGAAATTAGTCCCTTTCAAATTCCAAGAGCTTTGTGGAATCAAGTGGACCTAATTCTACTAACTCCATATTTACTCATTCCACTATATAACACCCCCAGCAACTATCCTAAAAGCAACCCAAATACCTTCTTCTCATCTCTTCTTTTCTCCCGGAAAATGGCCGGTTTAATTTCAAGATCAGTTCCTTGTGCAATCCTAGTAATCTTGTGCACGGTGGTGCCCATTTTGGCTAAAGATCACACTGTAGGAGATAGTTCAGGCTGGGCAATTGGTATGGATTATAGCACCTGGACTAGTGGCAAGACCTTTTCAGTTGGCGACAGCCTTGGTGAGTCCCTTTCTCTCATTAGACGTTACTGATCAAGATTAGTACTTGATTTACTAATCAGGTTTCTGTTTATATATATAATCTAGTGTTTAACTACGGAGGAGGCCACACGGTGGATGAAGTGAGTGCCAGTGACTATAGCACATGCACTACAGGCAATGCAATCACTTCAGATAGCAGTGGTGCTACTACAATAGCCCTCAAGACTGCCGGAACTCATTATTTCATTTGTGGTGTTCCTGGTCACTGTGGGAGTGGCATGAAGGTTGCAGTCACAGTTGCAGCAGCAGGATCGAGCACAAGTCCCTCCTCCTCCGGAACTCCATCTTCTGATAGCACTACCACTTCTCCGGCCGGTAGTAACGTCACCAATTACAAGCCTTCATCGAACAACGTACCCGATTCATCCTTAGGGATCAATATTTCCCCATTTGTGGCTATAGCCGGTACTTGTGTTGCCGTTTTTGTGATGGTTTTCTCATGAATTGCCAGGATAGAGGCAGTGCTCTGCTAGATCCCTCTTTTTTTTGGTTCTTGCTTTTCCTGAAGTTCTGCTTGCATTCAGGATTATTACTGTTTATCGTTACGACCGAGTAGTAATATGAGATTATAGATTAAGTATGTGATCATGGTTCATAATTAAGTTTCTCATTTTTTCCTCATATGTACCCCTGAAAATTCTATTTCGTTTCTGCCAGCAGAGGTTCAGTTTAATAATCCCTTTGCTTTCCCCCATCCCTCTCATTTGAATGCGGATGGTAATTCGATCATTAATCTCTTAGGATTAGGTAAAATTACTTCTTTTTCTAATAATTAAGTCGATTAATATAGAGAAGAGTAATATTTAATTGTAAAATACCAAAACTCATTAATCTTAACAAAAATGGTTACAACTGGATAGTATGGTGACCCATTTTGATCTATGATGTTCACCTCCGAGCTGGTAAAATTAGAAAGTGAATTGGAATCCTGTACCATCGAAGCGTGATTTTCCAAATTAACTGGAAACCTCTCCAATGTATTTTTCTTTTCTTTTTTTCTTGGTATAAAACGCGGCAAAGCCCGCGAGAACCAAGGAAACATGCGACCAACGGAGAAGGGCACCCTTTTCATCCCTGAATAATAAAAGTCTTACAATTTAACCCAAATTCTAATGGCTAACCCACCTCTGTGCTTGACTGAAAGGAAAGTACATAGGTTTTTTTCTTGGTCTCCCTTCCACCATCCTTTCGAACATTGATACATGCAACTTTGAAGATCAGATTTTGTCTCTTTAATACTAAATGCTATAACTAAGTTAAGTGGCGAACTTTGCTCCCTTCACTTTTTTCTGCCACCATGTCCCCGAGGTTTGAAGGGTGCTGAGACGCTAAAAAAATATGGTATAGACTAAACTAGTTAGAAGAAATAGTAATATAATTACTAACATGATAGTTTTTTTCCCATATAGTAAAGAAAAACAAAATAAACCAAGCCGCACAAGATTAATGAATAAACATTGTTGTTTCCGTAGCTAATTCTTCAAATTTGGAAACTTGGACTGTCTTTATCTTTTTAGTCCTTCTAATTCCTTGAATTTTTGGATTTGGTCCCTAAATAATAAAATTCTTGTAATTGAACTCGATTAATCATGGTCAATTGAAAGAAATTTATTTTGATGTCAACACCAAGCTATGGCCTAGTTAAATTAGAGAGCCAGTTTGAGCTTCTGCTTTCTTTACGCCTAGTCTCTGAGAATAACCTGCCTCGGTCCATGCGTAATTGGGTCTGCAATTAATGAAACTGAAAACTAATTTTACTACTTGAAGTTTTGAAAAGTTTTTAAAGACGTGATGCGTCTACATCCTGTCCATGATCACAAGTTCTGGTTATATTAAATATGACATTGGATAAAAATTGAAAATCTGACTCTCAATCTTCTCAAAGACAATAATAGGACACGCTGGGAGGATTCCTTTGCTCCACGAAGGCTAGCTCTTTGGAGGCACTCATAGGACTGGGGATGCTGTGGTATCATTCATGGAGACAGGTAATTTGTTCCACAGTTCCAGCCAAAACAGGGGGAGGAAGAAAGACGCAGGCATTTTGCTGTTTCCAGGGCAACAAAGGGAAAGCTAGAAAGAATATAATCGATGGATTCAGGATTTCCTTTCCAAAGGCCCAGCACCCAATCACACAAATCGTTTGCCCGCTTCAAAAAAGTCCTCTGCCAATACAAATTGCGTGCCAGTTTGTCCTTGCAAAACCAGATTTCGTTTTACTTTGAAGTTTGATCCATGTATATGAAGAAATCGCTGCTGGATTCAAAAAAGCAAAGAACGACATGTAGTTTTCCTAAAGAAGGCAAACAAAGAAGAGAAACCTAATAAATAACGGGGAGCTGGTGGGCCGACCTGATTAATCATAGTTTTCAGATCTGGCCGGTTCAAGATTCGGGTTTTGACTGGATCGTCCAGGTTATTTTTTTTTGAATTAAAATGATATCGTTTTAATTAAAAAAAGTCAACGAATTGCAGTCGATTTTTGACAGGTTTTTATCGGGTCATACCGGGTTTTTTCTTCCTCTATTTTTTTTAACCCTGTCTGATTCCAACCCCAGATCAACCAGATCTCGGGTCAATCTACCGGGTTGAATTTCAAAACTATTTAATTAACCATCAATCTCCTTTTCTGTGCAACGAGAAGAGAACAAATTAAATACATTAAATCAATGTAGGCTAGCTGCTTAATGGGCCAAAAGGCTCAAGGTTAAATAAATAAAACTAAATAATGTTGTCATATTAATCCATCTATTTGGCATGTAACGAAATATTGTGTGTTTACTGTTGAAACTATATGACCCATCCTTGTATCTTTATCTCGGGCCAATCTCCGATCACAATTAAGGATAATAAAAAAGATGGCTGTAAATATTTTTTTTTGACAATCATTTTTGTGTTACATGTCTCCTATAAAACAAGAAAAAAAATCTAAAATTCATATTAATGATACAAATAAATATGAATTTTAATTAAAATAATTATTTAAAAACTTACAACGAGCTATTTTGCTCGAAAAGCATTTTCACTTCTTTTTTTCAATTCGCTTTTCTTATATAAGTTTTCTTATATAACTCTATTGGAATTGGTTTGTGCTCAAGTTGTTTTTAGTATAAAAAAAAGTCTAAATTAAAAAAAAATATACAACAACGAATTCTTATCAGACGCCTTATATGGTTTACAAAGGGAAACGCTCCCTTGGTATGCTTGCTCACTAAACTATGATTTTCTTCGTTTTTGTTTTGAGATTCGGATCATAAGTGCTTTTTAAATTCTTTGATGTCATAAATTCTTGAAACTTTTCCCAATTATCCTTCATGATGTGTTTTGGTTTATAATTTTTCCACAAAACTATGTCATCAAAGTCAGCTTTATTCATTGCATATTTATGGGCATCATACTATAAACTGCACAACTTGGTACAAAAACTTATTAAACAAAAACTATGTAATACAATAAAAGATTATAAATTTACAATAATATAACATCTTATTGTTTAATACTTATCTAATTGCATTATGATTTTCCCACATTTTCCTTACCATTTGCTCATTTTTTCATGTCTCAGTAAATTTTTTTCTTAAAATTCAATTCAAACATTGAATAGTTTTCAAAATTGTGGGAAAACTATACAAAAAAGTATAAATTATTTATCCTACCTTAAATTGTTCCCACCATACATCTACTATATTCATCCATTCAGGATGATCTTAAAGTCAACTTTATTGAAAACATTGTTTTTAGAACGATGATTTTATCATACTTGTTATCAAATGGGAAGCTTCAATATTGATAAACCTTAAAATTAATTCATGAAAGTCATCTTTATTTAATGTAAAACTTAAAATAACCCAATACAAATAAATAAGTTTGTTAGTGAGAAAAGACATGACTTATGTAAAATAGTCGACCTTCCATTGTACCATAGTTTTTCTTGTATATCAATCTATTTTAAAAA
This sequence comes from Populus nigra, assembly GCF_951802175.1. Classification (NCBI taxonomy): domain Eukaryota; kingdom Viridiplantae; phylum Streptophyta; class Magnoliopsida; order Malpighiales; family Salicaceae; genus Populus; species Populus nigra. The sequence goes on along the minus strand of NC_084855.1, from coordinate 7,417,528 downwards.
GGATTCTAGCTCTTCTGCCTTGCCCATATTAAATGACCTTTGATCGATAACATCTGCATAAGGTGCCTTTTTAAATGCCTTCCCATGATCAGCATCTAAATTAATGGCACACTTGCGATCACCGACATTACTACTTGATGAAGTAGCAATGCTCTTGTTAGACTTGGAAGTTTTTTCTCCTTTGAAACATGGTATCTATAAGGAAACAATTAACACAAATCAAAATGTTCATCATGATACTGATTCTAATAATTTTACAATAAGTTGATAAGTGATTTAACAAAATTTTGATAGAATTTCCTTGCACGGGGATCCTACCCAAGATTTTATCCTGCATTAATACATACAAGCACAACAACAACCCAAACTACATTCATTCTACAAGCTTGAAACCTATAATCCATGAGGTTTAGATCACAAATAATATATAATTTGCACATACTATAAACACCAATAAACCTATATTGCAAAGCCACATCACATTTTGGTCAAGTATTTACAAGTACAACATAAAGTAACAGAGTGTTGTTTGGACCCATATTTTAATTTCCTTTAATTTTACAACCCTATTTCTTTTCCTTTATTGGACTACTTGTCTTCATTTAGGTGTTTTTTTTTATGTAAAAAAGGGTGATTGTAACCTTTTCTTACACCCAACAAAAAATATTCAACGATGAATGGAAACAATGTCAAATAATTGGAGCTAGATATATTCTTTTATTACAAACCCTTAAACACAGATATAAACCATTACATTTCTTGTTAAATATTTTTTTAATTCTTTATTGTTTAATATTGATTTGGGTCTCACACAATCATTGTATTATAAAAGATATGAATTAATTATATTATTGATAAATTTATTGATGTTATAGTTAGCAAGTTTACATATCTATTATCACATAAAAAATTATTAAATATATCTTTACGTAACTATGAAATCCATAAATTCATCAAATAAGGAAATCCAATTTCGATTCTAAATATATAGAATAATTCCTATCCCATCAATAATAAAAAATAATTGGCATGAAACACAAGTCTCATAACACATTGCAAATCTACTAAAGCAAATTAACTAACACATTCCTAATAATCTAACTAATCTTAGTTGGGGTTAAAATCCCTAACCATTAAAAAAGGGATAAAAAACCTTAATTAGCTAAAGCAAAATGCCCATATCTCAAATGCAATGTTATAAAGGGGAATGAAAGCCCAAGGTATATGGATTACCTAAACTTGACAAATCCACAAGATCAAATAGAAGACCCAATCCCTCAAAAGAATCAAGACTCATAACCTAATTAATTTAATAACTAAATCATCAAACGTAAAAAAACATCAAATTACTCTCTTTAATTTAACCTAAACCTAATTGTTTTTAAATCATACAAATACAAAAAAAATCAATTAAAAAATATTATATTAATAAGACTACCCTAACAATTTAGAGTAGTTTATGATTATTATTTGAATGTTAAGACTTAGAGAGAAAGAAAAGAGGAGGGAAGGTAGACCATTTGAGAGAGAGAGAGAGCGCACTAATGGTTAACAAGAGTAATAGGTTGGTCGGCTAGTGAAGAAAAAGAAAGACAATGTTTGATGGCAAGAGAGAAGAGAGATGGTGAGAGAGAAGGTATTTGAAATTTTAAGAAGAAGAAAAAAAATGAGGGAAAAGAGGAACCATCATGTTTTAATTATTTAAACATCACTGATGGAAATTTTGTTGGTGATTTAGACATGTTACCAATGTCGACAAACTTTTTTTTATTTTATAATAGTTTTTAATCCATCATCGATTCTGTCAGAAATAAAAATTGATATTTTTTTAAAGACTCGTCCATCCTCAGTTTCATCTAAATATCTACAACCTTCTGTAATTTTTCAATGTAAATGACAAGTCCATCATCGATTCTGTTGAAAATAAGAATCTTAATTTTTGACGGAATATTCCTTTGTTGATTCTTTTAGAACATCCAAAACGTTCTGTAACTTTCCAATGAAAATGACAATTTCATCTCCAATTCCATAAAAAATAAGAATCTTTATTTTTTATGAAATAGTATGTCATTAATTCGGTCAAAATACCTTGGTCTGTCGCTAAGTTCGTCAACAATTTAGGAATTTTTTTGTTTAGTTTTTACAATTATATTCAAGCATATTCAATTTAATAATTGCTCACATTAAATCCATGACCATAACAAAAAAAAATATAAACACGATGCATTATAAAGTACCAACAAGCCTTGAACTATTAGAAGATTTAATGTTGCCTTTGTTGTTGCTAGTGATACATTTTACACTATTTAAAAAATGATATTATATTTTTTGTTTAGTTGTTACAATTAATAAACACATCTTCAAAAATATACAAAAAATATAAATATAATGTATTATAAATTATCAACAAATATCTTACACAATTTTAGTTTTATTACATAATATAACATTATATCTAAATCAATTAAACACATTTTAATCAAAATCCTCCTTTCAATATAATGCATTATAAAGTACCAACATCGTATCTTAATCATAAGTTTGTTCAATTCAAACTTATTCAACTTAAATTAATACCTTTTAATTATTATCAATTTCCTAAAAAATTAATTTTCTTAAATTTTTAACTTGACAATAAAATTAATAAAATATAATTGGCAAGTATTAAATAACCCATTATTTCTTCAATTATAATAACACACATAAGTTACAAAATTAAACTCAATTTCATCAAATGACAAATTAATTCAATTTTCCTCAAATCTCAAACAACCCTTAACATATAAATCATACATTAATATAACAAAGTTTTCTTTGAAAAAAAAGAGTAAAACTCTTAAATATACAAGCAAACTACATATAGTATTAAAAAATTCCAATAAATTAACCTAAAACATAAATAGGTTACAAGAAAAATAGGTTGCTTACTTAATGTAGTAGAGCTTCACAATATATTGAACTAAGAGAGAAATGTTGATGCTATTGATAGATTTAAATTAATGTTGGCAGTTTGGGGTGGCTAGATTTTTTAGGATTATGGCTGGATTTAATTACAAGAAAATAAGTGGAGAGGGCTGCTGTTTTTTTAGGTAGGAAGAAGAGGAGGAGGAGGTAAAACAAGTTGTCAATTTTTATTTCATTTAATTTTTTGATGGAATGTCCATCAACAATTCCATAAAAAAAAATACTGAAATGTCAAATTTTTTATGGAATTAAGTGCAAATTATATATTTTTTATTTTCTCTATTTTATCATAAATTATCGACGGGATAAATTCCATTATAATTTTGGTTTGTAATTATCAACAGAAATTTTCCGTCGCTATTTATATGAGAAAGTAACGATGAAATGTTTTCCATCAGTGTTTTCATTGCTATTTGTCAATTTTCTGGTAGCGTATTAAATTTTTTTAACGTAACAAAAAAGAATTTATTTTTTTGCTGGAAGGAAGGGGAATCTGACTAAAATTTAATAGCAATGCAAGGTATGAAGATTAGATCTAATATTTAGGGTGTCATGGCACCTGCAATCCATGTTGTAGATCTGTATTAAAATACAGATCCATAAAATTAGTAATATAAGCCCAAATTGTAGATATTTGTAATATCTATTAAAAAAAATAGCTTAAATTGATATATACAATCCGCTTGATTCTAGGAAAACTGAATGGATTGGATTTATAATTTGTAAATATTAAAAGTTGGATAGGATATAATTATACACTTAAACGGACACCTCTAATTTTGAGTTCTATCAATGTAATCGTGCATCATCTGAATTTTGCATGCGATGAAGACCTTGTCACTGGGATTAGAAAAACATTGAATTGATTAATATGTGATAAATTGAATTGATTAGGCATTTTGAATTCTATCAATGTAATTGAAGTCTAACCTGGTATGTGTTTGGTGTCGCGATTAAAGGTGAGAATCCTCAGCCTTAGATCTTTATGCTTACCTTACCTGTTCAGTCTGGATGTAAAATAGGGCATTTGGCGTTCCCAAAAACGGGATCATTCGTTGCAAAGGTAAAATGAAATCAATCAAGAAACAAAATGTTTGATGATGGAAAATGTGGGACTGGTGTTATAAAGAGATGAGATTAACCTTTATGTGTTAGTTCAAGTAGTAAGTGGATTTGTTTCCTGTTGTCATCCAAGTTTGAGTTGAGAGAAGAGAAAAACTCGTCTTCGTGCACCAAGATGCAAAAGCTGGAATGAGAATGTGCTAAATGCGAAAAGACAGAGAGAACGCATAAATCGTGCAAAAAAAGGAGTGGGGTGGGTAATGGGTTGAGCTAGAAGAAGAAAAGGGACAAGTGCACTTTAGGAGGGGGGGCAACCAGAGGGTAGATGGTAATGGCTCATGTGGAAACAACACACATGAGCAGTTGGTGAGAACTTGAAGGAACCCTAACGGCCCAACCAAACCCGGAGCCACCTTTACCAAACCACCACATCTAAAAGTACACCATGCCTTTTTCTTGAGCTTGGTTGCACAGGGTGCCAGGTGGGGTTGTTTCGTTTTGGGTAATCATGCGATAGTTTAAATACCTTTGTGATAATCATATCAATGGGTGACTTTTAAGCACATGTTAGGTGCTCGGTTTTTATCTAAACATGGACATTGCAATAAAAGTTAATGCTAAAATAATATACGTACATTACCTGTGAATGAATCATCGCTGTCTTCTGATCATGGCTTCAAATAATATGCAGATAAACAAGTGAAGATTTTATGAAAGTGCCCGTTCTCCTTAAGATTACCTGTGAATGAATCATCGCTGTCAGGCTGATCCTGGGTGGTTTTTCTCCATGATGTTCAGAAGATATAATTATATAAATGATGGAATTTACATGAAAAAAGTTTCAGTACATTCTTAGCAGAAAAGCAATATCGATTTACATGAAAAAGACAAATGATGCTGTTTAAGACAAACTGGGGTAATATCAATTTACTAGTAAGAGATGTCGCTGCTTTTCTTAATTCTCAAGAAACTTTCACTAAATTGCACAGCCATGTTAGACAATTTACATTCAACTTAAAAACTAAAATTGTAAGATGGGTAGCTTAGCTATCCAAGAATGATTAATAAACGATATACCCTTTTAACAAAGAATTACGCTTTTTGTAAACTTAATTTTGACGGGCATGTAGTTAACAAGTATTTGTCATCGATCAATTCAAAAGCCATGTCTGCATCATAATTGTGGGAATAGAGGGGGCTTTTGTTGCTAGGGAAGGAATGCCTTCTTAGTTCATGGCTTTGGACTTCGGACAAGGAGCGCATAGAATGTTCGTTTAGAATGGGGTTACCATTTTTGGAAAAACTACATTTGAACCCTCGAACTATTATCATATATGTTTAATCTACAATCCTTGTCCACTAGAAGAAGTTTGGGTTCAAAGTAGGCCTTTTCATCCGCTCAATGTAAACCATGGAGAGAAAAAGGGACTAATTGAAAATAGTATGTTAGTTGGACGGTCTGAATGTATTATGTCCAAACATTCTCTTATTCCTGTATCATCTCTGAGAAATTCATCCGAAAATAATAAAACAAAATGGCCTTTTTAAAAATAAGAAGCTGATGCATATTGCATAGGATACCAAAAGCGCTTTGTCCATTAGGAGCGTCAGACTTTGAAAATAAGACCAATAATTCCCTGTAAGCTATCATCATCTCATCTTTTATTTTGTTTGAACTTGTAGACGTAGGCTTTAAGCGTTCCATGATGTTCAGTCACATGTTGCTGTCTACTTGATTATGGAATTTAATTCATTCGGCTCATAAGAAGATAAAAGGATTATGACGTTGAAGAACTCTGGTCATTCCTTAGTTACGGGCCACATAACGATGCATCTTTCCTCACCAACCATCTTCAAGTGAACCCACTTTTCCCTTGCATTAGGTATGGAGTATGGGTTAAGTCATCTTCATGAAATTAGTGCCTTTCACATTCTAAGAGCTTTGTGGAATCAAGTGGACCTAATTCTACTCACTCCATATTTACTCATTCCACTATATAACACCCCCAGCAACTATCCTAAAAGCAACCCAAATACCTTCTTCTCTTCTTTTCTCTCGGAAAATGGCCGGTTTAATTTCAAGATCAGTTCCTTGTGCAATCCTAGTAGTCTTGTGCACGGTGGTGCCCATTTTGGCTAAAGATTACACTGTAGGAGATAGTTCAGGCTGGGCAATTGGTATGGATTATAGCACCTGGACTAGTGGCAAGACCTTTTCAGTTGGCGACAGCCTTGGTGAGTCCCTTTCTCTCAGTACACGTTACTGATCAAGATTAGTACTTGATTTACTAATCAGGTTTCTGTTTATATATATAATCTAGTGTTTAACTACGGAGGAGGCCACACGGTGGATGAAGTGAGAGCCAGTGACTACAGCACATGCACTACAGGCAATGCAATCACTTCAGATAGCAGTGGTGCTACCACAATAGCCCTCAAGACTGCCGGAACTCATTATTTCATTTGTGGTGTTCCTGGCCACTGTGGGAGTGGCATGAAGGTTGCAGTCACCGTTGCAGCAGCAGGATCGAGCACAAGTCCCTCCTCCGGAACTCCATCTTCTGATGGCACTACCACTTCTCCGGCCGGTAGTAACGTCACCAATTACAAGCCTTCATCTAACAACGTACCCGATTCATCCTTAGGGATCAATATTTCCCCATTTGTGGCTTTAGCCAGCACTTGTGTTGCCGTTTTTGTGATGGTTTTCTCATGAATTGCCAGGATAGAGGCAGTGCTCTCCTAGATCCCTCTTTTTTTTGGTTCTTGCTTTTCCTGAAGTTCTGCTTGTATTCAGGATTATTACTGTTTATCGTTACGAGCGATTAGTAATATGAGATTATAGATTAAGTATGTGATCATGGTTCATAATTAAGTTTCTCTTTTTGTGCTAATGTGTACCCCTCAAAATTCTATTCCGGTACTTTAATCCCTTCGCTTCCCTCCACTCCATCCCTCTCCTTCGAATGCGGGTGGTAATTCGATCATTAATCTCTTAGTAAATTAGGTAAAATTACTTTTTTTTAAGTTAATTAATATAGAGAAGAGTAATATTTAATGGTAAAATACCAAAATTCATTAATCTTAACAAAAGTGGTTACAACTGAATAATAAACCATGAGGTCTAATTGAACAAATGGCTATAAAGACAGTAAAATGTAAGGAAAAAAAATATACATGAGAAAGCTTGAAAGAAGTTTGTGCTAAGATTGAAATTATGTGTTGGGGTAAGTCAGAAATTACAATAATAATGTTTCTCTATTTATAAAAAAAAAATTAAATTTAATAATCATGTAAACTTGAAAGTCAAACTAAACTAATTAGAAAAGATAGAAATAGAAAAATAACTACTAACGTAATAGCTTTTTCCTATAGAGTAAAGGAAAATAAAATACAAACAAAATAAACCAAGCCGCGCGCGATTAATGAATAAACATTGTTGTTTCCGTAGCTAATTCTTCAAATTTGGAAACTTGAGTTGTCTTTGTCTTTTTCTGGCCCTTCCTATTCCTTGAATGTTTGGATTTGGTCCCTAAATAATAAAATTCTTGTAACTGAACTCAATTAATCAAGGTCAATTGAGAAGTTTGGGACAGTTGTAGATTGAGGTTCGTATTTCTGTTTCTTGAATTTATTTCAATTTACCTTTATGTTACTGGGTGTTTTAGTGATGCAGGTTTTTTCTTTTTTCGTTTTCTTTGTATAGCTTTCAACTAGATTAGTGGTCTGATAAAAAAAAAATTTGGCGTAAAAAAAATCATAGACCTGGATTATTGGTTCAAATGATAATTTAAATAATATGATTAAAAAAATACAATAACAATAAACAAATTAAAAAAAATAACAAAAAAAAAACCTCAACATGAGCTCACTTAGATTATCAAGCAACCTCATATTGAAAGGCTGCACCTAGTTAAATCGGGTTAACTTGTAACTTTCACGACCATATGCATAAAATTAGGATAATCTTATAGAAAGAAACACATGAAAAAAAGTTCAAAACCAATTTCTAATAAATCAAATGAGAACATACAAGAAAAAACTAAGATAACCCAGGTCAACCCACAAACCTCGTGATCATTGCCACAGAATCAGGACAACCAATAGAAAAGAAAGGAAAAAAAAGGTGAAAAAACCAATTCCAAATAAATTAAATGTTAAATGATGAAATTGAAATAAATTAATTAAAAAAAACCCAAAAAAAATTTAACTTGCATTAACCTTTGAAACCGGTGACCTTGATCATAAACTTAAGACTAACCATATAGCAACGAGAAAAAAATTTGAGTCAACCTTGATTAACCTGTAAGACCATGCGAACAAGATTGAGATAGCTCAATAAAAAATAAAGGAAAAAAAAGAGAGTAAGAAGACCAGTTTTCAATAAATCAAACGTTGAAAGATAAAATTAAAATAAATCAATTTTAAAAAGGGCCAAAAAAATCAACTTGTATTAACTTTTAAAATCGATGACTCTAGTCATAAACCCGAGACTAGTCACATATGGGGAAAACCATAAAAAAAATAATAAATCAAAACTCTAAAAAAAGGAGGGTAAAACAACAACTTTAAAAAAGGATAAGAAAAACCGCAAACCCAGACAAAACTCTTAATCCTGGTTTAATTTTTAAAACTAAAAACTCATGAAATCCTGAATCCAGATTCAATCAAGAAACTTGCTAAAGTGAAAAATATAGCAATAAAAAGAAATGGGGTTAATTTTGAAAGAAAAAAAACCATGAAGGGTAAAATTGTACAAAAAAAATCTAAAAAATAATTTCAAATAAAATAAATAGCAATCAAAAGAATATAGAGCAAATTTGAAATATTAAAAAATAAAAGGGGATGAAATTCAAAAATATTTAGAATTTTTTAGCTTATTCAAAATAAAATAAAAATAGTAATAAAAAAGACATGAGTCAAATGTAAAGGAAAAAAAATATTAAATGGGTGGTCTGAAATTTTGAAGGGGCTGATATTGGGTTCGATGAGAAGAAGAAGAAGACGGAAGAAAGAAATGATTAAAAAAAAAGGATCTTGGTGAGAGAGTTAATTTTATCTTTAAAGACATCAAATTAATTACATTATTTAAAGAAATTAAAAAAACCATAATGCATCTAAGTAAAAGGCATTAATTTTTTCTAGGGTTAAATTAATAATTTTATTGTGCAATAAAAAAAAGCTAGAATCTTATATAAATTGTAAAAGATAATTTGTGCCATTGTAAAAGATCACCTTATTTTTTCTTGTATTTATTTTAAAAGTTCTATGGCTGATGAGCAATTTTATCATTACATTATTATAATGAATAATATTCTGAATATTGGTGAATAGTAATTTAAACCTTCTTATTTTTGCTAATGTACAGCAAAACCAGAAACAGGGGCTTGGCGTTTGTCACAATGGGCTCCCCTGAAGAGGCAGATGCTGCTCTTAATAATCTCGAATCTTATGTGAGCACATCATCTTCGATTCTTCCCTTCTTCGGAATACGGAATCCTTGTGGTAATGCATACCTTGTTGGATAGAGAGGAGAGATAAATGAGATTGAGACTTATAATTATCAAGTATTAACCGATTTTAATATGGCACTTGGATATGTACCCTAATCCACTTTATGCTAGCCTTTTGCTCTTCGAAAACCCATTAACAAGAATCATAAAATCTCTGGACTTTGTTTTTCTTTTCTTTTTCGTTGATTTCGTTCATATCTTAACGTGCATTAGTGTTTGTCTTGCCCTTTTCTTTTACGAACTAAAAAACATTTAGTCTTCTTACAAATGCCTTTAATTTTAGGAATTTGAGGGCCGTACTTTGAGGATGAATTATGCACAACAAAAAAGAAAAAACCTTCACCACCTCCGCCACTCATGCCAGGGCCAACATTCAACTTGTTTGTAGCGAATTTGCCATTTGAAGCAAAGTCAAAAGATCTTAAGGAGTTCTTTATTGCAGAAGGTGCTGATGTTGTTTCTGCTGAAGTTATATTTCAGGATAATCCTAAGAGGTCCACCGGCTACGGACTTGTTGCATTCAAAACTAGAAAAGAAGCTGAAGAGGCCCTTTCTACTTTCTCTCTGACAAGGTAGGGCAGAATTATGATTATGTTACAGTATTTCTGTCTCAAAGAATTCTGATTAATGTACTTCCTTCTGTATTTATTGCAGTACTAGACAGTTTGTGAAACATCTAGAAGAAGATGGTTCACAATCTGATGGTACTTCAGGTGAGTTGGAATCTGACAAGGTGCAAGCACATACATCCAATGACTTCGGGTGAGTTGGAATCTGACAAGGTGCAAGCACATACAGCCAATGACTTCGGGTGAGTTGTTTAATGTGCTTCGCTTCATCTTTGTGGGTAAAACTTCTTAAATTTGGTCCTGAAGACCATAAAGCAATTATATGATTTCTTCGGCATGCTTTCTCTAATATCCAATTGGCGTGTTCTATTCTATTGTCAAGTGATACTGCAGGTTGGATGCCTGCTCTTTATTTTTTGATGGAATAGATGTTGTGTATGCTACAACAGATCTCATCGTGGGAGCTTGGAGGTGGGGGAGTATATGATCGGGGATCTATCTTTTTGCAAAATAGCCACCAGGAGAACTCAAAGATTTTGCAGAATGACATATATAGGCCTGCTTGTAGGTGAAATGTTGCTGGTCTTGCCTCTTCTTAGGGCTATAACCAAATTTGGACAGCAGACGCTTCATGTCCCACATCTTATATAGCACCAACTGTCTCCTGGGTCTGCATGCAAGATTCCATTGCATGCAAATTCTGTGTGGAACAAAATGAATAACAGTCGCAGGGGAATTTTTAGTGATTCTTTTGAGAAAGACTGCTCATACTTGCAAAGTGATTGGGCATTTAAAGCAGGGCTGTTAAAAAAATTTCTCGTGTAGTATTTATATCATTCGACCTAATTTAACCCCTCATATTCAAATAATATTGATATTATTGATGATAATGAATAAAAAAACCTAAGAAATTGATATCATTAATCAAGATTTTTTAAACTTGATCAACTTGACCCAACTCATATACCCTATACCTTTTTTGTTTTTTATATTTGATAGTTTATGGTTTGAGTATTTATTTTTATTTTATTTAAAAATGTTTCAACTCCAAAGTTTTTGTTAATAGGCTTCCTATTAGATTTATTTAATGTAACCAAAAAAAACTTGTCTCTTTGCTGAAATGGAGGGGAAAGTGACTAGAATTTATTGATGGTGAAAGTTATGAAAATTAGACTTGATATTAAAAGTGCCATGACACCTATAGTCCATATTGCAGGTTTGTTTCTAAATATAAACTAAGTTTTTTGGGTGTCATGGCATCTATAGTTCAATTTTTCTCCTAAAACACTATAAAAACACCCAAAAAAAACTTCAACAAACTAGTTTATGTCCTTAAAGTAGCGAAAAATCAGTAAAATCTAAAAAATCAAACTGAGATTGTAAATCTTCCCAAGCCCCAATCCATTTTTTTAATAACATGAGAACCCAACCACCATCAAATATATCTCGTTTAATAGAATATTTTAACATTAAACTTGTTCATTTTGGATGGTAAAATTGAGACAACTATATAATTTTTCTCTATTATAATTTTTCAGCGAGCTACTCTCTCTGTTTTTTTTTTAGGAACTAAAAATTGACAAAATTAAATTTTAGAACCAAAACAAAAATCATGCAAGTTTAGGATCAGGCATTTATTAATTTAGTGTCTTTTATTATAGGATTAATCTTACATTAGTTTAGGATTAGGCATATATATATATATATATATATATATATATTGTGACAAAAAAGTAAAAATAAATAATGATTAATTGTTTAGGTAATTCCTAAATTGAGTTGTATATGATGCATTCAAGCTTTTAGTCGTAACGAAATTCTTTTCTGAGATAATAAAGTTGCTTTATTAATGCACCTAGCTGTTGAGTCTTGGTAATAAAACCAGGATCACATAGCCAATGAAAAGACTTGGACTTGTGATGCGGTTCCACATGTCACCTGCCCTAAATCCACTTTTGAGAAAAGCTTTATATGTCGTGGGGACACATTGTACTCAGACTCTCTTCTCTTTGTGATAGACAACTGATCAGGGAGAGAAGGTGGCAAAATCCGCAATGGCATGGTGTGCTGGGCACCATCATCAGGCCTTGCACAAGTTGCTGTTGAATTATACACACGCGTCATTTTTCGTGAGTTGCTCGAAGTCTTTGTAACCAAGTTGCTCGAAGTCTTTGTAACCAAGAGTTGGCTATCTTCTTCTCTCTTTTTTTACATAACCCCCTCTCATTGGAAACCGTAAAAAATACTTTTAAATTTTTTTTAATTTTTTAATTTTAAATTAATTTTTTTATTCTAAATTATTGTTCGGATGTAATGGTATTAAAATAATTTTTTAAAAATATTATTTTAATATATTTTTAAATAAAGAAAACTTTAAACAGCTACTAACGCATTTACCTTCACAGACAAGCACGAAAACTCAAAATAAAGAAACAGGTCAGTGATGTTGCAGTTGATCTCTCTCGCGTGTCAGGTGACAGCAACCAAGTAGACTAGAGATATAACATCCACATGTCAGTGTTGTTGCAGTTGGTCTCTCTCGCGTGTCATATGACAAACCACATGGGCTTATGTAAAAAACCCTAAGATTTCAATTTACAGCTGTTGCCACGTGCATGACAGGCCTAACATGAAACCCTATTTTTACTTTTTTTCCAACTTTTCTGCTATCATCTAAGCATAAAAAATCAAACAATAAAAACACCATCACTCTCCCTCCCACGCTCTCTCACACGAGGATATGAACGGTCGATGGATCGCTCTCCCCTTTGAAATCCAGATCAAGTTAAGTACAGAGCATCAGGATATATGAGGAGATAAATAAGAAATTATTGAAAATAAACGATTGATTACATGACGACCAATCATTAATTAATCATAAAAAAGAACAATGATAACAACAATAATAATAATCAAATCTCAACCGTCAAGATAAACCAAAAGAGTCACCATCACCGTCCATAAACAAAATTACAAAACGACTCGAAATAATAACAACAATAATCCCCGACTAAAGTGAAACATAAATATAATTGTAACAATCAACATCCGATGATCAGATCTACAGCAACAAAGACCACACACCAGCGACTCCAATCAAAGCACCAGCCACGGTGGCTTTGTTCAAGCCGGCGGCGCTTGGAGATGGAGGGGTAGCGGCGCTTGGAGGAACGGATACGGAGGGGCCAGGGGTAGCGGGAGAAGGTGGTGAGCTGGCTGGAGATGAAGGAGGAGGAGTGGATGGAGCAGTAGAGGGGGCTGGAGAAGTAGAGGGGGTTGGAGCAGAGACTGATGGAGAGGGGGTTGGAGCGGGGGGTGGAGTTGTAGGAGCAGCGGGTGCAGGAGATGGTGATTTAGCTGGTGAAGCTGTTGGTGCAGCTCCTGGTGCCTGAGCCAAAGCTGAACCGGCAAAGAGAGCCAGAAGCATCAAAGGCGCCCAGATTTTGTAAGCCATTGTTGTTGTAAGTTGTGAAGGAAAGGATGGAGAGGAGAGGAGAAAAGAAAGTATACAGGTAGGAGATGATAAAGGGATTGATGAGAGAGAGAGAGAGAGGGTGTTGTATTTATACAGAAAGGGAAGGTGAAGGTTTAAGGTTTTCAGTCGGTTTAGGAGACGAGGGCAGTTTCCTGTTTGTTTCCTTTGAATTTGTGAAATTACAGCTTAGTACCTGTTTGGTGTATTATAATTAGAGAGGCGGAAATTGTATATTTGGAAGTGGGAGAGGATCAAGGAGGTACGCGTGGCTACAATGGATAACGAGAGCCGTCGGATGTGGTTCCAATTTTTTGATGATTCGAAAACGCGTTGATTTCAAGCTTGGGGAGAGGAGATGGTGGAGAGTTTTACTTGTTCGGTCGGGGGAGTAGATAGATTGGGTTGTTGATTTGGTAAGGGAAAGAAGAAGGAGGAGAACAGACCAACCAATGATCGATGCACTTGTAATTAATTATGAACAAAAATTCTGCTAACCGTTATGATGAGCACGTTGCTGCTTCATTTTTCTACTCTATTCCCAGCTGCAGGTTCTTTTTAGTCGTTAGAGGGTCACAAGTCCAGTTGTCCGTAGAAAACAAAAATAAATAAATAAATAATCAATCTGCTCATGGGTTATTTATTGTGTGTGAGAGATTCTATGCCAAATTATTATCATTTTAGTATTTTAAGCTATTTATTTGAAGTATCCAAGGGTTAACTAACTCGACTAAATTTAACTCGTCTAATCCGAGTTACGTTTTGTATATTAAAAAACGCAAGCCCTTCGAAAACAAGGACGGAAATGGAGTTTTACGGGGGGAAACAACGAGAAAGAAAAAGAAAAACTGCAGCCTCTTATCCTAGAAAACGTGAATTAATGTCCAATTAGGACATCCAGTGCCCCGTCTTCCATGTGAGAATTGACAAGTTCCAACAGAACAAATTTCAACTACTCTTGGAGGCTATATCAGGGAAGGAAGAAAAAACACCCACTTGATCGATGGCTTGAAAAGTTCAATTCACGGCGTTAATTAGCCACCCCGCTGCCACTTGGGTTATTGTTTCTTTCCAATTAATATGGGTTGGCCAGGAGACCATTTGCTTGCCAATTATTAGTTTTGCTTGTCAATAGATATCATTCAAGGATAACTCCGTGACATTTATATATTATCTCGGACCCACCTTTCTTTTTGGCTGACAACCTACGTATACAAACTAGATATTTTACCTGCCGGCAGGCCGTAATTTTAAAAAAAAAAAATCTGGACATATAGGTTATTTTAATATGTTTTTTATGTAAAAAATTAAAAGTGTATATTAAAAACTTATCAAAGCATCTAGTTAAAAAAATCAATAATCATTAATGTAAATATATAAATAAATTATTAATAATACTTAAAAGAGAAACCAAAAAAATTAAAAAATAAATATATATCAAAATATTTAATCTCGTAAAATGAGATATTTATCCATTTATGTTTACTAAATTTATTTATTAAAATTAATAAAATATAATAGAAATTGAAACACACATGAAAGCGAGTGAATAAAATAAAATGAAAAAAATACTATGAAAGGCCTAACATATCATATGTATTATTTTAAAATAAATATTTTTTATAAAATAAATCTTATCTGTATAAAATAAAAAAAAATCTTTAAAAATTAAACACAAAAAAATTATTTTTTTAAAAAGAAAACCTTAATTTCAAAAAGGCTTAGGTAACTCATGGTCTGAGCCATGAAATCGAGATAAATCGATAAAAAAAATTAAAGATAACCACAAAATCAATCTTTAAAAACAAACATATTACAGAATAATAAAACTATAAAAAATAAGAAAAAAAAAAGAATTCCTACCCATATCAACTCTTAAAACTTGAGATTTATGTTATTGAATCAGAAGCATTATAAATAAAAAAACCATAAAATTTAATCCTCAATAAATTAAACGCCGAAGAATGAAAATGAAGAAAAAAAATCTATAACATAAAAAAACTATAATTAAAAGAATAAAATTAAAAATTAAAATAAATAATAAATTAAAAAAAAACAATTATCAAGTGTTAACTTGGTCAACTCTAGAAAAACTAATTATATACAGCTAAATGTTAGCGATAGGGCGCTTTTTTAAGACTTACACAGTCAACGAGTAATAAATCTATTCGAGTTACATATTTGATATTTTCATATTTGTTTGTCATGGTCGTATATTATAGCCGCGATTGAAAAGAGTGTTTGACCATGAAGTTTCTAAAATAAAATAAAAAAGTTAGCGTTTGAGTTCTATCTCGAAGATACATGCATGGATTCCGGTCATTTTTGCGTAACCAAACGGGTTTGGGTTGGTCTTTCGGTAAAAACAACAAAAAAAGTCAACCCCACTCTAGGCTTAGATCTGATGCCTTCAACTCTTTTAATCATGTGATTTAGATAGAGATCCTCACGTTAAATCAAAACCAGTGGTTATTCGCAGAAAGAATCAAAGTCACTGAGATGAGATAAATTGGATATAACATAAAATTGGCAGATTGTGGAAGAGAAACCATAGACACAGGGTGCCTGTACCATGATTATGATTGATGATCCGATTGGCCCAGACTTGTCCACCGATCAATGGGACATGGACCTTGTCAGAGCATGGCATCTCCCAACATTCAGACAGCTTTTCGATTCACTGAGGATGTCAAGTTAATTCTAGTTCAGGACTATAATCCAAGGGGGCTTGAAAGGACGATATACAGAGACAGGTCGACCACCTACCAAACTGGACTAAATGATACGAAGCGAGGTATTTTCCGGGTGGTAGAATGGAAGAGGTAATATCACCGCGTGCTAGCCAGGACGGAAGAATGGTTCTTGTTTCTTCGAGGGTACAATAACAAAGATTTTTGGCTCGAGGGAAGAGAGGGTGCATCATTGATAATTGGATTGTCCTGTCTGTCTGCCTGCCTGTCACAATTTGTGTGGGTCACTGCCAGATTGTACTTTGAGGCTTCACGATTCATGCACCTGCTCATGACAAGATCTGTTCTTCACACAGACCCCATGATTAAGACCGCTGTGCACATGCTTCAAAATTATTAATCTGTCAGGCAGATTGTCATTTTTGGCATTCTACTGAAACAAAAGCATTAAAAAAGACAAAGTAGGTAATTAGTGAACATCAGTTGCCAGCCAGCGTTTGCTGCTGCTGGTGGGTGTCTAATGGGCAGCAGCACGAAATCAATTGGGAGAAAGCCAAAGAAATACTAATAATTAACATTGTCTTCGTAATTATTACTATCAATTTATTATTTTTTAGTAATCTTTCGACATTCTTTCCACTCTATTTAGGAATCACCAACTGTCGGACCCCAGAGTTCATCTCAGTATTACACAGCTCATGCATAACATACACACAGCAGCACCTACATCGAATAGGGCATATTCTACATGTTGCTCAAGTTGAAGTATTTTTTTATTAGTTGATGCAACAAAGGAATGAGCGGACATCAGTCACATTGTAGCAATGATATACCTCCATGCTCTCTCAAATCTCTTTGATTGCATTCATCCAGGGTAAAGTGACATCTACATCAAGTACTGTAACCATAACCTGATGCCAGGAATCTGAGCATTTCCCAGGGAAGATTTTGCGATTCTCCAGATCAGGCAGGTCATTCAGAATATTCATCGGTGATCAGCTTCAGGTTGTGTCAGTTTTTAGCTTCAAGAAGAATTGAAGAGTATGGAGCCACATTATAGGTGCTTCCAATGCCTGGGAGACCTTGAGGAACAAAGTCATCCGGAGATTCAAAATTGGTGTCTACCTGCATTTGAACAACGAATTTGTACATATGATTCAGATGGAACTGATTGATATGCTACAATTTTGAAAAATACAACTGCAAAGTATAATCAACATAATGATGTGACTGATTTTCGCAGCCTGTTTTTCACCATTAAATAACTTCATGTCTAACACCATCAACGTAAATTGAACAAGGGATATATCAGCTTTCAGAAAAGTGGAGCAATAATACATCTCTTGTAAGAAGCCATGGTTTAAAGTGTGGGAAAGAGTGCAGTATAGGAGTAATACTCGTGTGTCGTACTTATTCTCACAATATGAATCTTTTATATGACTACCCAAAAAAAAAGGCAGGAAAGTAAACTGGCTGCCTTGGGAAATTAATAGCAAATGTTGAGGGATCTTTATATAAATCCAATCTCAACAACACTCCTCCTGTTGGAAGCCAACAACATAATTATCAACTTTGTCGAGTTTTTTCCATGAGATTATCCATAGTCAGATCTCAGGCCAAAAATCAGTTGGGTTTCAGAGATCTAAGCCTATATAAAATTGCTTTAGCACCACTGAAATGTGCAGTTTGAGTGCTCCGGCAAACGAATAGCATGCACAGATACAGTTGCACCAAAAAGGAAAGAGTTGCAAAAGATGTAGTTAAACAGCAACAAGTAGCAGCAAGAGCATTGGCATATGTGTCAGAAACAGAAGAGACACTAACCACACGAAGCCAACGCCTCTTGGGTGGTGGTGGGGGTATTGAAACTTTAACAAAATAGTCATGAGCATTGAAAGCCAAATAGATATCTCCTCCGTTTTTGTCATGAAGCCTGCGGAACAAGCATTTTGATGATGCAAAGCAAGGTACTACAACAAAAAACAGTAGGTGCAAGATAATTCAGCTGGAAGACAAGTATAATTTCTTACGTAAATGCAAGAAATTTGCTTTCGTGATTCTCCCAGTTGTTCTCGTGCCATGTCACATCATTCTGCATAACATGCACAGAGAAGTGTGTTGAGAGCTCTTTCATAGGTGTTAATTTGTTAAAATATATCGTAATTTCAAAATAAATGCATGTCTATTAAGTCGCAGGTGAAAAGCAAATTACCTCGCTGAGAAAATTGTCATGAGTAAATACTTCATGTGTCTGTCGAAACTTTATGACCTCTGAGAAGAACCTGAAGTGACTACTCTTTTCTGCATCCAACTGCCTTAACAAAGGATTTTCACTCAGACATTTACTGGATTGAAGCTGTCAAAGGGCAAGAATTGTATACAAAAACTTACGAGCCCCCACTGGAAATTGTTAATAGAGGTGTCATGCCCATAACTGTTGTTATTTCCATAGCGAGTGTGTCCATATTCGTCCCCCATAAGCATCATTGGTGTTCCCTGGTGCATAATCATACTTTAAAACGAACTCCTGATATCTTAGCTTCTTAAGCAGTGATGGATAAGCTACGAATGCTAAGAATTATTCATTGGGAAAAAGACAGGAGGAAATAAAAAGACATAAAAACCTTGCAGAAAAGCACAGAGGATATGAAAGATGCTTAGAAACCTAGTAGAAAAGCATGACACATGAAATCACATGTGAATTGGAAACCATTTATCCAACTGAAAAAAGTTTCCAAGGCATTTTTTGTATGCCTGTTCTCTACAGGGTAAGGAATAAGGTGCCACCAGCGTGACACACGAACATACTGTACCTGAGATATCATTAATGCTAAATGGAAGTTTTTCATTTGCCTGAAGCGCAAAGCTTTAATATTATGATCATCAGTTTCTCCTGCCCAATATATAAAGATAAATTAACACCTAAAGAAAGGAAATAAATACATCTGAAATAGATTCTCTTCCAGCAAATGAACCAAAAAATATATATATATATATATATTGGACTTTTGAGATTTCACACAGTTAATCTCAAGATCAACGACACATCCAAATTGAAGGCTAAAATAAATGCATCAATTATACAGTGAAGCAACTTGACAAAGCCAAAAAAATCCAATAAGTTTCCATGAATAAAAACAGCATATTAGACCCTGCCCCCACTTTCCCTTTACTTTAGCATGCATACAAGGTAATGACTATGATTTACCACCTACAAAAACACTATTTGATTGCTACAAGATTTAACACTCCAAAGCTAGAAACGATTCAAGGAAAAATCCTGATACAAGCTGATTTTCAACTCTACCTTCAAATCCACAATTCCAGCTAAAATTGTCATTGCATCCATCATTTCCACCTTCTCCATTAGCATCATTGTGCTACAAAACCGATGAAAATGAGAAAAAACTGGACATTGAATGATTCACTTAATCAAATTGATGCTTCACTTACCTTGAAATTGTATGAAACAAGATCACGCAGCGTGAATCCATCATGTGCAATAACAAAATTAACACTATGACAAGGCTTGCGCTTATTAGCCTGCAGCATAAATAAAAATATGAGTTGCTGTTAACATGAGGCAATCTTAAATATGCAATGATACACTATTCTAGGTAAAATAATATAAATGCATGAAAGTTGCAGATATTGCAACGATCATTATCTTTATGACATTAAAACGCTTACTCTGTAAAGGTCAGCAGATCCAGCAACCCGGGTGGCAAAACTTCCTTTCATACCAGAATCACCCTATAATACGCAAAAAGTATAAAGGAAAACGAACTGACAAACAGAAATGTTCACAAGTAAACTACAAGAACATTTTGTTTCTCCCATTAAGAAACATAATCGTGTTGCATGGAAGACAGCACACTACATCGTCATCTAACAGAAGCATAAAGGAAGAGCAAACCACATTCATGCAGTGATAAAAGAACAGGAAGTTAAAAAGAAAAATGAAGGCTAAAGAAGAGGTAAAAGTTTCATGAATTTGGATGCCAAGATAATTCTTTTAAAAGGATAAACAAAAAAATGACAAAATTCAGTAGAAGAGACAAAACTACAAGAATGTGATTGCAACTATTGAAGTTTTAGAACATTGGTGTTATAAACTAGTTTCAAGCAATACCTAGTAATTCCTAAAATAGTTTCTAATAATACCTAGTAATTCCATCAAAATCATCTCAAATCCATTTTAAACCTTTTCAAGCATATCAAACCATTTCAGGATAAGACACATTCATTCATCACTTTCAGTTAAAGTTTGAGTTGCTATCTTGCCGGTTCCTATATCCTGTGCTTGTTAAGCTATCCTTAATGTTAATAAGTTACGCAGAAATCAAAGTCAGTTTGCTTTCCCTCTGGCATCACCTTAATAAATTTTCTTATGTCATCACGGTACTTGCCATTCCATTCAGCCCATCTGAATAAAAAAAAAAAGCGTGGGTGAGGTAGAACCAGATACCAAAAGCATTACAAAATGTAAAAATGATAAAAAAGAAGAGCAAAATATCACTGTGTTTGTGTTTATCTATTTGATAATGCATCTTAAAGTAAATGCCTTTATTATCCAAAGATTCACAAAAAATAATAAACAAAAGTTACCTGTCCCAATTTGGAAAATTTCCAACCAGATAAAGGCCTCCACAGTCCCAAGGCTCTGCAATAATTTTACATCTTGACAGGATGGAATCTTTTGCAATTGCCTGGTTAATTAGACAATAACAAGTCATTGCATAAAATTCACTATTGTGACTATATATGCCAAAGACCACATGAATTCATTCGCGTATGGAGGCTCTATTTTGCCTGGAACAAAATAAGCATCCCATATGTAGTTCTAGGCAACTAAACAACACTTCAGCATTCTACAAGATTTAGAATATTTTTTTAACTTCTAATACAACAGCATGAAATAGTTCTTCCAGGTAGAGAAGCACGGACATCATTGTGAAGGTATGCTAGTAAAGGATACAGCGTATTGATTGTGTGTGCCCATTTGCAGTATGATCAACACACACAGAAAGAATTTATATAGATCCAAATTGGAAGAAATAAATTTTTAGTTAAACTTTGAATGCATGTTAAGAACCTATCACAGTCTTAAGGAAAGGTCTGGCCTTTTCCAATTAAAAAGCATTCTTCTTCTGCAATGTAACATTCCAATTTTTGGTCTTCATTGTTAAGTGAATTGACAGAATATCAATTAACTTCTGATTGTGTTCTCTGTTTCTTTTAATTGATAGACATCAGTAATGCATGTAACTGCACTATTTTGAGAAATATAATATCATATGTGAAAATATCTCACCCTAATAATTGGGGGAGCGTCAAGTGGAGAACCATCTGTTCCTCGGCAAAGTACACTGGCAAGGTCAAATCTAAATCCATCCACATGATATTCAATGGCCCTGCATTCAGTAAAAGAGAAGGATGAGGAGTAAATTATACACATATGCACAGGCACAGATGTAACAAAACATACACAATCCTAAATCGCTGAAGTTAAGGATCACCAAAGAATATAGGTTGACTTAAACCTAAGAGGCGATATCATTTGGCTATAAGATCAAGTTGACAAGTTTGGAGCAATACCCAAACAATAGAAAACTTCCAAACTATTATATGAAATTTTTTAATTCAAATGTCACAAAGACGAGATAATTTTTTCATTCTAATTTAGCACATACCAGTGTCTTAAGCTGTCTAGGATGAGCTCCATGACCACAGGATGATTACAGTTTAATGTGTTCCCTGGACAGAAACAAGAAACTGCAAGTGAAAGAGCCATAGATGCATGCAATAATTTCAAAATTCTTCACAGAAAATACATAATGAAAAGGCATTTGCTTGCTTGTTACTTTGAGCTTAACAATCATGTGAGCTTATTCCTGATTTCATCCAAACCAGCAAGAAATACCAAAAGTCCTAATAACCCTGTACTTATCTTAACCATATCACCTTTCAAGAAAATGTCATGTTCGCATGCTGCATTATAAAACCAAACAGGATTTGGATGGCCCAATGGAATTGAAAATTTTCAGTAACTTTTACAAAAAAAGTTCAGATGATCTTGTCAGTTCTAGTACTAAAATAGTCATTGGTCCTCAATATGAGAATCTATAGGGCCTTCAAATACAAGGAAAATATTGCAGCATATGGAAGAAAAAAGAAAGTCTTCTCCCTGTTAACTCTGTTTCAAACTGCACAGGGAAAAAAGAAAAAAAAAATAAGAGCTTCAATTTTCAATATTGGAAGTAAGCAGAAGCAGAGGTGACTTTTAAGTCAACTTATGCTTTTCTCCAAATTTGTAAAAGATAAAGAGTTCTGAACCCTCTGCAAAACCCCATTTAGCCAATGAGAGAACTTCAAGAAGTTCACCCAGAATCAGGTAATAAATTTTCCACGAACTACAGCCAGCAGCTATCATCTTGGCTACCTACTCACTAGTCTGCCGCTGCCACTATCACAAACAGCAACATTTTTCTTTCTCCCTGCTATGTTTCAAAAAGTTGATCATCATGGGATCTCTCAGAATTCTCATTGAACACGAAACAAATTACTAGCTTCTTAGTCTTAAACTGTCATGTTTGAGTATCCACTACTCTTGTGATATATCATAAATGAAGATATGTTGAGCGGTAATGGAGGCATAAAAAACTGGGTTCTCTAAACAGTCCTCTTGCTATAAGAAGAGAGCCAAAATTCACCTAGGAATAAAAAGTAACAGAAAAGGGAATAAAAAGTAATTGAGCACAAAGTTTATACCACATCCAGAGAAATTCAGCAACTGGCCATTATTGCTGAGGTCAACCATGTAATAAACCTGTAAATGGATAACAAGACATGTCACTGAGAAATGAAGAAATAGCTGAATAATAATGCATGAAATGCTATATAGAGAAACATTTAGATGTGCATATAATGAACTTTTCATGGTATAACCACCAATCAGATACTTCAGAGCATTCACTAAAGGCTCGTAATGAAATCATAGCTTGAGCAAAATATTACAAGGCTGACAAGTTTGAAGACAAATCAGGCTGCATTCCACAAGACTAAAAGAAAATTACACTAAAACCCAGAAAGACTCCACAAAAGTGAAGGTACTCCCAACATTGCAATTGTTAAAATATTCAAAACCAATCAACCAATTACTAAATATACTGAAATGGGTGTTTCTCAGGCCTGAACGATTCAAAAGCCTATAACGTTAGAAATTGTTGTTAGTCCATTACAACCCCAACAGCAAGAAACTGCAAAACAAAGAGTAAATCACCTTATTATCGATTCCGCGAAATGAAGTTGTAAAAGGATTTTTATCATCAGCCTCATTTGTATGGTTAAAGACTACATCCAAAATAACCTGTATACAGTAAAAAGCTTCAGAAAATTGCTTCAATAACTACTCAGGCTTCGTGTACATGTATGCTGGTGTGCATACATCACAGACTTGCCATATCAGAACAAGAATGAAATCATTGCTCCCAACTTTGAAGAATGTGGTCTTAAATTGATGACCAGATAACAATTTATTACCTCAATTCCGGCACCATGCAAGGCTTTAACCATTTCCTTGAACTCCTGAGATGCATTATGAGGTCCACCACCTCTACTAGCATACCGATTCATAGGAGCAAAGAAATTTATTGTTGAATAGCCCCATGTATTGATCTTAGAGAAAAGGCAGGAAAGAGAGAAGAAATAATAGTTCACATTAAATTCAGTACATCAAATTAGAGCACAAAAAACACAGGAAATAGGGAAGCTCGGCCGCAAAAGTACTCTGTCATAATATTGAATTTTGATTTAACATGTCTAAGGGCATGTTATCTTGAATCTGCTTAGAAATAGTGGTACAGAAACAGGAAAACGTTGTATATGGAACTCTCCAAAAAATTCATTAATTCAAATATACAGAACTTTGTTTAAAATCAGAAAAATAACAATTCATTAATTCAAATATGAACTTTGTTTAGAGACCTAAAAATAACATAAATAATAGGAAGGAAGGAAAAACAAAAAAGCAAAGCATTTCAAGGTTTCACAACAAAATGCAGAAATTGCAAAGAAAAGTCTCAAATTTTAAAAAGTTTTATTTTACCATGTGATCTCTGGGATTTGGGCGCCTCTGAAACTCAAATTCATCAAATTCAAACACAGGCAGCAGCTCCACTGCATTGACACCAAGCTCTAGAAGATGTGGGATCTTAATTGAATGAAAACTTATCGTCAGGAGAACAAGATAAGTGCAAGCAATCAAATACAACTAATATAGACTACACATGAGCATCAAGTCATGATTTTAAACCTAAGATTTATGCAGTTCTTGCTCTTAAGGGAGTGTTGCCACTCTTGGATATTGAACCTAAGATTCATCCTTACCTTTTAGAATAGCTCTTATGAGCATCACCGACAAAAGAAACTGAAAATGTAAAAAAGGATATCGAAGAGGCAAGAGACCTAGCGATATTGTAGCTGCAACATGATAACAGCTGACTATCTAAGTGATTACTGGAAATCATTATTAATAGGAAAGTCAAACATTGCATACAAAAGGATTTTCTAAATTTCCAGTTACTACACATCATCCAAATGCAATAAAAAGAAAAAAACTCACGTGGAAAATTTATAGTTGCTTTAAACTTCAAAGTGAAACATTATTGACTCTGGCAATGAATTGAGCTTCCAAATGTTATTCGTAGATTATTGCCTATTGAGTTCAACATTACCTTCTCAATTACGCCAAGGTAACTTCCACGTATGCTTGGATCCAAGCCACTGGATTTATCGACTGTAAACGCACGGACATTCATTTCATATATAACAAGATCTTTCTGCAAACACAGTAGAAAATTTATGAAAAAGAACAAATGGAGAGGAAATAAAAAAAAGACAAATGCAACTCTAACACAGGTGTGTCAAATTATCAACTGAATGTCGCAATAAATGCATGGAAGGCGCATAGAAGAAATAGCAAAAATCATTTAGTAACAGACTTATCCAGCATAAGAGAAGCAGCAAAATGAATTAGTAATTCACTCATTCAATATCAGTCAGAAAAAAGGGGTAGAAGAGCATGCAGTTGCTGAATTTCATTTTGTAGCAAAAATATACCATGGGAAACAAAAACACGATACATAATAGAAATGCAAGCAACATTTGGTACCTCTGGTATATTTGGAGGCTTGTAGTCATCACCCCAATCAAAAGGCAAGCTATCAAAATCATAAGTTCCATAAAATTTTGACAGCTTACGGCTGGCATCACCAAAAAATCGGCGACCTTCAACTAGCTTAGCATAAGGATCAATAAGCATGATGCTGCTATCAAATCGATGTCCTTGACGCCAATCTCGAGGACCATCTATCCTATAACCATAAAGCACGTCGTCCCGTGGTAAATCCTGCGCTTATAGAAATAATACAGATTTATGGAAGTGATAATTAATTGCAGGCATGGAAAAAAGCATGGATCAACTTGAAAATAACCGCTACTACTACCATTAAATTAAAGTGTTATGAGAAATAGGACAATATCACTACCTCAATGCATATGTGCCAAATGTCTCCCGTTTTATTAACTTTGGGATCCAAAGCCACCTCAATCATTCCACCATCCGTCCTTTCAGACTTTCCCCTACCAAAAAAAAGCATGAAGTTTGTCAGAACGCAACTAAGAGAAAAAACAAAGATCAGACGAGTCGATCAATATGGATTCGCAAGCCTGTAACTTTTTAAGCAATCAGGAAGGAAGGATGGATGGAAATATTACCTGTGAGGGAGTGATAAGCAAAGTGTAACAGCAGTGGCGTGCTGCGAAAATATAGCAAAATTGATCCCATTTTCAACTTGTGAAACACCAAATGGAAATGCTTGACCTGGGAATGTTTTAAATCCCAACTTTTGAGGTGCTTCTTCCTAGAATCACAGAGACAGAACAAACACTGATCTTACACACCTCGATAATCCAGAATATTATGTGAAAAACGATGATTAGTTCATTATACCTGCTCAAGCACACTTTCTTGAGCACGACGACCGTAAACATTAGGTGTTGTAGTGGTCTTGACTCCAGCCTTGCTGGAGAATCCTCGCCCACTGCTGCCGCCGCCGGATGATTGTTTACTGAATTTCAATCTAAAAGAACACATTGAAATGTTAATATATCTCTACTTGCACTAAAAATTAGCGGTAGAGGAGGGAGATTTCTGACCCCACATCGAGAACACGAGAAGAGCCGATACTGTTGTTGTTGTTGTTGTTTGAGAAATGTGAGACAGAGAGAAGTATGCTGTCAGCAATTTTGGAATCACAGAGGAGCGGAAGTGATTGATGAAGCATATCTGCGAGCTACCTCTTCTTTTCAGCTTCAGCAGCAGCAGCAGCAGCAGCTATCTCCCAGAATCAAAGGATTCGAATTTTATTTATATATTTATATTAGTGGAGAATGGAAAAGGGGGGGACTTTCTAATATCACTCTTGTCGGTGGGGAGGCGGCTTTCTATTATCATTATATCTCGAGAGAAAGGAAGGGAAGGAGTCATGTCTGCCACGTGATTGGTATCGTTGGAGTGCAGTCGCTTCATGTCTTTACACGTGGTTGTCGCCATTTCCAAGGCGTCATTAAGAATCATTGCTTTTGTCCATGGATGGGATCCTTGTAGCTTATTAGATTTGTTGCCTAAAATATCTTGTGGAGAAATCGCAGGAACTTTTGGATCCATTTGCAGGTCTAGTTTTTGCTTTCTTGGTAGGCTCTTTTGTGGCACCACGTCAACGTTCGGTGAAATTAACTCTGTTTATTTCTTCTAGTCAAATACCAGGTAGGATTAACAGCTACACTGCAGGCTAATTTATAACCTGAGAAAAGAAGATTCCAGTATCATGAACCCCGTCACGCTTGCCTTTTTTTTTTTCATAAAAAACAATATCTAAGGATAAAAAACCCGTTTCAAAAAAAAAAACAAATGATTGATGTTATAGCTCCGATTTAATAAGTTCATTTTATTTTAATTAAAAAAAAAATACAACGACAATTAAAGTACAATAAAAATTTAAAATAACCTTGAAAAAAAACATTAAAAGCATATAATTGAATAAAAATTACACAAAAAATACTTTATTTAAGTTAACCCAGATAGTATGATAAACACGTAATCCGGGTGGTAAGGGAGAGCTAACTCGAATTAACCTGAAAAACCATGACAAAGGTTATGAGTTCAGAATAACCCGATAAATAATTTTTTTAACTCATGACCCGGATCATTAGATCTGAAATACCTTAAATTAAAAAACTAAAAAAATTAGTCCTCGACTAATTAAAAAAAATACATTACAAGAATAAATTACAATAAAAGATCTAAAATAAAAAATAACAATTAAAAGAATGAGGATGAAAATTAGAATGAAAAATAAATTAAAGGGTAAGAATAATTTTTTTATTAGATGGTTATATTGAAAAGAAAAAAATTAAACAAAATGATAAAAAAATCAAAAAATAGGTACCAAAATATAAGAAATAAAACATTATAAACCTAAATTGAATTATAAAATTGAAAATCATCAAAATTTTGATAAGAAGACCAAAGAAAAAAATTAGAAACCAGAAGAAGAATGACCAAATTGAAAAGCATTATATATGACAAATTAGAATTGAAAGATTAAATTAAAAACATATAAAATTTTAATAAAAAGCTCAAGGATAAAAATAAATAAATAAAAAACTAAATCTTAAAAACCAAAAACAATGAGGACTGATGTCTATTTTTTAGGGCATGAAAAAGAAAAAAGAAAAGTTCACTAGTAAGAAATTAACCAACGCTAATTAACATGCACTTTTTTAGAAGAAAAAGGACATGGTGATGAATCAAGTAAAATGACAGAATGGCATGGCATTTTTCACCATTAAAAAACATCGCACACACCAGTCAAAGTGTGCAAATATTTTCCACATGCCAACAAATTTTGAAATTTAAATAATATTTGATAAATATAAAAGGCTGATAATACCCTTGATTACTCTGATAATTACAAAGAAATATATTGGTAAAAAGACCTAAAAATTCTTAACCCCATGTTGTAATGTTTTTTATCCCAACAACATATCTATCGATTTTTTGTCTATAGATAAAAGAAAAAACCTTGATAACTTTTCCTGTAAGTTTTAATATTTTTTATTTAAGAGATGATTAGGTTATTTTATTACAAAAACAAATATAAAAAATACAATTATACCTCTCCAAATAATCTTTTAATAACTAATGCACATTATAAAAATATAAAAATTCTTCTTACTCAAAGGCAAATGGCTTTTCATGAAAGGCATAGATGTCATTTTAGTATTGCATGCATGTATATATATATGGCAACGATGTTTTTGCTTTTAACTTTAGCTTTTTATTTTTTAAGTTTTTTTATCATAAAATTTTTTAATTAAAAACTCAAAAAATGATGATTGTATTTTATATAAAAAAATTAAAAACATATATTATAAATCATACAGAAAGTTGTTAAACTAATTAAAAACTAAAGCGGAAAGTTGATCTTCATAATAATAATAATAAAAATAATAATAAAATAGATGCAAATATCAATATTTAAATGGAAATTAAGTTCTTCCATGTATGATATTTTTCAATCTAATATCCAAAATTACTGGCTTAAAAAAATTACATGACTTGGTGTCCTTTTATATTGTTTACCTCATTATTTTTTTTAAACTTTATCATTTAATATTAATTTTTTAAAATAAAAAATATTCATTCAGGTTTTTTAAAAACCTTTTAAATAAACCAACATATTGAATTAGCTTTTATATTTTTTATTGGAAATTTATGCAAGACAAAGATACAAGATAAGGAATTTAAAGACTTATCTTCTTACTTGAGTTTATATCATTACAAATAAAATCTCCATGCTCTTCATGATTTTTTTTTTTATTTTTAAAAATATAGTTCAGCCACGAATCACTGGCAAATAACCTAGTTTTCAATATATAAAACGTTATCCCTTTAATTTTTAAAGGGACATTGCGACCGAGAGTACACAAAAGAGGCGCTACGCCTTAAGAGCAAAGAGCCCAGATGATAGGCCCAATAAAGTCAGCCCATGTATGAGTAAAACATAGGCCCTATCCAGTCAGCCCAGCCTAGATTTAAACATCCGCCCTATCCAGTCTGCTGCTAAACTATAACATTAAAAATTACAATCCGTCTGTTAAGGGCAGCTCCATGTCTGGGCAAGAACACGCGGGACCCATTCTATAGTAAGAGAATGAGATTTAATAACACCAGAGATTTTTATGGTAACATTTTTTTTTGTAAAAATACTCTGTGATTATAATTTGGATAATTGGATTTTTATGATTTCGTTCATCAGGTAGTGGTGGTCCCTTCATCTATAATCAAATCAATTCTTATTATAGTATTTGCTAATAAGTTTGTGATAAAAAAAATCCATTTTTTATTTGTTTCTTGGATTTTTAAAATATATAATAGATGATTTTGCTAATGTCAATATTTTTCTTTGCTAGTGCTAACAAAAAATAAAAATAAAAATTCCAGTAATAAACAGAAAAAAAAAGAAATTGGCAACTTTTTTTCTTGGTTTTTTATAATATTTTATTGTTTTTTCTAATTTTTATTTTTTTAAAAAAATTGAAACCAATAGAAATCTAATATCCCCCGTGCCTTTTTAAAAAGTTATAATCAATGAAAAATTTAATTAATTATAAACTAAACTCGTTTTCTAACTTGTGCTGTGAGTTGGATAAAAAAATTTAATTATGAAAAAAAATGTTTATGCTCTAAGAAACTATTATTATTAAACCTGATTTAATGTATTAATCTTAAATTTTTCCGACTTGATTTTTTATCTAATCCTGGTTTAAAATTAATCTCATAAGAATTAAAGTTTTCTTGGGCCCTTTCTGTACCAAAGGAAACAGAGAGAGGGGGAGAGAGAGATCAGTTTCGTAAAAGCAGCAGTCGGGCAACGCTAAGTCAGTGTGTTTGTGTCAAAAGCAGACTGGCACATGCATACCTTCAGTTGAAATCCTCCTGGAACGCTAAACAAATATCCTTCCCTTTTACCACAGCACAATCCTCAAAATAACCAAACAGGCGCCAACTTTAGAATTTTGAAAAATAATGGCAGCATTTTTTTCTCACACAAGAGTTGATGCAAGTGGTATCAACTTTAGTTTGGCTTATCATATGAAAAAAGTTACGTAATTACAATATTGCGTTCAGGGAAGCACATGTCCAGTATAACATGATAATTCCTCACTACAGTTTCGAGATAAAAATTCATCAGACTCTGCTGTATGCTGTCTCCTTTACATGTTTAAGAAATCTTATATGCAGTAACAAAAAAAAAATGGAATCAAAATTATATGCAGTTTATGGGAGAAGGTTTTGTATTTTTGACATTCAGGAAACATCAATGTGCTGCATTTTCCCCCAATATCATGTGAAAAAATAAGTTTGTTTCTTGGTGGGGAATAAACATCAGGCATCAAATCGAGACACATCTGCTCTAAAAACCATCATTCTTCTCTTTTTACGGTACGGATTAACAGGGTGTAACCAGTTCAGCCTTAAACTAATACGACCTGCATTTACACCAGGAAATTTTGTAAGGAACGAATGGATCTTTAGTTGGGGAGGGGGGGTTTCCTGAATAGGATGAACATCTTAATGAGACAAAAAGGCATAGAGATTGAAGGAGTTGAAAAATAAAATAAAGTCTACGCGTTCCTTAGTCAGAGATGGAAGCTGGGAAGATATGAAAAACAAAATAAGTATCAGTGGCATGGCTTAGAGATGAAAGCAATCCACATTTAATATTTCAGTAAAAGGGCCTAAAAATATAAAGCCTCTCTTAAGATTGTAAAAAAAACCCAACTAGGTGATGCTAAATCAGATGTCTTGACCTAATTTAAACATAATGATTAAGGTTTAAGCAGTATAAATCTTTCGCCGCCAGCAATTGTTTTTCTAGTTGCCTATTTCATTAAAACAATTTTGCTCTTTAAGGCATCATAGCCAATGTCCCAAACACTGGTCGCTTTTCTGTTATATGGGATTTTTATTATATTAGCTTTAAAAAATTAGTCAAACAACTGCCCATCTCAAATTGCACTAAATGCAGTCAAGTCCAAGAAAAAAATGCAAGATGAAACAAAATGGTTTCTCACCCATGAGATTTCATTTACAAGTTTAAATAAAACCAGCACATAAAAAGAGAGAGAGAGACATAAGCACACAGACAGAGAATGAACTTCAAACCTCTTGTAACATTGTTTTCAAATATATATAGTGAATGCCTATATTCAGTATCCTTAGTCCATAGTAAAATAAGCAAAAAAAATAAAAAAAACGAAATAATAAAACATCTCAAGTTTGTGATCTCTGACCTAAATTGCATCAGGAAAAGTGAAATTTTAGCCTGCCCCTGAGTTTTTCTTTTCACACGTTCTTACTCATAAAAAGAACATAAAGCACTTCCCAGGGAATAACTAACATTGTTGAAATCTAACCAATTACTATAGCAAAAGGAAAAGTTTGCATTTACCTCACGCACAACAAGCAACCTCAAAGGTGAAACAGGTGAACCAGGCATCAGAATAAAGCTGGTGTAATGTTCGTCAACTGCCATTTGTTGATAGATTGGCAGATACTTGTGTCTACCCCCATCAAGCAAAATGAAGGCCTATTTAATTGAAGTAGAAGCTGAGGCTGCCGCAGCTTCAGCTATTAAGGAAACCGGTTGACGAGCCTGCAGGCAAGCACCTATGTCGAAGGGATGCAGTTCAGAACCATCAAAAATTAGATTCACACCAGGAAGAATTACTTCTCTACTATCAGCTTCATCAGGATCAGCTTTTGTAGATTTCACCATTGGGGTTTCTTCAATGGGCCTTGTGGCAGCCTCATATACTGGAGTTAGAGCATATGATCTGCAATATTATTGGACAATTATAATATTTAGGTTCTTAAATTGCACGATGTTACAGCAAAGTACATTTGCAAATCATTCATCAAGATGAGCAAACTAGAGAAATAAAGACAGCAAGTTCTATATTATGACCTCTTTTTTCATAGGTAATCCCACTTGCCACCAATTTTATGCATATATAGACATAATCGCGTGCTAAAGTTTTTTAAAAAATGACATCAATAAAAAATTAAGAGTTTATATCAGAGAACTATATCAGCAAATGCTAATACAGAGAGCAATTCATATGGCATATTAGAGGAAGCAAACTAACACAGACAAACAATAAGAGAGATCCAACAGACCTTAAAATGCTACCATCAAAACTTAGGACTTCAGTTCGGCATCGTTGTCGATTGGCAAGTTTTAGTCTCTGATGCTCACTCAAGGCTCCCGAAATGGGAGAAGATGGATCCACTAGGGGATTCCATCTTCCACTGGCATAGTTCATGAGTTGCCGAGGTGACTCCTTTGATTGCTCTTTCTGGTACAGAAGTTTTGCAGCAGGACCTGTTGCCTGGTACTCTGCACAGACATCACGCAACCTTTTTCGTAAGCCTTGCATGGCCTCATAGTGTTCAGTAAGTGTATCTGATTGAAGCAATTCTGATGCAACAACCCTTTTACATATATTGTTGCTTAATTTTGGACTAAAAAGGGGGATTCCAAATTCCACACTTAGTGGAACCCATTCATATTTTTTATCACTAGGTGCAAAGTGGTCTGATTCTCTTTCACTGAAAAGCTTTAACAGGCGAATGTAACCAATAGTTGGTAATTCCATCGTGTGTGTTAGATTGGTTAACAAAGTGTTCAATTTCAAACTTTCCTCTTCACAGAGACCCAGTTCATTCCCCACACAAACAATGGAACCATCTGAGTTGTTGAGGGGCAATGGTACATCCACAGTAATGACCCTTCCTGATTCATCAAGGTCATACTTACTGAGAGGCTGCACCAGGACAGCTGAGTATTTAAGAAGTGAATTTAGACAATGTAAAAGTATACTTCCCTTGACCAAATTTCCCTCAAACTTGCCTCCCAACCCTCCAATTGTTGAACCATCCCAAGACCATATAAGGGCTTTCTCACAGCCAGCCAATGGTGCAGGAAGCAAACGTAAAGATTGCCCTTTCATCAAAACAACTGACAAAGGCCCCCTACCCACAGTTGAATAAAGCACCAACTTCATCCATGGAGTCAAGGATGAATGCGAAGGAGGACCAAAGTGGATCGGACCTTTTGGCCCAGGAAGAACTGCTGAATGAGGGAGAGGAACTATAGACACAACAATATCATAGTCCCGGAGAAATAATGAGTCTAAAGTTGATGGTGCTAGAGCAGCCAAACTTTCACAGCGGAGAATATCCACACGATAATCCCTTCTCCTCTTTAAAGTTCCTTCTCCAACATCAGACCCTCCAAATGGAATAAGTTTATCATCATTCTGGACATCTTGATCTGATTTGGAGACCTCAGTTGATGAATTTATGTCTTCAGATAAAATAACAGAAGTGGTGTCATCATCAGTACTTCCAGAAACAAGGTTAGCCAAAACAGAACCAGCTTCAGGGGTAATTGAATTCATGGAATCATCATTGTCTATTTTCACTTCATCAGCCCCAATATTTTCTGAATTTTCAGACACAGCGACATCGGCTATCAAAGACGTAGCCTCATCAATGCTTGAAGCTGCTGTGCCCATTTTATTGCAAGCTTCCTCCACTTTTACATCAGCAGCAACCCCACCTGATAGGAGGCATTCCAGGACACAACGGAGGCTAAAGGCATGATTTGCAAATTCCTGCAATTCACCCTCGAACTTTGCTCCTTCTAAGGTACTCAGATCCTTGCAGAGATCTGCAATGCTAGCATGACCCAACTTCCCTGCTTCATATAAGGTTACAGCATGGGATTTTAAACCTGCAAAACATAAGAAGAAATCTTCATGAATTGAAACAACGAAAAAAGGAATATAGCAATGTTGGAAAGATGAAATGGATGAAATTCACATCAAGCTCTTTCACGTGTGATAAACTAGTTATATTTCTGCTTGGGGAATAAAATAACCATGATATGCCTCATGTTCATGTCTCCATTAGTACCATTAGGCTACAAAATTTTCTGACATGCGACTAGCCAATAGAATAATTGGGCTGCATGATGGATCAATTATCTCCATGGTATTATGGAAAAGACAGAGAATGCAGTGTCCTGACTAGCAAAATCCCAGTATATGGATTACAAAGAATAATATGCTCGTCAAGCTAATCTCTCAGTCCAAAGGTTCTTTAGACTCTGCCAGCATCAAGTCATGTGTGCTTTCTCAAACATGTTCTACAGTGGCTAAGACATTTCAAGTTAAAACCCAACTATTAAAAACATCCCAAAGGAAACTACAATAAAAAATTACATGTCAGTGATCACTGTCTTTAAGCAATATTCTTTACACCATGGCATTAAAATCTCAGATGGAAAATAACAAATCTAGTCATACAAGGAGAAGCATCTAAATGCCAATTCAACAATCCAATAAAGACCTTAAACGACCAACACCAGGAATCATCCATTGCAAAATGTTAAATAATATCTAAATCCAACAGAAAAATTGTTAGGGTGATAATTTTCAATGTGAATGCTTATATTTATAAATCAAACAGTTTCCAATATATTTTCCTGTATTTATAAAATCCAGCAATGAAAGACAAATCAGGGTGATTACTTAAGGAAGAATGATGAAAGAAAAATATGTTGAAATATTCAGGGTCACTCCTCCAAAGTTCCAAGAAGAAATTGATGATGGCCATGGAGGAGGTTTGTCAGAATTTTTGTATTTTGCTAAATTTAAAATTAGTGCCCCCTCCCATGACATCTGATTCAATCACTTTCTCAATAAATGGTCAAGCCAATGTCTCACACAAAAAGGAATGGCTATGCTTCCGATCATTCAAGTGCAAAGTTCATAGCTTTAGAGGCTCTGCATTTCAGCTCCCGTGAAACATTAATAACAGTATTTATGAATCCTGACTACATGGTTGGTACATAATCTTATTCTCACTTATCTTCAACACAAAAAGAAAAGGGACAAGAATATGGACAAAGATGAAGAAAAAAACCTGGTGAAACAGACCCCATCATGAGATAAGATGTTATATTAGCATCAACAATAAAAGCAACTTGAGTGTGGTTGGAACGTGGTCCGGAGTGTTCTGTCACTGTAAGATCTCCATGCTGACTAGAATCACTGTCGTTGAACATGTTTGCTGAGCGTATACTAGCATGAAAAGCATCTTCCTCGTCACCAAGAGTGATTTTAGGAGTCCCGGGTATGCTTGTTTCTTGAAGAATGGATCCTGGATCAATCAATTTCTCTGCCCATCCTAATCTACAAGCAAATGATGCAGCCGCCTGCAGCTGAGACAGGTCAGCCTGCAATGTTGATGCCAGTTCAGCAACAGTAGCATTCTCACTTGAAACAACAAAGACTGCATATAGTAACCTGGATAATTTAATTATAGGCATTAAGATCTTAGTTTGCCACTAGTAAATTGCAAAAACTGAAAAACATCTAACTGCCTTACTCTTCAGTAGGATCTTCATAGGACTGCTCCCTGTTGGAAACAAACCCTTCAAGCCTGGAAACTGAACCATCAAAAAAAGTATCAAACTGACTCCAGAAATCAAACAGGATGAGTAATCTTATAAAAGACTTTCTCAAATCAACATATCTTATTATTAAACCATCAGATATAAAAAATGTTTAGAAATTACAAAAAAAAAGGAAGTCTGAAACAATTTCCAAAATTAGTTTCAGGCTCCAAACCAAACAGAAAGGCATGGTCAAGTATGGATATATACCATTATTATGCATATTTTACAAAAAAGCTAGAGGGATCAATATAGGATACTGCTGGAATTAATATGTTGCAATGTGAAAAAAAAAAAAGAACGAAAGAAAGAATTTGGCTGATATTCTAGGCAATTTAAACTAAGTCAACTTAGGATTTGAATTGTGGGGTCTTTGTGATAGAGTTGAGACAAAGATTTTTTTGATTTTGGCAACTTATGGTTTTGTTTTGTGGAACACCTGTGCTATATTGATGCAGCGGAACATACTATGGTATTACAAGTTTTCTTCATCTTTGTCCTTGTTGACAGAGTTTCAGCAAGTTACTTTATAACACAGCATCAGCCATCCATCACCGAACTATCATTTTCCTGTCAAAGGAAATAGAAGGAAATACCTATACCTACACATTTAATGCCAGCAGATTCTTTGCCTATTTATTCTTTCCTTTATTGGGATATACTAGCTGTAGGTTAGCTATTTCCTTTGACATTTCCTACCACATTCTACAAACCTATTTTTCTAGTATATGAATCTAAAATCCCCAACTCGTTAAACACATTGCAGCCACACACAAAATGATTCATAACCACTGAAATAGCAACAACACAACCAGAAACTCAGGACGTCATTTAGTAAGATGTGATCTGATTTTATACAGTTAATTCTCCTGTCAAGTCATAGACATTCAAATCATTGAGCTCATTTTTTTTCCTAAGGAGGAAGGGGGCACATAACAGATAACTCTCAAGCATTCATCAGACAATGTCAGAATGGAAAGAAATTCCAGACTGGCGTAGTGTTTCATAAAGAAATGTGCAGTGCAAGAAGTCATAATAAATGATATAGAGACACATTCATACAAAATGTACATGAGCCAGCAACATACTCAAATACAGACTTTCTAGTAAGATGGATAAATTAATGCTTTTAACAAACTGGAAAACATGGTTAAGCTTACTGACCTGACTTGGCAACAATTAAAAAACAAATAACTTACCTTTAAAACGATCATCGGGGTAGACAGGGACATCAAAGTAAATTAATCCTCGTTGGTACAGGCCTTTTACAACATCAGGATCAAAGAGGATAAATGCATTAGCCTCCTCCTTGCAAATTTTATCAATTGTAGCCGTCTCTTCTTCAGAAAGTTTCTGAAAAGGTCAGGAAAAGGATTTGTTGCCATCAGCAACACAAGGCTCGACTATTGAGCAGCCAAATGCAAACAGGGCTTCTAAAGGAAACCTAAATACATCTGGTTGTCTCATATGAAGCGTGTGTTTGATAGTGGTGCAAAATGCTTTCCAAAAGTACTTTTCACTTGAAAATGCATTAAAATGATATTTGTTTTAGATTTTTTTTTCATTTTTGATATCAACACATCAAAACTATCGGAAAACACTAAAAAAACATCAATTTGATGCTTTTTCAAGCCAATCGCACTTTTGAAACGTGCCCGAATGCAGTTTCAAAAGCAAAAACAAATAGTGCTGAAATCATAGACAAAACAAAAAAGCGAAGGAGTGATTTTGTGCAAGCACTTTTCAGATTTAGAAGGATCTCACCTTAAATTCTTCCAAGGTAAAATTGACAAGGCACACTCCCCACCATGGTTCAATTGCAAAGTCCACAGGTTGTGTGGGTAGGAGTTCTTTTGCAATTGACTTGTTCAGCTTCCACATAATTTTCTAAATAGCTCCAGATGAGTAAATGATGGGTAAGAAAGCAGTTTGTTCCATTGAAAATGATGATAACAATGAGCTCAACCTAAGGTCCAAACATACATCCATGTGAATATCTAAACATATGAGCAATCCAATCCAGTACCTTAGATCTGCATTTGTTCATGATATCAATAAATTCATTTCTTCCTATTCCTGTAAGACGCAAGGCATCTGCAGCACTAAAATTTGGGATGCTGTCATAAGGTTGCTCTGTAAACAAAGGGATTGATATGCAAAGTCTGATCAACAATAAGATATAATGGCTACATAATTGAGCAACATATTCAGTTTTGATTGAAGAAATATCTTCTTACCATTTCTCATGACCTCAAATATCATATCACAGTAATATCTGAAAGGTGATAACCGCATTACACGGCAAACATATTCTGCAAGGTGATAGGGAAATAGCTGCAAGCAATGAAGTCAATTAGTAATATACAGAGAAACATAAAAGAAATGATACTTACTCTACAAGGTGAAAAGAAAGGTGGTTATATTGGAAACCAAAACATGAAATTCAGTTTACAGCAACATTACACAAGTAGGATTCCAGAAGCACAAAAACTATTCTAAACGGTGCGACCCATATTCATGTGGTGAAGATAGTTTAAAAATTTCTATACAGCACGCACCGCCAGATTCTTTCGCAAGTAGCGCATCATGTCTTCATAATATTCACCTTCTTTGCATACTTTGCGAGCAAAACATGTATTCCATTGGAGTCTTTTCTTAATACAATGTTCGATAACCCTGCATGTAGTCCTCAAACAAATTAGATTGTGAAGAAAGGAAAGAAGAAGAAAAACAAATCGAAGGGGACAAGAGAAGAGGAGTGAAAGTAAAAAACCAGAAGTCCACAATTTAAGAGCGCCAATATCAGTTCCAACTTCCAATCACAAAGGCAACTATTCAGTCCTCAAACCTCACTTATTTACATAATTCAAACCCTAAACCTCCATAGCAAGTAAGAAGCAACCAAGTCTAACCTTCTATGCCATTCCTCTTTGGAATTAAGAGTGGCTTGAAGCCTTTTTGGGAGATTCTCCCATGGGCATTCCTCCTTTATCGCTTTCAAAATCAGCTGCTCCTCGATTGTCACCGGAGCGCGCTGCATATTGCCAAATCACTCGATCTGACCCCTGCAAATAAGACAATCGAGCATAACAAACAGATTTGCGTCTAGAATACAAGAAGTGCCTCAAAAATCACACTCGTCAACCATCAAAGCCAACATGAGCTGTATGCATACAGGCAAACAAACAAATTTGACATGCGCATTTCTTAGTTCAAGAAAGCTACGTTGATTAATTGCAGTAAAACGACGAGTAAACAAATTGGATTAAATTTAGATCAACACGAGTCAGTGTATATAAACTTTATTAAATGGCAAGATAAATCAAAGTCTTATACGTTGAGACTTGAGAGAGAGTTTGGAAGTCTAGAGAGGCAGTGAGTGAATGAATAAATATGTGGATCTAATAACGAAACCTGGAGAGAAGAAGAAGAACGAAAGAGAGTCTGCGGTACCTGAGATCGTAATTTGGATGATAACCGCGTAGGAGATCTAGGAAAAATAAGAATTGGAGAGGTTCACGTTGAAAATTGACAAGTTAGCATGGCTAGCTGTGGCTGCCTGTGTCCATCCGTCCATCATGACTGTCTTCTGCTAATAACAGACAGACGTGCCTGACGGCCCTGACCCGTTTCATTATTTTCTGAACGTGAGACCCAATCCTATTTTACTGGACTGGGGTGATATTTCGCATCACATATATATTTTTTAAAATTATATTTTTATATTTTTAGATTATTTAATATGTTAATAATATATATATATATATATATTAATTTAATATATTTTTAAATAAAAAATAATTTCTAGCATTCTTTCAAACATTAACTTAATTCTACATTAGTTTCTTAAATTTAAAACCAATCGGGTAGCACTTCACCTCACATTCATTCTATTGACACAAATTATTTAATAACTAGATAGGTGACATGTAATGGGTGAAGCCTGTATGGTGGTTCTATATGGTTTGATGTATATTTATTTGTTTTTTTTTCTTTCATTCACCTTAATTTGTGTATTGTTCCTCGAAAAAAATCACGTCATCCTTTGATATCTTTCTCCTTTGAATTTATTTCTCTTCTCTTAATTATAATTTTTAAATTTTAAAAAATATTATAGTTTGAAAAATATTTCATATTTTATTTCTCTTTTTTTTTATTTTTCTAGGTGGTTCATAAAATGATTTCTTTTTGCGATTTCATCTTCCTTTATTTTTTATCTTTAAGGTTCAATTTTTATTCTTTTAATTGCTAATTTTATATTTTGACAAGTTTTTTAGATTATTATTTTTTTAATTATATCCTTCAATGTTAAATTAGTATGTGATTAACCCTTTTTATTAAGCCTAAATATGAGATTTCATGGGTTGTGATTTTCTTTTTTACAATCATTTTTCAACATTAACTTGGTAGAGAATTGACCTTCTCAATTAAGTTCAAGCATGAGATTCCACGAGTTGCAATTTTAAATTATTAACTCAAATTTAGGAGATTGACTCAAGTTTTTTTTATTTTTCATACTATTAAATTAAGGTTGCTTTATACACACGTACGCGGCCATTATTAAATTAATTAAACTTATCTTTTGCTTTATTTCATGTTATTTTGGAATATTATTATAGTGTTACCTTGATACTTTTCTTCTTGCATTTAGAAATATTTTCCTCAGCTTGCGTTGTTGTGCTAATC
Organism: Populus nigra; assembly: GCF_951802175.1. Taxonomy (NCBI): domain Eukaryota; kingdom Viridiplantae; phylum Streptophyta; class Magnoliopsida; order Malpighiales; family Salicaceae; genus Populus; species Populus nigra. The sequence goes on along the minus strand of NC_084855.1, from coordinate 7,376,923 downwards.
GTCAATGTAAGTTTACCAGAGTCATTTTTTTTTGTTTTACAAGCTTTCGATCTTCAATATATGATAATTGGGTTTTTTAATTAATTTTAGTATGAGTTTCATTGTTTTTCAGGTCAGTTTGATATGTCGACATCTTAATAATTTTTTTAAAAAATATTTTATTCAATATGTCACTGATTAAGTATTTTAAAAATATTTTCGGCAAACATGCATTGAATTTTTTTACTTTTTATTTTTTTTATAAATTTTATAATATATAAAAAATCTAACTTGTTATTTATCACGGGTCAAAAAACTAGTCCACACCGAAGCATTAGAGGGGAATGTCTCTCTCAAATTTGAATGATCCTACGATCAAAATACAGAACGAGAAAGCCATCCGAGGGGAATATACTGGGTTCTCTTAGCATGGCTTTTTAGCAATAGGTTGGGCCTAATTAAAAAACATTTCCAAGACCCCAGCCTGCAAGACATCCGAATTCGACGGGCTAAACCTGGGTCCATCCTTTTCTAGGTCACAACATTTTCTTTACCTAAAATATTTTTGACCCACTAGTCCCATATTCTGTGGCTGTTAAGAAACGTGTTTAAAATTGTTTTTTAAAATTATTTTTATTTAAAAATATATTATAATAATATTATTTTATTTTTAAAATTTATTTTTGTTTTAACACATTAAAATAATTAATTCAAAATTAATAATTTGTTTTTCAAAAATTAAAAAAGACCTGTATCGGAAACGAAACACATAACAGAAATATAACAAAAGAAAGACAGCTTACGGGCACAGCCGCCGAGGCAGAGGTGGGTTTTGCTCTGTGGCGCACAACATTCCTCTACCACACTTTCACTTCCTCCCCTCCTCCATCAAGCTGCCGCTGCTTCTTTCAATCACTGTTTTCGCACTCTCTCCCTGTGAAACCTGCAGACGAACAATCTTTCAATGGCGCTTCGTTTCGAGGTTTGACTCTAATTTTCATGTGCCGCCTTTCCCTATAATTTCTTCTTATTCATCACACGCCATCACAATGTGAATGAACTAGTGCTCTCCCAAGCTTGAAGGAATAAGTCTCCCAAGTACTTATCTGGTGTTTTTATTATATCGAAGGATACATCATGCTTTTTTACTTCACTTAAAAATTGATCAAGAATGAAAACCAGTTTTAACGAGAGAATGTTTAACCTGGAAAGATTTTTGTTTTTTTCTCTGCATATTTCACGTGCCTTTTTTTCTTTCCTTTTTTGGATATCAAGTTAGAATAAAATGTTTATTATTTTACTCTCAGGGTGGGATTTAAATGCTAGATTTGATATTTATTTTGTACTATTCTCTCTCTCTCTCTCTCTCTCAGGTTCTTGGGAGGTTTAATCGTGCTCGCGCTGCTCGTCTGACGCTTCCTCACTTTGTATGCCAGACTCCTCTGTTTATGCCTGTGGGCACACAAGGTGAGACTTCCTTTATCTATCTTTAATGTTCTGATTGTGTTTTAAATTCCATGGCATTTAGAACACACTGGTGATCTACCTGGTTGCAGGGACAATTAAAGGTTTGACCACTAACCAGCTTGAAGAAATTGGCTGTCAAATAATTCTGGGAAATACATATCATTTGGCGCTTCGTCCTACGTCCGAGCTTATTGATGAATTAGGGGGTCTTCATAAATTTATGAACTGGCCTAGAGCTATGCTTACAGACTCCGGTGGCTTCCAGATGGTTTGTTTATCAATTATAAGATCATGTTGAGTGGACACTATGATTTTTTTTGTTTGTTGTGGTATCTGCCATACCGTAGACCATACATGAGCTTAGGATTCTTTCATCTGAAAATATTTACCACAGAGTTTGAATCAAAGTGTATCTGTTTCATGTTATTGAGTTGTAGCTTTTTGGTGCTTGCTTTATTAAGTTGTAGCTTTTTGGTGCTCGCTTCTTTCTCAGTTGGTTCGGTGCAGCAGTTTTATGGGTTAACTAACATGTATGAATTTTCAGGTATCCTTATTGCATTTAGCAGATATCACTGAAAAGGGCGTTACGTTTCAGGTTTGTACTTGTTCTTCGATAAAAAAGTGAAATTTGGTTAATCTGGTTTGTTAACTATGATGATTTGCTTTGATGAAATACTGGAAATGATATTCACTCACCACTGCTTGTGTTTAAGGATCGAACTCAATGACTTTCCCTCTCTGCAGATAATATGCTTGATTGATTAAATTTATAGTTTAAACCTACAAATGTGACTGTGCCATTATATATAAGAATTTTTAGATTATGTGGTCAAATGTTTGGTATGATAATTTCTAAAATGCGAAACACACTCTTGGGACACATCGAGAGTTGATCTTCTGCATCAAATACTCCTCCCTGTTCTCATGTCTGTCCCATCTTGTTTTACCCACTCATGTTCAAATTATAAATGTGCATGCATAATCAATTTGATAAACAGTTATGTTTTCTTTTATAACTTCTATTTTTTCTTATTGTTGCTTTTATTCTACACAATAACTGGAGTACACTGCTGTTTTGGTGTTGTTTAACCAAGGCTTCATTTTCTTAGTTCAGTCACCAGTTGATGGAAAGCCTATGCTTCTAACACCTGAGGAATCGATTCAAATCCAAGTAAGAACTCTTCTTTTTATTTTTTCCTCATGTTCCCAGCTGTTTAATATCATTCAATCCATTTCTAAGTTTTTCAATACTCTATCTTATGCTTCTTTTACTTTTCTTATCGGTTTTTTTTTTTTTTTTTGCAGAACAGAATTGGAGCAGATATTATTATGGCTCTTGACGATGTAGTAAAAACCACCATTACTGGTCCACGGATTGAGGAGGCCATGTATCGCACTCTTCGATGGATAGACAGATGTATAGCAGGTAATTTCATCTAATGCTAAATGCCACTAAAGAAATTTGGATGCAAACTAAAATGAACCATATGTCTAATTTGGCATCTCATTAACTCAAGCTTAAACCAAACGTTCTCTGCAATACAAGTATGACCAACCTATGGTTGTTTTGTTGGAAGAGAGTCAACCTTATTTTAACTTCCAAGTTAGTTTAACTAGTCAAAGATGCTCTTTTTAAAGGGTTAGTTTAACAATCTTGAATTTATTAGATTATAGTGCCAAGTCCTTTGATTGGTAAAAGTGAAAATGAGATTTAAACTGTAACATCCCACATCGAGAGAAAAGTGTCCAAAGCTAGGGTATATTAAGGCAGTTGATACCTAACCTTGTAGGACACGTTTCGGGGCCTGTGGGCAGCCAGGAACAAAACCATGAGGCATTCAAGTCGGTTTGGGCTGAGCCATAGCGGACAATATTCTGCAAGGGGGAGTGGGCCGGGCCTTACATAAACAACCTTATCCTCCCCCTTTACAATTTTATTAAAGCCTTAGGCCAACAGATCAGCTTCATGTTTTCCTGAATGCTTGGTCTTCCAATCGTAACTTCCAAATGATCTCTATCAGCCACCCCTTTTTTTTTCTGTCTCACTATTAATGGTTTTGATTGATTTTCTGTTCTGCATTGGTTTCTCCAAACAGCTCACAAGAAGCCTAATGAGCAAAATTTATTTGGTATTGTTCAAGGTGGTTTGGATCCTGTACTAAGGTGAATTTACTTAAACTGCACTCTTCTTTTATTACCTTATTGCTTGATGCGTATTTAATTTTTTTGTTGTTGCTGGTATCACTTACCAATTGTCTGTCTAACCATATAATCAGGGATATATGTGTTAGAGGCTTGGTGGAGCGGAATTTACCCGGGTATGTTCTTTTATTCTTTTGTAGGAGTTTATTCTGCAATTAAAGATTATGCAGACAGAATTTACTGATTTAATATCTCAATCCATTCTAGGCCTTCCTTTCTATTGCTACAGCCCTCGAGCTTGATCAATGTTTTATAGCACATGGCAACAAAGTTCAAGTGATTCCTTAGTAGATTGCTTTGCGGAAAAGATAAAGCTAGGCAATTAGACGAAATGCTGTTTTCTAACATACTGCTACATAGCTTTAAATGTCAAGTTTTATCCGTTACTAACTACATTAAGTAGCACCATTTTACAGACTCAGCTCTTAGCTTCTTAAATATAGTTACTTGCCATTGTCAAATTCATCTAATTCTCTAATCATAGAATAAAAAGATATGCTCTTCTAAGCCTAAATTTCTGTGAGATAGAGCAACATAATGTTTGTTCGGTTTCAGGCCTCCTGTTACTTCATGCTTATCATTATGTTGTCACTTGTAGATGAACTTTCCTTTTCTCGTTCTTATTTAACTTAAATTTATGTTCTGATATTATTTTATAGTGATCAAACAACCTTTTTGACTGAGTTTACTTCTGTGACAGCTATGCTATTGGTGGTCTTGCAGGCGGTGAGGATAAAGATTCATTTTGGCGAGTTGTTGCTCAGTGCACTGCTTTGTTGCCTGAAGATAAACCACGATATGTGATGGTAAAACCAACTTTTGTCATTTTATGTTACATTATTTAAACTTAGTTGGTCAATGAATTGTTAGCTGCTTTGCGTTTCTAATTTGTCTATCATTAATACGTACCTGCATTATATTTCAGGGTGTTGGTTATCCACTGGACATTGTAGTTTGCAGTGCTTTAGGTGCTGACTTGTATGACTGTGTTTATCCCACTCGCACTGCTCGTTTTGGCACAGCTCTCATACCAGAGGTGATGTTTTCTTGTTTTATCTTCTTAAAATATGTGAAGTGAACTTCAAAAAAACTGTGGAGACTAAATCTTCATATTGTTCAAGTTGGTGCTGCTTTCATGTACTTTAAACCATATATTTTTATAGGCTTGTTTTGTTATGGTTTCTTGCTTCAACCAAATAGTTTTTTCTATTTTCTTTTGGAACTAGATTTTCCTGTCTTTCAGTTATATACAGATGATTCTGGATTATTGGGTTTAAGCAGCATTTGAGTTGTGTTAATCTTTGCCCTTTCTTCATCTATCCGTGCAGGCTTGTAGCTGAACCACATAAAATTTGTTTGAGCGTTTTGTTCATCTAGATTCTTCCAAATTCTCTTGTTTTGGTTAGACCATTGTGGTGGATTTTCTTCCATAGTAAATTTTTTGAAACAAATGTAAATTGCATCTGTGCACTCTTCATGCTTTGGAGTAATATGTATCTTGCAGCTTTTTATGCAAAATTTGTTTGACTAGGGAAATGACTTTGTGTTACCACATTATGAACTTTAAACAAACATTTACTATGGACTTTAATGAATCTTTTGCAGTAAATGTCGGATCTAATAAATTTAAAATCAATCCCATTTTATTGAAGCTTCTGACTCTGAAGTACTTCATGCAGGGAGTGCTGAAACTTAAACACAAAGCAATGGCCGAGGATACTCGTCCCATTGATCCAATGTGTTCTTGCATGGTATTCGAGTCATGGAACACTCATTGTCTTGAGTTGCTAGTTTAATAAATTGCTGTTACAGTATAATCTTCATTGATCTTTGTCTTCCCCTTCAGGTTTGTAAGAATTATACAAGGGCATACATCCATTGTCTTGTTACAAAAGATGCTATGGGATCGCAGCTTCTATCATATCATAATTTGCATTACATGTTGCAGGTGCAAACAAAAATAATAGCTTCTTTCTGTGAGTTTTGCTCTATCTTGTAATTGATAGAGACTTCTTTAAAATTGCAGCTTAGCAGAGATCTACACTCTTCAATCATTGAAGAAAGATTTCCAGAGTATGTGTGCCCTGTGCCAACAGAGTGCTTTAAAAATTATCATTTCATTATTTCATTTGCGGAAGCACTTCATGCTATGGATTTGACCTTCTGCTCTATATGTTTGATACAAACTGATTTTTTATTCTCTGCCTTCTCTCTTTGCAGTTTTGTCCGTGGATTCCTGCAGAAAATGGTAAATGCTGTGTGAATGTTCTAGAAAAGAGTTAGAGGGATTAGTTGATAACTTTTAGCTGCACATTAATGATCAAAGGTTTTCTCTGTGGTGTCAATGGTGAATTTGATTCATATAAAATCCATAGCTATTGGATACGTGATTTTTGCTTTCGACAATTTCTGGTCGAGTTAAGCTGGTTTCTGTTTTTGTCACTATTTTACTTTGGTTTCTTATTTTTGGCAAAGGCAAATGCGCAAAAGCCATTATTGGGGTGCCCAATTATTTGTTTCCCTTTTCACTTGATAACATCTGCTGCTTGACGCTCCACGCAAGTTTCTTACATATTCAAGTGTCAAAGCTACCATTTTGGGCTCTGGTTCTGCCGGTAAAGTAGTGGAGGCAGGTCATAAGTTTGTATCTTATGTAACATGAGGAAAGTGATTGAAGATGCAGCATGAAATTTATTACCGTATGATCTTTACTCCCTATATGGTTGTTGTCTTGTAGTTTCCTAAAGGTGATGTCCCTGAATGGGTCTGCAATGCCATGGAGGTCGCTGGAATCAAAATATCTTCCTGCTGTGCTCCATTCTTGTCCTCCCATGATTCAGAACTAGAAAAGGATGCACCAACCAAGAAATTTGATGACAATGAAACAGCATTTGATGACAAGTATACACCGATCAATAAATTTGATGAGGTAGCATTTGACAATAAGTACAGCAGCAAGAACTTTGATGATAAGTATACACCAACCAAGTATTTTGATGAGGTAGCATTCAGCAATAAGAATAACACGAAGCAAGAACTTTGATGCAGGACTTGGAAAATTTTGTTTCCTAATGAGAGATCAACATTATAAACTTTAATTTATAGGTAAAAACACAGGGCAATGTGAATTTTGTATCTCAGACACCGCTTATAAATTGTACTCGTTTAGGAGATTTGTTCATTTTGCCATTTATGGTTCGTCGACCGGTTGATTTTTATGCACATCGCAAATTGGCAACACATTTTGTTTTCATTTTATTTCTTTTAAATATGCTTATACAGTTTGATAGGGATGGATTTGCAGATCTGTCTTTTACCATTTGTCGCAGATTTAATTTCGTGAACTTGAAATTGAGATTGTTTTGTTGTGTGAATTTGAGGAAGTTGTAATCAGTAGATAGATCCTGAGTTATCAGCTGTTTGCGGAATTTGCTTTGGAAAAGGAATCTGATTGCTAAAACGTCAGAGACATTGGTTGCTTTTATTGTTTTCCTTGTTAAACAGATATAATTGTGATGAAGGATATAATGAAGCATGGCTGTGAATCTGAGGAGTCTGGGAGGCAGTATCAATGCAAATCATGCCAGGAGAGGCTTCTACGAAAGGGGCAAGAAAAGTTAAATGGAGAGAGTAACAGCAGAGCTGTTTTGGTTATTCGCAGTGAATTATTCAGGAATCGTCGTTGGTCTTATTTTATGGCATCGTGAAGCTTATACAATGAAAGACAGGCAATCCGAGATAAACGTTGTCGGGTCAAGTATATTTTGGCATAGATAGATGCCTTTTTTCCTATATGACTAACTGCTCAATCTTGTATTGGAAGCTGGCATCGATGAGCCATCAGTCGTACCAACCTTTTGAACTGTGACTTCCAACCAATCTTCCAATCTTCAGCACGAAAAAATTCCAGGAAATATTCCATTTTCAAACTATCGTTGTATTAGAATAATGTATAATTATCCATAAAATAATTGATAAAATGATCGTAAACAAGTTTTAATCTTTTTAAAAGTATAGCATAATTTTTAGTAGCAGCACTTTTGTTTTAAATAAAAAGCAGCTACGAGTGATTGACGGTAACCCAAACTTTGTAAGCACAGCCTCGAATCAATACCCAATAAATAGTGTGATGTACTAAGATCACGTGCACTGAACTTAGAACCCAAAGAATGCAATAAAGCAGTGATAGATGGAGAATCATTACCAGTAACAAGGATGTCGTCTACATAAACCAAAATATAAACCTTGATATCACCATGAATATAAATGAACAAGGAAATGTATGTATTTATCCAACAAAGCCATGCTCTGAAGAAATAAACTCAAACGTTGAAACCAAGCACGTGGAGATAGTTTTAAACCATACGAGGACTTCTGAAGTTTGCCGACAAAACCTGGATTCTCCACATCTCTGAACTCTTGGGATTGCTCCATGAAAACAGTTTCAGTTAAAGACCTATTGAGGAAATCGTTATGGACATCTAACTGCTTGATTGACCAATCATTAGTCATAGTATAATGGATAGGACAATCCAAATTGTTGCTAGCTTAACGACTGGACTAAACTTTTTCTCATAATCGACCCCTTCTCGTTGACGAGACCTCTTTGCTACCAATTTTGCTGTATATCTCTCCAGACTCTCATCAACTTTGGTTTTAACTTTATAAACCCACTTACACCCGATAACATGCAACTCGGGTGTTCTCGGAACCAAGGACTTGGTACCGTTGCGTTGTAACCCTCTCCAATCTCTTCATACATGGCTGCTCGCTACTGAGGAGACTTATTGGCTTCTGTATAAGAGCGAGCTCTATAGGTTTCGTTGTGCTTGGCATAGCAACCATGGCTGTGGATTTAAATGTGGCTCGTTAGGTCGAGGTCTGATCAAAACCATGGGGTGTGTCTTGTCTAGATTTTGTGGTGGTTGTAAAGGTTTACCAGAAGCAATATCGTACTTAAAAAAGATCAACAAACAATTGTAAATCTTCAGTCTTAGCTACAAGAGAGCAAAATCTCCCGGTGAGAGTTTTTGAACCTTGGAGAATTGGAGTGGATTGGTTGGATAATAGGCTGGAACTGGTAGATATCACTTGGGCTGGGAGTTATATTGTGATGCTGGGTTTGTTAAAGATTCCACTGAGTGTTGTGATTGGGTATCGGGCTGGTTTGGGGCTGGAGAAGGTGACAAAACTGGACTAGAAGTTGGGCTACAAGTTTCTAAATTTGAAACTACTGCAGAAGAATGCGTGCTTTTTTGCCATCGAAGTTAAACCTGTATCCACAATGTCAATGTACCTTTGATGATGCTAAATGATAGGGACATTAGCACTTTTTAATTCATTCACGCTTAAAGGTTTCCATTCCTGCAGTGTGGCAATATTGCTCTTCCACTGCAGCATACCCAGTGATTCCTGTTATATATGCTGCTGTGATATCACCTCTAGTAGAGTAGGATTGCTCGGCCCCAGGATAACAGGACATGTTTCTTTGATCAAATAATGATCATTTCACCATTATCATAGGCCAGAACCACTTATAAGTTATAACTTATGAACAGACATAGGAAGAATAAAAAGAGAGAAGAAAAACTAGTTATGTGCAGACAAGTGATTCATGTACCATAGGGAAATGAACTATGTCTGGTTTGGTTTCAACAAAAGATTCTAGCAGCTACCCGGTGTAAGAACAAGAATATTAATATTACAGTATGATCAAGAAATTCCACTCTCTTCACCGTCTCGTGAAAGAATTGAACCTCGCTCATGACTATTGCTAGATTTGATTGTAATAGCTGAAGTTCCATCAAGATCATCAAATCTAGTGTTTATAATTAAAATTGCTCAAAAGTTAGTTTGAGTCATTGATGATCTCACGTTTATGCTTTATAGAGCTACGCTTGATTGAACATGCAAGAATAAAATATTCAAGTCATATTGTTTCCATTTTCAACATATCTTGGCATCAACTTTAACATCTACAGGAATATTTTGAAGAAATTGAATTGTGCACCATGTACCCATATATATCCCCTTCTAGTTTTTTTTTCCAAGAATTTATATCATTTTGTATTTGCATGCAAGTTGTAATAATCTAAAAGTGTAATATTACATGAAAATTATAGCTTATTTGATTTTACTTATTAATTACGTTTTATCTGGTAGAAAAAACATACATTTCCCCATAAAGATGAATCAATTGTTCATAATATTTGAAAAGATAAGGCTATGATGCGGCAATTGACACAAGCTCACAAGAAATTCATGTCATATAAAAGCACTAGAAATATTATGGACTTCCTTGATAAGAATCCTATTTGATTAAATAATAATTACTTGAATCAAATGATCAAAGATATTTGATCCACACTTGAATTTTAAAAGGGATCAAAATCTATAAAAAGAAATTGATTAACTGAAACGAATGACAAAATAAACACTCATTTTAGAGGTACAATGTCATTTGCATCATATGAGTTAGCATGATAATGATTTTTTATTTTGTTTTTTTAAGATAATGAATTTAAACTTTTTATAATTATCTTTTCTATTTTTCATTAATGTTGATAGCAAGTAGTAAAGAACTTCTATGGAGTGATCTTTTCAGCATTGCATCGGAGTATTAAGCAATCTAGCACCTTCGTACACAACAAGTATTAAAAAATAGAACTAATGGTACTTTTATTTATTTTTATATAATTTAAATAATATTTAACATTCAAATGAATTTATTATGCCATGTAATTTTTTATAAGAGATTTATAGAAATAAAATGATTTCAAAGTATAGAATTCATTACAAAAATCATCTTGGTGTGCAATTTAAGAGGAGTTATGAAAGGGTAAGGTATATGGTGCATCTAGTATGTCAAAGTCTATAGTTAGTACAAGTTCTTCTTCATATTCCTACTTGGTGGAGTCATTATATTCTAGTTCATCTTATCAGGTATTGTAAGAGGAGATAAAAAAAAAAGATGATCATATTTTCAAGCTAAAACAGGAGAAGACTTTCATAAAATAATATCTTAGAAACAACTTTGGATACCATGGTGGGAAATCAAATATGGGTTAGGGTATGTCACACCTATGGCTTCATTGAATCCACCACATGTTGCCTTACCGATATCACCACATATGGCTCCACAAATAATGACACTCACACGTCTCCACCAGTATATCAACATAGGTCTTGACCACTATATCAAATCTCATTTTACGTCGATCCATAATATCTTAGTTTATTTTCATTACAAGTATTGTGATTATATCTTTTTATTGTATCGTAACTTATTTGCACTAATATAAGTTTAACTTCATTTTAAATTGTATTTTGGATTTTAAATTTTAAAGTAGTTTTAAATATTAATGTATGTTGTTTATACATGTTCTAATGCTTTCAAAATATCCAAGAATAATTAATAAAAAATCAATAAAAGACTGATAAATTAATAAAAAAAAGTACAAAATTCATATAACCAGCAACCATAAATTTGTATATGATGTTTTTTATTGGTGATTTCATTGTTAATTTTTTTGAGCAATGGATCTTAGTTTTATTTGCAACAGATTAGATTCTTGCTAGTAGTTCTATTTTTTATGACAGTGAGAGATCTGCCGTGTTTACTTTTTAAGTGTTTATCTTTCTTTTTCTCATAATAATTACTGAAAAACACCGAAAACAAAATTATTGGCACATGGCTGGGAGATTTTTGCGTAATGATGTGTTAATTAAGAAGTGAAGTCAAGGGGACAGACGTGGTAAAGACGACTAAACCTATTTTAGAGGCCATATTGGCTGCAAATTTATTTATATGATTACATAAATAATACCACTACTTTATCGTATAATTTGCAGCAATTACAGGGATGTGACAACACTAGAAAAACACAAATAAAGATTAGAAAAAAAAAAAAAACATAATTTCGAGTCAATTTCAAATCACATTCACATGTCACAGATAAACTGTATATAACAAGTGTGAGAGGTGAAGCAGGTTCACTGCCTCTTGGAGTTGCATCTCCTTTTCTTTAACATGATTAGACAATGATTAGCTAGAGATATGCTTTTGATTGCTATTCTTCTTTCCACAGTTCTGTCTACTTGATCAAAAGCTTCTATTTTCTTCGGTTAGTCTACAGAGTTCTCCTTTCCATCTTATTCCTTTAATTGAGAGCTTGGAGATTGAGCAAAACTAGAGAGATTCGAGGAGGGGCGCCCCTTCACCGTAAGCTAATTACCTGCTCTGTCTCTTTCTTGCTTTCAGCTATGAAGCGGTTCAATTCCTCAGATCCCCGGGCTGCTTTCATCTCCATTTCTTCTTCAAAAGGTAAACAAAACTCCACGTTAAGTCAATTTACCTGATTTATTCACGCTTGCCCGCATGTTCAAGTTTGTTTTAAATGATTTTCGCTCTATGGGCTACCATATGATGCCTTGGTTCTGTACAACTTTTGAGTTTTTCTTTTCTCTGTCCTGTTAATATCACTAACATCTGCTATTAGTGACCTCGCTAATTCAGAAGAGAGGACTCAAAAGACCAATCAAGGCTACAGTAGAGATTTTCAATCAATGCTGGATAGTCTTGAAGAAGAAGACTACTCTGAAGCAGCCAGCCATGTAGGTGAGAAGAAACGAAGGTTGAACTTGCATCAAGTTAAGGCCCTGGAGAAGAATTTTGAGGTAGAAAACAAGCTTGAGCCAGAGAGAAAGCTGAAATTAGCTGGAGAATTAGGCCTGCAGCCACGACAAGTAGCTATTTGGTTCCAAAACCGTCGTGCCCGTTGGAAGACCAAGCAACTGGAGAGAGATTATGGCACTCTTAAGGCCAATTATGAAGCTTTAAAACTTGATTACTGTAATCTTGAACAGAAGAATGAAGTCTTGGCACAAAAGGTATTGCCTCTAGATTTGCTAATAGGTTGAGTTGGTTGGTTTTTATTCGCTGGATAATTTAGTTATTAGTTACGTTCTTCGTTGCTTGAAATTCAGGTAAAAGAATTGAAAGCAAAGTTGAGTGAAGAAAACGTTGATAGCAGTCACTCTGTTAAAGAAGAGCACCGCGTTTCAGAGTCAGACAACAACGCCTCAGTGCACAGTAAGAACCGTGATTTCAGTGAAAAAAACAATTCAAGTGCAGTCACCAAAGACCACAGCAATATTTCCTCTTCGCATGAACTGATGAACTTGTTCCAGCTATCTGATTCAAGAGTTATTTTGGGGAATATATATCAAGTATATCAACCCCATCTTATGAAACCGGAAGAGCAGAGCTTGTTTAGCACTGAGGAATCTTGTAATTTCTTTTCAGTTGATCAAGCCCCCACTCTTCATTGCTATTTTCCTGAGCACTAAAGCTGGTGTAGTTTAAAAAGGTTCAAGGCTGCCTCCGCAAATTCTCGTTGTTTTTTAGGACTTCACTTTATGTTCTCTTCCGCTGGATTTGGTGTGAATAACCATATCACAGCAACCAATGCTATTGAAGTTGCCAGGTCTTCAGCTGTCAGCAATCAGCCAAAGCAATTTAAATCGCTAATAAGTAAACTCTTGATTTAGCTGTTGCCTAATGCATGCCCCCACGCAATAATTGGGAGCAGAAGATCTGGCATCAACCATTCTTGTGCCATTCGCTCTCTCTTGCATTTACTATCTTTTTTTATTACGAGATTGACTAGCGGGTCAGTTGGGAAACTTTTTATCTAGACATGATTTCTGTCGTTGCTGTATGCTCTGAAAATTGAAACCCTCTCCTCTTATTTAGTCACGAGGTGTAGTAATTTTTTAAAGTATTTTTTATATAAAAATATATTAAAATGATTATATATATATATATATATATATATATATATATATATATATATTAAAATCATAAAAAAATACTAAAAAAATATCAATGTAATATTTTTTAAAAATAAAAATATTTTTAAAATATACATAAAAATAAAAGTCATTACAATTTCAAAGACTCAATTTCAATCAACCAAATTATCCTATCTGTAGGATAGCGTGTTTGGCAGTGTGATTACGGGTGCTTTTCAAATAACTTTTCGTGCTAAAATGCATGCCAATGATGTTTTTTTATATTTTAAAAATTATTTTTGATATCAGTACATCAAAACGATTCAAAACATACAAATTATATTAAATTTTAGCAAAAACAAATTTAAATTTTTTAAAAACACAGCTGTAACTGCGTTTCCAAACATTCCCTGAAGATTTTAATTATTTATAAGCAACTTTTGTGGTTGAAAACTTAAGTTACATGTTGCATAAAAGATCCAGAAAAATAAATTAAAAGCACATAGTGAATTGGATTTTTTTAAAATTGATACAATAATTTAAAATTTTTAATAAAATAACATTATTAAAAATTTTTTTTGAGAAATAACACATTTTTATTTTATTATTAAATCTCGTATAAAATAATTGTTGTGATTAAAAAAAAAATAATTAAACATGACGACATGTCAGGAAAACTGAGTCTTCATCATTGAGTGTATACCTTGAAAAAACAAAATAAGTTGGTTGAAGGTCGGTGATTGAATAGAGAAGCTGTAGAAGGTTGTGATGATAAAATTTGGAGGGCAGCCATATGTACAAGCCAGGAAAACGTGATTCACATAATTATAAACAAACAATAATTCACTGTCCCCTCTCTTATCTGTTTGCCTGGTTTTTTTTTTTTTTTTTCGGGCCAACTTGCGTACATCTTAACCTAATTCCATGAGCCCTGAAGGTAACGATCATGTAAGCTCCAATGACCTTGAAATTTATAAAACTCAAACTAATAATTTCTAAAGAACAAATTTAGAATCTGATTAGTTAAATTAAATTCCTTGAATGTTCTTAATTTTCTTATTTGAAAGTACACGAGATGACATACCCACACGCTGTTGCGGGCTTATAAAACAAACGCACTTGAAAGTGTTATAATTGTAAACCAACGCTAGATAAGTAATAGAAACTAAAGGTATAATGAAACAAATATTTCATGACGGAAAAAAAGGTTGCGTTGGTGATAAAAAATTTAGAGACTAAACAAAATGATTTGTAGCAATCCACAGTATTTTGTGAGGAAAGATACAATGCTTTCGCTATATCATTTAGCTTTTCTGTTAATAAAAAGAAAAAAAAATTACAAAGTTAAATTCTCTACCAACTTAATATTAAAAAAAACCAACAAAGATAATTTTGGAAGGAAAAAAACCCATGAGAAAAAACGTTGTAGCAATTGACAATGTTTTGTGAGGAAAACTATAGTGTTTTCCCCGATAAAATAAAATAAGAAAACCATTTAAAGAAATACTATAGCAATCCATAGTGTTTTGTGAGAAAAACTACAACGCTTTCCCCATATGATTTAGCTTTATTGTAATTATAATTCTCAACCAACTCAATATTAAAAAAATAGACAAAGATAATTTTTAAAAAAATCACAAAAAAATCATATGGAAAAACACTGAAACAATTGACAGTATTTTAAAAAAAATTACAAAGCTAAATTCTTAATCAGCTAAATATTAAAAAGAAATCGATAGAGATAATTTTAAAAAAAAAATAACAAAAAAAGGGGGGAAATCATGTTGGAAACACTGTAGCAATTCACAGTGTTTTGTGATGAAAGCTATAATGCTTCCCCACATGATTTAGCCTTATTTGTAATTGTAATTTTCAAAAAGCTCGATATTAAAAAAATAAAATTGACAAAGATAATTTTGAAAAAAATTATAAGAAAAAAAACTATGTGGAGAGTCACTGTAGCAATCCACAATGTTTTGTAAAGAAAACTACAGTGTTTTCCCCACATGATTAAGCTTTATTACAAAGTTAAATTCTAACCAACTCAATATTAAAAAAATAAAATCGACGAAGATAATTTTGAAAAAAATATTAAAAAAAATGAAAACACAAAAGAAACTGGGAAAAAACCATGTGAGGAAAAACTGTATCAATCCATAGTGTTTTGTGAGGAAAAACTTGTATTTACTTGTAATTGCAATTCTTAACTAGCTTAATATTTTAAAAATAAAATTGACAAAGACAATTTTAGAAAAAAAAACATAACAAAACAGAAAAAAACCATGTGGAAAAAAACATTGTAGCAATCCACAGTAATCTGCGAGGAAAGTTACAGTGATTTCCTCACATATTGTAACTGTAATTTTTAATCAGCTAAATATTAAAAAATAAAATAAAGAAGATAATTTAGGAGAAAATCATAAAAAAAACAAAAAAAAAACCACGCGGAGAAACACTGTAGCAATCAACAATGATTTAAAGAAAAAATATTACCAAACTAAATTTTCAATCAGTTCAATATTTTTAAAAAATCGACAAATATAGTTGTGAAAAATAAAAAAAAATAAAAAAACTATGTGGAAAAAAACCGCAGGAATCCATAGCATTTCAAAGAGAAAAAATTACAAAGTGAAATTTTTAATCAGCTCAATATTTAAAAAGAAAAATCAACAAAAATAATTTAAAAAAAACAAAAAAACAAAGGAAAGTTGAAAAAAAAAAGAAAGTAATTTTGGAAAAAAAAAAAGAAAAAAAAGAGAAAGTTGAGAAAAAATAACAAAATACAAAAAAAAAAAAGAATGCACTGTGGATTACTGTTGTAATACACAGTGTTTTGAGTGTGGAAAACAGTGATTTTTCCATATCATTTGGATATTAATTAATATTGTGTGTAAAAAAAAACATATTAATTTAATTGATTTTACCGTTGATAACCATGACATTAATGATTTATTATAATTTAGAAACACAATATCAATCATATATTGTATCTCTGAATATAATATTTAAAAATATACTATATTATCGAAACTTTTTATTTTTATATTAATTCACCATTTTTTTTTAAATTTCTGTGCTAATTATTGGGGTTTCCGAATGATCACTTATCAAACCCTCTGGTTAGTAAAAAGTAGATCCTGACCTTAGATTAGCTAATTATTACTCTATACTCAGTGCCAAGATTGTGCCAAGAGCTCATCTAGGGGTACCAATCCCCAGGGCCCAGAAGACGTGTAGCTTTGCCACAAGATTTGTAGACTACACCCGCATTCTTGAAAGGAGCTTGCCAGTAATCAAGATTCTCAAAAGCCATCGCTTAATTGTTACGTATCCGTCCTCTCGTTATTTAATCAGAACTTATCTCTCATTGTCTTGGGTGGTTGGATGGTTGGCAGTGATTTTTTTAAAAAAATTATTTTTAATATCAACATATAAAATAATTTAAAAATATTAAAAAAATATTAATTTAAAATAAAAAAGAAAAAATATTTTTTTTTCAAAAGTATTTTTAAAATGAAAAAACAAATAGGGTCTAAACAATAAAATATACACTAGTTATGTGGCCCGTGTTTCGACACGGGTTATATATTTTTATTTTTTATAAAAAATAATTTAAAAAATTTAAGTTTAGATAAAAAAAATTATGTATACAAATAATTAAATAAATCAAGAATTATGTGTTCGAATAAATAAATAAAAAGTCATCAACGATATCTAAAAATAAAACTTGAAAATCGAGAGACATGTGTAGATCAATATATTTAATCTCGAAAGACGGGATATTTACCCGGTTGTATTTGCTAAATTTATTTATTAAAATAAATTTTTTTCTTTAAACAAAAAATAATAGAAATAAAGACACAAATTAAATTGATCGAATAAAATAAAAGGAGAAAAAATCATGTAAGGCTGCACATATTAGAAATATTATTTTGAAATAATTTTTTATTTTAAAAAATAAAGTTCATAAATACAAAAGGTTAAAAAAATATAGATGAATTAGAAAAACTCTTCAAATTTAAATGCACAACTAAGAAAATTATTGTCATTTAAAAATGACTTTCCAAATAAAATAAAAGAGAGGAGTACTAATTTAAATATAAATTGAAAAAACTTTAGAGAAAAAATCATAAAAAAGAATAATTAATTTTTAAAAATAGAAAAAAAGGAGCAAAAGCCAGGAGACCCGGCCTTTAATTTTGAAAAAAAAATGACGTGTCATCTGATTTACCTAGATTTCAGGCATTGTGATGGCTGAAAAATCAGGGCTTAAGTTTTTTTTTTACCAAAAAACATGTTTTTCAACGTATTTATTTAACTAAAAATACCGTAAGAACTGTGATAAACTTACTTATAGCATCAAAAAAACCAGAATCAACCCGAGTTCAAAAATCAACTCGAGCTCGAACATGTTTTTTCAAGAACTTTAAAGGCACAAAAATACCTAATATGAACTCTACTCATTAAAACGAACATCAAATGGAACCATTTGGAACAAATATAAGCAATTTCGGTGGGCTAAATCAATGTTAACGACACTTTTCTTTCTCTATTGCTGAAATTTGACAATCTCTCTATCTTTTTTCTCAGTCATGGACTAAAAAATAACAAAAATAATTTTTTGTACCAAAATTGAATTAGAAAAAATATTAAGGTACTGAAATTATATAATTTACGTGATTTTTAAAGTTCAATGACCAAAATACTTTTTTTTTATGAAAATTATGGCACGCCTTCCATGTCTGGTGTCTTTTTTATTTTGATCCATTTCATTTCGATCTCGTCTTTTCATAATAAATCAAAATCAATTAATATTTAATTAGAACTAAATTAATGAAAACAAATATTCTAGAATCAAATTAAAAAAAATATAAAATTTTATATAATCTATCCAAAATAGTATCTAAGAGGATAAACAATGTAGTTTTGAACATTAAAATAAACCCACTTGTTTTAAAGTATATATATAATCCTTTTTATGACCCATAAAATTTATTTGGAATTGTAGTGACGGTAGCGGTTTAAATTTTTTTAAAAAACATATATAAAAATAAAATTTTTTATTTTTTAAAATTTAATTTGAATATCTGTATATTAAAATAATTTTAAAATATAATTTTTTTATTTTAAATAAAAATAAATTAAGAATTTTTTAGAGTACAGTTTCACCGTGTTTCCAAAAACATTTAAAAAAACTAGTAATGTCTGTCACCTCTAATTTCTGATCAGCTGACTAGCATTCTCTTCTAGTGAAAGAACAACCCTAACCTATCGAAGTAGATTTTTTCCATTGACAGTGATGCTTGAGCTAAAAGCATATATTATGGTAAATATGTTTTTGATAGACGTTGATGATTGAGCAAATAGAAAATTGATTAATAACAGGTTTTGGTAAACAATCAATCAATCAATCAATCTTTTCTATGAAATGAGGATATTTTTTAAACGACCAGTGTTTCTTAGAATAATAATATAAATTATTTTTTTATTTAGAAGTATATTAAAATAATATTTTATTTTATTTTTTAAAAATTATTTTTAAAATAGTATATCAAAACAACTTAAAAATACTAAAAATAAATTAATTTAAAATAAAAAAATATTTAAAAAACAAAGATGGTAGCCGATTAAATAAGTTGTGAAACAAGTGGGCCGGAGAGGACATGAGTCTCTTTCCATTTTTCTTTGAAATTTCGAGTAGGAAAGAGACTGACTAAAAAGCTGCTGCGACTCCTAGCTCCTTCAAGTCACTTTCATGCCAGAAACCGGGACCCACAACGTCACCCATGTTTGACTGTTAGTGCCCAAATGGAATCTTGATGGTAGATTGCCGTGACGTTAGCGCGGGAATCCCTAGAAAATACACCAACTCCTACACCCTCCATTCCTTGCACGGCTCGAGTGAGGCGCGTCATACAAGACTCACGAGCCCCTTTTCCTTGCAATGCTGGTGCCTTCCATTCAGCCCATATTAAGGTGCCGATTCCTGATACCACAAGAGTGTTACTGGATTGAGAGTGATTATTTTTTTGAAATGTTTCTAATTTTAAAATATATTATAATAATATATATTTTTTATTTTTTAAAAAATTAGTATTGATATTAATATATCAAAATAATTTAAAAATATTTACAAAAAAATAAAAAATTTAATTTTTTTTTAAAAAACTTTTAAAATACATAAACAAACAGATTTTATATATAACTGGTATGTTGCCTTAAGTCAGCTCAATACGCTCATATGAGCTGCAAACTAATACATTTAATGAATTGAAATTATATCAAATTATTAAAATCATAACAAACCATATTCTTTGAATTTAAACTATTGATTTAAAAATTAAAAATTAATTGTTATTTTAGAACGGGATGTAACCTAAAATTACAGCTAGCAAATTAAAAAGAAAACCTATAATTCACTTAAAGGTATATTCAATATTTTTTTTCTATAGATTTGATATAATTTATATTAATGTGTGTTAATTTAAATTAAAAAATGTTAGGGTTTAGAGTTAGAGATTTTTAAATTAAATTAAGAATTTGAGTCAATAATTATGTTATTTTATAAAATAATTATTGATTTTGAGTTGTTGTTATTAATTGTTGGAGTTAGAGTTTATTTAGGTTAAATTATGTAGTTTATCGCATTAGAGTTCCAGTTTCTGTTATTGTCCAGAACGTGGGGAGATAGATTTTTTGGCGCCCTATTAAAGAGGGATGGTTTCGGTTAATACTGATGAGTCTTGCAAGAGTAATCCTGGAATAGCTGCTGTTGATGGGCCTCATTCGTGACAACGGAGGACGATGGATTCATGGGCTTTGAGCCCATTTTGGAATTTGTTCATCATTACGTGAAGAGGGCTCGGGCAGCTTATCATGGATGGCCTAATGTTAGCATGGAATCTGGGTTCAAGGAGATTAAAATTGGAAGCAGTTTTAATGCAAAAAATCACTATTGGTTTAACATGTATGGATTCAATCGATTGAATATTCGTGATATTAGTAAATACATATTTATTATTAATAAAAACTTATTTTATTTTTATTATTAATATTATCTGTAATGTGTCTGCCCTGGACAAAGCTGCATGCTCTCATTGGGACTAACTAGAAGAGGCATGGTATGCTTAATTCTATTCATCAGAATTTTTGTAACTAACTTATACCTGACTTCGCAAAGGCCAGTAAGCCTAAAAATTGAGAAACAACATCCAACTTTTGAACCATAGGCCCGAAAGTTGGGCAAGTATCATCGGCAACAGAAAAATTTTACTCGCCCAGCAAATACCCTGCACAAACTGATACACACCATCGCCCTCAGTATGCCATTGAGATTTAAAAAAGTGAGCCTGAAACCCATCCAGACCAGGAGCTTTATGAGCACCAATATCAAAAGGAGCTGACTTAATTTCTTTTCTATCCACACCCTTAAGAAGAACAGTTTTCTCTGAATCATGCAAAAGAGGAAAAAGGCCTCTGATAGGGAACGAGTCTCTATTGAAATTCTCTTCTGCAAATAGATCAGTGAAGAAGGAAACCACCAGAGAACGCAAATTAGTTGGATCCCATATCCAAGAACCTTGATCATCCAGAAGTGCTTCAATTTTATTTCGCCACCTTCTGATCACCGTGGAAGCATGATTTTTTTTTGTTCATCAAAAGAAATCCATTGGATCCGAGACTTCTGATACCAACGCAATTCCTCCTGCCTCAAGATTCTCTTTATTCCTCTTGAAGCTTCTCCTAAAATCGCAATAAATATCTATTCTAATTTGTCATCAGTGCGTTTTGAATCCCCCCAATACGAGCTAGAACCTTCTCTTCCTTTGAAAGATATTATCAAAAACCTGGTGATTCTAAAGACGTAAGACTTTTTCTGCCAAGGCTGAAGCATATGAGGAAGAAAGCTACTCTAATCCCAATTAGACTTCAAAACATCTTCTAACCCTGCATGCGGAGTCCACGCCAATTAATTATCATTAACAAAAACACGAAATGGTGTGCCATATTATTGTGGGTGGTACTGTATACCTACCTACTCCCATGCTACTGTGGGCTTCAATAGTAAAGCAAGTTTGGGCCTTTCATTTTGACTCCTTTTCATTTTGATTCCTTGAGGGATGGCGAAGTTTTAGCCATGTTTTTTTGTGCTCTTCTTGTTTCTTTCATTGTCATTTCTTTTTTTTTTTTGTTTGAAGAAAAAAACAGAGCAAAAGACGAGATCAATAGAACTTACGAGCTCATTGTCATTTTTTTATGTGAAGAAGAAAACAAATAAGTAGAGGAGATCAGGGGAAGCTATGGACATTGGTTTCTTCATTGACAAATATCAGGGAAGTTTTAACCCCTAAAAATAAGTGAACTTCACTTTTTAATTTGACCTCAAAGGTGTCAATTAACCATGTTCTTTAAATAAACTTCCAAAGGTTTCATAGCAGTGAAAAACGTGGAAAGTGGAAACTTTGATGATCCAATCTTGATATTTTCAAGGTTCTGCCCTCTCTAGGAAGCAAAAGATGAGGGGCAAAGCATTGCATGATACAATGTCTTTTTAAGCAGAAGGGTCTGTATTCATTGTGATTGCTCTATGGTTGGCATTTACACCAGGAAAAAACGAGGCCATATGCCATAATAATACATACCCCATGGTAAGATTTTGATTGCTCAAGTTAGTGATTGAAGTATTTTTTGGAGATAAGGTCCTGCGTATATTGCTGACTGGAATTACTTTTTTTTTCACCTTCAGCTCAAACCGGCGGAGGTTAGAACAACTAAAGCATCTAAACCTGCCATGTAGAGCGAAAGTAAACATCTGATCTGTTACAATGTTGTTTAGCTGCCAATTTGCTGGTCTCAACTCTAGCTGGGTGTAAAATTATGGTGCCATGTCAGCGACTCAGAAGCACTTGAAAGGGGCGTGGACTAGTTGTCCGGTGTTTTTTCTCATTCATGTTGAACCAATGAATTGATACTTAGTCAAGTATATTGCTTGAGATCCTGTCATGCATGGTAGCAGTAATGTATTTGTGTTCGAACCCTTAGAGATCCAGTGTCGAGATATTCATATTAGAATGAGCAAGCAATTACGAAACAAATTAATAACCTTAGACAAATAACGATAGTTAAACGAGCAACTTTCCACAAGAAACCAAATTCATTTTCTTTACACAAGAATCATAATTATATTGTTCTTGCCGAACATGTGCCTCTTGACGTAGGGACGGTGTACGGTTACGAAAAGAGACCATAGCGTTTAACCTAGACACAAGCACATCCAATAAAGCAGGAGTATCTGGGTTACCATTTGCCAAGATAAGAAATTTCAATTAGTTCGGTAAATATGGTCCATAAGCATAAATCCTGCATTACAGATGGCCCGATGGGGCACCATTGCAAGTATCGTTGCTCCACTGTCAAGTATCAGGCTTTCCGCGTGATCTGCTAATAAATCCCAGTTGAAAATGGGCAGACAAAAGAGTGGTTGTTTCCACCAAACTTAGGACATGGTTTTGAGTTTTCTTTCCTCGACATTAAATCTTACTCGACCAGCCCTTTCTTTTAAATCTTTTATTTTTGGTGCTATTTTCGCTTTTCTAGCAGCGAGGAAGTGTCCAAGAGGAGCGAGACTCGGGAGCCGCATGCATCTCCATTATAAGGAGTGGGAAAAACAAAACTTTAAATGCCACGCTATGTTTGGGAGTGTTCTCAACATGGGATATATATATTTCTTTTATTCGTTAAAAGCTGACTTCCATGGACTCCCTCCCTCTCAACCAGCTGTTTGATTCATCATTAACCACTGTTTGGGGATTATTAAATGTAAAAAACAAAGAAGGAATAAAAAGGAACACCAGCTGACATGCGAAATGAAAATCCTCGTTTTTGTAGACTATGCACATAGATGCTTCTCTCCATTCTTTTAAGAAGCGGGGTTTGGATCAACGGACTCTTGCTTAACTAAAAAGAACTTTTCATTTGAGATTATTTTTCCTTTTTCTGTAATGTGAGATTAACCATGAACTGCAGCTACTCAATATGATACTTATCTCGTCCCAAAAATGAAAGAGCAAGTCCGAACCTAGTATTTCAAACCAGTTAGTTTATGAATAATATATTAAAATTTTTAAAAAACTAATATGTGTCAGGGTTTCTATATCGTAGCCCTAGATTATTGCACATTAGATATTGAAATAATGTAATAACCAATTTTCTCTTCGCAAACAAAATCGTTTGATTGTCTGTAGGGGTAAAATAGACACTGATTGAGAGATGCTTATGTTTTTTAGGCGAGACATGCAGCATCTAATGGAAGCCAGACATCACTTTTCATGGCAATATTGAAATCATCTTGATTACCCCTTCATTTTTAGAAGGCGCATATGATTTACTAATTTCTAGTTTATCGTAAACAATCTTTTTTTTTAGCTAATACGGGCTCTCATTTTTTTTTATGAACTTATTTTCATTTCCAATCTCATTACTCAATGTTGATATTTTTTAAAAATAAGTTTCATGTTTTTTTTTGTTTTTTTAATAGAATTATTTTGATTTCATAACATAACATGTTGGTTTGATGGGTTAACCCAAGTAAACTCACACGCCCGATTCATTTTTTTTCCTTTTAGATACAATTTTTTTCTCTTTAGAATCCTTTTATGTTATCGATATTTTTTTAAATTCTGGCTCAGGGCACAAGTTTCATAGACTAACAAAGGTTGATATATATATTTTTTGAAATTATTTCTTTTTTCCTCATCTCATAATTAGACATTTCTTTTTTAAATTGATTTTCATGATTTTTTCTATTTAATTTTCTTCTTGTTGGGTTATCCCGATCTCATAACTTGACAAGTCGATTTAGCGGATTGACCCAAACATGTTTAGATCTTTTTTAGGCTTATAATTGCTATTTTTCTTTATCCTTTTGTATGTTAGATATTTTTTTTTTCAATTTCATCTTTCAATATTTAGTTTGTTGAGAATTGAGTTTCAAGATTTTTTAAATTTATTATTTTTAATTAAATGATTTGGATCATGAGCTTGATGAGTGACACAAGTTGATATTATTTTTTTATTTTGTTTTTATCATTTAATGTTATCATTTGATATTATTATTTTTTTATTTAAAATATACTTGTATCAGCTTAACATTAATTTTTTAAAAAAAATTATTCAACCTCGAGCACAACCCGAGTTAAATAGCTAATGTGTTTATATATATATATATATATATATATATATATATATATAGAGAGAGAGAGAGAGAGAGAGAGAGAGAGAGAGAAGGGTATGCTTTAACAGATCTTTCCTCGTTGGTGTAGTAAGTAAGGCGCACCGTTTCGACTCATTTTTATCTAATTCTTATTTCTATTTTTTTAAAAATGTAAAAGGCAATTAATTAATAAAAAGAGCAAAAGGAGGACTAGCAATGCAAACTTGTGTTAATTTCCACGCCGCCCCTACAGAAATTCTCTTTTTCCAACCCGCAACTCTTCTTCCTCCATCCAACACATCACAGCCACCGACTTAGTAGACCCCACAAATCTTCCTCCCCATCACAGCCGTGCAATTAAGTCCTCACAGCCAGGTTGTCAACTTCTCTCACAAACCGTCAAAAAAGCAATTTTAAAGAGGGAAATTCCTAAGAAACCTCCTGCCATGAACTATCGTGGAAACAAACACTCCATTACCTTCTATAAGTATACCAAGGCGGATACTTAGTCGTCCCAAAACCGGAAAAAAAAATAAATGGCTGGCTTGTGGAGATCAAAGGAAGTAATGGGTCGATCCAAGCCCGACGGTAAGTGCAAGAAACACCCGAAACACAAGCAATCCCCAGGTGTTTGCTCGGTTTGTTTAAGTGAAAAGCTTTCTCAACTTTCAACCAGCGCTTCTAATTCACGTAGTAGTTCCACTAATACAATGGATTGCTCCTCCTCTTCTTCACTGTCATCCTATTATTCTTCCTCTTCTTCATGTTCTTATTCATCGCCAATGCATCGTTTTCAATACCCTCCTCAAGGGAAAGGATATTCTTTGCCCTCGTTCTTCAATGGCAAGAGTATTTTTCTCACCAAGAGTAGATCATTGGCTCTGGTTTCAATAAGAGGGAATAAAGATTGTCATGAGATCAAGAAGAAAGGTGGGTTGTGGTCCAAGTTGCTGCGTCGTCCGAAAGATATGAAGGTTGAGGAAGGATTGGTACACTCGAGGACCATGAGGGAAAGGATTGTCATCACTAGCTAGGGTTGATTGGTATCTTGTTTCTTGATTATTCTTTTTCCTTGTATTTTTTTTTTGTTCTCTTCTGTTAGATTGGATCGATTAGCCAGCTAGGTGTTATTACTGTACAACAAAATTAAAATAAATGAATGAAAGGAGAGAATAAGTGAAGAAAGATGGGAACGCCAAGTTTTCCATGTACATTCATGATTAATTCATATATTGATCGTCTCTTGATAATAGTTTTACGTGAAGAACTATTTGTTTATAGTTAGATCTTGGGTATATACTGCTGTTGTCTTTGATATATATTCCGAGGGGAGTTCAATTTTGTTTGCGTGTAATGATAAGACAAATTCCATCTTTGATAGCGAAGAGACATGCTGGCATTTGCAGTCAATTTGGGGCTAAAGTAATCCTGACCATGTCCAAGAAATTTCTTGAGGTCACAAGTTTTGAAACTTCAACGAGTCTACTTTTGATTTTGTTTGTAGACTATCCTATTAATTGTTGGAAAAGCATGTCTATCGAACAAGTAAACGTGGGGCACGGGTTCTGGGCAGCTTCCTGTGGGATTGTAAGTTCAAGACTGTTAAAGCTGGCAAATCAATTATCGACAACTGGCAAAATCCCCAAAAGCAAATTCATGGCAATCTCCCTTGTGATTTCGAAGTTCAAATTGGATTCAACCAGAAAGGAAGAGACGTAATTGAGATTCTACTAGAAAATTATATTTTACTGTGTCGTTATACCCTTCCTGAATACTTAATAATTAATATACATGTCAAATTTTTTAAACGTAAAAAAATATCTCCATGGTACAAGGAGTTTATATATATATATATATATTATTAAATGCAGTCCAATAAGGTAATTTTAAAATTTTCCAATCCAATTTTTTATATGGCTTAGGTTTTAAATTAAACTAGGTGAGAGTTGTCTTGACATGAGCTAATTAACTTGATAGGTTAAAATATAAAATGAATAATCGGTAAAATTATAGTCTAACTTTAAAAAAATTCAAGATAATATTTTTTTTTAATATTGAGTCAGTGACATATTATATTAACTCAAGTTTTATGACTTAAATTGTCAAACTCGCGACCTAGGTCATAAACTCCTATAGGCTTAATAACTATGTTTTTTTAAAATTATTTTTTTATCCCGGTGTGACCTAATCAACTTGACGGGTCTAAAAACTATCTTGGATGACCAGTAAAAATATGGATTGGCTTTAAAAAGAAGCTCAACATGATATATTTTTCTTAAATATTGAGACAATAATATATTAAATCAATTCAAGTACAACTTAATTCATCAAACTCATAACTGAAATCATAGACTTCATCGAGTGTAATAACTATGTTTTTTAAACAATTTTTTCCTTAATTATATAATAACAAAACTTTTATAAAATAAAGCATCAATCAAATGCCAAAATATTTATTTGAGATTGTGATAATATTATAGAAATTAAACTGAAACAAGCTATTCAGATGACTTGTAAAAACATGGATTGACTTTATATTTTTTTGTTAAGACGATTTTTTTTTTAATGTTGAGATGGTGACATATTGGATCGACCAATGCTTTGTGGCTTAACTTGTCAAACTCACGATCATGGTCATGGATTCTACTAGGTTTAATAACTTTGGTTTTTAAACTATTTTTTACTTAGTTTTATGAAGAAAAAAAAACACTTACAAAATCAAACATAAACCAAATAACATGATAATTGTTTGAAGTTGCGATAACTTTATAGAAAGTAAGTTAAAATAAATTATGAAGGTCAATTCAAAGCTAATCAATTATTAAATGAAAAAATTAAAAAAAATAGAAAGAATTAAAGGAAAGAAAAAAAATGCCTGATTTTCGTCAATTCTTTTATTGTAGTTAGTAACTAGACGTGGGATTGCGCTACATTACATGTCCATATTTTTTCCACAAGAAAATGATGTCTAAGTGTCACAAGAGCATTTCAAAGAAAAAAAACAACTTGGATTATAGCCCCGACTGGGTTTAATAATTTTATTTTAATTAGATGATAAGAAAATAGACCATGATAGAAAATGAAAATTTTTTTGTTAAAAAAAAACCATGATAACATGGAAAAAAAACATTTAGAAGTATGAAACTAGATAAAATAGAGACATGAAAAACTGGCTCGAGTATACCGAAAATAGCACGATAGACATGTAACTTGAATAATAAGGGGGGAGTCAACCCGAGTCAACCTATAAAACACATGATTTAAATCATGAAATTGAAATAACTTAATAGAAAAGAAATTGAACAAACCACAAAGCCAATTTTTTTTAAAAAAAAAACTAATTTTGAACAATGAAATTAGAAAAAAAAATAAAACAAAAAATGATTTTGACCCCCGATAACTTTTTAGACCCATGACTTAGGTCACTAGACTAAAAACAACATGGATAGAAAAGTTGCGAAGCTAAATCCCTAACAAATCAAATGTTGAAGGATGAAATCGGAAAAATAATCAATTCCATAAAAGGACCTAAAATAAAAAAAATAGCAATTGAAAGAATCAGGGTGAAAATCGATATAAAAAATAAATTAAAGGCAACTATAAATTTTTTATTGAAGGGTTAAATTGAGAAGAAAAGTAATTTAAAAAAAAATGTTTTTTAAGAGAATGGGGATCAAATTGGAAAAAATAGTATATCATGAACCTGCATTGAAAGATAAAATTAAAAGCCAATAAAACTTCAAAAAAAAAAACAAGAAAAAAATTAAAAAATCAAAAGAATAAGGAACGAACTGAAATCAAAATGGCTTGTGCGTTGCGCGTGCTAACAACGTTTTCAATTTAATTAATATTTAATCTATGTTATAACACCAAAATACTATTGATAACCTGATGATCATAAGAAACAAAAAAAAAAAAAATTCGAAGTGAAAAAATCAAAAGGCTCCTCCTATACATGTAATTTGTTTTTTTTTTAATTTTAAAAGTAAACCTGTCATTTTATTGTATTTTAAAAAAATAGAAAGATTGAAATACCTCTCTTAGCTAGTTCTAAAAATTCTAATTTGAAGGATAATCAGGTGATTTTACTTTGTCACTTTCAACCTAATCAATTATTTAACAATTAATAGGCTATATAAAAAGATCAAAATTTTAATTTTCAACCTATGTCACTTTAGAGCGTGTTTGGCAGTGTGGTTGTGGGTGCTTTTCAAATAGCTTTTCGTGCCGAAATGCATGCCAATGATATTTTTTTATTTTTAAAAAATCATTTTTGACATCAGCACATCAAAACGATCCAAAAAGTACAAACCACACTCAATTTTAATAAAAAAAATTAAAATTTTGATGAAATACAATTACAAACGATCTTTTAATTTGAAGGATGATCAGGTGATTTTACTATATCACTTTCAACCTAGTCAATTATTTAACAACAAATAGGCTATATAAAAAGATCAAAATACTCCAAACACAAAAAGGCTTTTTTTATTTATGTTTTGAGTGAATCAGGGTAATATTTCTGTAATCCCTAGATCCTTTTTTCGCAATTTCAACCTGTATAAGAACTCTTATCTAGTAAACATCTAAGATCTTAACTACTACTAAGTATTCCCAACTAGGAGACAAAACACTTGCTTTGAATGAAGATCGGACAAATACATTAGTCTAATAATAGTCTTAGCAAATTCTATAAGATGAAGCTTATGCACTAGCTGATTTAATTTGGTATGGTATTGCACCTTGATGAATCAGGAATCATATACACTGTATCAGAATGGTTACACTTAATTCTAGAGATGTAGATTTTATTCTGTTCTGCTTGTATTCCAACATTAAATTAACATCAGTTTTATATCCATTATCAATTTATCATGAAGTTGGTAGTGGAATGTTTTGAAATATAATTGTTTAGAGATCGATATCCTCTTGCGTTCCTCCTACCTACTTCTCGTTGATCATGGCCTCAAATTCAATTATGAACTGCCATAATCCTCCATATCATACCTGGATTTGGAAGGAATGAATAGAAAAACAGTGGCAATTATTGGTGCTCCATTCCACGTGACTGGGCCACAAAAAACACACCAGGGCCAGCCATTTGGTAAAGCTTTCTGTACGTGTTTGAAAGAAGAAACAAACGGGCTGCAAATGGCCATTGTGAACCAAAGCCTAATCAAGCTTAGGAAATTTTAAGCTAAATGAGCTGGGCTCTTTCTATTCTTCCGTTCTTGATGTGAGCGAATGTTGATTGAATCCATCATCCATGGTCCCATCGGCAAATTCTTTGCATCACATACCCCTCTTAGGACTTCAAGGTGTCTCGTTCCCTTTTAAGCCAAGCTCTAATAAAGCCATGCTCGAGTGGATTCCCCCCCTCCTGGATAGCACTAAGAAGCTAAGAAAATGAGCTATGCAGTTCACCTACTGATGGCGAGCTTGAGAT
This sequence comes from Populus nigra, assembly GCF_951802175.1. Classification (NCBI taxonomy): domain Eukaryota; kingdom Viridiplantae; phylum Streptophyta; class Magnoliopsida; order Malpighiales; family Salicaceae; genus Populus; species Populus nigra. The sequence goes on along the minus strand of NC_084855.1, from coordinate 7,346,825 downwards.
AGCTTCTCATGCTTCTATGTTTGTGAGGGCTCGTTGCAAGGAGATGGTTAAGAGTTGGGAGTTGATAGAAGTTTTTGCTGTCATCTTTTCACGTTGAGTAATTTTCTAGATTTCATTTATTTTTCTTATTTTCAATTTAGATGAATTATATCACTTGTGAATGTTTAAGCTGATGTAAGAAATTATGTAATTCAGTAGCTTGAAAAGCAATGAAACAACACTGACCATTATAAAAAATCAGAAACTATCCTAGAAAAATAAAAAATAATCTTTTATTTAATTAAAACTCAAAATAAATCTTAAGAAGTGAGGCCCAGTAAAAAGCCCAACTGAAATAAATTCAGTTTGAACCCGTTTAGTTTAAAAAGTGAAAAAATTTAATTAAACTAAACTGAAATAGATGGATTTAAACTGATTTTTAATTTGATTTAAAATCTTAAAAAAATAATTCTATCAAACCAGTAAAAAAAAAATTGTTGATGACAATGCTCAGCCACCTGCCCAATTTAATCATGTAGTAATAAATTAGGTAGAAGTTTGCAGATCTCTTTATATTTGAGAACGCGATGCAAATCGTGTTTTTAAAAAAATTAATTTTTTTTATTAAAATTTAATATGATTTATATGTTTTTGATTGTTTTAATGTGCTGATATTAAAAATAATTTTTAAAAAATAAAAAAATATCAATGAGATGTATTTCAATATAAAAAATTATTTAAAAAATAATTATTACTACACTGTCAAATACATTATACAAATTTTATCAAACCTGAAAAAAGGAAAAATAATTCAACAAATTGTTCTGGTCCCGGATCCGATGGTCGCTTGTAATCAGCTATTACGAAGTCATGCAAATTTCAACCCCGGGCACGGATAGCCCCTATTAAACTAGATATGCTCACCTTTTTCTGAAAACGAAATTAGCCCACCTCCATTTTTATTCCAAAAACAATAAAGCTCCACTTACTGAGTTGTAACAAATAATGTGGTTTTCGTTGGCTTGTTTATTTGAGTGCATCAAGTTAGGTGAGTTAAGGACACGAGGGCGGCATCCTTTAAAACCCCCCACTTTTATTTGGTCCCACAATTGCATGCGGTCAAGGTGATTGATAGTTTTTATTTAATATTTAGTAAGTTAAGACGGTTTATGATTAATAAAAGATATTTTTTTTTAGAAACGAGAGCTCTTTCATATTTAATTAATTATATTTTTTTAATAAAAAAATATAATGATATTCTATAAAGATATATTTTTAAAATATATATATATAGTAGATAATGAAGATTATGAATTTTCCTTTAAATTATTCATAGTATATTTATAACTAATAAATTTTATCATTTTACAAAAAAAAAATGGCTGAAATTATATTTTATTTAAAATAATATTTATTAGATTAATATAAAATAATGAAGGAATCGTGTAAATATTAAGCTCAAACCTGTTAAAAATAAAAAATAGATTTATATATGTTACCTACATCCAAGTATGTTGGGATGCACACCCAGCACTAAAGATGCTAGAAATGTCATGTCGACACTAAACATGCGTCTAATTAGAGACAAGCCTGTTCCCTATAAGGAGTTGGGCTACAACTACCATGGCGAGCTCACTCTCCTTAAGTCCCTATTGTACTTAGGTCCAAGCTCTATAAGTATTGTTGCTTGGCATGTTTGGAGGGAATTTTTTGGATTTTTTTTAGAGAGGAAATTTGAGTTTATTTTATTTAGATCTATTATAAAAATATTTAATGAATCAATTAAACTGATTAAAATTAAAAGATAAAATTATATTTTAGTTGTATTTAATTTAGTTAATTCCTCAAACTCATTAAACACTGAGTTAAAAAATTCCCCACTTGTATTTGTTTTCACCGCTTCCAAATTCCAATGACTCGCAACTTGACTAATTAGCTTTGATGGATGTAAAAATGTTTAATGAGTTAGATAATCCTCGAGATTTTCTTTTTTAGATGAGGCACAGTTCTTATTCATTCGTGTTAATTGATTTATTGATTGTTTTCAAAGTGTTTTATATATATATATATATATATATATATATATTAAAATAATATTTTTTTATTTTTAAAAATTTATTTTTAATATCAACACATCAAAACAATCTTTAAAACACAATAAAAAATTAAAAATATTATTTTTTAAAAACAATATTTTTAAAATGTAAAAATAAATGGCTGCATGTATCACGAAAGCTGTAATATATGAAATTGATTTCCAAGAAGAAAAGTAGAGAAAAAAAACATAAGAACCTGTAAAAATTAGAATACTCTATGGCCGGGTATTTCTTACCTCGTTGTTAGGCCTAGGCATTTCAGATCGATCAAATTATCATGCAGGTGAACGACACAGAACTGCTGGGCTCCACGCATTATCTTGTTCGAGAAAAATCGAGTTCATCCTGTGCCCATGCCTTCACTTTTTTGGCAATAAAGATGCCCACATGTCCTGGAGAAGATGGGCAATTTCAATCAAACGGAGGATGCTTGAAAACAAAGCACTATTATATGGTGCATGACCAAACACCTCACCGACAATTAATTAATAGGCCAAACAGAAGAAACACTGCCAGAGCTATTTTTCAGGGTCTCCTCGCGTGCCAGTTTTTGTAGCAAGAACAAATTCCAAAAATTATATCGCGACCATTCAGTATAGATTGTTTTTTTCCTTCTTTATCTCAGGTGTTGGGAGTTTTAATGGATTTTGAGCTACAGAGCAAGGAGTGGCGCTCGCTTAATTCGTAATTCAGTCAAAAATCTATAAACAAATTCTGATTTTTAATTGATGGAATGTCGCCTTGTAATAAAGTTTATTTATAACACCGTGTAATGTTTTAAGGCTACTAATCTCATGTAGAAATATATTAGTTTACTAGCATGTAGTTATGAAAAAAAAAAATTGAATGTTAAAAATATATTTAGGCTACAAAAAATTAGTTGGTGTTATTATTAAACTTGACTCAACAGGTCACCCTTGAAACATCATGTCCCAACTTTTTATATAGCATTGGTTTAAAACTATCGTGCATGAGATTTGCTTTGGCATGACCCTGTTGACTTGGTAGGTCCACAAATAACTCGGATGATTGGTAAAAAACATGATTTTACTTTTAAACACGAAACGACTATGGTCTCTATTGGGTTTAACAATTTTTTTTTATAGAAAAAACTACTTTTTAGTTGACAATATAGCAATAAAAATAGATACTTATAAGATTAAGCATTAAATATTAAAATATTTGTTTGAGACTGTAATAACTTTATAAAAAACAATCTGGAATAGATTCCAGATTATGAAGATCAATTCAAAATTAATTAAATATTGATTGATGAGATTGAAAAGAAAAAAAAATTAAAAGATAGATTTTTGAAAAAAAAAAAGAGAAAGGAAAAAAAAGAGCTTGACCAAATGAATCAACTTTAAAGTCTCTTAACTTAAATCCTTGCCTAACCTGAAATTTAAAATTAATTCTTGTAATAATTATCATATGATATGATCCGATTGACTTGATTTATTCAAAAGCAATCTAAATAACTAGTATGATGAGAACGATAGTGAGGATATGATGATGCCATGAGTGTTACTGTAGCTGTCTCTCAACTTCGACTTATCGTGGCCACTAGAGAAGTAAAGTGCGGGCTTAAATTTCCAAGTCTTATTGATCTTCAATTAGCAAGTTGAATACAACTGCAAACAAAAATTCAATTAGCAAGTTGAATATATAGCTTCGTTATGTTGCCGATGGAGCTTAGAAATACTAACGGAGTGCACGAGGGACCTTTTCTTTTTTATATCATGGATATACTTTCGACGAGAGTCCCTTTTTTTTCATGATTTTTTTTTTTTTAAAAATAAAATTTATTAGTTTCGCTGTATTTATTTTTTGGAAAATAGAAAATTATTTTTTAAATTTTTCTGTGTTTGTATACCATTAAAAAAATTGGTCAATGAAAAATACTTTCTAATAAAAAAAATATGACTTGATTTTCAGAAAAGTGTTTAGTGAGATCTTAACTAGCTATTTTTCTTTGATTGAAAATTATTTTTTTAAATGGTAAATAAATATAGAAAAAAATTCAAATTTTTTTTCAAAAACTATTTTTAAGAACAAACAAAGCCTAAGTATTAAAATTCGTGCATATTGTATACTGTAGAGAAGTGCCTGGATTGGCCTCTATCATCTGTAAGCTTGATTGATTGTCCTGCACATGCTGACCAATTCATCTTGATATATCTCCAAGGATAAAGGTCTATCTCCTGGTTCTGCTTGCAATCCGCATGTGACTCGTTCTTCTCTTACTGACCAATAGATCATTACTAACTCGCGATATACTATGGGTTCCTAACACAAGAAAAATATTGAAGCGACCCTAATATTCTAAAAGAATCATGAAAATATAAAAGACACGAGTCATTAACGGTCATTAACTTGATTAAATAAACTTAGTTTATTTAATAGTATAGTTAAAAAATAAATTAAAATAAACAAAAAAATAACAATGATTAATTACAAAAAAAATAAATGTAATTTGTGACAAAAAAAAATGAATGATGAAATTAAAAAAAAATCAATTTAAATATGATAAAAAAACACAATCTGAACCCACCTGAGTCAGCCAACCAAATCTGTGACTTGGTTGTGAGATTAAGATAATCCTGTAAAAAAAATTTAAATAAAATTATGAAACTCAATTCTCAAATTAATTCAGTGTTGAAAAAAAAATTAAAAGAAAAAAACTACATTCATAGATTAACTCAAGTTAACTCACTAAACTAATATCCTGAGATTTAAAATCAAGAGAACCCCATAGAAAAAAAATATGAAGTCTAATCTTCAAATGTTGAATGCTAGAATTTAAAAAAATAAATTTAAAAAAACAAGTTAAATTTTCAATCAACTAAATATTATGGGATAAAATTAAAAAAGATCTCTTAAAAATAATATAAAACAAGACAAATAACTATATATAAAAATAAAAGTACAAATCACCATGTGAATTCACAATCAAGTTTTTAAATATTACATTTTATAACTTTGATCCAAGCAGATTCTCTAAAAGATAATAATCTTAATTATTTTTATTCTTAACTGAGAACTGCATGGAACGTCTTCTTAGAATTTCACCTTCAGTAAAAAAAATAAAAATAAAAAATGGTTTCCTTACTTTCCTGAAGCAAGTTGCATGGAAGGGCAACAGAAACGTACAATAATCAAAGAAAACTCTTGAAAATAAAGAGTGCTTCTACTTTGTCCATAATGGCGGGGAGGATTATCCCTTCTCCCAAAAAAAAAGAAGAAGAAGAAAAAGGAAGGTTGTACTTGTAATTTCAAGCTAAATGACACCACAAACTCTCGTGAGGGTGTTGTTATTGGTTAATACTTTTTTTTGTTATTGGTTAATACTTAATGGAGCGAGAGGAGGAAATTGTCTTGTTATGTAACTTTTGATTAATTTTCTCTCTCGTTACTTATTTTCATATCGATTTGACTCTTTACTGTCTTCACCAATGACGTTACACGTACTAAACCTCATTGTGTCCGGTTTCTAGCTGTCACGTGCGAGCAGTCATTTTCAGCCACTGGACTTTCAAGAATGCCATCATGGGAGCCGTCCGGTACGTGCCAAAACACGTGTATTCACATGCCCACTTGCACTCATTGTCGTTTCTAGGTCAGTTTAATTCCATGTTTTTTCAACTGGGTTAGCTTAAATCTCACATCTTTTTCAACTATCTTGCTGCTATTAGCGTTCTAGTAAACTGCGTTAAGTTCCATGTACTAATTTTTAGAATAATATTTTTTATTTGAAGTTACTGTAAGAAATCAGAAAGACCCCCCTCTAATTTATTTTTATTTATTTTTTATTCAAATAAACACATTTGAAAGTATATATAAAAAACATTATACCAAGTAAAAATTATAACAGGTTTCAATTCAATTTCAAAGATTCCAAACAATCTATAAGAGGTTAATTGTTGACGATTTAAATCTCAAATTGATTATTTAGCAGGTTAAGTAAATTATAAATAAAAAACACTCAATGACAAGGCACCGGCTATTATGTTTACATTATAGCCCCAGCAAGGATCTTTTGCCACGTGTGACACATAAAAAAGGTGTTCCCTCATCTCATTATGAACATAGTTGTTAAACCCGGCCCGGGGTTGACCCGGCCCGGGGGCCGGGTCTCGGGTTTTATGGGTCAACCCGGATTAACCCGGAAAAATTTTAAAAAAAATTAAATTTTTAATATTTCATATGAAAAAATCCATGTAAATATAGATTATACATATTATGAAGTTTAAAAGAATATTTTAAAAAGTTTTTTATCTCACATTGAAAAAACATAACTTTTTTCCTTGTAAACATAAAGTATATATACTAATAGGTTTCAAATCCCACATTGAAAAAATATAACTTTTTTCATGGGAATATATAGTGTATATATGAAATGACTTCAAATCCCACATTGAAAAGATATTATGTTATCATTTTAAGTTGAAGTATTTAAACCAAAAAGTTTTTTATCCCACATCGAAAAAACATGATTTTTTTCCTAGGAACATAGAGTATATATACTAATGAGTTTCAAATCCCACATCGAAAAAACATGATTTTTTACTTAGAAACATAGAGTATATATACTAATGGGTTTCAAATTCCACATCGAAAAAACAAAACTTTTTTCATGGGAACATGGAATATAATAAAAATAAAATTTCAAATTAAAATATAAAAAATTAAAAAAGAGACCAATTAAATGCAAAAGCTGAAACTTGAGGAACCAATTTGAAGTTTTCTACTCCTAAATGAAAAAAAAAAAACACTTTGTTTGTTACGCGGATTTTGGTCATTGATCTTTTATTTTTTTAATAATAATTTAAAATTTTATTCTGTTAAATCAATGTTGAATTTAATGTTAAAATATTATATTACTTGTTGAATAAGACATGCAAATCAAAGCAGATATCAACGCAGTTAACATAACTTGTAATAATTAAATTTTAAAGAAATAAAGTTAAAAGATTAGACTAAAAGAAACTTCAAATACCTATTTGAAAAATCTGATGCTAATCAAAGAGTTGGGTCATGATTTAATGAGTTTGAATTATTTTTTAATATTAAACTGATTGTAAATTTAATTTTATAAATTTTTTTATTTGTCTTTTAGCACGGTTTGTGGGTTTATCGATGTAACACATGCTGGTCCAGTTCATGGATTTCGTGTTTTTTTTTATTAAACTTGATTTTTTATAGTCTATTTATTTCTCATGTAATTGAAAAATAGTTTTAGAGAAAAACCATGTTATTAAACTTTATGAAGTAACAAGAAATAAAAGATTCGGGGGAAACCACTATTCACCAAACACCTATTGCACTGTGGATTACAATAGTAATCCACAGTGTTTTGCTTTCTTTTTAAATTTTTGTTATGATTTTTTTAAAATATATATTTTTTGATTTCATCTTTTAAAATTGAAATTGTTAAGAATTTAGCTTTGTAATTTGCTTTTCATTTCTTTTTAATTAGGTTAACGTGGTTTACAAGTTTGCCAAGGTAACCCAGGTTGCCCCGGTTTACGAGTTTGTGATGGATTATTGTTTTTTTAATTGAAATTAACTTTTTTTATAGTCTAATTTTTTCTCATATAGTTAAAAAAATAATTTTAGTAAAAAGTTATGTTATTAAACTTTATAAAGTAACAAAAACTAAAGGATGTGAGGAAATCATTGTTCACCCACACACATTGTACTGTAAATGATAATAGTAATCCACAATGTTTTGTTTTTTTCTTTATGTTTTTCAATTTTTTTCAAATTTATTTTTGTCAATTTCTAATTTTAATACTGGGATGGTTGAGAATTTGAATTCATAATTTTTTTTTAATTTTACATTTCAATACGGTTAGCATATTTTGCGGGTTTATTAGGGTAACCCAGGTTGCCTTGATTTACGAGTCAGGTGGGATTTTTTTTAGTTGAACTTAATTTTTTTATAGTCAAATTTTTTATCATATAGTTAAAAAATAATTTTTTTTAAAAATCATGTTACTAAACTTTATAGAGTCCATGAACCTATTAATAGATTTGGCTGATTTACTTGGATCTCGGGTCTGACAAGTTTAACTTTTTTAAAATAATTTTTTTTCATCCTTAGATACTAGATTAACTGAGAATCTAGTTTCTTAATTGTTTTTGTTTTGCTTTTTATGAGATTATCATGATCTAAAAATAATATCTCGGTATTGGGTTGATGTTTGATTTCGCAATCGATTATTTTTGTTATCATGTAGTTAAATGAAAAATATATTCGAAAAAATAAATTATAATCCTAGTGGAGTTCATAACCCAGTTTATAGGTTTGATGTACTATATCCCAGCTTACTCGATTCACAGGTTTAACAAGTTTACCCGTCGATGTGATATGATATGTTTTTCTTGTCTTTTAATTGTTTTTAATCTATTCCTTTTCGATTTCATCATTTAATATTAGATTAGTTGGGAAATGAACTACATTAATGATTTTTGTTTGTTTTATTGAGATTGTTTCAAATAAGTGTTTATTTTTAGATTGATGTTCAATTTTGCGAGCATTTGTTTATATCATATAATTAAATTAAAAAATATAAAAAATTTATTAAATCCAATAGAGTCTATGACCCGAGTCGCGGGGGGAGGGCGGCAAGGTCGATCCAATATGTCATTGTCTGAATATTTGTTTTTTTAAAAATTATCATCTTGAAGTTTTTATAAAAACTAAAGTATGTTTTTATCTATCATCAAGATTGTATTTGGACCTATAAAATCGATCGATTTAAGTCGAGTTAACTTTCATATAGTTTAATTAAAAACTTAAAGTTGATAAATAGTTGAGTCGGGAGACTTTAAAATTAATCTATTTAATTAAATTTAATAATACTATTTAAATTTTTTTTATATTTTTAAAAAATTAATATTAATCCGCAACGAATCACGGAGAATATACTAATCAATATCTAGAAGATCACTTGACTTTGAATTATAGCGTCATTTTTTTATACATGTAGAAAAAGAAAGAGAAGTTTCGTCGTCATGCTAGTTATGCAAAATATTGTACTAGAGTATTTCATGGGATGAATGGTTGCAAGTAATCGTAGGTGTAAATACATATTAAAAAATAAATATAAAAATAAAAAAAAATGAAAAGAAAAGAAAGCGCGTGTCAAGTCACCACTTCCCCGGATTGGTTATGATGTCCGAATGGAGAAGTTCCACCTGAACGAGCAATTTCTTGGTCTTGGTCTTGGATGGTCAATTGTGACCGATAAAATTGTGAAAAAACTTTATATAAAAATTAGGTTTTTCATTGTTGAGTTGAATGACTTAGGTGGTGCCTTTGTGCTTTGCTTAAAAAAGAATAATTTTTCTGATAAACAGAGAACTCTTCTATGCTTATATCAACATATAGAAAACATAAAGTTAAATTTAGGGATCGCATATCCAGCTAGCCTATAAATTGCCTGGTCTAACCCTTGTTTAACATGGCTTTCAATGACGTAGCTTTGGTTGGATTTGACTTGCTTCTATAATCTTCTTCTCTCTCTCTCTTTTTTATGCGAGTATCTGAATTAGCGTGCTTCTATATATGATCTTTGGCTAGCTTTTTCATGGTTTTTAGCTAACTTTCATGGTTGTACCAATTCTAGATTGTAGGGCCGAGTTGCTTTGTAACCAAGTGTAGACCTTGAGATTTTTTTTAATGGAGAAGAGATTGTGTAATTGGTGGAGCAATTGGGGATCAAGCCAGTCCTTCATTAGAGAAAAACACTGTGTCTGTCGGTGCTATCCATGTTTTCTGTGTATAGAAATAAATCATCGGATTGCCATGTTGCTTATTGGTTGGTACATCATGTTATCTGTTATGCATGTTATTGGTGATAATTTATCATTAATTTTTATTTTATTTTTATATAAAAAATTGTATATACATGAAAAAATTGGATGAACAGCCCATGGAACCCATCTCAACATGGGTGTAGATGGATTTTATCCCGAAAATTTATATATATTTTTTTAGAAAAAGTTCTTTTCATTTTTTGTTTTTTCTCGCATCATCAGTTACTATCGGCAGCGAGTGAAACTTTAACCACTCAATTAATTGAGAAATACTATTAGTTGGTTCAAAATGGAAAGAATTTTTTTTTTCCCCGTAGCAGACTGAGATGGACAATAATGCAGATAAAAAGATTGAGAAGCATTTTAAACAAAATGACAAGAACCTGAAACAGACCATACATTCACACCTTCGCGCGAGGAGGAGGAGAGGAGGAGGAGGAACCGATAGCCAACAAGCTTTTCTATAATTACAAACCTATGTATCTAATTCAAAAGCATAGCAACATGAGTTCAAATTAATCATTAAAATCAGAGAAAAAAGAGCTGGAAATGAAGATTGGAGCATGAAAGCAACGTGAGATATCCCTCCCTTTTTCATAAATCGCATGTTCTCTTTCTAGTTTGCAGTAAAGCCTTTCCTTCATCTCCTCCACGCACTGATCTAGTGACGTGAAGAGAGGATCCTGGTAGCGGTGTGAGAGGCTCAGTGTGCCACAAGCAATTAGCTCATCGTACATCAGAAAGTGGAAATAAGAAAAGAAGAGGCCGGATGTCACGGGAACGGCAGGGCATTTGCTTAAGCACAGACTGTTTACTCAAAGAACTACCCAGGATTGTTACTATATTGTCTTATTCTTGGATTTTCCACAGCGTATAATCGCTTAGATCTTTCCCGGATGGCGACGATGTAGCTTACATTTGTTCTCGCAACATGAACACTCATCCATTATAATTCAAGCATAACAATCCAGCCACTGCTTAATTTGGGATCACCTGACATTCCAGAGCCCTTTTCACGTGCCATTGACACATTCCATTCTTGTCAATCTTAAATTAGGCACCAGGGAGCTGATTAATTTACTGATCAACGTGATTTCAAGGGGAAATCTCATTATTTAAACCTTGGTTCTTATAATCTGAAAGAAAAAGCATTTGGTTTATATTTTTTTTTTGGCAGGAGATAATATGCTCGCAAAGTTTTTACAAAAGGTGATTTTCTTTTTGAGGAGTAGAAGAGTTAAAGCTAAGTAATTAAAATATGAAAATCGTCTAAGACTGTAATCTTATGGATTTATTCTCTCTTTTTTCTCTTCAATTTATCTAAAAAAAATTCAACTTCAATCCATATCAGGGTACGAGTAAAAAAAGCAAAAAGGGACCCGCAACGTAAAATCAAAATGATAAGTGTTTACTCCACCAGGAGGAGGAGAAGATACAATCAGTCTCTATCCCCTCCTTAATCTATGCTTCTTTAATTTAATTTTTATTTTTATTATGTTTTTTTAAAAAATTGGTCGAGATGAGCTCAAGTGCTTAAACCTCTTTAGAGAACCGTAAACAAAGCGAATTAACGACAACTAAAAAAAATAAAAAATACTACGACTCCTTGCTACCATAGCCGATCTCTCTCTCCCAGAAAACACTTTTCATCTTCCTTTAAATGGCCACATTGCTCCTTCATTAATCACTTCTTCTTTTAAATCTTTAGAGGGAGAGAGAGAGAGGGAGGGAAAATAATGATATAAAAAAAGGAAGAAAAGGTAGCAAAGAAGGAGAAGATGCAGATGCGGAGATGGAAGGCGGTGGGGTTGATGAGGAGGATACTATCATGCGCCATATGTACAATAGCAATGATGTCACTCCTCTCCGTACACTTGCACATGCTCCCTCGTCACTCTAAACTCCCTGATCCTTACAAGCTTCCTAATCCCGTAAGTAATGTTAAAAAAAATACCTCTCTCTGTTTTTTCGTTCTTTTTTTTTCTAGCGTAGAGAATTAGGGTTTATTATGTTAATCTGTGCCTAGTGTGTTTGATAGGTATCTCAGTCTTTGCTTATTAGTTATTATAGTAGGAAGTGCCAAATGTGATTGATTTTTTGGGTTTGGGATGGCAACTAACTGCCTTAGTTTTGAGTCCTTTTGGAAATAATAATAATAATAATAATAATAATATATGTAGCAAATTGAAATCAGAGACAAGATATTGGGCACAGAGCAAGAACAGAGGTGGACAAGTGAGTTCACTCCTCCCAATGTGTTCCTAGGCCCCCTCTCATCCCAACAGGTAGGTCTTATTATACGCCCCTCATTCCAGTACGTTGTTGGCCAGTTCAAACGAAATTATTATGTACTCTTTTTTTTTTCCTGAATACTGATTCAATAGAGAGAGAAAATGGTGCAAAAACAATATGGGATTTATCAGTGGATTGAGTGTCGTAAGAGTTTTATGTTCCTCTAAGCATGCATCTTTCATGTCTTCACCACTTAAGACTTGACAGTTTCCGGTTTGGCGTACGAATTGTCCCAGACTATGGAAGCCTGTGCCAAATCGTGATTATATGCCTTGCACGCAACCTACTCCTAACTATACCGGTACGTTTTAGTGTTTTTTTTTATTCTTATTTGCATCTTTTCAAGAAAATTTGCTTGCTCCCTTATGCCTGCTTTGCCTATTGTTTCTCAGCTCCTCCAGAGTCGCGAGGTTATCTCTTAGCGCATACAAATGGTGGGCTCAACCAGATGCGAGCTGGGGTACTTCTCTACTGTCCATCTCTGTGTTAAATACACTGTGTTTGAAATTACTGAAATTGTTTTAGTTACTATCTTCCCAAATTCTTTACTATTTCTATCTTATTCTGGAAATGCTTATGTGATTGTGCTGTGCTCTCATATTGGCAACAATAATCCGTATTTTTTTCTTAATTGATTCTTTGTTTTTTATTTTTAACTGGGATTGACAATAGGTGTCTTTCTTGAATTGCAGATATGTGATATGGTAGCTATTGCACGTATCATAAATGCTACTCTTGTTGTTCCAGAACTAGATAAAAAGTCGTATTGGCAAGATTCCAGGTCATTTTAGTTCTGTGAGATTTTTACGTTGTTGGCCCCTCTCATGTCGTGATGCCATAATTTCTTTTCTTCTCTTTTTTTTATTGTCTTGCAGCAACTTTTCAGATGTCTTCAATGAAGATCATTTCATCAACGCTCTAGCTAATGATATAAAAGTCATAAAAAAGCTCCCCATGGAAATGGGTGGTGCTACAAAAGCAGATAAATATTTTAAAAGCTGGTCTGGTATGGACTATTACCAGGGGGAGATAGCAAGCATGTGGGCTGATTATAAGGTATATCAATTAGAATGCTCAGTTTCACCTAGTTATGAGATATTTATGATTTCCATCTGTTGGTTTTACTCTCATTTATTATTGAAATTCTAACACAGTTTCCCAACGTAAATTTGTTTTCGCAGATTATTCTGGCTGCCAAGACTGACTCTCGACTAGCAAATAACAATCTCCCTGCTGATATTCAGAAGCTGCGTTGCCGTGCCTGTTATGAAGCCCTCTGTTTCGCACCTCAAATTGAAGCGATGGGAAAGGTGAAAATATGATTCTTGTATGTGCAATGACTGTTTAATATGATTTTAACTTACATGGTCACTGTAGTTGTTGGTGGACCGCATGAGATCATATGGCACTTACATTGCTCTGCACTTACGATATGAGAAGGACATTCTTGCCTTCACTGGATGCACACATGGTTTATCTCCTGCTGAAGCAGATGAACTAAAAAAGATCAGGTAATTTTGCTGCAGTTATGTGATAGCGAATTCAATTAAGAGCTCAGGTTTTCTGCTAAGTAATTTTATCTGTGACTTGCAGAGACGCAAATGATGAGTGGAAAGTGAAGGATATTGATCCCAGGGAGCAAAGATCTAAAGGTTTTTGCCCCTTAACTCCAAAGGAGGCTGCAATATTTCTATCTGCTCTTGGTTATCCATCAAATACCCCTATATACATTGCTGCGGGAGAGATATATGGAGGTGATTCATATATGGATGATCTACGATCCCGGTATCCTATGTTAATGAGCAAGGTGCGTGTTTCAAATGCCTTGCTTTGAGTACAATGCTAAACTTGACACTTCAGTAAAAAACCATAAGGTTGAAAAAAGAAAAAAATTTAACACTCACATCTGAGTATTCAACCTAATCCAAGTTCACAACTAATGATGAGTACAATTGCTGTCGCTGATGTTGCCTTATGCATTTTGTATGCTGTTTTTGTGTTCATCGTTTTTTGTGGATAATCAAAATTGTAGCTTGTTTTAAAAGATTTGAGGATCCCACGTAAATACTTAAACCATTCATCCTATAGCCTATAATTTTTGGAATTTAGTGTTTGTAATCAATTGCTTGCATTGATTTAGCCTTGTGCATTTTGTATGCTGTTTTCATGTTCATCTTTTTTGTGTGTGTGAATAATCAAAATAGTAGTTTATTTTAGAAAGATTATGAGAGGATCCCGGTTGTATACTTAAAACCGTAATTTCTTGGAATTTAGTGTTTGTAATCAAGCTATCTATGAGTCAGACAAATTCCCTTCCCTTTCTTTCTCTATGCCATTTCGTTGCCAATCACATGCATGCTAAGTGTGCATGGATACTTTGTGCTCGCATGAAGACTAATTGTAAACAGAGCTGCTAAATTTTCACGCATCTCCTTCAAACATCTTGCAGGAAAAATTGGCATCTATTGAGGAGCTTGAACCATTTGCCAATCATTCGACTCAGCTGGCTGCGCTTGATTATATATTATCTGTTGAAAGTGATGTATTCATGCCGACGTACTCAGGAAATATGGCAAGGGCTGTAGAAGGCCATCGTCGTTTTCTCGGACATAGAAGAACAATTTCCCCAGACAAGTATAAGATATTCTTGTCTATTTTTTTAGTTTTATTTCGATCAATTTACTTGCACTAAACATCTGCTTTTTGTCCATTAGGAAAGCACTTGTTCGTCTGTTTGATAAAATAGAGCAAGGAATAAAGAAAGAAGGCAAACTTTTATCAGACAAGATCATTGAAAGGCACAAAAAACGGTATGTATTCTTAAGCACCCTGTAATCATATTTAGTACCCATAAACCTCTCCGCTAGTTGAGTTTCCCACGGGCACTGCACGCCTAGGAGAAGAGGTGAGGTCCTCTTAACACTGCGCAGCTGCAAGTTACAGTGGCACTGCAGGAAACTAATGCTCGTTTGGTGAGATTTTGAGGGTATCGTCAATGGCCATATATTGGTCAAGTCAGCGTTCTATTTGAGATTTTAGAATAGAATCCACTAATTTAAATTTAAACTTCGTTTCTCATAATGGTCGCACAGGCAAGGCTCCCCAAGGAAGAGGAAAGGCCCCATTCCAGGAACAAAGGGCATGGATAGATTTCGTTCAGAAGAAGCATTTTATGTAAATCCTTTACCAGATTGTTTGTGTGCGCAATCCCGGAATCTGAACACCTCTGTGTCATAATCAGGTAGTTTAGATGCTGAAGAACAATTGTCTTCGGAAAAAGATCTGTGTCAAGAATCAAGATAGCGGCAAATTTAATCAGTCACTGTCCGCTGATAGATACTTCAAGCTGGTTATGCCCAGCATCATAGTTAGGTAAGTGTATATCTGGAGTTTAGGTAAGGGGGCGTACATGAAGCTACAGGTCATATGAACGGAAAGCGAGGCAAATTTAAAATACTGAGATTAGAAGTTAATTAGAGGATACCATCCATCATCACCGAATCTCTAGAGCAACAACGTTTTCTCTAATGTATGTATCGTCATTCAATGCAATAAAAATGAAAAAATTACTTAATTTCTTCTCTTTTACCGTGATTGTCAGCAAATGGTAAACCAAGACTGTTCTCAATGTGTACAATGATTTCTGTAGGAGTCCAAGATTATGTTCGTTTTTCTGTGTAATGTGCAGAGATTACATTATTGCAAAAGCCAGGCGAGATAATGGCTCCTTGTTCAGCCAGTTCAGCCCAGTGCTGCTTCTTGTAAATTAATGGCTCTATTGGCTATAATCTCCGAATTCAGCAACATAAACCCTTTTCTTCAAGAGAGAAAAATACAGTTTCTTCCTGAGGACAAATGTTGTCATAAAGAATGATTACATCCAACGCACCTCTTTTTCATATTTCACGTGCTTTTATTAAAGGGCAAGAAAATTCAATTTCAATTACGTAGAAACTATCAAGGCCTTGATTAAATTTCGGCACCCTGACAACTCACCAAGATAACGTATCTTTTATTTCCTTGCACCCTTTCCATTCTTTTCCTTTGAATGCCAAATGCAGAAACATTAAGTGTCATCAAAATTGATCCCAGACATTTCCGCCATAAAAATCAAATATTGCAAAACAGATACATTTCCTAAGTGGATTTGGGAGTTATAAGCTCCAGCCCTCCCATGAATGCCCTCAATGGCCCAGGGATAATAACAGAGCCATCTTCTTGCTGGTAGTTTTCCAGCAGACACACAATCATCCTAGGAACTGCACAGGCCGTTGCATTTAATGTGTGCACAAACTGTGTTGGAGCAAGGCTGCCTTTGCCCTTTTTAGGCAGGGCTGGTGTAGGTTCTGATGGACGGTACCGGATCCCTAATCTGCGACTTTGATAGTCGATGCAATTTGAGGCACTAGATATCTGCTCAAGAATGAAATCACGTGAGAGAATGCTCGCTATTGCAAAGTCAATGACTATGGAAAAGCAAAAACTAAGGTCCACGGGAAATCACTAATGGAGGAGAAAGGAGTGCAATTGTCACATAAGTTTCAATACCTCACCATACCGTCCTAAACCAGGCATCCATGCCTCCACATCAAATTTGCGGTAAGCAGGTGCACCTAAATCCCCAGAGGCCATATCCAAAGTTCTGCCAGAAAAAAGGAAAACCCAAAGGTCATCACAAATACAAAGAAGGAAAACTGTAAAACAAATCATCAAAAGGTTGGTTAGAGGACCCACTTATAATGTAACCCTAGGGCAGAAAAGAGGTCTTCTTCAATTTTGATAAGCTCCTCATGGTAAGACTCACTCTCCTCTGGTTGGCACAAAACAAACATCTCCACCTTGCTGAACTGGTGAACTCGGTAAAGACCCCTGTGCAAATTTTGCAAACATTATCAGTTTGTGCATTGAAGCAGCAAATATTCTGATTTCCAAGCATAAGACCTCTAGGATCTACAAGGAGAGAAATCATGTTTGAAAAAGCACGGCAACAACACACTGCAGGTGGACATCATAAAGAAAAAGCATGATCATTGGACTTTGCCAATTGTAAGGAAACTAAACAGTTCTTAATACTGGACTGCAGTTATCAAGAATTAGCATGGACATGAGAGTTTAATAAACACTGATGCTCCTGGATATAGGAAATCCACCATGAAAAATGGAGTATTAATATAAGACAAAGTGTATCTATTCAGGGTATCAGACAACTGTCATACAAATGAATAGAGCCCAGATAACATACCTTGTTGCCGTGCCTGCAGCACCAGCCTCTGTACGGAAGCAATGGGAAAATGCCACATACTTTAATGGCAACTGTGTCTCAGCAAGGATAGCATCCATGTGAATTCCTCCCACAGGAATCTCTGCAGTGCCAATGAGGCATTGATCACTACCCTCGATAGAGTAAACCTGTTAATTGTCTGGCATAAGTATCGACAGATCATTATAACTAATTGTGATGCTCTGAAATAACACCAGCTCCAAGAAAACTCAGGACAAAGAAACTGAATTTCTTCCACACCAAACCAATGTCCTTAAGCTCGTGGTACAGAAAATTAAAAGGGGAGATGCCCTCAGTAATTTAGTGCTCCATCAGGGATGTTGTCATGAAGTTACCACTTCATGGCCAAAATGTTTTAAATGAGAGCATTGTTACAGCTTCATATATGACTATCTGTGTTTAAGTTGAATTTTTTTTATAAATGACTTTTAACACAATTTGGAAAAGGCAGTAAAAAGAAAATCAACTACAAACCTGAGTATTATCACCACGAGGTTGGAATCCACATTTCTCAACAACAGAGGATCTAACAAGTTCTGGAGTTGTTAGAGGTGTAAATCCCTTTTTCATAACTTCTGAGAGAGTCCAGTTGACAAGGGCCATCTCCAGCATAACTGCTTCATTCTTCAGATAGTAGAATTTTGAACCACTGACCTGCATGGCCAAGCAAAATACAAAATGCATGTGACAAAAGTAGCCAAATCATCTTTCCTTGTCAGCAGGAAGCCCTAGCTATTGAAATCTTTACTTGGGGATTGCATTAACGTCTCTGATATATGAGCAAGTGATGATCTTATGATCTAGGGACAAGCCATTACAGTGACTTGCAAGTAGGGACTCAATAACGGACTCAATAACGATTAAAAGTTCTAATTTAATTAAATGCTAGTGAATGTCTAACAGTCCATGTCTTTATTCTTTATTCTTCTTCTTTTTTTGTTAGTGAAAAATAGTGCCACTGCACTTAATCAAGATGACCTTTGCTTTCAAAAAACATAGTTCGATTAAATTGTCCATCAAAAGACCATTCATTCCTGGTGGCATTTAAACTAAAAAAGCTCCCATGAAGTATTTACTAGCGAAGCTCCCATGAAAGCATGCAACAATGGGAGGAAAAACTTCAGTGATCTAAATTAAGCAGAGGATTACCTCTGCTGCTGCATCAAAATCAAAGAGATCTAGTTCTTTCCCAAGTTGAAGGTGGTCCTTGACAGGGAAGCCAAAGTCACGTGGAGTACCTGCCTATAAGAGCACAAGAAAATAACTTAAACTTGTAACATGTCCAGCATCATCCCCTCCCTCAAACATACTCTCATACACACGCTTTGCTAACAACATAATTGTGAACGCATTATGCTATGATCTCATGAAACATCACAGGTACAAACAATGGCGTACTTGTAACTGGATTCAACTTCTTGGTCTTTAGGTTACTAAGAGCAATTCATGTCTTCGTGTTTTGTTTTATGCATCATTTTCCTTGTGAAATAAAAGGAGGCGGCTGAAAAAATTACATACCATCTTTCTCACAGTTGAACTTTCTTCTCCTCCAATCGGAACAAGTGGGTGAGTCAAGTTAGGTATACACTGTGCTTCCAGCTGAAGCTCATCTGTAAGTTTAACCAGGTCTTCTTCCAAAGTTGCAAGCCCTTCTTTTAGATTCTTTCCTAAAGAAAAAAAAAGGATATTCATTACACAGTCACAAGCAATCAAAAACCAAAAGAATGACATAAAGCATGACAAATTGTTCAAACCATACCTTCCTCAATCAGTTTTTGACGCTCTGATATCTCTAGCTTTCCCTTCATCTTGTTTGCTACCGCATTCCTATCCGCACGAAGCCGTTCAACTTCCTGTCATCTGGAATGACAATTAGCTTTTATTTTCTTCTTAAATATTTTGTACGCACACAAACTACACACTAGTCATGGACATCATCTCTCGTCTTTGCTTCAATGGATATAGAAATTAAAGAAAAAACAATTTTTTTTCATAATCGATGTTTAAAAGAAGGTAAGAAATTGAGAAAATAAAATAAATCTGACCTTTTGAACAGCCAACATTTTCTCATAGAGCTCAAGGACAAGCTCCAAATTAGCATTTGAGTTCCTGTTCTTTATATTCAAAGCCACCGCGTCTTTGTTATCCCTTATCCACTTGAAATCTATTGCCGCTTTCCATTGCGGCTTCACAACTAGAATCATTCAAATAATAAGTAAAATTAACAAAATCACCTTCCTGCTTGGTTCCTGAGAAAAACTGAAGCAAAATGATGTTAAGAAAATTGAACACCTTTATTATCCAAGCTTTCCGTTATAGGCGCTGTCTGGACAGCCGTGGCAGAGAGAGCTCTAACCAGAAGCTTAAACGGATTTCTTTGTGGACATATAACATAGTTATGGCGGGAAAACGGATTTAGGACTAGGGTTTTGGAGATTGGCTTTAAAATGAAACGTGAAGAAGCAGGAATCGCGGCTAACTTTAGGGTTTGTATAGTTGTCCCTCCAAAATAACACTGTAAACCCATGCTGTCCTCTCTCTCTCTCTCTCTTTGCAGTCTATCTCTCTCTCTCTTATCTAGCACCTATAAGTACAGAAGAACATTGCTGATGAAGAAGAAGCTTTGAAGGCTAACAATTTTTTTGGGACAATTTTATCTTTTAGTTTTTTTATTCTTTCTTTAATTAAACTAATTGGGCCTCCAATTTTAAGCCGGTGTCGAAGTAAACCCAAAATTAGAACGGCGTCGTTTAAATTTGTGAAAATTGTATTTGCTTTTAAGAGGGATCAGTATGGACCAGTAGGAAGTGGGTATTATAGTATCAGGATCCGAGAGGGTAATTAAAATTCGCATCCTAACCGTTCATAAACCCATAAAAAACACAAAATAACTGACCCATTACCGTCAGATGCCGCCATTTGAAAGCATAGTAGCACCCAATCTTGACCGTCCCTCACCCACGTTGCTCTCATGATGAGCCTCTATAAATAACCGACAATCCGTAAATCTAACCATGATTCCTTTCCTCTTCTCGGAGTTTTGGCAAGTCTTTCGAGGTACGGTTTTCTACCTCTCCTCCCCCTTGTTTCAATGGAAATTGTTTTTATTGGTTTGTGTTAAATCCCATTTCTTTATTGTTCTTGTTGTTTCTACGAGTTCAATTTGGCTCTTTAAATTCACTAATTTTATTTGTTAATAGATGGCTCGTACAAAGCAAACAGCGCGTAAATCTACCGGTGGCAAGGCTCCAAGGAAGCAGCTCGCCACCAAGGCTGCACGCAAGTCAGCCCCAACAACAGGAGGCGTGAAGAAGCCACACAGATACAGACCTGGAACAGTTGCTCTTCGTGAAATCCGCAAGTACCAGAAGAGTACTGAACTGCTCATCAGGAAACTCCCATTCCAGAGGCTTGTTCGTGAAATTGCTCAGGATTTCAAGACTGATTTGAGATTCCAGAGCCATGCTGTTTTGGCTTTGCAAGAGGCAGCTGAAGCTTACCTTGTTGGCTTGTTTGAGGACACTAATCTTTGTGCTATCCATGCCAAGCGTGTTACTATCATGCCTAAGGATATCCAGCTCGCCAGGAGGATTCGTGGTGAGAGGGCTTAGGAGTTGAAAGCAAGCTGTAATTTCTTATTTTATATGTGTGTGATCAATAATGACTTATAGGCACTTCTAAAAGGTTTGAAGGTTTGCTGTTAAATTCTCATTAATCTAATAGCATTGACGTTGTTAAACATTCTTGCCTTTCTTTTTTCTTACGAGTTCCGTGTACCGAAGAGTGTTCATGACATTTTTATTGTAAATTTTACCTGCTATGAGGTTGCTATGAAATTTTTTAAAATATTTGTATAATTAATAATTTTTAGTTTTTAAATTTTATTTTTAATATCTACTTAAAAGTTTAAATGAATTAAAAATATTTTTAAAACAAAAAAACTTTTCTTTATATGTATATCTCTCGAAAGACTGAGCTCAAGCTTATACGAGGGTCGGCTGGGTGTGTAGAGATTTTGGGGGAGGGTGGACTGAGCTCGAGCTCAAGCAAACAAACATTAAAAAGAAAATAAAAATAAAGATATGCATCCGTGCTATCTTAAGGAATGCAAAACCGCCTAGTAGCTTATCGATATGAATTTCCTATTGAACTCACTGATTTAGGTAAGGGTTTGCCTGAGAACATACAAGAACTCACTGGTTTAATTAAGGGATTCCTTGAGAACATGATTGTCAGCAAAGATATGCCGAGCAACTTGCAGGCACCTGCCGCCACCCCTCTGCTCGTGATTCTAAGCGATGAGCCACCCAATCAGAAACCAAGATTGGGCTCAAAGTGGCATTTACTAACGAAGTGAAGTCACCGGGAACAGAACTCTGGTGTAAATTTTGACTTGATAGAACTAGTAGTGATAGTATAAGCTGCAGCAATGATTCATGGCAAGGAATGCTTGAATGTTCCAATTTACAGGCCAGCATTTTGTATTTTTTTATTTGTTTTTAGATATAATTTTTAAAAAATAAAAATATATTATTTTTATAGTTATATATACAAAAGCATTTTAAATAATAAAGTAACCCGCAATCAGATTCCTCATCTGTGAATAACAAAGCAGAACCAGAGTAATACTACCTGCAGGTCCCGATAACAAGACCAAAATTGCGCTGCGGCACTCGTGATGTGTTTATCGCTGCCTAAATTAAAAAAATATGATCTGTAGGTGCAAAAAAGGTGCTGGGCATCCATGTTTGTATCTGATATCCAAAACAAGGCCAATTCAAAGCCTCCTGAGGACTACATTCATGTTAGAGCAAGGAAGGGTCAAGCAACTGATAGCCATAGCCTTGTTGAAAGGGTGAGAATTACAATTCAGTTGTATACCATACAATTTTATTCAATCAATTGGAGTAATTTCCAGATTAGCATTAACACTGGTTAATTAACATGTTGCCAGGTTCGAAGAGAGAAAATTAGTGAACGAATGAAGCTTCTCCAAGATCTTGTGCCTGGTTGCAATAAGGTGTGTTGAAACTTTCAGAATTCGAATACATTAGCTTCAAGAACATGAATTTTTAATTGCTAAAATAAGGTTTGTGTGTCCATGTTAGGTCACAGGAAAAGCCTTTATGCTTGATGAAATCATAAATTACGTGCAGTCATTGCAACGGCAAGTTGAGGTAAATTAATATATATTTGTGGAAATGGACAATCCTCATCTTGTTTGAAAATTGAAGCTCCATGCCTAATCATTGTCCAAGGAAACAGCCAGCCAGCATTGTATAATCTTTTCGTTTCTTCAATTCGGGGTTTTCTATTTACAAACAAATCTTGTTTATTCTAGGTTGCGCGCAAGGCAGCCCCAACAACAGGAGGGGTGAAGAAGCCCAACAGATACAGACCTGGAACTGCTGCTCTTCATGAAATTCACAAGTACCAGAAGAGTACTGAGCTGCTCATCAGAAAACTCCCATTCCGAAGACTTTCACAGAATTTCAAGGCTGATTTCCGGTTTCAGAGCCAGGCCGTTTTGGCCTTGCTGAGGCAGCTGAAGCTTGCCTTGTTGGATTGTTTGAGGATACTAATCTTTGTGCAATCCCTGCCATGCGGGTTACTATCATGTCGAGGGATGTTCAGCTTACCGTGAACCCGTGGTAAAAAAGCATAAAAACCCGTGGGTTTTCACTTTAGGATTTTTCTCTTGTTTTTTACCTTTTCTTTCAGTTTTTTGTCATTTTTTATCAGTAGCACAGACAAATCATTGATAAGACTGATGCGTCAAGACGTGTTTATGGCATAGTATGGGTGTAGGTATTAAATTCTCTTTAATCTAATAATGATGGCTGTTATTTGTCAATGCTTTCTTTTGGTGATTGTAGTGAACTTTTACATGATATTTTTTAAAAATATTTTTCTTTTCATATTTTTTTTTTCAAAACATTAAATCACAAAACAAATATTAAAAAATTATCAATTTAATTTTTTTTCAAAACAAACATACTTTTAGAAAACATCTCAAACAAATATTATTGTTCTCGCACTCGGACCTAATTACCTGTAATTGGGCTCTCTCTTCCGTCCCAGAACAAGCTCGGAGCACAAATAATCAGTAGAGAGCAACGGCTTTAGTCAAGTAATCAGAACTCAAACTTCTCTGACCTGGATAAGGGTCCCTGCGAGATGAGCTGATGCATAATTATCAGATGCCGATTCCATCAGCAGAAAAATGAAGTGACATTTTAAACCACTTAGCAACAGATCTATATATGAGAATCCGATTCGACTTTGCAATTTTTTTGTTCGATGGATGTACATAAAACTTTTAAGCAGAATAAAGCAGCAGCACAGCACCAAACTATAAACTTGATAGGAGAAATCCCGCAGGCAATGTCTTTCTTGAGTAATCGAAGGGAAGTATGTGTTATTAATATCTAATTCAAGATTCTTTTGGGTTTTAAACTGTAATGAGTACCTGTTACATAACAGTTGAAGCAGAAAAGAAATGATGGGAAAAAGTAAGCTCCAACTTAAGATGGCAATAACTCTCGCAAGCAACAAATTCTTCGTGTTCAGATTTGAGCTTATTTCTAATAAACAAGACAAAATTTCTTATTAACTTACTGACTCGAAAAGGACATTCCCTGAGAAAAACACCTCTCATTAAGGTACTAACTTGTTGGTGGAAACTTCGATTTAGGAGCAGAAAACAAACTGCATGGCGGTCTTCAAACAGGCACCCACCTACAGAGGACCCGGAAATGTGCCATTCGCCCTTTGCTCATTCCATCTCTCTACCTGCCACCCGATAACAAACCAAAATTAGGCTTACATAGCATTCATATAGCAGGTCAGGTGACAGACAAGAACGTAGATCCCATTTCAACCATAAAAGAGTAATATTATGATCTGCAGCAGTGATTCATGGTTAGGGAATACTCGGCTCAATAACCATCTAAAAAGCCAGCATCAGCATGCAGCCCCAAGCATAAAAGAGAAGCTTAAGTATAGTAGCCAAAAATAAGATGCCTCGTGAGCAAAGCACTGCTACCAGAATGATCAAGGACAGAATTTGCGTGTGGCAGTTATAGAAGCGCTTACTGCCTAAATTAAACAAAACAAAACATGGATTTGTAGATGATGTTGACTGACAATGATGGAGTTGGCTGTTGTCTGATAGGGACTTTTATGGAATATAAGCCTTTTTCAGGATATGATATTAGAGAAATGGTCAGCGCTACAGTACAATACAGGTTGACATAATTTATTTCCACAAGTAAAAAAGATAAGAAGACGATGTAAGCATTCCTAAAAACCAAAAATAAAATCAGCAAATTAGGTCATTGACCCGATTGGATTTTATAAGCTCAATTAATTTATTTATTTTAAAACTATAGTGGTAAATAAAGTGGAAAAAAATGATACACAAAAAAGTTAAAAATATTGACCCAAATCCATCCAGAATAAAATGCCAAATATGCAACTTAGTTGTGATACTAGGGTAACCCTGTCAAAAGTAAATTAAATAAAATCATGAAATATATATATATATATATATATATATATATATATATATATATATTTATTAATGTTGAAAGATAAAAATAAAAAAAATAGTATTTTTTTTTAAAAAACAATTAATAATAAAAATCTGAGTCAAATCAGGTTAACTCACTAACCCCGCAATCATAAGCATAAGATTAAGATAACCCTATAGAAAGAAAAGAAAAAAAAAAGTAAGAAAATCAATTCTCAACCAATCAAATATTGAATGATTAAATTGAATTTTAAAAAGAATCAAATGTTGAAGGATCTCATCTGATAACAAAGAAAAAATAAATGCGAACATCATAACATCATAAAAAGTAAAATGAAAAAATTTGAAGCTCAATTTATAGCAAACAAAATATTAAATGATGAAATTAAAGATAAAAATATAATTCAAAAAAAAAACTCAACCCGAGACCACTCAAGTTAACATGCAAAATCTACGACCTAGTTATGATATTGGAGTAACCTCATCAAAAGTAAATTCAATAAAACTATAAAGCTTATTTATCAAACATCTCAATATTGAAGGGCGAGATAACCCGACTCAATTTCAAAATCAGCAAAAAATCCAATAAAAAGCAAAAAAAAAAATAACATAGCCAATTTCTAATCCAATAAACGTTGAAAGATGAAAATAAAATAAATATAAGCTTAAAAACAAGCAAATTCAGACGAATCTCCTAAACTTGAGTTAATTTCTCAAATTCACAACCCATGAAATTCTAGACTTGTGTTCTATCAAAAAGTTCAATTCTCAATCAATTTAATGTTAAAGTATGAAATCGTAAAAAAATTCAATTTAAAAAAGTTGTCAAAGTAAAAATAAATAAATCAAAAGAATAAAAATCAAATCTGATAGAAAAAAAACAAAGAGGGATGAAATCGCAAACAAAATTCAATTTTAAAAATTATCTCAAATAAAACAAATAACAATCAAAATAATGATAACCAAATATGACATAAGAAAATTAAAGGATGATGAAATTAAAAAAAAAATTAATTTTATAAATTATTTCATATAAAACAAACAGCAATAAAAAAAATAAAAATCAAATCTGAAAAAAAAATAAAATGAAAGGCTATTTTGAAA
Organism: Populus nigra; assembly: GCF_951802175.1. Lineage (NCBI taxonomy): Eukaryota > Viridiplantae > Streptophyta > Magnoliopsida > Malpighiales > Salicaceae > Populus > Populus nigra. The sequence continues at coordinate 7,320,721 of NC_084855.1, read as the reverse complement.
TTTTAAAGAGTCAAACATGCAAATCAATGAGACGAGGGGAAAAGCCATTAGTGCAAAACCAAGGGTCCATTGACTATACACGCCATTACATCATGGAGGAGTCACCGTGAAGGCAACATTTGGTTACTTAATGACGACACGCAAGGGTTGCCCATGTGTAGACAGGTGCAACACGTGCATCAAATAATTTTTTTTAATAATATTTATATTTATTAAATTACTAAATAAACCTTGTAAAACTAATTATAACAATAAAAGGACAAGAATGCCCTTGGATAACTTAAGTTTTTTTTATTTTAAAGATAATTAAATCACTTCACTATACTTACAAAATTAAAAAGACAAAAAAATCCTCTGAGTAAGTTTAGTATTTTTCTTTTAAGTATAATTAAGTCCTTTTAGTGTAAAAAAAAAGTGATCAGACCGATTTGTTCGAATGCATTTATAAATGACCAAGACATATTACCCCTGATACAAAGGTTGTTGGTTTTTTTAGAATGACAAAATAGCCATATCTATAGTGAACTTGCGACTTGGTGCATCTGAATGGCTGATGACTTCTAGTTTTTATTTATTTATTTATTTAATTTGATGCGCCTGTTTGATGAGGGAAATGCGATTGTCTTTTGCATGACAGCAAGTCATGCTGACATCAAAAAGATCGAAAGCCTGGCTAAAAGTGTAAAGATGAACCTTATAGAGTCCCTAAAGGTAAAACCCTGAATGCCAGGTGCCGGGGGTTTAATATGTGATGAGAGTAATGATTTTCAGGACGCTTTGCACACAAATTGGGACACCAATTGACATGGAATTTGGAGTTTAAAAATTTCATCCTGAATAGCAGATTCAAAGCTAATGCTCAATCAGATCAACAAAGGAGTCAACAGTGTGGATTTCAATGCACCTTTGGACAAATAAATCTGGAGTTGAGCAGAGGACTTGGTTGTGAGAGAACAGTATATTAATCTTAAAGGTGATTTTTACGCTCATCCAGTTGAAAACTAAGATTATGTCAAGACTTAGATTTTTCTTTCTTCAACATCCATGACATGATGGTGATATCCACATAACATGAAGATTCTTAACTTACAAGACTTTTATGCTAGGTATACATTATTTGACATGTAAGAGCATTAAACAGCTTTTGAACAGCCTGTGTGGTTGAAAGTAAAAACTAATATCATACTCCTTAGTATATTGAAGATCTCAGATATACGTACCCATTCACTAGGGCAGAGAGAACGATAATATTTGGCAAACTTATCACACTCTGAAGCACCTTCACCCTTGGCAGCTACGCACCTGGAGAAAATCATAAGAATCAATGTTTTATCTTGGAAGAAAGAGCCAATGTCAAGTCGGAAAAATAATGACAAAAAAAAAAGATAACGTGATGAAAACAAAAGAAGCATGGGCATGGTTGCACTCACCGATGATACTCAATGTATCTGGTAAAGCAGTGCCTTGTTTGATTTGTGGTTGGGAAGCGGTAATCAGCTGGTGCTGTCTCAAGCTACAGATCAACAAGGCAATCCCAACACGGAAATAAAAATATGGGAAGCACAGATATGCAAGTAGAATGAATATGACAAAATTATGCCATCATCAAGCAGAATATCTTGATGCATGGTTACCTTAATCTCCTTCTTCTCTTCCACAGCCTCTTCTCCTGAGTTCTCTTCTGTACCTTCATTGGTTTCTTCAGCAGCGGCAGGAGCATCTTCACTGCTGCTTTCATCAGTAGTGGGAGCTTCAGTGCTTTCTTCAGCGGCAGCAGGAGTATCTTCAGTTTTTTCTTCAGCAGCAAGTGGTGGTGCTTCCTCAGCTTTCTCCGCGGCCTCCTCAGAAACAGCAGTCGCTGGTTTCTCCTCTTCTTTTACTTCTACAGGTTTTGAAACCACATCTGTCTTCTCTTCTTTTCCCTTCAGTTCGTATCGCTGCATGTCAAAGCATGAGATGTAAGAGGTTAGTCAGTATTAATAGCAGGCTGATGCAGAAAGAATTTGTTGAGCATGCTAAATGGCCAAAGGGCTGAAGGTTTAAACATCTGATCACACTTCAAACAATGCACTTGTATAGGTTACTGAAAAAAGGACGTTTACATGTCAAGTTCGAAAACGTAGAGACGTTACAAGTAATTTTTCTAAAAGAATCAATCTTTTTTACAAATCAGCTTGCAACGGATAAGCTCAGAACGTATGAACTGGTCAAGCTGCAGGTGATTTTAAACTTAAGTAGGAGCCTATATTGAGGTCAACCAGACTGCCTCTCTCAACTGTTAAACTTATGTTGATCTCTTGATGAAGCTCAAGCTTAATGGGCATCACAAAACACAACAACAAGGCTTAGACATCAATCCATTGTGTCACAATCCTACACATACTTACTCTTTGCTACTTCAATTCGGCAATTGAAACATACTCACAGGTCCAGTAGAAAAGGCATTCACTTTTGACAAAACAGACAGAACTTGGTACCAAAAATGCAAGTTTCAGTGACATTATTAACATAAAGAAGAACACTATTGAGAAAATGTATCACGGCAAAACCTCGTCAATTGCACATCCCTTGTGCAAAACACATATTTTTGCATAACCTATAACAACTACAAATCGAAATCATCACTCTTCCACACACCAAGAGAATGAATCAGAATCAACCATCGAATTTCACCTTCATGATTTAGAACAAAACCAAAAAAAGAAAAATATTTTTTAAAAAAATCCAGATAATGAATCAAAGCACAAAATCATCCTCAAAGTAGTCTCATTTTCTCTAACAAATTTCTATGTTAAATGAAAATGAATAAGGATCCAAAATAAATCCAAGCTAGAGAGACCTCAGATAGTGTCGGCGTTTCGGTGGCCATTTTTGTGGAAGAAGAAGCGACAGCTTTGCAGTTGAGTTGGTTCAACAAGAGCGAGCGGCCAATCAATGATGTCGAGAAGAGAAACAAAGTCAGCGTTTGGGTTAGGTTATGAACTGCTTGGCCTCACCACTCACCAGCAGCTTCTTTTACCGCGTTGCTGTGCTAGTAAAACTTGGTTGCAGGCTGAGTTGTAAACTTGCAATACGAGTCCACTCATTACAAGCCACGTTTCCATTTCACGGTAGTGAAAGATAGCTTTTGGAAGCTACTGGCTGGCTGGCTCGGCTCGATTTTATTTTTCTTGGACCGATGAATGGGGGATTGAGATGAGAACTGGGCCGAGCTTAGAGAGATTAATCTCGACTAAAAGAAATGTAAAAGAAAAGGCTCACAGAAATGTTTAAGGTCCAATAAGATTATCTCCTTTTCAAGGTAACTTCTTTGCTGCCTCATTTCAATTTTTTGTATTTTAAAAGTATTTTAAAAATAATTATATTTTTATTTACTTTAAATTAATATTTTTTTGGTATTTTTAAATCACTTTGATGCGCTGATAATAAAAATAATTTTTAAAAAATAAAAAATATTATTTTAATATATTTTTAAGTGAAAAACAACTGCAACTACATTCTCAAACATGCTTTTAGTCACCAGAAGTAACTTTAGAAGAAAAATTATCAATTCTTAAAAAAAAATTAAATGTTCAGATTTTTTTAAAAAAAATTCCCGGCTTGAATTTTGTTTTTTATTCTCCTAGTTAGGTTTTTCCCAAATTATATTTCATGAAATAAAATAAAATAAAAAGAATTTTTTAAATAATTTAAATTTCTTTTTTCCCAAAGAATTTTAAACAATTTGAGCTTTAGATAATAACCAACCTTTGTGCCAGTGCAGCGGGGTTGTGCTATTTTTTTTGAATAAAAAATAATATTTAGGTACTGAAAATAAATTAAAAAATATAAAAAAAAATTATCTATGATAAATATGTAAATATACTAATTAGGGCTAAGCTAACACAGGATATTTTGTCAAACTAGTGGTTCATATTATGAAACTGTAATAATCTGACTGAAAAAAAAACGAATTATAAAACCTTTTAAAAAATATTTTAATTTTTTAAATTCGTGACCAGTCATTAAACTTAAAGTATCCATTCTAAAAAAATCATGATATCTAGTTCCCAAAAAAAAATATTAAATGATAAAATTAAAAAAAAAATATAATTATACAAAAAAAATATAATTATACAAAAAAAATTTTAAATAACAATTCAAAAAATGATGATTAAAATCATTATCACTACTATTATTAATAATTAATATTGTTATTATTACTATTATCATTATAATCACTACTATCATCATCATTATTATTATTATTATCACCATCAAAACTATTGCTAACATTGTCATTATTATTAGCAATGATAGTGGCATTTCTATTAATATTATTATTATTTTAACAACCATTGTCACAATCATTATCACATTTATTATTATTGTTGCTAAAATTATTGTCATTATCACTATCATCGCAACAACTATTATTAGTATTTTTATTATCATCATTGTTTTTCTTATTCTTCCTCTTCTTTCTTTTATTTTTCTCTCTAATATTATCATCATTATTGTCGTCGTCGTCGTCGTTGTTGTTTGCAGTAGTAGCAACAACAGCAATATTGTTACCACCGCCATAATTATTATTATCACTACTACCGTTAATAATATCATTATCATCATCATCATCATTATCATTACTAATTTGGACTAAAGGAATTGAAAAATAAAAATGATGACTCATTAAATAATACACATAAATAACAAAGTAATTATACCTTTCAAATGAGAAAGTGGAGGCAAACCCTAAATATCAACGAATAGTAAATCTAAAAAATCAATACTCATATGCTATAAAGGATGTAAATTGATATGTTAGATTTGCCCGAATGACAAGCAGTGTAACTAAAAGTTTTAAAAAATAATAAAATAATAGAATTTCATTGAAAATTAAATGATGCAATACACATGGACAAGGATGACTAGAATGGTAATGCTAAAGTTCATGCGACACATGAATAACAGGAAAGCTATGAGAATTAGGCATAAAAGACAGAACATGAAGGATGTAAAGTCTATTTTTAACAGTGATGAAAAAGAATGATAGCTTTGGAAATACAATTATTGATGAGATAAAAATGACCATAAAATTCAAAAAACACATTATTATTGGTAGCAAACTAACATATAAAGAGCAAGGATTTTGTTATATTAGAAACATGTAAGATGTAAGATAAATGATAAATTTTAGGTGCAAATAGGTGTGTGAATATGAGAATCATCAATAGTAAAGATTAAAAGATTTTATCATCCCATACTTAAAAGTGATCTAAATCACTATATCACTTCATATATACAAGGCTAATAATATATGAAGAGACATGATGAGTAACTCCAATATATGAGTGTCAATTAAGAAAATCTTAGCCAATAAAACTAGTAAAAAAATCTATTAGGATTATCGAGTTCATCAAGCCAACAAGCTACAAGCTTTTCATACCTCCAAACCAAGAATTATTGATACCTTCATTATTGGTCTAAAAAGGATAGAAGATGACCATATGATCTTAAATACAACACAATTGACATCTTGAATGAGATTGTGGAGTGGTATGATTTTAAAGTCATTGAGAGTCAAAATTACTATATGAATTATGGGTTGAACCATGATCACGTCATCAATAACCTCACACACTATAGTTAAATCCTCATTATCACCAAAGAAGTTATAACTAGAGTATTGATTGCGTTTTAGTCGAGGAACAATAAAGCGGACTAGGTGAGTTAATGGTTTAAGAGTCTTAATTTCATTGTCTTATCAAATAGAAAGATTCTAAAAACTACTTTTGTTGATAAATTCATGACCTGGATGTAAATTTATAGATATGGTTTGAGTTGGTAAAGGGATTTGGATGTTAATATTGTAACATGAATGTATCCTTTAAAGATTTTCTAATTTTTTATGCACTTACATTATGATACTTCAAAACTTAGTGAGTAGGATTTATTGATAGAAACATCAGGGTTAATCTTCACAAAATGTGCAACAAGAAAAAAAAACTTAAGAAATTTTTTAATATCTTTTCCACTCATCCAAGACATGTCTATAAAACTTGCAAACCAAGACATTAATCACTAATGATTCATAAATGTTTTATTAACTATGATGATTTTTCATAGTTAATCAATGAATGTTCATTAATAAATGTTCATAGTTCATGAAAATTCATAAACACATTAATTCTTATTGCATTATAATTTATGTATTGGTCCATGTATTGAGATATTTTAGGGACTAAAATTACTAATCAAGCAAGGACTTGGTAACAAAAAATATTTTTCATTAACCAAACCCAAGACCGAACTTATAACCTCATTGTTCAATCCACAAAATTATTTTGGGGTTGAAACTTTTGCTATTAAAATGTTTTTTAATAACAATTTCTTATCCATCTTTAATTGTTTTTTTTAATATATTAATATTTTATGTTAAAGTACTCATGTTAAATTATAAAATTCAATATAGTTTTAACTTATATGTGAGTGGTAATCACAGTTAATATTTAATTTGATCTTAAAATTATTATAAAACAAATTTTAGCAATCCCCTGTGTAAATAAAAAAAAAAAATTATCTTATCAGCACGAAGACTCAAAGACTTGGTAAAATAAAGGCACAGGGAATGCTATCATATAATTTGCTTATCATGTTAAGTTTGATTTACGTACGAACAAGACAAAACAAATTGCCTGCCTTCATGGATTCGAAGTATAATTATCGAATATCTAATTTTCGCAGGCACATATAAAACTATTTTGCTCTGGCTGCTGCACATATAAAACTCTCGAGGCCCATTGACATAGCCCCAGTAATCCAGCCTGAAGTTACTATCAAACATGAATTTATTTTTTGTAGACGGATAAGTAATTTTAGAGTAACATTGAACTTATCAAGCATTAGTTTTCTCGAATTCATGTTCTAAGAAAATATTACTATTGAACGTAAGAAGTGCATTTCACCTGTGAATTCATAGGATTCTCCTCGATTTTGAAAAGGGAGAGTGGAGATTTTTTAAATGATTTGTGGGAAAAGAAATTTGAAGAATGCAATAAAAACAAACAAATTCACAAAAGTTTTTGATATATTCTGATATAACAGTATCTTAGCAATGCGATAAAAACAAACAAACAAACAAGAGCTTCGATGTACTCTGATGTAACAGTTTATTTACTTCACGTTTGGCTGGTTATTTAATGTTCATGGTTTTACAACCCGCCCATTTTCATCTATCAAATCGTCAGCTGAATAAAGCTCAATTATAATCTGTTTGTTTGCTTGTCAATTATTATTCGAGAAGGCCTTCGAGAGTCTTTATAGAAGGAATAAACGCACCTCAAAGCGACAAACTGGTAGATGCGTTTCGTGCTGTGCTTGGGTAGCAGCAAAATATTATCTGGATGTGATCATGCACGAAAAAACTAGGCAGGCATGTAATTATGCGCACTTGCGCTGGATGTTTTGTTTGTCCCCGCCGTTACGAGACATAACTTTCCATCATGAATTTGATTGGCCTCGAATGCAAAGAGAAAAATGCTTCTGCTGCTGTCGATGAAGCCTTGTTAATGCTTTTGATCGATGGAAGACTGTGTATGCGTCCTAAAAGAACTCCGGGACTTGCAGCCCTTGCTTCTTTTAACCACCAAAAAATTATGTACCCCGTTAAACAGGAAAAGAAGAAAAGAAAAGAAAAGAGTCATGGAATTATTATTAGCTAGTGTTAAAGTGCCTCGCATGATAAGTTGTTTCGTTTGCTTGATTGAGTGACTGGATATGTTAACGGGCAAGAAACACCTGATTAGGTTAAAAGCTTTAACGTCTTTGTTGACTAAAACAGTGACTCAGTAGACGCTTGACTGCTCAATAATGAGTTGCTCATAATTCAATATCTTAGCATGTCATTTTAAGAGGACACGGGAATATGATATTAATTGTTTTTTAAAATATTTTTTATTTTAAAATATATTAATATAATATTTTTTATTTTAAAATATATTAATATAATATTTTTTATTTTTTAAAAATTATTTTTGATATCAACACGTGAAAATGATTTAAAAACATATAAAATATATTAATTTGAAGAAAAAAAATAAAAAAATTCATTTTTTTCAAAAATGCTTCCTAAACGCAATGCTAAACACTGTTTAAACTATATACACACGCGATTTCTGGCCCGCGCTTTGCAGAATTTATAAACCTTGTTTAATTTTAAAACTTATGATTCATGAAATTTTGAATTTGAATTGAATCAAAAGTTTAATTCTCAGTTAATTTAATTATAAATGATAAAATTATATATAAAAAATATTAATAAAAAGAATAGACTCATGGCACAAACGCGATTGAAGAAAAATAAGCTAATATATGGAAAAACCAAAAAAATACATGAAATGGCCAAAAATACACGGTTAAAAAAATCATACAAACAGAAGATAAGGGGGAAAAAAACAAAGCCTAGTCATTAATTATATAAATGCTAGATGATAAAGCTGGAAAAAAAACATTAACTTTAAAGAAAAAAAATAAGAAAACTCAGGTGAACTTTATAAATCTAGGCAAAGGTCTCAAACACACAACCTATTAAATTCTAAACCTAGATTTAGTCAATAGTAGGTTCAATTCCTAACCAATTTAATATTAATTAGATAAAGTAAATCCAACAAAGAGAAGCAATTAAAAAGATTCAAGAAAAACCAAATTATTTTAAAAATAAGTGGAAAATTCTACAAAAAACAAACAAACAAAAATAATTCTAAAAGCTTATCTAAAATAAAATGAATAGTAATCAAAACAATAAGAACTGGATTCAAAAGAAAGAACAAATAAAGGGTTTTGAAATATAAAAAGAATTCTAACCACGTAAATTTTTAAAAAAAATTATTTTGAACACTGAAAAAAGGTATTGGGGAAAAAAATATAAATCTAAAGAATTAACCAAAAAAACACAATAAATAACGATAAATAAAATGACTAGAGATAACCGGGTTATTTTTTAAACCAACAAAAAATCCCACGCAAAAAAAAAAAAACAACTCCGTCTTCAATTGAATAAATAGTAAAGGATGAAACAGGAGAAAAAAAGCTTAGACAAAGGAAAACAAAAACGAAGCAAAACCAGACAAATATCCTGAATCTGATCACATCTTAAAACTCGTAATCCTTAAAACTTTAGATTCGGGCCAGTCATGAAGTTTATCATAAACCAATTTTAAAAACTTGTTAAGGCAAAAATACTGGTGATCAAAGGAATATTTATTAAATTTAATATGAAAAAATATCGAAAGAAGGTGAAATCATAAAACAAAATCAGTTTTTGAAAAGATTATAAAAATAACAATTAAAAGAATGAGAATCAAATTTGAAAGTTTAAAAGGCATGAAATTGAAAAGGCATGCCAGTTTTACAAATTATTAAAGATAAAAATAATCACAATAAAAATAAAATGAATCAAATATTAAGAATTAACAAATTAAAGGGTTGTTGTTGAATTTTTAACGAGCTAGCATGAAAAAGTCTAGGCAGGGAGAGAGAGAAAAAGGGGGGAAAGAAATAGTCACCGATGTTGAACTGCTCTGAATCTTGGAGCACGTGCCAAACTAACAATTTGAATGACGTGAGGGCTATCTGCATAATGGTGCGTGCATTGCACGAGCCAACAAGTGTTTTTTTTTTTAAAAAAAAAATAGTATTCAATACATGTGAATTACTATAATACCCCTAAACAACCTTTAAATTTACAAAAAAACTAACATAAAATGACAAAAAAAAAAGATTCTTATGAGAGAGTTATATTGTTTTGTCTCAAATATACCAAAGTAATTATACTATTTTTAATTAAATGAAATTACCAAAACACACTCGAGTGAAAGACATTAGAGTTTTTTATTCTAAGGCTCGAGTGGTAATTTTATAGTGCGAAAAAAAAAGAAATGACAAATCTAATCCCATACAATATATTAAAGACAATTGTGTCATGGTAAAAAGACAACCTTGCCTCCAAAATATAGCTTAATAGTTTTTTTTAATGGCAAATCTGTAATTATACTACTATAATGAATAGTAATATGTATGATGCTTCCCATTTAATAATTACAGTTCGGTTTTGTAAAAGTGATGCTGGATAAGTTAGGAAATAATACTTGTAATCATAAATACGCAAGACAATGTGAGATAAAAAAATATTTTAAAAACAATGAAAATATAACATAAGAAAAATACATAATCCATTGTGTTTTAATGATTACCCATGATGTTTTTTTTATTTTTTTTATTTTTCTTGTCATTACTTTTTTATTCTCGATTTAATCATTTCATATTAAATTAACTTGTAATTGAATTTGATGTTTCATTTTGATTGATTTTATATAAGGCTATTGCAAAGTTTATAATAAATTATGTTGTTGAGTTGAATAGACTTTATGGACCCAATTTTAATTTCAAAAAATATTCAACCTTTTCTTATCTAATAAATAACATTGTTATCTCAGCTTTTTAATTGATTTTTGGTTGGAATTAATAAATTTGCTACCCGAGTATATATAATTAACAATTTATTTTATTAAATGCACATATAAATTTTTCAGTCTGCAGCTACTTTTTTTAGGGTAAAAAACATTAAAACCATCCCTATACTTTTTTTACATTGAAAAAAAATGTTTCATCATACAACAGCACTGAGAATCAAGCTATATATATACATGACAATTGTTTTATGGCTCGTTTGATATTATATAATGTGATACAGTTATAGATATTTTTAGATTGGTCACAACTTTAAAGTTGTTTGTTTTTTACGATTTAAATCTATTTTTTTATATCAAAATAAAAACCTGAGTTTAATAAACGTTATAACTATATATATATAAATATAAATTAATCTAATGTAAAACATACACAGGCAGCCATCACCATATCTGGAAAAAAAAAAGAAAAAAAAAAGAAATGGAGGGCTGATAAAAGTTTGGGAAACAGGGGCGTTGGTTGGCGATGAAAGATGATATGCCAACACCTTTTTGCAGCCTTGATCTCTAAAGTCACGACGATGCCATCTCTGTTACTGAAATTTGCTGTACGATTCACATCCCACTGTAACGTCAGTTTGACCGGCCATAGAAAATTCCAAGAGATATAATAATTACTTGCTTCGTTCGATAAAACAAACAGCATTAACTACACTCATCAACGATGGCAAATACGGAAACGCTTGGCAACGTGCTTGGTTGCGCGTTTTCAAAAATCTTTGATTTTTTTATTTTTTATTTTTTGTCCTTTCAATTGTTTTTTTTACACTGATAACAAATTTATATTTTAAAAATAAAAATTATTATTTAATTTTTTCCCCAAAAGTAATTGCTATTTCACTGATCCTGTTTGGAATTGATACTTGACATGTTACCCGCAAGAATCTAATTTTTTTTATTTTAAATTAATTTTTTTATATTTTTAAATCATTTTGATGTATTAATATCAAAAATAAATTTTAAATAATAAAAAAATTATTTGAATACATTTTAAAATAAAAATTATTTTAAACAATAATTTTTACCATACTTTCAAATTCTTTTTTTAACCAAGTAGGGAAAGATAAAACCATTAAACCGGGACCCCCGGTTGATTTGGTTTCCTCCCGGTCACGGTAGCACCTTCAATTTTTTAAAGAAGAAATTACATCGTAATCACGTTATTCATAGTTTGAAATTGTGACTCCACCAACAATGGAAGAAAAGAAAAGGAAAGGTAAATCACGTGGAGCCACTGGATCAGTCAAAGGAGCTGCAACAAGCGAGGATATAACAATTTGATTTAATTTTGGGTGGGAGTGGAAAGTCCAGAGACAGGCCCTGTTCCGAGTATCGATGGGCCCTACTTTGGAAAAAAAAAAAAAGGGAGAGAGAAAACAACAAGCATTGTTGACGTAGGCACACTTTATCCTCTTGCAAAAATAAGATTAGATACAGAATTGGTATTTAGCAGTGCATAATTATAATAATAATAATAATAATAATAATAATAATTTCTTCTCCTGATAGAGAGATGCGTGCCTTCTTTTACGGGTCGTGTCCTTTCTCTTCTTTTAAGCCTCCCAAGCCAATCAGTAAAAAGCGAAAGGAAAAACCACATTATAAACAAACTCCCATACACACTCCCTTTACCGCTTTCCTCTCCCCCACTTGCAACTGCCTGTCATCTGTTCATACGAGGGGTGTTTTTTCCATCCCACCATGGTTTTTAAAATCTTTTTATTAAGATTTTAATCTCGAGTTTGTGGTTATTTTTTAAAATATTTTTTATTTATAAATATATTAAAATAATATATTTTTTTAAATATTTTTAAAATTAAAGCATCAAAATAATATAAAAATATCAAAAAATATTAATTTAAAATAAAATAATAATAATTTTTTCTATACACTTATAAAACATGAAAACAAACCGGGCTTTAAAAACCAACCTGGTCAAAATTCTTTTTGGAAAATAAGATGGTTGGATGAAAATCACATATACCTGCGTCATTGGAATTTCAAGAGAGATGACATAAATTGAGAGAAAAAAAGAAGAAGAAAGAGATTTTGTAATCACATTAAAATATTAATTATTAAAAAAAGCTCAATGAAATAAATTTATAAATATTGAGAAAGGCTATCGACTAAATATTTCTTCTGTAATGTTCGTGCATTCTTCTCGTCAAATGTTTTCTAATAATACCGTTATCGTTTTTCCCTCTTTGTATCTTCCCACTTGTTTGTACTAGGATTACATGTATCTGTTAATCTGTGAGGTGTTTTTTCCTTTTTTTAATATAGTTGAAAAAAACTTTCGGCTGTCTAAATTTTCTTTTGGAAAATAAGATAAAAATCGTAGTCTCTAAATGTGAAATTTTAAGACATCGTACTTGGTAACTGCTGTTCTTACCAGATTGTGTTTTTTTTTTAATAATAATAAAAAAAACAATTCGATTAATGCTAATTTCACAATTCTTGGGGTTAATTTTCAAAAAAATATAATATAATCTGTGTGACCCTACAGCTACCCAACCTAAACACCTCTTTTGAAGTCTGCCACAGAGAAGAAGATAAGAGCTTCCCCACAGAAACACAGGCAGCAGCAGCAGCAGCTTCCACTTGCACGCGCATATACATGATCTTTATTACCAGATCATTAGAATAGATCTAGAAAGAAAGAGAGTGGTTTTTTGTTTCTCCAATGGATAAAAGCTGTCAATCATCTGGTGATTCTACAATCACCAGTAGTAATAGCAGCACCCACAACACCGCCATCGACAACAACAGAGATCACTATCTCAAACACCTCAACAAACTCTCTCACAAGATCTCCAAACCCCCAATCACAACCACCACCGCAAATATAAAGAAGGGCCCCTTTGATCAACCCTGTCAGCAGCAATCGCAAACGCAACTATCTCAGCCATCATCACAACAGCAACAAAATCAAAATCTGCAGGGGCAGCAGCAGCAGCAGCAGCATCAGCATCAACCGCCTGTTTACAATATAAACAAGAATGATTTCCGTGACGTGGTACAAAAACTAACAGGATCTCCAGCTCATGAGAGATTCTCTACACCTCCACCCATACACCCACCCAAACCTCAAAGCTCTCGCTTACAACGTATTCGTCCTCCGCCCTTGGCTCACGTTAGCAACCGTCCTCCTCCTTCGCTGAACAGCACCATCCCACCTCCTCAACAACCACCCCTGACCACCGTTCCGAACCCTAACCCCTCCGCCTCTGCGACAAACAGTTTCATCCAACGGTCAACGGCACCTCTCTCCCCGTTACCGCCATTCCCGGCTGTTCACGCGGCGGCGGAATCGCCTGTTTCTGCTTACATGCGGTACCTCCAGAACACGATCTCTGCCGTTGATTCTAACAAGCAGTTCTCGGGATTCTCGCCGCTGGCCCCGTTGGTTTCACCTCGATGGAACAATCTGATGGCTCCACAACAGCAATTTGCCATGCCACCCCCGCAACAAGTAATGAACCCCTCGCAGTTAGCAGGGATGGTCGCACCACAGCCGCAGTTTCAATTGCCAACGTCACCGCTGCCATTTGGATGCATGAACTCACCGCGGTCTCCATATCCTCTGCTTTCCCCGAGTTTGTTGCTTTCGCCATCTTCATTTCCTCTCTCACCAACAGTGCCCGTTACTAGCCCTAGATGGAGAGGTCTTTGAAAGTTCAATTAATTTTTTTCTTCTCCAGGTAAGCGTTATTATTATTATTATTATTATTATTATTACGAACAGACCTTGTCTTTTTAGTTTGAGGGTTAGGGATCTTAGATTTATTTTCCTTTTTATTTTTATTTTTTTTATTATTATTATTAATAGCTGTTGTAAATAGCTGGGGGTTTAAATTTTCTGGATTAGAGAAGTGTTTAGCGCTGATTAATTAGATATTATATCAAAAGATATTTGAAATAGGAAAAGTTATTTTGGTGGATAATCAAGGTGCAGGTGGTTAAACCATTAGAATTTACTGAATTATAGTTGGCATATGCTGCTGCTGCTGCTGCTGGAATGACCATGTACTTGATTTCCTTTCATGTATATGTCGCCGTTTGCTCCAAGTTTATTTTTGTTTGATTTTGGATGGCACTGAATTTCCGTTTCTAGTAATTTATGAGTTTAAACCTGTTATTATAGATAGCCCTCTTGGGTTTAGGACAGTCTCTCTTCTGCTCACCTTAACCTACACTCGCAGTATTGCTAGCGTGCTTGTCTCACTTATGTTTTTGCTAAATTTTAAGTGTGTGGTCTTACCAGGAGTAGAAAAAAATGCTTGTGGTGGCAAGATTTGCTGAAGGAATAGTTTTGACAGGTTAATATTCTATGGTACCACCAACCAGTCGTTTAGGAGTTTGGATTTTATATGGAAATGTAAAATGATCACACTAGGCAACACATCTTGGAATTCTTATCGAGATTAAGCAGATGCAGGGGGTGGGGTGTTTAATCTTGTACCCCACCCTTTTGGATTAACATTTGTGATTATGATTTAAGGAACATCAAAGGGGACCTGCGGGATTCTGATGTGCTGATGTGTGTTGGGTTCATTGATGGCAAGATTATTTTTTTTTAGACTTTTCCTCCCACCCAATTGTTCCTTGTTTTGCTTGGATGCTTGTGGAATCTGAATCACCTATAGACTAGAAGTTTCAGTTGTGAAGAAGTATTTACATCTTTAGGCTTTATTGATCTCCTACTGAGTGTAGAATGAAGGGGGAAAAAATTACAGAAGGAGAAGGGGTATGGGTGATACAAATTGACAAGGGGGAACCCCTATTTATGGATTTGACTCGTGCCAAAGTCTGATAGACCAGCATGCTTCTCCTGCTCTTGCTTTTTTTGGCAGAGCAATTGACTTCCAGGATTCATTTAACCCTTTGTCCACGCTCCACAGCTTAGCAATTGAACCAATAGTGAGTCAAATGATTCCATGCTCATCTTCTATCAGATCCATATGTGCCTTTCTTTTCCCATTTCTATAACTTCATCAGAGTAATTGTGGTGATTGGTGCACCATCTTTGCGTGATTTGGTAAAGAAGGTTTACACGAATGCTCTTGGACTTGTAAAAATTTGATTGTTGTTTTAATTATCCTCCCTATGCAACTGCCCTCAAACTTTCTTTATCTTTAAACCATGTCACTTTCCCTTCAGCATTGCAATTCTTTTTGGGATCATGATCTCTTAATTTATGCATCACAAGTGAATCTAGAAACACTGAATTAAACGGATGTTGATGATATTAGTTGAATGGCTGTTTTCTCGTTATTTGTGAAGTTAGCGAGAGATATTCCAAGTGCATGTCAATGACTCAAATCATATGAAATGTGGGATGGTAATGATACATGTGGAAAGATAGCAGTATGAATGCTGAATGAATACAGGTGGAGAGATACTCCAAGTTAACGAGGGTTTTTTTTTCCGTCCTGGAGGCTTACTGGATCTTACGCTCCACAAGAAGGGCCCTTGAACTTCCGTGGTCTCTCCAGTGTCTGTTGTGAGCAAAGATTAGACTTTTAGATGATTGGTACCACACAAAGTAACTCTTCACTTGTTAGCTTGCTCACTCCCACTACTAGAATTCACGAACTTCGAATGCCCTGCTAACATTTGCACATGTTGGGTGTAAGAATATCGTAATAAAATGGTAGAACTCTTTCTGGAGCTTGAAATATGTTTCTCCCCAAAACTTTTATGGTAGCTCTAGACTATTTCGAAGTTCTTCTTTCTGTTTGTTTTATGAATTATATACCCAATGGTTAAGGGATATCTTTCACTTTGAACTACACAGAAATTCAGCTACCTTCCTTGGATTGGCCACTCCATTTTTCGCTAGTTTAATTTAGTTAGGCTTCACGAACATATTTGGCGGGGGACGTCTTTCTAGTTCAACCTATCTTTCATGTTGTCAACAGCAATTTTTAGTCTCCTTCGGCAACAATATCCATGTATATTCCAATTTGATCGGGTCTGGTGGCCTAGGAAAGATGAAAATTACTTTTTTGACTATTATTTATAAACTTTCCGCCACAGTTAAATGATGAGTGCCGTTTGAATGCAAGAAGACCTGGGAATCCTTTAGAATGCGACATCCAAATCGGCAAAGCTAGAGAGTTAGGCGCCGTCCACCTAAGCTGCTGACAAATTAAAAATTGATAAGGAATCTAGTGGAAGTGCTGATAAGATTTGCAAGTCACAAATGTGTTAGAAGTGATAGATAAAAGATTACCTGATGGCACCATGCCAACAAGAAGACTCCACGTCTCCTTTCCAGCACTGGACCTCGTGAAGAGGTGCCCGCTTGACTCGTGCTCGTGGTTTTAAAGAAAGTTTACTGAATGAGTGGAGGTTAAATTTTATCGGCATTTCAGTCCCCATTGAATTTCTTGGAGCTCTCCATATTTAAATTCCTAATCATTTAAGAATAATTTTTAATTTTTCTTTAAGAAATTTAGATCGAGATTTGTTTGTACAATTGGGAAGAAACAAAGAGGGGAAAGTGGTGACCTGAGTACAATATCGGAGATCTGACGGCATCTTATTAGTAATCGAGTCCCTATTTAATCATGATTCGTGGAAGGAAAGAAAAATCAAATGATGTAAAAAATCCAATTTAGTATTTGCTTAAAAACTCTAAAGGTTAATCCAAGAGAGGGGCCTGATAATCAGGGTGACCGCTGCCGTCGGTGACAAGCAGAGGCTGGCCATGGCTCTGATGTGAAAGGGACAGATCTCGATCACAGTATTGGTGCGAGGAATAGGGTGGACTTTTGATATCAGTCGAGGGAGAAAGGAAGAAGAGCATCTACGAGGGAGAAGGACTTCACAGAACCCTCTTAATCCAAGTGCGGTGTCTTTTCACCTAAGGAATTTTACCAGCAATGCGCGATAAGGTTGAAAAGAAAAGGAATACCATAAAACAGAACAATTAATCATATTTAAACGCCAGAAGTCCCTTAATCCCTTCCTCAAACCAATGGAGTGGCTGCTTTTAACAGCGAATCAAATCGAATAGAAGAACAAATTGAAATGAATATGCCAGAAGTCCCTTAATCCCTTCCTCAAACCAATGGAGTGGCTGCTTTTAACAGCGAAACAAATCGAACAGAAGAACACATTGAAATGAATATGGGTTTTATAATACGGATAGCGGTTAATTTTTTTTTAAAGTATGTTTTTATTTGATGAAAACATCAAATAATAATTTTTTATTATTACCAGCACATTGAAAACACTAAAAAAAATAATTTGAAAAAAAAAAAAAGTAGAAACTCATATCCCGTTTGATAACAGCCCAAACTACAAAAGCAAAGGAGTGGAGTCTGCCTGCTTGTCTCCTTTAGCTTTCTCCTTTTCTAATTTTTATTTCTGAAATAAAAAGGATTGATATGTAATGGAAAGAGTGGGATGAAATTTCAGAAGAGAGAGAACTGGTCCATAAGCCCAATGCCTATTAGGCCTCGTGAGCCCATAAAAGATAACCATCTATTATTTGTTCTTCTTATGAATATAGATTTTTTTTTGGTATGAGATATCAATGCTCTATGTTTTTTTAAAAAAAACTAAAATTCACACACGAGTTAAAAATTTTAATAGCCGGTAAATTTTAACTTAATCAAATTTTCAGAACTTGATTTATAGAATTTATAGAATTTGTTTTTCGCACACGAGTTAATTTTTTTTATTACAGGTATATGTAACTTATTTAACTTTTAAAAACTTGATTATTTTATTTTGTACTAGTTTGATAACAGGTCTTGTTTATCATAAATTGTTTGTTTGTGAGTGTGGTTACAGTTGTTTTTTAAAGTAATTTTTATTTATATCAAAATGATATTTTTTTATTTTTTAAAAATTATTTTTGAGATCAGCACATCAAAGCAATTCAAAACATAAAAAAATTTAATTTTTAGCAAGAAAAATTAAACACCAAACAAATACTAGGATATTTGTTAAAATAATGATAATATTATAGAAAACAAATCAAAATAAATTATGATGATGAATTTAAAATCAATAAAATAATGAAGAATAAAATTATGATTTAGAATGAATAAAATGGAGAGGAATGAATTTTTTTAAAAAATAGAAAGTATAATTTTTAAATAAAAAAAACCGCAGGTGCTTCACTATGTATACACGGACAGTGAAGAACCATATCCTTTTTCAATTATTTTAGTAGAGAAGAAGTAATACATAAATGGTCTACACAAAAATAAAAATAAAAATAGTGAAACAATATATATAATTATGTACGTAATTTTAGTTGACGTGTATGTTGATCAGGAAATCTTTTAGTGGAATAATTATAATGATATTTTATAGAGTAAAATCCAATATTACGTCAGAATCCCACAATTCATGAACCATTTAGAAATTTTAGAATTCAAATATAAATTGCAGTTTATAGTAAAGAACCAGCTTTGTAAAATGAGCCCATGAATCCCCTTTGGGCCAATCTGCTTACAACATCTTTGTAACTTAATCTGCCAACCCAAGTTCAGCAAGAACCCCGAGGATATTATTTAATATTTGAATTTTTTTTATTTAATTTTTTTATTTTAAAATTATTTTGATAAAGATGATATTGACTGAAAAGATATAGTATCTAGGTAAAGTCCAAGCCCAGCTATATTTAAAAGAAAAGGGCGTGTCATCTGCAAAGATGATGTGCTATCCATTCGTCTTCTTCTTTGCTATTTGGGGTAGTTAAGCCAAGTTCTGGCGTGTTGACGGGTTAAGAGTTTTAAAATCTGTATCGGCCTGGTAGGTTGATCCGGGATTCGACTGATTCGGATTTGAAACCGATCCGGGTGGAGGCAAAAACCTACTTGGAAACTAGCCCGAAAAAACTCGGTCGACCCGGGACCAGGTCCATCCGGTCAAACTCGGGTGAGACCCGGTCAACTTTTTTATATATTAACAGTTATTAAACAATGTCATTTTAGTCTTTTAAAAAGCCAAAACACTGAAGACTGAAGAGTGAAGAAGAAGACAGTTACAATTTGTAAACCTAATTAACTCAACTTTTTGAAACCCAACTGAGGAGTAGAGAACTTCTTGACTATTAATCGTTGTTGTTTCTCTGTAAAAAAAAAGTTTGAATCTTTTTCTTTCACTCTATGTTTTCTTTATTTTTGGCCGGTGAAACAATTTGTTTTCAAATATGGAATTAAGCACAATAATAGCAAAACACCACCAGTCAGTTGCCCCCCTCCACCCTCAGTCTATTGAACAACTAAATTGCGTGTCTCGTCTCTTTATAATTTCATAATGGAGGAGACCTACGCTTCTACTCCCGACAAGAAAACCATAAGCAAAATGTTAGTTTCTCTCTCCTTTGTTTTTAATAAAAATTTTCTTTTCTATTTTTTTTAAGTGATTGATTGATTGTGGTTTTTGGGTATGTTGCTACTCTTGTAGTGCACTGAAGAAGGAATTAAAGAATTAGAAGAAAGAAAAAAAGAGACCCCAAAATAAAAAGTTTTTTTATAGGTGTTTTAGGTTGGCTCGGATCAATCCATCTGACCCGATCACTTACTGAGTCAATAACTAGATCGAGTTTTCAAAATATGGATGGAATTGTTAAAAAACTTGGGTTTCTTATGTTTTTTTCACAGAATGACATCTAAATAATCTAATAAACCTTATAAATACAGGTATACGACAAAAAAACTATAAATAAAAGAAAAATCAACACAAAATTCAAATCAACATGTATTCTTATTCTAAGGATGAAATGATCTAATTTTTCAAATTTATCAAGTTGAGAGCAAATTATCGATTTATGATCATTTTATCAAGCTAGACAAAGGATGGGAGGAGAAAATCGCAAATGAGAAGAATAAATTACAAGAAGAGACGATTCTTTTTTGGAAAAAAGTTATTGAGCTTATGCGTACAAAGAACGAAAATTTCATTGAATTTTCAAATACATAAAGTTCACTTATGTCTGCCAGCCAAGCATAATGTTTCCCATCCAAACACTGCCTAAAAGAAGCGTGGAGACATTACACCATCGAACAAAAGAACCAAGCAGCCATTGTTTCATTAGAATTCTCCCCAACATAGACGTAACGACAAACAATAGAGTATGGACAACCAAGCAAGCCGCATCTCCTGTCAATTTCCTCAAAGATCGAATATGCGAGAACTATAATCTAACTGAATTTAGGCAACTGGCTAGGGGTGGAGCATCTAAACCTAGTAGTGATAGATGGAACCTCAAACAAATAATATATCTATGCCCGTGGACTTTTAATAAATCTTCGCAAGCAGAATTCAGAGAGAATAGGGAGATGAGATTGCCTGGGGTATCCAAAACACGGTCCAACATAAAATGCTTTCGCAGAGCACAGCAATCAAGGGCAAAAACCAAAGCTGTTAAAACAAAGAAGGCTATCGATCTTACGAGGAAAGAATTTCTTAATGGCAAAACCAGATATCATTACGAAAACAGGGGCCATCCAGAAACACAAATTGATATGACAAACTAAAAGAAAATAAGGAAGAAAAGCTTGGCGCGTCCATGATTCATAACCAAGACAAGAATGCCTAAAAGATCAGAATAACAAGCAAATTAGCAACAAGCACCTTCTCCTATTAAAAACATATAGAGGAGAAGTTCAACCCTAATTTGCAGTAGAGCACCTTCACTGCTGTTCATCACCAGGTTTGGGTGCTGCTTCTTTAATCTCATCAGCACCATCGTCCTGAATCAGAACAGATATTTCCCATTGTCAATACGAGTGCAAAAACAAATGGATAGGGATAGTTTGGAATAAGTCCATTACCTGCATGTCAGAGGTCCAAAGAGTAAGATTGTCACGAAGGAGTTGCATGATCAAAGTGCTGTCCTTGTATGACTCCTCACCCAACGTATCCAGCTCCGCAATGGCCTCATCAAAAGCCTGATAAGTGATAAGTTCAAGGAAAGAAAATTATGGTTTTAAGAAAAAGACAAACTCAAATAAAATAGCAAACAATTGCTTAAAAGGGGGTGCTTGGGACAGTAATATAGTTTACGACAGACAATAGTTACGGTTGATTTTCTATTTTTAAAAATTTATTTTCGATATTAGCTAAAACACAAAAAAAAAAAATTGAAGCGAGAAAAAAAAATCCTGCAATTGCAATCACCTAGAAGACAGAAAGTATGCATAGATGAACATCTGTCATAAAATTTAAAAAGATGGAAAAAAAAGCTGAATGGCAGACCTGTTTAGCAAGACTGCAAGCACGATCTGGAGAGTTGAGAATTTCATAGTAGAAGACAGAGAAGTTAAGAGCCAATCCTAGACGGATTGGGTGAGTGGGAGCCAGCTCTGCATTTGCAATGTCCTGCAATCACAAATCCATTTTCAATACAGCAAAGCATTCAGATGGGAAATACAGAGCAGAATTACATTTGTGCAAAATAGATAACGTAAGAAGATTTCTAATCCATGCAGAAAAGGAAGAAATTATATATATAATAAACATAAAAAGGCGGGCAATCAAAGCTCTCTAGCTAACAAATCAACACCATAACAAATACTCAATAATTGCAACCTTCAACGAAAAAACAAAAAAAAAAGACACGAATCAGTATCTAAACTGAACAAATCTAAAACCAAAAACCATAAAATAAAAAAAATCCAAGGCGTAAGATCTGAGAAAGAAAAATAAAAAACCTGAGCGGCTTTGTAAGCAGTGAGAGTACTCTCAGCAGCCTCTTTCCTTTCAGCACCAGTTTTAAACTCAGCCAAATACCTGTGATAATCTCCCTTCATCTTCAAATAGAACACCTTCGAATCACCAGCCGAGGCCGTTGGAATCAACCTCGAATCGAGCAACTTCAAGATCCCGTCACAGATCGAAGACAGTTCGGTCTCAATCTTAGCCCTGTAGTCACGGATCACAGACACATGGTCTTCGTTACCACGACTCTCCTCTTTCTGCTCGATCGAGGAAATAATCCTCCACGAAGCACGTCTAGCTCCGATCACGTTTTTGTAAGCCACAGAGAGGAGGTTTCGCTCTTCCACGGTGAGTTCCTCGTTCTCGAGGGAGGCAGAGACTTTCTCCATGTACTCCACCATTTCTTCGTAACGTTCGGCTTGCTCGGCGAGTTTTGCCATGTAAACATTTTCCTCGCGAGCTGATGGTGTGACCGCCATTGTTTTAGAAATAGAGAAGATGGAAATCGAGAGAGAGAGAGAGAGGGAGGACGATTTAGATCTGGTTTTCTTGAGAGGGTTATGTTATTTGAGAGGGACGGGGGGCTAATTTTGGTGGGTAGTGGGGGGGCGATGATTGCGTAGGTGAAGATGGAGGGATTTTTGGAGGATGGGATGCGAACCGTTGGATTAAAAAGAGTGACAGAGCAGAGCTCGTTCAGCTGGGCTGGCAGGTTAAAGGCAGCTGGCACACACGAGGATATGAATAAAAGTTAGTTTTAAAGTGTTTTTCTTTCCTTTTTTTTATAAATAGGGGTGGTTTTGATTTTGAACTTAAAAGGGTAGTAATAGAAGGTGTATTTATTAAATCCTGTTTTTTTAAAAAAATATTTTTATTTTTTTTTAAATTAATATTTTTTTAATATTTTTAAATTCTTTTAATATGTTAATATCAAAAATAATTTTTAAAAAATAAAAAAAAATTATTTTAATATATTTTTGAACGAAAAACACTTTAAAAAACAACCGTTACCACACTTTCAAACACTCTCTAAATTCGATCCGGAGTTGATCTAGTTAAGAGATTGAATTTTGGATCACACAGCTGAAAGCATAAAAATAATATTTAAAATTTTAATATTTCACATGAAAAAATTTTAAAATAATATATGCAAATATAAGTTATAAAAAAAAATGTGAAGCTTGAAATATAGTATAGTTATCTTACATTAAAAAGTTAATAAATAATTTATGCGAATATAGATGTAAAAATCAAATGAAATATAGTATATTTATCTTATATAAAAAAATTTAAAAATAATTTATGTAGATATGAATTATATATAGTTGTCTCATATTAAATAATTAAGAAACAATTCGTATGAGTGTTAGTTATAAAAAGTAAGTATGAAATGTAGTATAATATAGATATTTCATATTAAAAAGTTTAGGAACAATATATATATATGGATATAAGATAGTTATCTTACATTGAAAAAAAATTAATTGGGCCAATTGCATGCTTAATTTTTTATGATTTAAAATCCAATTAAAACTTTTAGTTGCTTGAATATCAAATTAACCATTGAACCGAGCCGGTTTCATACACACACACACACATATATATATATATATACACACAAGATTTTTTGTATATAAATAGAAAAAAGAAAACCTACTGAGGCATCAGAATCTTTGTTGGGCTTTGACTAGCATTTTGAGCCGATAAATTTCGGGGAGCTATAAAATTGGGCCCCAAAGCATTTGAAGCTCAACAACAAAATTCAAGGTTCGTGATTCTTGTTCATCACCGCACCTCAATTTAAAAAAAAAACAGAATTTTCATGTCTTGTTTATGATAAATAGATGGTTTAGGATGTGATTGTGATTATTTTTTAAAATATTTTTTATTTTAAAATATATTAAAATAATATTTTTTTATTTTTAAAAAATTATTTTAAAAATCAGTGTATCAAAACAATCCAAAATATTAAAAAATTAATTTTTAACAAAAAAAAACTTGAATTTTCTAGAAACGCTCTCGAGGAGTGTATTTGGGGATGTAATGTATAAATTGTATTTTTTAAAAATTTAAATTTATTTTATTTTATATATATATTGTTTTAATATGTTGGTGCTAAAAAGAATTTTTAAAAATTAATTTAATATTATTTTTATATATTTATAAATAAAAAATATTTTAAAATACAATCATTATTATATTTCCAAACACTAGCAAGTATACTGTGGTTTCAACTCTTTCCGAGCCAGATACTCGAACTTATTCAACTTGGAGGTATTCAATGTGTTTACCAGGGAAGCAAAATGTACGAGAGGAGCAGTTATGTTGATTCTCGCAAACAACCTGGCCAGTGTTCCACCACATACAAAGAATAATTAAAAACTATTTGCATTTTTTTCATAAAAAATATATATAAAAATTAAGATTTAAAAGTGTTAGGTTTTTCTATAAAGTTATACCCAAAAATCTTGAGTTTAGCTGCAACGCTTGACCTAAAAATAATATTTATAATATTAATAATAACATTAAACTTGCATGATCCAAGTTTAAGTGAGTCTGGCTGCAACACCGGACCCAAGAATATTAGATGTGGGTGTGACTATAAGGTCGTGTTATAAAAGTGTGATAATTAAATAAATTAATTAAAAAGAAAAAAACCAACAGGAAGAAAAAAACTAATAAAAAAAATAAAAAAAATCTGAATTAATTAGGTTAACCCTTCAAATCAGGTTAACTCGTAAAACCTGGGATTCGCGTCATGAAAGTTTGATAACTAAATAAAAAAAAATTGACGGGTTTACCTAGAATTAACTGGGTTAACCCATCAAATCAAGTTAACTCGTCAAGCCCAGGATACGTGTCATGAAAGTCTAATAATTAAATAGAAATAAATTTTACATTAACAAACTAAATTAAACAAAAAAAATTAATTAAAAACAAAAAAAATTCGGGTTAACTCGTCAAATCAGGTTAACTTATCAAACTCAGGATCCGTATCATGAAAATCTGATAACTAAATAAAAAAAATTAACATTAACAAACTAAATTAAAAAAAAATTCATTAAAAAAAAATAAAAACGAAAAATACAAACACTTCTATAATATAAGATAATATAATAATTATAATAATATAATATATTAATAAGTGAAAGGCGTGGGGAAGCTATAGTAGTTTCCCCACGCCTTTTAGATTATTACTTAATAAGCCCTCTTCTCATGGTGAATGGCATTTTCACCGAATTAGGACTTGATCAAATTGATGAATATTCGCCGGCTATTACTAGTTTTATGTATTGCAGAATTGTGCCTCCACCAAATACCTGCTGCATTTTCCAAAAGCCATTTCTAAATTTTAATTTCAATTTCAATTTCCATGCATCTTAGATGTTTTTTGTCATGCGGTGAAAAAGTGTTTTCACACCAACTTTTTTTTTTCAAATTAATATTAAAAAATAAAACTAAAATAAATAAATAAATAAAATAATATATTGTTAAACAATAAAATTAAAAAATATATAGTTAACAGTATTTTGTGAGTATTGTTGTGGTGATTTAGCAAACACCTTTTACTATTTTGTTAAAATATAAAATTAATTAAAAAAACAGCAAATAAAAAACTCAAATCGATTTGGGTTAACCTATTAAACATATAACATGAGTTATAAAATCGAGATAGTTTATAGAACTCGAATTTATAAAGTCTAGTATTGAATGATAAAATTTTTTTAAAAAAACACTAAGTATAAAAAGG
Organism: Populus nigra; assembly: GCF_951802175.1. Lineage (NCBI taxonomy): Eukaryota > Viridiplantae > Streptophyta > Magnoliopsida > Malpighiales > Salicaceae > Populus > Populus nigra. The sequence goes on along the minus strand of NC_084855.1, from coordinate 7,294,780 downwards.
ACTGGGTTGTTAAAGGAAATCACCTTACAACACGATACAAAATATGGGTATTTTGGTCTTTTTCATATTTTAAAAAATAATAAAATTATTTTATTACTTTCAAAAACAAAATTAACTAAACTCTCTTGGAGGTTTTTTTATGGTTCTTTTGCTATGGTTTTTTTGGTTAATATCAAAGTTACCTATAAATATTGTTGTATTTTATCATATATTAAATATTATTAAAAAAAAATTATGCACGTGCTGGCAAGTGGCGACCTTTGTGCCATTTGGATGGTGTGTGTAGAACTATCCGGTCACTAAACATAACTATCTGCTACGACGTCTGAAAGGTATCAAATCTTCTTTTACGATAGGGCGATGTGTCGCTAAATACACATTCGATTTTACACCAATGCTCTTTTTTTCTTCTTCTTTCTCTCCTTCACCTTGAGTTCCATATCAACCCCTTCAAAATTTTAGACCAACCCCTTTATTTTTTTTCTTTGATATTTGGTCCCCATCCATTTAATTGTTATTTATTTTGTTTTGAATAGTCTATAAATTTATAGTTGTTTTTTGATTCCACCTTCTTCTATTTTTTCATCTTTTAAGTCAGAACCTCGTTATCTTGAGTGATGTTTATTTTGTTTGAGATCATGTCTTTTTTTTTCTTACAGCTTCACTCCCTCCTTTAGTTTATTTTTCCTATCAAATTTGATTATCATTATTTTGGTTGCTATTTTTTCTTACTTTAATATTTTGTTTTAATTTCACGTCCTTATGTATTTTTTATCTTTTAAATTCGGTCCCCATTCTTTTTATTGCTATCTGTTTTGTTTGGGGTCATTTTTAATTAATTTTTTTACAGTTTCATCCTCCTTAAGTTTATTTTTCCTGTAAAATTTGATACACATTCTTTTCATTGTTATTTCTTCTTTACCTTGGCAAATTTTTTAAAATGATATATTATTTTTAATTTCATCATCTAACATTAAATTTATTGGGAATTAAGATTCTTGATCAGGCTCGGGTCTAAGATTGCATGAGTTGCAAGTTTTAAAGATTGACTTAAGTTTAAAAGATTCATCCAGGTTTGCTTGTTTGTTTCCCCTTCATTTAAACTCGTGTTTTTTCAGTTTTATCACTTGACATTTAATCAATTAGAGACTAAAATCCATATTTTTTATTCATTTTCTTTTTGTAGAGTATTTCATTAATTTTTCAAGTGACCTATATTATTCCGGGTTTTTTTATTTTTTATTCATTATTGAATTTTATCTAGCTAATTTTTTAAATTGTTGTTTTTTTTCCTGACTCCATCCTTCAATATTTGAACTATTTTTTTAATAATTTATAAAATTAAATTTATTTTTCAGTTTCACCCCATTCAGTTTTTTAATCTTTAAAATTTGATTCATATTCTTTTGACTACTATTTTTTCATTTAAAATAATTTTTATAAGTTGATTTTTCTTACAATTTCATCCCCTTTAACTTTTTTCTCCTATTAAATTTGATTTCCATTTTTTTTACTTTGGAAAAGTTTTTAAATTGCTATTGTTTTTCTTATTTCATGGTTCACGGTTAAATTAGTTGGGAATTGATCTTCTCTGTTGAGCCTGTTAATGATTGCAAATTTTAAAGGTTAACCCAAGTTTAGAGGGTTCGCCTGGATTTAGTTGGGGTTTTTTCCCCTTTCTTTAAGCTCCTTTTTTTTTGTAGTTCTGTCATTCAATATTTATTTAATTGGAGACTAGGCTTTATTGTTTTTATTTATTTGCTTTCATTTGATTTTTTTACTAATTTTAAAAATGACCCGGGTTATCTCGGGTCTTTTTATTTGCCATTCTTTGTTAAGTTTTTTTTGGTTGATTTTATAAATTTAAATTTTTTGATTTCATCATTCAATATTAAATTTATTAGAAATTGGGCTTCTTTATTTAACTAGGGTATAAGATTTCATGGGTTATGAGTTTGAGACATTAACCTAGATTTTGGAGGTTTGCCAGGGTTTTTCAAGTTTTTCTCTTCCTTTCCTAAGTTAATATTTGTTTTTTGATTTTATCATTCAACATTTACATTGTTAGTGATCACACTCTATTTTTTTATTTGTTTTCTATAGAATTTTAGTGCAAATTTTCAAACTGACATCCGTTATCCCAAGTACTTTTATTTGTCATTTTTTGTTAAATTTACTTTGGTCAATTTTTTTAATTGATATATTTTATTTTATTTTATCATTCAACATTATATTAGCCGAGAATTAATTATTTTTTTATTTCCATCCTTTAAAGTTGAGTTTTTTTAAAAAAAATTTTTGGGCTCTATGATTTTATTTGATTTTTTTTCTATATGTTTATCTCATCATTTAACCGTGAGTTTGGCAAGTTGATTCATTTTTTTTATAGATGTTTTTCTTAAAAAAATGAATATTTTTTTACATTTTATCATTTGATATTAGGTTGCATTAAAATTGAACTTCGTAATGTTTCATGAGTTTTCTTCTATTTGGGTTATCTCAATTATATGATTCGAGTCACAGAATTTACTTGCCTTGTTGTGTTTGTTCTGTGTATTTTTGTTTTTTTTAATTGATCTTCTTTTAAATTTCATTCATCTATATTGTATTTGTTTAGAATTAAACTTTATTTTTTTTAATTTGTTTTCTATTAGGTTATTCTAACTTCATGACCCGATCTTCATACTTGGCATGCTCGTACAAGTTAGCTCATGATGATTTGTTTTTTGTTTTTCCACATTTAAATAGTTAAAATCTTAGCTTTGTTGTTTTTTTTTGTCTCATTAACTTTTTTTTCCAGGTTGCTATGAATTTTTTTTATTTGAGTTTGTTCATTTAATATTGTTATGTATTTTTTTATTATCTAATTAATCATACCAATATTTTTTTCAAGTCAATTCTATATCCCAAGTTATTATTATTATTATAATTTTTAACATGCTTGCGTGGTTCTAATATTTTTTTTCAATAAGAAAAATATCCCAGCACGCCGGGGTAGTGGGTGTGTACAAATCTAAGTAAACTAAATAGGTTGAATGATGTCATGTTAAATTGTCATTTTCAAAATTAGTGCATATAATATAAACAATTTGCAGTGTTGTCAGTCCGTATTGAGAAACCCATATTTAACGCACATGTAATGTTCGGAAGGGGTAGCTTGATATGGCCTGTTAACAGTACCAGGGGTCATGGTTTTTTTTTTTAAAAAAAAACAAAAAACGAGAGGTCGATGATAATAGTTGATAATTTCTAATCAAGGACCGAATCAAATCCACCAATAATCAAGACTACATCTGTCGTGATTCCAGTTTTTGTTTTCTCTGGCAAAAACAGCATGCGAGGAATGTTCCTGCTACTTGTAGACAAAAATACATTAACAGTGCCTGTCCTCGCAAGGGATCAACGAGAAAGCCATAGGGAAAGCAGATCAGGCTCGAGCAAGACCGATGAAGCGTAGAACTGTTGGCTTTCTGTCTTCCCCTTCTGATTTGCCAACGTGATATGTTTTTTTCGAAGGAATGAATCCGACCCGATCTCTCCTTGTTAGCCTTTCATCTTAAGCACCAATTAAGTATTGACAACGCTGTGAAAATTACTTTCTCTGGGTAAATTGACATTTGCCGCAGACACATCCATGCCGTGATATTCAATTTGACTAATTGCTCACGTGCCCAGCGATTAGTACCATGTGCTTTATCACGATCCAGGAACATAAATTTATTTTAGGGAGAGTGATTAATTAAAAATATATTTAAACAGTATTTTTTTACTGTTTAAAATTTATTTTACAGGATCCAAAAACATAAATTTTTTAAAAAATTAAAAAGTTTGAAAATTAATTTTTTTTTTAAAAAAACACACTAGAAATCCATTGATTGTGAACTCTTGGAGGGTGTATTTTTGACAGACACGGATATTTTAAATTTGTTTGGAATAAGATTTAAATTTTTATTTATTTAACAAAGGCATATTCTTATTCATTGCAATTATTTCTTTTCCCGATTAGGTCTTAGATGGAGCCTTCACATGGCGGCTGGTACATTTATAAGGAAATATTTATTTTTTACTTTTTATTTTAGTATCTAAACTTTAAAATGACAGGTGAAACCGTAGAAAGTTTAATATTAGCTTGCTGAGTTTTAAGTACATGTTTTTGTAGGCAGCCGGGCACTAGGCATACTTGATTTTCTTTAGAGAGAATTTTTTATTTTTTTTAATAAAAATAAACACATCCACACTCACATACCATTATTTTAAAAAATAAAAGGTATCAAAATAAGTTTTTTTTTCTATTTCTATTTGTATTTTTTGCAAATAGTGTCAAAATAAGTATTAGAAATAAATATAAACTGTAAAAATAAGCGAAACAACATGTCAGTGACAAGAATTCTAGAGTCACACTTCACGTTTTCTTCAACGTGATTTATTTTAGATACGTTTATAAATATATTTTAATAAAGTTTTATGATTTATTTTAATAAATTTTATAAATATATTTTAATAAAGTTTTATGATTTATTAAATTTTAGAAACATGTGCAGGTAGTACGGCGTCAGCTATTTTGCATTTACTTATCCAACAACCGAAGCCCATGTCGGTGGCGGTGTAGCCCTTGTATTCTATGGATGCTCGGTTTGTCTATAAGATTAATTGAGTAATTGTGTATTAACCGTTGTCAGGTCTTGCAATGAATCTAAGATGGTCACGCGTATTGTAATAAGGTCATCTTTTATGTCTTGTCTTTAAGATGTATTAGAATTTAGAAAGATTTATTTAATGGGTTTGGAGCAAAATTTACCACAAAAACACTCAAATGATACCTTAATTTTGTTTTAGAAATATATTAAAATAATATATATATTTTTATTTTTTTAAAAAAATATTTTTATTAGTAACACTTCAAAATAATTTAAAAATATAAAAAATTTTCAAAACTTTTTAAAAACACGGTTAGACCAACCTCCCAAAACACCCTAACTCAAACATGATCATGCTATGAAGGATGATATTGCACAATCTTAGCTATTGTTGAGATTTTCATGGACTCTTAGAAATTTCTCATTTAGAAATCCCTTGCTCTCACTCCATACTCTCATCAAATTGGACTGCTTGCCACTCAAACTGTTTCCCACCCAAACTGCTCGCTAATCAAATTGCTTGTTAATCACCTGTCTGCCTTCAAACTTGAATTTTGCTAGCACTGCTTGTTCTTTCTCTCACACCACTTTCTATTTACATTAACTCTTTTTAGTTGGCGAATCATTGTTTTATAAGTCACAATATTAACTCATTATATCGTGTTTCTATAAGTCACCAGACATGGATGCTACAAACCTTTCTCTGAGTTCAACGAGTTAAGGTGGTTCTTCGTACCATTTCACAAGCTGAATAATTATATTTTATATTATGAGAATTATAAATAAATACATAATTAATTTAATTTAAATAAAATATTATGTTATATTAATCACATGTATAATTTATTAATTAGGATTAAAAATGTTATGTGTTTCTTATAAGAATTATGTTTTGAGGTTGAAAGTTGAAACACTTTATTTAAACTGTGCAAATTGTAGTTTTTTTGGAGCAACGAGTTAATGGATAAAGAAACTGTTTTTAGCAGCGTCTCTTTATCGAGTCGTCGATGTTATGTGCGAAACGTGTGTCATATATTTTATATGCAACTTGTGCATTGCAGTTGATGTTTGCGACATTTGAGTCGAAAATATTGAACGACACACGAGAGTCACAAAAATTATGTAGGACTTGATTAAATGTGCTAGTTACCTAAATATTTTTTGAAATGCGTTATTTTACCAAAAATCTTTTTATTATGCTAATGTCCTAAAAAAATTCAAATCAAATTAGCATTGAAAAAAATATTCTGATAAGTAATTATAAAATGAAACTTGGTGCAAAACAATAATAATAAAAAATTACCTTAAGCATCCTATGATTTAATTATTTTTTCATATTTATTCCAATTCTTTAAAAAATTACATTTTGAGTCAACTTAATTTGAATCTATCACCACATGTAATCTAACATAAGGAACTAAAATGTACTATTCACCATAAAACCCAATCAATCAAAATCTAATTTATTTCTTCAATCTAACTTCACTCTCAATCTTCTTCTCCAACCATTTACTTCGTTTAATTAATTCCTTCGATTCACCTTCCAAGATCACAACTCTATCAATTTTTCCATTGATCTCCTTTCCCTTTCCCTCGCCATGCTTACATGTTACAGTAATTCCAAAAATTGATAACTCTAATTGATCTTAATTTAAAGCGTATTGGTGAACCTTCAGGCGATGATGGCAATATTTCTCCGGCTGGTGACAAATGGCTAGATTGTTTCTATTCTTGATGAAACTGAACACTCAAGGGTGTTGGAATTCGATTATTGGGGGCTCAGCTACTAAAGGGTTTAATGATGAGCTAACAGGTATGGCTCTTGTGAACTCGTTTTTTATGATGGCTGGGATATGAACGACCATTTCCTAGAACAATAGATGATCTACTTCAGCTCTGGAATGCCTGCGTTCACCAGAAAATGCAGAGGAGAGTTTGGGTCCTCTTTCCATATACAATTCTCTGGTCAGTATGGCTGGCAAGGAATGATTTATTCCCGCTAATGCTTCGTATACTTGGAAGGGTATTGCCAGAAGGGGGTTGTTCAAAAAGGATATGAATTTGAATTCCAGGGATTGCTAACAGGGGCAGGGAAATTCAAGGGAAAGTTCGCACTGTTCTAATCAATGCTTTGAAGAAAGTAAGTGGTGTAGATCTGGCTTTGAAGTTGATGCATAGTATGATTGGAATTGGTGTTTGAAATTGCTGAGCTGACGATAATATTTGATTACATGAGCTTCTTATAGTTACAGATGATATGACTGGATTCAAGCTACTGGCTAGGATTTCATAAGAAGAGGGAGAATTTTTGAGTGACAATTTTATTATTTTTAAAAAACATGATTTTTTTAATTAGTAAATTAAATATAATAGCAAATATATAAATAATTCAAAATTTTTTTGTCGTATATAGTGTTATAAAATTATAAGTTTTTGAATTTTAATTGATTTTACTTGAGTACTATGAAATATATATTTTTTGGATAAAAATAGATTGTTTTTGTCCCTTTATTTTTATATATTTAAATAATGTATTTTCAAAAATCATATTGCATTTTTAAATCATCATCTCGATCAAATTTAACAAAATTAAATATTTATTTTATCAAAAAATAGTTTAAGATACTCAAATATAAAAATTTCAAGTTCAAAGACTAAGTTCTATTCAATCCAATCATTTAGCCATATTTTAATTCAAATGAATTTCCAAAATATTCAAAAACTCATAATTAAGATTCCATGTCACGTATCTTATAAAACAATGTGTTTTCTTACCAGAAATAGAACAATTTGGAGATAATTTATGAATGGATATAGATGAAGAGACTGAATTGAGATTATTGGAGAAATCAAGGACCTAATCAAAATAAAACTTGTTTTAGGGAGTCAATTAAGAATACCTACATAATTGGAAGCTGTTTTGAGGTTTGTACTTTGTAACTTTTGTCCTTTTCTTTACAAATGGTAACTGCCTCCACTACTGTTCCAAACGGGCCTAATTGGTCTGAGCTGGAGCTTCCCACCTGAACTTAACATAAGAGATTGGACCACTCGTTGCGACAAGCCACTCTAAATCTTGAACCAAAACAAAACACACGTGGGCCTCTTGGTTTTTGTTTGAAACCGATTCTTAAACATAGGAGTCCATTTTTCAGGTGTTTAGTAATTGTTGTTTAAAATATTTTTTTATTTAAAAATTTATTAAAATAGTATTTTTTATTTTTAAAATTGATTTTTTATATCAGAAAATAATTTAAAATAATATTTGCCATAGTTCGTGGCAATCCTTTTCTCCTCGAGAAACAGAATTTCAGCAGGTTCCACGCGGACCACATCCGCACCACCTGACATTTTCACTAACTTTTGTTTTGTTTTTTTCTCACAGAGTAAAAAAAGAAAGATAGAAAGAAAAGCTAAATCCATTCGTCACCATTGTTCCCACGTGCTCCCCTATCGCTGTACTTTTTTACAACCGCAGTGAACACGGTGGCTTTAGCTACTCGGACTTCGGTGGCAATAACTTGCAAGGCACGTACAGGGCTACCTAAACCTCCACAAACTTTTCCATTTCAAACGTTTTAGGCATTTGTTTATGTTCTGATTTTCCAAGTCGTTGAGAAGAAAAGAACAGAAAAGTTTATAGACAGATCGACAGAGGAGTGGAGAAGTGAGACTTGAATGTAACTATATAAAAATTGCAGTATTTTTGCTGTTGCTATACTTCTTTTGGTAGCTATGGAGCGTTATGAGATTATCAAGGATATTGGGTCTGGAAATTTTGGGGTGGCTAAGCTGGTCAGAGATAAATGGACTAAAGAGTTCTTTGCCGTTAAGTTTATCGAGAGAGGCCAAAAGGTCTGTTTCCTCTGTTTTGCTATCTGTTTGGCTATTTCAATTTCAAAATTTTCCATATTTATCATTATATTTTGTTGATAATCTCTTGAAATTTAATAATTTCTGTTTCTATCATGTGTGCCCGTCATCTTTAATCACCAGTGTGCTTACTTTGTGTTGCAGATTAACGAGCATGTGCAAAGGGAAATTATGAATCATAGGTCATTGAAGCATCCCAATATAGTTAAATTTAAAGAGGTTTGTTATTGAACTTTCTCTGTCCTGTAATTTCAATTGCCAATTGTTGTCTTATCATTGTTGTATGCTGCGCAGTAAGTTAGCAAGGACTCTAATTTGCTCTATAAGGTTAAATTTCTCTCTCTTTTTTTTCTGCTGGAGAACCGAAAAAAGTATTGACTTATATATTTCTCCACGGTATAGTGGAGTATCCATAGCTTGATAGCCATTTTACGAAGAACTAATTGGAATAGATTCTTTCTTTTTAGCGTGACTTCCTAGAATAAATTAATTCGTTTGATAGGGGACAATCTTTAGTTTGAGGGATTCTTTGAAGCTTTTAATTTGAGATGTTATCCTTTCAGGTCCTGTTAACTCCCACCCATTTAGCTATTGTGATGGAATACGCTGCAGGAGGAGAACTTTTTGAGAGGATATGCAATGCTGGTAGATTTAGTGAGGACGAGGTAAAGTAGAGCAAAAAAAATTTCATGGAAAATACTGTTATTGTTATTTGCTAGAAGCTGAATGAAAAGAAAAATAAGAAGCATATAGAGGTAATAAATGTTGAGGTTCAATGTTGCTTATTGCTTATCAACATACACTTCCATTAATGTTGTGCTTCCGAGTTTTTTGCATCAGGCAAGGTTTTTCTTCCACCAACTGATATCGGGAGTAAGTTACTGTCACTCAATGGTAAGAACTTATACCTTTCTTTTGTCAATTTTTTCCACCCTTTCTAAAATGCGCTGCAATTGTTTTAAGAATAGTATTTGATTTTGATACAAGGAGATTTCTATTCTGCAGCAAATTTGTCACAGAGATCTTAAGCTTGAAAATACACTCCTAGATGGCAGCACAGCGCCGCGTGTCAAGATCTGCGACTTCGGGTATTCAAAGGTAAGCACTTTTACTAATGCTAAAGGATGACCATTAGGCATGGAGTTTCACCATCCTTTGGTTACTAATTATCCTGGCTTATTGTGCAGTCAGCTGTGTTGCATTCTCAGCCAAAATCTACCGTGGGCACCCCAGCTTACATTGCCCCAGAAGTTCTATTAAAAAGGGAATATGATGGGAAGGTAACAATCTTTTTAACCTTCTCTTCCCTTTTGATTTACGTGCTTCTCATTTTAGTTGTTTGAAAGCCATTAGTACTATGCCTAATCTTCAAGAGTTACAGATCGCAGATGTATGGTCCTGTGGGGTTACCCTATATGTAATGCTAGTCGGGGCATACCCATTTGAAGATCCTGATGATCCAAAAAACTTCAGAAAGACAATCGGGGTGAGAGTCTATACAAATTAATAAGCACTAGATAACACCAAGTCGCAGTGCAATTATTGAAGGTCTGCATATTTATTATGGAGTTCTAGTTGAAATATTGCTGATCCCATTAAATGTCTGTTTGTTCATTGCAGAGGATACTCAGTGTCCACTATTCAATTCCGGATTATATTCGTGTTTCTGTAGAGTGCAATCATCTTTTATCGCGAATATTTGTGGCTAACCCTGAAAAGGTAAATGAACTTTAGCTTGCACTAAAATATATTAACAGCTTCTCCTTTCATGATTGTATTGAAAATAATAGGGGAGAAGATTTCAATTATGTAATGAGGCTTTGGTACTGGATAGAATAAGGTACCTTATTTTTGGTAGGAAGCGTCAAGGATCAATTAAAATAAACTTTTGTTATTTGATACCAGATTGAAAGTTTTCAGCTTTTAATTTAGGAGACATGATGACATGGAAGCAACTTTAAGTTGAATGGTGGTGGGAGCAATCAGCAAAGCTCCTTTTCCATTAATTCCTTAAAGCATTGCCACCATTTTTTTTTGGGTCCTGTTGAACTCCTTTTATTGTTATCATCAGCTAATGCTTGGTCACTGTGTAGAGAATTACCATTCCAGAAATAAAAAATCATCCATGGTTCTTAAAGAACTTGCCTATAGAGCTGATGGAAGGACAAAGCTGGCAGAGCAATGACGTCAACAACCTCTCCCAAAGCATTGAAGAAGTCCTGTCTATAATACAAGAGGCAAGCAAACCTGTCTCCCTGTCAAAGACTGTAGGGCATTTGCTTGGAGGCAGCATGGATCTTGATGACTTGGATGCTGACGCAGACCTTGAAGATATCGAGACAATTGGTGATTTCGTGTGCCCATGATGATTAAAACTACGTAAATAGATTGTCAACTTTCCTGAGGTATTGTCTCAATGATTGTGAGCACCAGATCTTCACTAAGGAACTCTTTACACGGTATAATCCATGTTTGGCCATGTGGCATATGGATGCCCCATCTGTAGATCCCTTGTGTTTCTTTGTTCAATCGATCACAGCAACATTCTGTAAGGTCTTGGCATGCATGGCATGGTTAATTCAGATACCTCTAGAACCCGATCGCTTGTTCTTCTCTTTATTAAATGGCGTTGTCACCACTCCAATATTAAGAAAATAAAAAAAAATAAAAAAAAGTTAGCTAACATAGCTAAAAGCTGGTTGTCAGGGTGATATAAAGGATTTAGTTTTATTATTTTCCTATTTAATTTATAGTTTTTTGCTTTAATTTTGGATTTTTGTTTTTAAAGGGTAGGTGTCAGACTGATATAAAGGATTGTAATTTTTTATGGAGAGTCAGATAATTAAAGAATAAATCATAGAGTAATGAAGCATGGTTAAAGTTCTTGTTTTAGATCCTTTTTTTTTAAAATATATTTTTTGTTCTTTAAATCCTAATTAAATTTGGTCTCGTCTATTATATAAAAGCTAATGCAGTTCTAACTCTTATATCAAGTGTTTTGCCAAAATAAGTGTACGTAGGCTCTTTGAATTCTTTTTTTTTTATTAACTTAAATATCAGGTTAAATATACACTTTAACTAATTTCACGATCAAAATCATTATGAGTAAGATTCTTTTATTTTTTAATAGAACTGGTGAGATATACAGGAGGCCCCAAGTCGCAAGCTGAAATATTTAGAAGGATTGGCTTGTATAACATATTGCTTACGTGTTCTTCATGTTCGGGATTCAAAAGTAGCCATATTTATTTCTGGCAAAATAAAAAAATTGATGATGATTCTAAACTATATATATGGTCAAAGTGCATGTAATCCTTTTATGATCTTGATTCGTGAACATAATAAGGTTTGAAATTGAATATTTTTCTAATAAACACATACACAAATTTGGAAAATTATACCACGCTAATTGCTTGATGATGAAATCTTGATGATCTCTTGCATTCCCGTGCTTGTTTTCAGCTTGTCATCGAGCCATTTTATTGAGGAGGTTCTGAAGAACTTGGACCCCGCAAATCTAAGGTGAATTCTGCCCAAAAACTTTATACTAAACTCTCGCTGTAGTAGCACCCAGAGCTCATCGCAGGTAATCTAGACATCAGAAGCACTCCAGAAACCGTTGTTGGGTTTATGAATGGTACTGGTTTGAAAATTAGGGTATTTCTCATCGCCTCGCTGTAGTAGCACCCAGAGCTCATCGCAGGTAATCTAGACATCAGAAGCACTCCAGAAACCGTTGTTGGGTTTATGAATGGTACTGGTTTGAAAATTAGGGTATTTCTCATCGCTGTACGTAGTAGCACCCAGAGCTCATCGCTGTAGTATCTCCCTTGGTATTTCTCAGCGTTGGATTCCCAGTCTACCTTGATCAGATCCGGTAATGTGTGGTAAGGCCTGTTTTCATGGATATGGGGTGCGTAGGCCACATATGTAATCCAGTGGCTTGTTTCAACTCTTGAGGGCACTTTGACTCTATTGGATCTTATTGACATGAAAACAGCCACGGTCAATCCAGATGTTAAAACATTCGGTCGTCGTTGCCAATTGCTTATTTTAAAGCCGATGTTAAGCCCAAGATCAATCCAGATGCGTTTCAGCGTTTTCTTTCTTTTTTAGTGACGTATATATAACAGTGAGGTCTAGTTTTACATCTATTAATTTTATTTTTTTAATTGTGTGCTTGTCATGTAAAAAATTATACCAGCTATTTTTTTTTTATTCAATCATTCCTCTTTCAATTGCAATTATTTTATTTATATTAATAGTTTATAATTAGATTTAATTTTTGATTCCGTCCTGCTTATTTGATTTTTGATGTATTTGTCTTTCTTCAATTCCATCATTGAGCATTTCTTTTTATTTAATTTTTATGTCAAGTCTAGTGCCAGTTCTTTTAATTGTTATTTTTTTAATTAATTTGTTTTTTTTTCAATTCAATCCCTAAACATTTAATTTCATTTAACATGTTCCTTGCCATTTAATTTTAGCTAGTTTTTATGTTGAATTTAGTTTTAATTTCTTTGACTGATATTTTTTTTTGTTTTTTTATTGATTTTTTTTAATTTTATCCCTCGATACTTGTTTGATTAATAATCTTACTTATTTGTTTTTTCAGGTTTGTCTTTAATGAGGGTCACTCTGGTCTCATAACCAGGATCATAGATATGAAAGATTAGCTTAGGTTGATTTTGATCTTGTTCAAAGCATTTTTTCAAGTATTTTTTTTACTTTTTATTTACAAGGTCATTCTAATTTCATGTTCTATGTCATGTGTTTGATTTGTTCACTCGGATTGACTATCGGGTTTACTAGAGGATTTTTTTAATATGTTTTCATTATATTAGCAGGTGTTCATTCCTTGTATTTTTATGATGTTTTGGTCTTTCATAATAGTTTTTATGGTGTGAGTTTATTCGGACATATGTTTTTGTATTTATCGTTTAATTCATGATTTTTTAGGGTGAATTTATCTTTTGTTTATTTAAATAAAAAAATTTAGTAAACATAATCAGGTAAATATCTTATTTTTACGGTTTTTTTCTTTGTTATTGTTAATGATTTTTTTTTTATTTACATAAATAATTATCGATTTATTTAATTCGATGTTTTCATAGGTTTTTCAAATAACACTTTTATTTTTTCATATAAAAAACCACATTGGAGCAGCCTGCAAGCCATGTATTTTTTTTTTAAAAAATTATAACTTGCATGCCAAATTGGTGATTTTGATGTTTTGTTTTTAGTTTTTTCTTTTTAATTCTTTACGCTTGTTTTTTTGAAAATATATTATTTTGTATTCCTTACACTTGATATATTTATACAATTTTTCTTTTTTCTTTTTTTTTTATTCTTTTGTAATTTATTTTTAATGTTTTTTTCTTTACACTTTTTTGTTGGAAATTTATTTCACACAGATTTTATTGGAAATTATGTTTCACTATAACAATTGCAATATTGTTTCATTTTTCAGTTACATTGAAAATTAATCTGAGATCTTTCATATTTTTATTAATACATATAATTTGTATTATATTTTATTACATGGAAGTGTTGACTTTATGATTTATAGTTATATTTTTTACTTGATGAGAAATTTGTTTTTAATAACACCTATATATTAATTATGCTTTAGAAAAAAAATTATCCAACCTGCAGCTAAACAAATTAAATAAACGTGTTAACATTTTGTTTTTTGTATTTATTGACACAAATAATTCTCATAAGCTTTTTAATTTATATTTATTTTTTTAAAAAAATAATTTTACAAATTTATTTTTTGTTTTAAAAAAATTATCCAACCCAGCATGTATCGCATGCCCTAGTGTTTTGTACTCTGAAATGCTGGGCTCGAGTCTTGTAGACTTTCAAGCAAACGAACAATAAGGGAGCCCCTGAGTTGACAGGCCAGGACCAACCTCCTGGTCCTACAGGGCAAGTTGCATGAACAGGTTGCATGGAGCACGGAGGAGCCTAAAGGGGCTTATCCGCTTATATCAATACAAACCTCCTGGTCCCAGAGGGCAAGTTGCATGGACCCCGGAGGAGCGAAAGGGGCTTTTTTACACACACATATATTCTCGATAAAAGGGGGTTTGGAACTTTGGATGTTTTTGAATTACAATTATCATAACAAAAACTAAAAGTTGCGGAGAAATGATTTCTCCACATTCATAAACACTTGTATTACAATATAATCCACAATATTTGGTATTTTTTTTTGCCTTTTTATCCCTTTGATTATTAATTTTTTCCCTTTCAATTTAGTTTTAAGTTCCATTCTATGTTTATTGAAATTTAAAGTTAATAATTTATTTTAATTTAGGTTTTATATATTTATTGCGGTGCTGAAAAAATATCGTAGCAGTATCAATTCCAAGGTGTCAAATTTTAATACTAGCCGTACTCAATCCAAACAGAAAACCACCATTCATATTTAATTAATTATTCGAAGAGTATGAATTCATATACTTATTATCTAAATACACAAAAGTATCAATTCCAACGCCTATTTTCACTGGACGCCAGTTTATCAAGCAATACATATTTAACCACCATATATATATATATATATATATATTGAAAAAATTGAAGTCAATTTATTTTTAATTTCTTATTTGGAAGCGACAAGTGTGAAATTGCGGGCATCGGGATCAGTAGCTAGTGGTGGCGCCTCCTTTACGCAAACCAATCAACCTCAAAGCATTAGGGGAATCCCTGGACATGTCGTGGGTGTCCACAAGCGGAACGACGAGGGTTGATTTTTTAAGATCAGTAAAGAAAAAAATAAAATTTTAAATTTTTGTTTAAATACAAAAACAACCAATCGATTTCGCAATAAAGATGATCAAGCGGATGGCCGAGAAGTAATAGAAAGAAGAGCATGTACTATCCAATAATAAATTCTAAGATAAATCATAGAGCAGTAATATATCAGAGTCATTTGTGTTGAGGGGGATGAAAGTAGAAAGAGGAGGGAGACAACCTCAACGAGAGGCGATGATGTAATGAATTATACTGTTCTGAGCTCCATCTTTTTTGTATTTGAGGTGAGAAGCTGATGCTCTTGTTCTTATCTACTTGAGTTTCGTAAATAGATGATGTTTTGTTATCGCCATTAATTAAATCTATCCCGTTCACTTTAAATTGTCCGCAAAGAAACTGATTTCATCCACAACATAGTGATCACATGATTCCGCCGAGTCTTACGATCCTCGAGGATGAATGAGACAAGCAGTGTGGTCGCCACCGATTGCCATGAACTTGGACAAAACACTACATCAGCTTAGACCAGCCCACCCAGCTTGCTTGCATTATTGAACTTCAAAGACCAGTAAAGTACATGAAGCTGCTACCAAAGAAAGAAAATTAGGAAGTTAGTCGTGAAAAGGAGCCAAAAAGAGCCCAAGAATGGCTTGTAATTAAACAACTGGACGGTGCGCAGTCAAACGAGGTAAAATAACAAGGAGATATTACGAGACCCGCAAAACCTAAAATCACTTTTCATGTGGAAAAAAGCACACTAGCTAGATCAAGCTATTGAAAGAATTCCAGTTGAGTCTCTTGTTATTCGTCAAAGGATATAAATTGCATCCCACTACAACATATTTCGAATCTACTCAGGTAAATACGGCTATTGTATCCTGTCCTGCTCTGCAAAAATCAGTCCCAACAGAATCACCAACCAGTCCTAAAAATAAAAAACCTTGTTCCGAGGAGAAGATAATGTAATAAACCAAATCAAATGTTCCTCTAAAAACTATGTGCATTGGATGATTCATCTACTTGAAAGGGAAAGAAGTAATTCCTTCTACATCAAGAAACATGCTAATGCTCTGAAGACGAGTCCTTCACGAATTCAAGTCAGCAATCTTTATTTTAGATATGCGAGATCATACTCTTCACAACAGTAGATACAGCTGAATAAAGAAAAGCGCATAGCTTCATAAGGATGCAGTTGATTCATAATTATGCATACAGAAACAAATGTAGTATTTCCTGATTAACTAATGGGTCGATTCTTCTTTGTTGGCTTCTGGTATTCTCCATACAAGTAAGAAGCAAAACCCCATAGACACATGGCCAAGGCCATGCCCTTTTCTGCATTAAAGACCTCTTTCAAGATTATCACAGCAAATGCCTGTTGGACTGGAACCAGAAGAGATGACACAAGCCCCCCTAAAAGTGACGAGGAGTTAAATATCACCCCCAGACTTCCTATTACTAATAACTGCAATACTATGGCTGCTATTAATAGGATGGTGTAGTACTTTGTTTCACCAAGACCAAACTCTGCTGCCTCTTTGGATATAGCCTGAGCAAAACACAAGCTCATTAGAATTATTTTGAACGATGCAACATTAATGACTCAAATAAACCTCAAAAGTTAACATAGATGATGAAGTTTCCTATGCGATTTGCTAAGAGATAGCAATTTGGGTGAGCAATCAATAGGTATAACCCATCCTGAAACCAGTGCAAATACACACACACACACGTTTATGTATGTATGTATGTATGTAATATTTAAGCAGAAATTCCCCAAGACAGATTATTTAGACTAATATATTAGGCTTGATGGAAGTAAAGTGATAGGTAAACCAATATTTGATCGTGGTAGATTTTAAATCTATGAAACCTTGAAGATTTCAATCTTCACTGAAGAACTGGTTTGTAAGAGAAGCTTGTGCCAGCTTTTCAGTCGGAAATCTTTATTTCAGAGTTCGTTACATGGAAATGAGGAAGCACTTCAATTTTCTTTCAGAGTTAAGTTCTGGAGAATGAGAAAATTATCAAGACTATTTATCACTTACCTTAAAGTCCTTGTTGATAATCATGGGGATAGAGCAAAATAGAGTAGCAAACATTGATATAAGGAACTGAACTTGCAGGACAAGGTCAAAGGTGATGGCCTTGCCAGCCTTCAAGTAAGTAAACTCCAAAGCAGGCATTAGAAACCCATGAAGAGCTGCACCACCAATAGTCATGAAGAAACCCAGAATATATTTTCCTTTAGACTCGCCACTCGGTCTGTCTCCATTCATATGAAAACCAAGAATAACAGACCCGAAAGTCATCAAAGCCACCGCATTTATCGAGTAATGCGTGAACTTATGCTTGACAATTATATATGCAAAAATTGCAGTGAAGGCCAATTGACTAGAACCAAGAATGGAAGAAACAGAAACAGGGAGATATGACATGCCAAAGGAGTAAAGATAGCTATCAAGGCCAAGAAGGAGTCCCAAGATGACACTAGCAGAAAAAAGCCATGGTGTGACCAATAATCTACCGGCCTGTGCTCTAGCTCTAGCTCTTATGTAAGATATGGCTATTGGGATGATCAAGATAGGGAAACCAGCTGTAAGTAGCCAGGCACCGAGCCAATTACTCTTTCCTCCATGCAAATAGTAAATCCTCACAAGTAATGGACCTGCGACTTGACCAACTGCCATTAACATGCAGTTTAAAAATACCAGAAATGCCTTCATATGCTTCTTGTTCTGATGCTGGTCTGGTTCATTCTTGTTTCCTATCTCTGTGTCCATGAATCCTTCTTGATTCAGTAGGCTTGCCTGTGTTAGCGATGAAGGGGAAGTCAGAAGTGGATATGCGCAATTTAGTGCGTTAGGCTATTTAATCTTGTTTATTATGTTAGGTAGTGCAAGATACTGAACATATATTCATCTAGTAGTACGTACTCACTGATGTTGGTGAACAACAAAGATCACTAGCTAGCAGTAGCACTACTAAAAAATCACAAAAGCAGAATGACTGTGAAGCCACTGAACTAAAAAATAAATAATATAAGAAAACCCCACCCCAGATTATCATTAATGCAAGGAGTTCCTGCTTCTTTTTTAGTATTTGTGATTAGATTAGTTTTCTGCTTTGTTTCTCAAGTGGATACTTTGCATGAGGATGGGGGTAGACATCATACTTGTTATTGTCATCAAACTTTTGCCTTTCACCTTCGCTTGTCGGTAAAGGAATTTGATTTCATCCAAAACACAGCCTAATAATTTTGTAGAGTCTGGGGATGAATAAGATGAGCACGTCGCAAACTCAATGGCCACATCAGCTGTGACCAGCAGCACCAGCTTTTACTTGCGTTGGGCTTGAAACATTAGTGCACTAAATCAAGCAACCACCAAAAAAAAAAAGCATGAAAAGAACGAAGGAGCCTAAAATTATGGGCCTATGACCTGTAAACAACCGATTGGTACTAGCCATTTTCATGTGGAAAAAGCTCACCGGTTTACTCAAGCTGTCGAAAGAATTCCAGTTCGGTCTCTTCTCAACGAATATAAATTGTATCGCAGTGTAACATTACTAAAATCTCTTAGTTAGAAACTTGGCTATAATTGTTTCTTTAGAAATGTCATAACAATTTAATTTTAATATATTGAACAATATGACAGAAGAAAGCCAACAAGTTTTTAATAAATTAAAAGGAGTTAATTTGCTTTTTAATTAGGTAATATCTAGAACTATTAAAAAACTTGTCTCAAGTGAAAAAAATATATATATATCTTCACTTAAATAACATTTTTGAGAGTCTTTAACAATTAAATTAAAAGAAGAAGAAAAGATGTTTTGAGTGGTGAAGCTTTAGCTCACTCACTAATTGCGTAGAGTTCAAGTGATGAATCGTCGAGCTATTGTATCTTCGAGGGGACAGGTGAATGAGAATGTGATGCGGAAGTTCTGGTAAATTGTACATGGATTTATTAAGTAAAATATTAAACTAGTGGGTTTTTATAGTAGCTCTTCCAATTGAAATGTGTCTAGTGTTATAGTAAAAAAAATTTTTTTTACTCTTCTTTAATTTTTAAAATTTTATTTGTGAGGTAAGATAATATTTGCATAATCATTCTTAATTTATTTGAAGTAACTCCATTTTTTATTTTTTTAAATAACAATGCAATTATTATATTGTTTTTGGAGAGTAAACAATCAAAATCTTTTATCTAGAAGCCATATGATAATTTTAGTTTTTATTATGAACCATGTACCTTAATTTTAGGGATTTGATTGTCATTTCCTAATAATTTTTTTTGTTAGAATTATAATAATAGATAGATTATGCACGAAGATGGTAGTGTTATCTTTATCATTTAAAAGAATCTATTAAATTTTAAATGGATTGAGTGATGATTACATCTTTCATTTGATGTGCACAAAAAATAGATAAGGTATGCAATCTAATCATTTATTGCGGTAGTTATGAGAATGTTATGTTGTAGATAAATGATGTCTTGTTTTATTTTTTATTGGAAAAAAAATATATGATAATACATGATGTGATGTAGTTTATATAGATGCATGTTATATATTGTAAATGAATCATTGATAATATAATAGGAATATCTTGCATGATGGGCAACACAAAAACATACATCCTTAGTTTTAAGGGGAAGTGTGAGATGTTGGCGCCTGGAAGAATAAAGGTAATTATTACGGTTGAACCAAATAATAGCAAGAGTTTAATATATTTGAATGGGGAGCATATCAATATTTTTACCTTTTATTTATTTCCATAGTATGATAACTTAAATATCCTTAAAAATAAAAATTAAATAACTTTTGTGTAAAGACATTCTTTAATTTTTAATCTCAAAAGTGCAATTGAAAGTCTAAATTACCCTCTAAAGTAGAAATTTTATAGTTGTTGTCTAAGAGATTTTTGGTATTTTCCTCTTGATTTTTTCTTTATTGTCAAGTTAGTTAAGGTTCAATTTGATCTCTTAATAAATAAAAATATAAAAATAAAAAATTATTCGTGCATGAGACATACATACCTGCGAGTGGGAGGAGCTTGCACCTTTATAACAAAACGTGGGAGCTCCTCTAGTGGCCAAACACTACTTTTCACGACAGTGTTTGGAGTGATGTAATATAATCTTATCGATGGATAGACACATAGCAACCACAAACAACTAATGTAGCTTTGGTGACTCTTATTATTTTGATTGCAATTTTTTTTAATTATTTCATGATTTATTTATATTTTTAAATTTTATTTCTCAATATTTTATTTGATTTAATTTTTATATTTAATTTTAATCCTTGTTCTTTTGATTACAATTTTTTTATATAATTTTCTTAATTTAATTTATTTTTCAATCTAATCCCTAATTATATATACACACACTTAAATTATCATAACCTATACATTATTTTTTTATATTAGAAAAAAATTAATCCGATAAAACCCTAAGCAGAAGGCAAGGTGCAGTCTCTCTTACTCTCTTCTCATCTCATTTCGGGCACAGCCGCCGCGTCCGCTCCGCTCTCCCAAACATGAAGGTTACCTCCGTTAATCTGCCATTGAATCAAAAAACAAAGTTTCGTTGTTGATGAAATCCTAACGACTCCGATTTCATGATTCTCTCGGTCTCATTCTCTGTTGTTTTGTGTCTTGCAGTTCAACATCGCGTATCCCACTACGGGATGCCAGAAAAAGCTCGAAATCGACGATGACCAGAAGCTGTAAGCTCCTCTTTTCTCTGTCAAAGTGTATTTGCTTTTGTTGGTAAATCATCCCTTTTTTCTTGTCAAAGTTTATATGATTTTGTCGATGAAAGAGATAGATGTTCGCGTACTTAGACAAAGATGCTTTGTTTGTGTTGTTAATTTAGTTTCTGTGGATGAAGATAACAAATTATGATTTTTTGTCTGGATTTTTCGAATTTTTTACACATTTTTTACTCATTTAGTGATAGAAGAGTTTTTCTTTAGAATTTTTTTTTGTACATGTGTTTGTTTGGGTCCAGAATATCTACTGCATCCGTTATTTAGAATAGATTTTTTTTTATGTTTTAATGCATGCTGTAGCTAGTTTCGATATTCAAAATGTAATGCATTGCAATCCAATACCTTTAATAAGAAAATAGAACGAAAATATATTACAATCTGATATAAAAAAAGGCTTTCTCAATTTCTTCATAGCATACATAAGTTCCAACAAAACCTTTAAGAACCTGATGTTGATAAATGCCCATTTGCATGGGTTTTCTGTTTGTTTCTGTAAATGTGGAACTTCCGAAGTGAAGCTTCCATATTGTTATACCTTTTCTTGTTGGATGGAAAGTCTTCCTTTAAGTAAGGAACCTCAACTACTTGTCTAGTGCGATGTTCTGTATCAACCAACTCGTCTGACTCGATTGTGGTAAATCTATACTAACCATTCTTTGATCGTAGATTCAGCAGCAAGATCTGATTGGCTTTTTTTTTCCCTGTGTTTTTAGTTATCAGTTGCAATTCTAATTCTGAGATTTATCTCTTTTTACGTCTTTGAATATGCAGTCGGGCATTTTTTGATAAGAGGATCTCACAGGAGGTCAGTGGTGATGCTCTTGGAGAGGTATGCACATTCTGGTTTTCTAAATACTGTATGCTTGTATTTTACATGAATGCTCACCAATTATCCTCTGGGTTTGATAGGAATTCAAGGGCTATGTTTTCGTGATAAAGGGAGGTTGTGACAAGCAAGGATTTCCCATGAAGCAGGGGGTGCTAACCCCTGGCCGTGTTCGTCTTTTGCTCCACAGAGGTGTGACTACTTAAATGTTAGACTCTGTTATATTCTCTAAATTTGTTAAACATTCTTGGTAAATATTGGTCGTTAAAACCTTATTGCACTAGTCTTGTTTGCCTGATGAACATTAAAATGCATTTCTATCTTGCCTCCATAGGAACCCCCTGCTTCCGTGGATATGGAAGACGCAATGGAGAACGCAGGAGAAAATCTGTGCGCGGGTGCATCGTCAGTCAAGACCTTTCTGTTTTGAACTTGGTAATTGTGAAGAAGGGTGAGAATGATCTTCCTGGACTCACCGACACAGAGAAACCAAGAATGAGAGGTCCCAAGAGAGCATCGAAGATCCGCAAGCTCTTTAATCTCTCAAAGGAGGATGATGTTCGCAAGTATGTCAACACTTACAGGAGATCATTCACAACAAAATCTGGTATGACTTCCATTCTTATAATATACTTGTTTATAGCTTCTTGGGATTTGTTTGTCTTTAGCTTAGTATAATGTCTTGTGGTTCTTGTTTGTTGCAGGAAAGAAGGTCAGTAAGGCTCCCAAAATTCAGAGGTTGGTGACGCCACTGACTTTGCAAAGGAAGCGAGCAAGGATTTCAGATAAAAAGAAGAGAATCGCCAAGGCCAAGTCCGAGGCTGCTGAGTACCAGAAACTTCTCGCCACAAGATTGAAGGAGCAGAGAGAACGTCGCAGTGAGAGCTTAGCCAAGAAAAGGTCCAGGCTCTCTGTTGCTTCTAAGCCATCCATAGCTGCTTAGAATTACAAATCTCTCTACTTGTCGAGTTTTGGTAGCACGAGAAATGTTGTCTGAGGTTTCTTTAAATTATAATTGTTATATTTTGAGGTGTTACGTCGAATAGTTTTGGAAGTGCTTTGACACTTGGTTCATTGGATTCTCCATCATATTATGACTGTTTGCTACAATCAAATGGAATTTTTTTAAAACTTGAACCTCCGCTCCAGTCCTAGTTTAATTTTGTTGGCAAAGTTGAATGTTAGGTGGTTCTTGTGATTTTTGGTCGATTTGAATATTCAGGGTTCAGGCACTGTCAAAATAATATTGTATAGTGCTGGTGTGTTGAGGGCCCTGCCACGGAAAATGCTGTGTGCTAATACTAGTTGCCTGCTTTGAGGATTCGTAAATAAAAGGATGGCTCAAGAGTATCCAAACTGTGTTCAAAATCAATATTGTTATAAAGAGAACTCTCAAATCGACTGGAGCAGTGATTTTTTTTCCTGTCTTTTCATTTTGATCTCCAAACTTTAAAGGCATGGAAATTAATATTTCTAGTTTAGAGAAATATTGGAAAATAATATCGACTCCTCCTGACGAGAATGAGATGAACCTGAAATACAATATACACTTTAGGAAACTCTTTAAAATACATGTTTACATGTCAAGTTAAAAGAAAATCATAGAACACATGACAGTATACATCATGTTCCTCCAATTGAATGGTACTTCCTTTCCTTGCCTTAATTCTGGCAAGAAACTTATTTTCCCCTCCGCAGCCTTCACTTTCTGCACCCAGAAATGGTCGATAATCTGTTATTTGTCTCTTCAAGTATCCAGGTGATTTCCTTATAGTGTATGTGTTGATAAAACTTTTATTTGATTGTGACATCATTGCTAATATTGATTTAATAGAAGTGCTCCAAATTATAGTGCATGTATTAAAATAATTAAAAAAATATATAGGAAGTGTCAATTAAAAAAAATATATTTATAACATGACATGGTAAAAGGGTGTTAGCTAAAAAAAACTTCATCTAAATGACGTAATCCACACACATCTATGTATATAATATCAGTTTATATATTTAAGACAAATTTGTATCGAATTTCGGATGATAATATCTATTATTCATCATATAAAAATTTTAAATATCTATATTTGATTTGAAATAATAACAATCTAAAAAAATTACTCACTCATTTAAAGGTATTCAAACAATTAAAGGTACGGATGCAGACTACAAACTTGTAATTTGTCATTTTCCAAAGGAATGTACAAGCAAATTTATTGCACTGGCTTAAAAAATGATATTTCAACAAGCTAAAACTTGAATTGTTAGTGTTATTATTGGAAATCCTGTGGACTTGATCCCAAGGAATGGAACGTGCCCGAGTTAAATGAATTATTAGAGATGGTATAAGACCAGTGCCGGCCTCAATACGCACAGCACAGCTGCGACTCCGAAATAGACGAGGAATGTAGAGGCCTTCAAGGGACGCACTTGTAATTATTCAGTTCACCCCACACAGTCAACTCAACTTCTTCCCATGACTTGGCCATTCTAAGTTCCTTCCAGATACTGAAAATAGCTCCCAAGATGTTCTCTTCATTCAAAATACAGTAGCACCTGCAGACATGCAATGAACAATCCCTTCTTAAACCGTGCTACGTTTATACCATATAGTGAATGAAGAATAAAACGATAAGGAACGTGAGAATACTTTCATGTGACAGAAACTGATAGTTACAAATACATATCAATCTTTTCATACGTCCACAGCTGACAGGACTGCTCTCCTAGGCTAAAGTTCAAAAAGTCTCTTTGAGAGTTATTTGGTAGCAACCTCATGTAAAATAGAAGATTCTATATTAGTTTATCTATAAATTAAAAATAAATATTTGGTATTAGTTCTTGATTCATGTCTTATATTCTCCTTTAAAAATAAATCTTTTAAATATTATTTCGAATCTTGAGATTTCAACTAAAAACTTAAGTTTTAGAATCGAGAAGCATAATATAAGATAGTAACATTGTTTAAAGATTTTTACTAAATGATAGAAAACTAATATCAGACAAGGTGCTTCATTCTGATAATGAAACAAAATAATTTAATGAGTATTTGAGAGAGAAAATTTAAAGAAAAAGAGATTCAACACCTGTTGTGACACTCCACAACAAAATGGAATTGCTAAAAGAAAAAGATAAACATTTACTTGAAGTGGCTCTTGCCATAATGTTTTTTTATGAATATTCCAAAATACTGATGTGACAGCACCCTATTTGATCAATAATATGCCTACTTGAGTTTTGAAATTTCTTACATTGTCTAAAAAAATATTTTCTTGATAAACAAATGCAATTTGATTTGCCAATAAAAGTCTTTAGTTGCACAATATTTGTTCGCATACCAAGCAAGGATCTAAACTTGACCCTAGAGATGAAAAATATGTTTGCATCGGATATGCACCCAACAAAAAAGGATAAATCTTACCGTCTTCAAACCATGAAGATTCATGTAAGTATGGATGTTTCTTCTATAGAAAATCAACCTTACTTTATCAAAACTCATCTTCAAGTGGAGGAAAAAAAGAAAAGATGACAATTTTTTGGACTCATGTTCCATTACCTAATAGAATTACGAACAACACTATTTTCTCAACATCACAGTCTTAGGAAAAGATGTTCATGGTATTAAAACAAATGGAAATACTAGTCAATCATTGTCAGGTGTAAGCATATTGCAAACAAAGGGAGAAATACTACAATTGCAAACAAAGGGAGAAATACTACAAAAGGATCAAACTGATCCAAATACTGAGCTTCAAGTTTATATTAGAAGAACTCATATGAAAGATAAAGACTTGCCTATCATCCCAACACAAGATCAACCAAATTCTTCAAGAGATGGTCCTAAGAATATTCCAGGTATTCCTACTTCTATTTCTGTTTCTATTGTTCCTTTTAATAATAAGCCTATAGACTTTGATATTCTTGTAGCTTTTAGAAAAGGAGTCCAATCCTGTAACGACCATCTTATTACTAAATATTCATCTTACCAAAAACTTTCTAATAATTATTGAGCTTTTAACTCTTAAGATATCTCAATTGTTTATTCAAAAAAAGGCAATTGGAAAGTAGTTGACTTGCCAAGGGAAAAGAAGAAAGTAGGTGCAAATGGATGTTTACAATTAAATGCAAATTTGATGGAAGCATAGAAAGGTACAAGCAAAGCTTGTGGCAAAAAGCTTCACATAAACATACAGCATTGACTATCAAAATACATTTGCTCCAATAACCAAAATAAACTCAATTCAAGTGTTATTATCTTTAGCAATGAATTTCAACTGGCCCTTATCTCAATTGGATGTAAAAAATGCTTTTCTAAATGGAGACTTGGAAGAGAAAGTCTTCATGAGCATAACACTTAGGTTTGAAGAGGGAACTGACAAACATAAAGCCTGCAAACTAAAAAAGTCTTTATATGACCTTAAACAGTCTCCTAGAGCATGGTTTGAACACTTTGGAAAGGCTATAAGATGTCATGGTTACCGTCAAAGTCAAACACATCATACCATGTTTTAGAAACATTTAAGATAAGGTAAAATTGCTATCTTAAAATGTTTTAGAAACATTTAAGATAAGGTAAAATTGCTATCTTAAATGTTTACGTAGATGACATAATCTTGATAGGTAATGTCAATCTGAAATAACTTAACAAAGAAACTTATTGATGATTTTGAGATCATAAATTTGGGTGCTTTGAAGTATTTCCTGGGAATAGGACTTGCCAGATCCAAGGAAGGTATATATGTCGCTCAACAAAAATATTTACTTGGTGAAATAGGGTTAGTGGGATACAAAGCAGCTGAAACACCAATTGAAGCCAGCTTGAAGCTTCAACCTGCTAAAAATGAAGTGGTGAATCGAGAGCAATACCAAAGACTCATGGGCAATTAATTTATTTGGCCATACACACCTAAATATAGCCTTTGCATTAAGTATGATCGGTTAATTCATGCATTCACCTGGCACAAAACACTATGATGTTGTTAATAGAATCTTGAGGCACTTAAAAGGACTCTTGGAAGAGATCTGTTGTTTAAGAAACATGGACATTTACAGGTTGAAGTCTACACTAATCAGGTTAGGCTAGAAGTATAACTGATAAAAGATCAATTTCTGGTTATTGTACCTATGTTGGAGGGAATTTAGTTACTTGGCGAAGCAAAAAACAAAGTGTTGTGGAAAAGAGCGGTGAAGAAGCTGAGTTTAGAGAAGTTGTGTGGATCAAAAAGCTTGAAGATTCTTAACTCCTTGCCTATAAAGATATATTGTGACAATAAAGCAGCTATCTCGATTGCTTATAATCTAGGTTCTTCATGATATAACAAAGCACGTAAAAGTTGATAGACACTTTATTAAAGAAAAGATTGATAGTGGAATGATTTGCATTCCATATATTCCAACCACCGAGCAAGTTGCTAATGTACTTACAAAGAGACTTCACAAGAAACAATTTGACTACTTGATTGGCAAACTAGTAACAGAAGATATCTTCAAGTCAGCTTGAGGGGGTGTTGTAAAATAGAAGATTATATACTAGGTTGCCTATAAATTAGAAAATAGATTTGGTATTAATCAACTTTTATAAATCAGGGGTCACTCCTAATTAGAATATATGATTTGATTTGGTTACTGATTTCTTGACTTGTAAAGACTATGTTGAATCAAGTCAATAAACTGATTTCATACTCAGTCTTGACAAACTTCTTTTGCTGCTGACAAGACATAATACGGGACTTACTTTCTTCCATCAATTCAAAATAATTCTCTCTTGACATGTCATAGTATGCTCACGCATGTATATCTTGTTTCTAGACATTTCTCTACACCTAGTAATCACTCATCCAAATGGTATATCATGGAACAGATGAGGTTAACATCTCAAAATGATATTCTAACATCAACTTACGATTTTTTATAACAAGTTGCGGGACATGCAGTGTGTGAAAGAGGTAAGAATAAATAGAAACTATTTACTTACATGGCATGGTATGACAGTCTTTCAAATTTATCACCACCATCAATTACTTCTTCCTGGTTTCTTGTCAAAAAAGGTAGTCTATAGCTCTCTAAGAATTGCTTAAAGAGACTGGAATCACCTCTAAAGATA
The DNA here is from genome assembly GCF_951802175.1 of Populus nigra. Taxonomy (NCBI): domain Eukaryota; kingdom Viridiplantae; phylum Streptophyta; class Magnoliopsida; order Malpighiales; family Salicaceae; genus Populus; species Populus nigra. Next base: position 7,266,813 of record NC_084855.1, on the reverse strand, counting down.
TCCAAGTATATTGGTATCACATCATAAATGCGGTCACCTGTAAAAGAAACAATCATTTTGATGAGAAAATGTCCTATTTTTAAAGTGAAGTTAACGTTTTGGTTCTTTTAATCAATAAAGATAACCTTTAACACATGGAGTGCAAAAGGACACTAGGCCTAAGTACTCTCGATATTTAATGCTTTGAAGTGCAAATCCTCAGAGTCTGATTGGCATGTGGCATTTATTACTGAAAAGAAAAGGATGAATGCAAAATGGTTTGGGACGACTTCCATTGCGCACTAATTAATATTTTGGTTCCAATTTTTGAAAACACAAAGTTCAGTGTGAAACTATTAAATTTGGCATTGTGCTTTATATATAAAACAGAAACTGTACTAGTGTTAACAACATTGAACAATGAAAGAACCTACATATATGAAAAGGCACTAACCAATAGAAAGATTACTGAAATCAAGAATGTGGCTAGGACACCATGATTTATCAACATCACCATGATCATTGCCAGCAGTGCCATCATTGTCTGCCAGACAAGCATCTGAAGCATTGCCCCTAGAGCACGAGCTAATCCAATATGGTTCCATGTGAACATTGTCATCCATAATATCAGAGTGTATCCAGGAGCAAGGCTTACAGATTTTGTTTGTGCCATTTTCAGCCTAAAATCAAATAGTAAGATCACATAAATCATCAGACTAGTTATGCATAAGATGAAAGAGGATTACCATTGAATATAAGCAACATGGATAGCAGTAACATGAGCCAAAAATAAATATATAGCAGGATCAGGAGGAACCTGGAAAGTATTCAACAGCTTTGTAAGATCATCTGGGATGTAATCATCGACTTTTTCTATCAGTGTTCTAGGAATGGGATCCCCCCTATAAAATGAAAATGTCCGTCTCAGAAGGGTATCAAGGAAAATCTGTCACGCAGTTACATATGTTCATGATTCAACTATAATAACTAGAAATTTGAGGTCTACCAATTTTCCAAACGGTTTGTGACATTCATCTTCCTCCTGCATAGAGTTCTGATGAAGATATTCCATTCTTCAGGAATTTCTGGTGTGGGAATATCCTCCATATAACCATCAGCATAGGGCAACTTCACTTTTAGTTTGATATCTGAGAAAGTTGACTTCTTTAAAGATGGACAGGGTAAGAGATGAAGGTTGCGCAGCTGCTCTCCCAAAAAGGAAGTCAAGTTTAGCACCTCTTCACATGACAACATATCTCTTCTGCCATTAGGACAATATACATTGATAGCAATGAGAACACGTCGAAGATGATTCTGAACTTCTGTAAGTTGCATGGCATTAGGACCAAAAGAGGAAACTACTAAAGTTAAGATAACTTACAATTGAGCAAATATCTTTCCTTTGCATCTCCTTGTTATGATAAATGGCCATATGCTTGTGCATCCAGATGAATTTATTGGCTCATTCATTGGCATCCCAGCTTTTCTACATTCAAATTGTTTTTTCCCCCAAACACCAAAAAGGAAATCATCTTCTTTCCAATTTTCTGGAACCAGATTGCAGTTACCAATCACAATAGGCACTCCTTTGCCATCCCAAGGCACAATTTTGAGAGCTCCATTGTCAAGATAAAGAATTCCACTTGCCAAAACATCAGGAACATGATTTTTCAGAGGGGAGTTGACTTTGGACAGCAGACTATAGAACTCAAGCTGCAAAGATGCAATGCAAATTAGAAGATGGAGGATCCACAGAGGGTAGTAGACAAGGAGTAAAAATTGAATTATACCTCAGTGCCTAAAGCATACATTGTAGCTTCCAGCCCTCCTTCAACTAAGATTTTAATTGCACAGTCAGCTAGGAGATAAACCTGATATGGTATAACAGTTACTGACAGCTACATTATAAAAACAACTTTCACTTTACTAGATATGATAATGATTTTGTACGTCCATCACAATTTAACAAAGCACTTAGTACAAGCACAGAGAGCATTAGCTAATGATGTTCATTCAGAAGCTGTATTTTCTTAACCCTTTCACCAGGGTTATCTCAGCTCTTCTAAGCATTATAATCATAGAATCTGCTTTTGCGCACATATACAGTAGATTTTCAGTTCTGAGATGACTTGTACAAACAAATTCAACCAATTCATCACATAAGCAATAAGAAATTAATTCTGTCAGTTGAGTGAAAAAAATATAATGCAATAATCTTAATGGTGTGTGACACCATCCCTAGCTAGGTCTATTTTGTCTAGTGGATGCACAAGATTGCAAGTGTCCTAATCTTTGTCACTCCATTAAATGATATAGCAATCCCTGCTGCTGCTGCTATACTGATTCATTAGAGGATCCATGGTCATCTGGATTTTATATTAAATAATACATCAAGAGCCCCTTGCATTTACTTCTCAAATGTCACTTTCAGCATTTCAACAAAAACACAGGAAAAACAAGGTTGTAAGCTTGACTTAAAAAAAAATGTGCAGGGGAAGAAAAGATAAAAGAAATATTATTTCAGAAATACAAGCCTTGTCACTTACAGGATTGCTACCCGTGCCAACAGGAAGCTTCTCATCAGCAGTTGGAGAAGGCAAATTGTGGAAGGCACAAATTTCTTGAAGACAATCTAACCATTTATCTGCTTGTATCGCAAGACATGCTCCCTAGGACAATATAGAGCAGAAAAGAAATAGTAAAGCAATGGAAACAAAGTGGCTCCTCAACAAAAGCTATGAAGCAAGGACCACAGAAGAATCTAGCTAAACAACTACACTAGATTGTCAAGAAAAGAATAAATAATGAGTGTCAAACAAATTACTATTTTTTTTAAGATTAAACCCGTTAATTATTGATTGGAGCAACCGATTATACATTTGACTTGAGATTTGATCTTTTTTGAACTATTTATTGACTTCACACGTCTTAAGTTGGCCCCCAGCATTCATTAGTGCCTGGGATCCTCAGTTTGCATATGATTGCTCAATATGATGGAATAGATTATGCGAGCAAGACTTCATGTTCACCCTTTCCAATGCAATTGTTAAATTCCCAGGGAGAAATGGAACACGTGAAAGATACCACTACTGTTTTTACGATCATGTGGCCCATAAAATGGAAATTTAGATTTCATTTTAATTACCATTTCAGTCCTTGCCTATAGAAAATTACTTCTTCATGTCATAGATAAAACTATTTGTCTGGAGAAGAAAAGAAAAGGAAAGAGGACAACAGCTAAAAGAATGATAGTACCTTCCATACAAGCTCTCTCAGTCCTGGCCTGCCGACCCAAAGCTTTGACAGCCACTCTCTCATTTCTCGTGGTCCAATGCTGTTGCCTGAGCTCCATGGAGAACTGTAGTGGTTTCTATCTTTATCCAAATACATTGCTAAGAACTTTATGTCATAAGAAAAGCCTTGTTTCCACAATTTGTAACTTTTAGAGGCACCATTAGCAGTTGTTATATATTCGGGATCTTCAATAGGTTCTTGAACTCTGATCCTCTTCTCTTTCCTTGTCAGGTCTGCGTGACTCAGATCATCTTTATCATAGTCCATATTCATTCTGACATCCTCAAGACTGCTATCATCAAGAGCCAACAATCCAACTCGGCAAACTCCTTTATGACGATAACCAGGTGCCATATCTAAACATACATATTCAAAGTTTTTGGAGTTCACAAAATTTTGCGTAACAGCAACAGTCGGCTCAAGATTCAGGACGCAGTGCCACCATCCACTTGGAACAAAAATTGTCTCCCCCGGTAGTTGGGTACACTCAATCGGCTTGTCTTCGTCAGGAAGAAGTGGATAAAAATCTAACCACCACTGTACAATCAGAAAAAAAGAACCAGTAGGTGCAAATCTGAGAAGTGCTTGAGAAAAATACAAGATGAGTTATAAAGGACAGGGATAGCTGCAACAAATACCTGCAATGATGATGGTGTGTCAATATTGACATCACCATCGTCTTCATTTACATGCACAGTGACACCTAAAGGTACCCTTCCAGGAGGATACAAAGCCCACCTGTCCAAAATGATTTGGATATATCAGTTATTTCAGCCATAAGAAAGTGATATAGAATAGAAGAAATTTATGCACCACAATTGATGAATGAGATACGTGTTCAAAAAACACTTGGTGAAATAGGTCCCAGAATTGAGCTTTTTCAAATACCTACGCTGTACTCAAGTAATATTACCCTTGCATTTAAGGCATAAAATGATTAGTTAAAATGCATAACCTCCCCAAGAATGCAATGCACTTAAAATCATCACATTCGATTGATCGGAGCAGTTGAAAAAGAAACAACTCCAACATGAAATCTGAAATCTACCTTTTACGGCCACATAGAAGAGTATTCCAAGCACTGGTGAGAGATGGATCAACATGCCAAGAGGCACCAGATCTCTCGGGGCCCATAATAAGCCATCTAAACGGTGGTCGTTGTTCTCCATCTAAGACCTCAAACAGGTCTTCTTGAAACAGATGAGGAACACTGTAATCCTTCAACAAGCTGGGTGCAGTTTCCCCAAACTGAAATGAATAGGGAGTCAAATGATGTTAACATATTCATCCTTTTAAGGGAGAAAAAAAGGGAAAAGAAATATTTCTGCCACAGCTGTACCTTGTCATCAAAAATATATAGGGGATCCTCGTCATGTTGAAGATACATGTACGATACATAATCTTTTATTTTCATTGAGATTTTCTTACAGCTCCTCTGAGAAATCCTAAAAGCTATATCTCCGTATTTCAGAGATAGCTGGTCAATTGTCCATGTATTCCGTGCTGGCCAAGTATCAGTCAATCCAGCAAGCAAAACCTGGTAAATAGTTGGGCAATGCCCCAGGAAAGAAAAAAAAATAAAAAGATATTATTTATATAAGAACCAAAAAGGTTTGAAAATTAATCAAAGAACATCTTCCATAGACAAACAAGTAGCAAGTTTTTCCAGTTTTTTACACACCAAACTTCTTACATAAGTTGGCAACAAATCCCAGGGAGAAAAACACCACTGTGATCATCGACAATAGCCAACTCAGAAAAAGTAAAAGAATGGTTGAATAAATAAACATCTATGACAGTGGAGGTTTTTACTATATTTTCATCACTCTTATTTAAGGATAAAAGGACAGCCATTTAGGCACTTCTTGAAACACTAGCTAGCATGTCTTGTAACCACAGCAAACCAGTTTCTGGATACAAATGGCCAGAAACAAGGAAAAGGGTTATTGATAGCGGTGCCAGAGCATAATTGCCCTATTGGTGACAACACCAGAAGTCATGTTGCAGCATCCAGCACATGTATTTCTAGTCATATTAGCCTCGGTATGATGAAAGTTAAAAGAATGAAAATGCAGCATTATCCGTAGCTGGTGAATGCTGATGATTTATGCACATTGTAGTGATTTCATAGTTAAGCTGTATAACTGTAGTATAGATAGTAACAATAATTTGGAGTTCATAATAGCAACTTTTGGCAGCACAGGAGCCAGTGTGAAGATGAAAGAATATTGCTGTAACAGTCACCACGGACTTCTTATGTTTACCAGAGTATATAATCCTCACTATATCCATTCAAAGTAACACACTGAATCCAAAAATCAAATATTTCACCATACCGGTTTCCTCCCATCATACTCTTGAGAAAATTCTTCCAAAGACAAGTCTCCCCTTCTTTCCACATTTCCATCATCAAAATTAAAACCACTCAACGTGGTGTGGCACCTGTATAATCTTTTATACAAAAACAAAGAGCTGAACCCTGCAAACAAGCATAAAAATTATACTTGAGCTAAATAAGAGCCCTATAGCTAAAAGTCATCACTATAAAATTCAAGAAACCACGCCATCATCATCACAACTTTACCATTAAAATGAAGTGGTTTTCCGCAACGTTCTTGATATTCTTCCGGAACATTCTCTCTGAAAACCAAAAACAATCAGACGACGATAACACTACGAATTCAATCATTCTTGTTTCAAATTCTAAATAAAAATAAAAGTAAAAATCATTCTTGCAAATGTGAAATGCTTAGACTTACACATCCAATGCAGTTTTCTTCCAGGAGCCTTTATACTGAAGCGGACCGTTTACCCTGTTAAGGCACAGGCTCATCCACAGTGGTTCCTCGTTGCATAAAATGTACATCACACTGCGCATGTGTATCAACCATAAATAATCAATAAAAAAATCAAAGAGATCCAATTCTCACAATTTAATAGCAGAAACGTAAGAAAAATTAATCAAAACAGAAATTTAAGAAAATATAATTTAAAATTAGACGATAGAGCTATATATATATATATATATATATATATATATATATATATATATATATATATATGCGCGAACCTGCTAACACAAGCGAAGCGAGCGACATCGCGAGGAGTTAGATTGTCTAAAATAGAGCAGATGAGTTCATCGGGGAGGACTTGAAGAATGCCTAGACCTTCAACTCTGCGATCTTTAATTTCTAAAACCTCAACTTGAGAAATCTCCATGGATGAGATGAATCTTGGAATCAGAAAATGTTCGATATTAGCTGTTTGGGCCTTTATAAATGTTTCCGCGTATTTTAAACGCGGCGTTTTGGACACTGCACGCCTTCTACTCGTGTCTTATCCCACCTGCTCGCTTATGCGCGTAGAATTCACTCCACGCCCGACGTTAGATATATTTGCTTGTCTTTCTCCGTCCGTTGCTATTTCCACGAAGGAAATGGCGTTGCTTCTACGCGTGGGAAAATAGCGTTATGCCCGTGTGTCCGTGTTTCTCTTTTGATTGTTCTTGCTATTTCTACAGAAGAGATAGCTTTGTTTCTCCCTCCCCTGTGCTATTTCAGCTGTTTGATGGGTGGCTGCTTCGATTCTTGCAGGGAAGTGTTACGGAAAAGGCATTTTGACCTTCATGTTTTCTTTGCCACTGCGGAAAGGGTTGGATTTGGGTTTAGGTTTATACTATATAATTGCCCGCGTTATTACACTGTAGGATTAATTTTCTAAAAAAATTACACAAACCTTAGTTTTGAATTGATTTCGACGTGACTGGATGATATTAACATGTCTAAAGAAAAAGTAAATAATTTGAAATATCATAGTTGTATAATTGATTAAACTCTAGATTTATTTTTAAAAATTATTAGTTGAAGTTTTATAAATTTCATAATTACTAGAGATTTACATAATCGTTGACTTTAGAACCCGTGAAATTAGTTGAAGTGTGCGCAAACTGACCCGAACACTCACATTAATAAAAAAAATTGTAAAAATATAATGTGATTCTAAATAAATATTTAAAGGGAGATTTTTTTTAATACATATTAACACAACAATATATTTGATCGATTTGGATCAATTTGGGTTATTGTTTATGAAGCTTAATTTCCATTAAATTTAATGTTGAATGATGAAATTGAAAAAAAAAAGACATAAAAAAATAACTCAAATCAATCTGGATTAACTCGTCAAACTCGCAACTCGGGTCGTGAGATCAGGATAACCTAATAGAAAGCAAATCAAAACAAATTATAAAATTCAATTCCCAATCAACTTAGTATTGAAAAATAAAATTAAAAAGAAAAAATCAATTAAAAAATGTATAAAAAAAATTTTAGTTGACCAAGGTTAACTTTATAAAAAGCATATTAAAAAAAATTACAAAGTATAGTTTTATATTAATCCAAATGATGAAGGATGAAATTAAAAAAATAAAAAAAAAATCAATTAGAAAAGAAAAAAAAAGTTAAATTAATCTGTTAAATCTGCAATCTAAATCATGAATCTGAGATAATTTTATAAAAAGTAAATTATAAAATTATAAAGTTTAATACTAGTAAATCTAATATTGAAAAAAAAAAATTAATATAAACTAGAAAAACAATGAAATTAAAAAAATATTCTTCAAACAAATAATATTATATGATTAGGGTATAATAAAACCACCTCCTTTGTTAAATTTTTGTTATTTGTATTTTCTAGACTGGGCTCTATACCAATACCCCATACTGAAGTTAACTTTGTATATTACTCATGAAGCTATTTTGATAATATGCAAAGCTGCGGGTTGAGTAAGAAAATTTGAAAGTAATAAAAAAATATTTAGGTTATAAAGAATTATTTGTTATTGAATCTAGTGTAGAAGATAAATCTTAAAACCTTCGATTTAATTCATTGCCCAACGCAGAATAACGATTTAAAAAGTAAATCAAATAAAATATTCTAAAATAAACATCTTATTTTTATATTTAATCTTATTTAAAGAAAAAAAATTTAAAAAAACTAAATTTAATATAGAACAACAAATAAAATGACTCGAGATAATCGGGTTATTTTTAAAATTAGTAAAAGATTATATAGAAAGCAAATAAAAAAAGAACATAACTTAATTTACAATTAAATAAATGTTGAAGGATGAAATTGAAAAAATATAAGTTTAAAAAAAAAACAAGCAAAATTAGATGAATCTTCTAAATTGGATTAATTTCCAAAACTCGTAATATGTGAAATCTCAAACCCGAACTTAATAAAAAAAACTCAATTCTCAACCAATTTAATATTGAAGGATGAAATTAGAAAAAATATCAATTTAAAAAATTTATCAAAGTTTAAAAAAAACGAGGATCAAATCTAACCGGAAAAAAAAAACATTATAGGAGGATGAGATCGTAAAATAAGTTCAATTTAAAAAATTATATCAAATAAAACAAATAGCAATAAAAAATAAGGACCATATCTAACACATGAAAAAATCAAAGGAGGAAGAAAATGAAAATAAAAACTCATTCAATCAATTATTTCAGATAAAACAAATAATAAAAAAAAATAGAGACAAAACCTAAAAAAAACAAATTGAAGACTTGCTTTGAAAATTTAGATGGTCATATATAAAAATCGAGGAGAGAGAGAAGGGGGGATGACCATCAACGCCAAACTAGATTTTCGTTAAACACAGATGTCATTTAAGGATGAAGGAGCTGCTAAGATGATTCAAACACTGTCTTAAAAGTTGATATTTGACCACCAGGCTATGCCGCCCAAAGAGTATAACAACAATCCACATATGTAATGCACATGACATGTTCAATGCACATACTAACCATTTTTTTTAATAAAATTTATATTTATTAAAATAATAAATTGTTTCCGAGTCAATCTAATTATAATAAAAAAAACATGATAAAAATACAAAAAAACCCTCAGACACAAGTTATTTTAAAGAGTAATCTAGTAATTTTACTGTTACTTAAAGAAATAAAATTTCAGAATCACCCTGAATCCCAATCAATTAAAATTTGCTTTTAAAGATAATAAAGTAGCTTAATTATGTAAAAAAAGTGAAAAAGACATGTATGCTCCTAAGCAATGACCAGAATTATGTGAAAATATCATTCTATCCTCAACAGTTAATCTAATATTTTTTTTTACGGGAAGAACAAAATAGTAATTTTACTATAACAATCAAAATCAACATGTGTTTGGGAATACAGTAAAACACTCCGTTTTTTTTCAATATATATACAGCTTTGTTTCTACGCAAGGATGCCGGTTCTGGGTCCTTCTTGTGCATGCACATAGCAAATGTGGCGATTTAATAGTTTTTTTATTTTTATTTTTCATTTGTCTTTTATTTTCCTTTAGAAAAAAGGAAGTGTTTTTGAGAAAAAATAAAATACGTCTAGTTTTTTATTTTAAAAAAAAAGAGATCTAGGAAAAATACGAGAAAATATAGAATTTGTTAATAATCACACCCCCGATTATACTATACCATGCCATCATTTTTATTGAGCTTCCATTAATAATCAAGACACAATTGACGAATACGAAGTATGTTGTTTTAGTATATGTATAGAAATAGAAATGATTCATGGGAATCAAATTTTGTTTTGGTATATGTATTGCTTAAATACAGAAATAATTTTTCTTATCAACGTGGTCTCCTTGAATGCTATTTACTTTTACGACATAAGAGAGATTGATTATCAGGATTCAAGTCGACATACATCGTTAGATCATAAAGTGTGTTTTTTTTTGGCGGAGCGATAGCAAAAGAAACACCTAAATCATCTCTAGTATAAGATAACAGAACCCAGAGGAGGAGACCAGACTTGAGCATCCCCTGTGGTTGTCTTCCCCGAGAGAGTACACGAAGCAACAGACAATTACAACGTCTTCAGTGAGAGCTTGACACAAGTGAGAAGAGTTCATGGCGAACATGATCGCCCTTGTATCTTCTCTCGAGTCATTCTCACCTACCACCTGTCTGTATACCATCCCCACGCGTGTTCCAGGCCAAATCGAATAGCATTGAAACCCTGGCTTAGCAAGCTAGCATATTAGTAGCTAGACTAATGAACCCGGATATGAGATAACCACCTTCCCCGGCATCTCTGAGCAACCGCCCTTTCCATGTCTTGGAATTGAAAATGGAGAGATGTACAGCACACGAGAAGGATGAAGATCTCTTGCTTGGCTGGTTGGGGGATATAGAATAAATTCTCTTCTCTGGATTGACGGGCACATGATAGGTTGAATAAATCAAAGATAAAGAAAATAGAACGGAAAAAAGCGGGAGGAACAAAAGAATCTTCCTGTTCCCTCAACAACCACCCATCTAAACAAGACGATCAGCACTTCTCCATTTGAATAGTTCCGCAGGTCATTTTGAAATGCATTCTGTCTTTATTTCCATGTTCTTCAAGGTCTCAAATATCATTGTCCTCCAGTATTCACATACATTACATGAGGCAACACAACATAAATTAACTCAACATGCATCACATGTCTTCCAGTATACACAATACAGCCACTAATAATAACTTCGTAAAAAGAACAAATATATTGCTGCGCCTTGGCAGTCATTCTACAGCAATGCCGGTGCAATAGAAGGTTGTAATCCAATCCTCCTCTTTCTAAGACGCTCTGCGATGATGAATGCAAGCTCTAGAGATTGTGAAGCATTGAGCCTGGGATCACAATGGGTGTGGTAGCGTGAACTCAAATCATCAAATGTCACAGGCCGTGATCCACCAATGCACTCTGTCACATTCTGACCAGTCATCTCTAGATGAACGCCTCCTGGGTGGCTTCCTTCTTGCTCGTGCACATCAAAGAAGGCTCTCACCTCCGCCTGTCCAAATAAGAATGTCAAAAAAAAAAAAGAATGTAACAACGTCAGGATATGCATAGTGGAAATGAGAAGGACATTATTTGCATTACATTACTATTTTTGAAACCTTACAGAACAATAGCACTCACAACAACCGTACAACCACCACCGCTCTCAAGCTGACCCGTCACAATCATCCAGGAATTCAATTGCTTGGTACAAGTTTGGAGAGAAACTTTAATGGAGGTTAAAAGTTAACCCCAAAAAAGTTGTTAAGCATTAACTCTGCCGGGGGCGGGGCGGGGCGTAAGGAAATTTAACACTATAATATTCTATTCATCTCCTTCATTTTAAACCACAAATATAAGTTATTTAATTTTTTATGATTATAATTAATTTAAAAATTGATTTTATTTTTATTGACACCCACTATCATTCATAATATTTTTCCCTTCCCACCTGTCAAACATCCGTAACACTTCATCCCTTAACCTCTTTTTACACCTTTAGCACTTCATTCTTAAATCTTACCCCCTTAACAACTTTTTTCCATACCTACGCTATACCAAACACAACCTAAGGAACATCAGAAATCTTTTTAGCAAAAAAGATTTCAAACTCAACTTGCAGACACAGTTCTACATACCTACGCTTAATCATTGGTTACCTGCGTAAGGAATCTGATTCAACTATTCCACCCCAAGGCCTCATAGAAGCAGTCACTTTCTCACCTACCAATTCAGCTCAACTAACACTCAATCGTAAACTAGTTAAGACTTGTTACATGAATCCTTACTCTCCATTATATTTAGTTTGGTGTATTATTCCACCTACCGCACCTAAATTCTGTTGCCTTCAAGTTAATTAATTCTACGAAATCAAGAGCAGGCTCTTATTCAAAGCCACAGAATGCCCCACCATTTACAACTTTGGAATTAGCTGCTCCAGTTCATGAATGACCCAAAATTTATTGCACTTCTTAAGAGATAATTCAATTGCAAGCAATGATTGGAGCATGACCCATTTTACAAGGATGAGATGACAAATTGTTTCTCCTATGAATTACCACCACAGCTAAAGCAAAAAAGCTAATTTAGAGTGTGTAGTCCTATAATCAATGTACTAACAAAAAGTGCAATATCATTTATAGCATATACGCTCACTTCTTTTGACTTATATTAGGGAAACTCTCGTTTTCTCATCAGTTCCAGTAACAGGGTTACAGCGGCCAAATTTTTTCTTTTTCCTTTTCGTTCTCTCATTTGCTTCATTTCTCAACTTATATTCTTTCATCTCGTTTGGTTTTTGTATAATTCCCTGTGCTGAAGTGTGCAATCTCTTTCAAATAATAAACAGCCCTTGATAGCATAATGAAATCCACATAATGCTAATCAATTAATGCAAGCTAAGATATAAGCATCATACCCTGATGGCATCGAATGGGCGAGTTTTCAGCCCACAAGGAGCCTTTATGGTGTTTCCATGCATAGGATCACTGACCCATGTGACAATTTGTCCTGCCCTGCGAACAGCCCTTATTAGATGAGGAAGCTTCACTCTCATGTTCTCAGCTCCCATTCTTGTAATGATTGTTATTCTGCCAGGTTTATTTTGAGGATTCAAAATTTCTATGAGCTTGACTAGCTCATTTGGATCCATCTTATCACTGACCTGGAGCACAAAAGCCAAATTCCATAAGAAAGTCAAAAGCACCAAATGCATGTGTCAAATTACAAGATAAAAATAGAAACTAAGAGCAGTAATATTATAATGATCCTCTCAGATTTAGCTTATTGCCAGGTTCTAATTCGGATCAGATTGGCATAAAAGAAAGAACACAATCCCATAAGCATAATTACATGAACACCACTTAGGCCAGCATCTTGAAAATATGCATTTGAGTGGTTAATTTAAGGAATATTGATAACCTTATGTGGTCAGGATCACAGTCAGAAACAAACAAAGCCAGAAACAAAAACAACCAAGAACCATCTCAACAAACGTAGATGAATTGGTTAAAAGTTAGGTCTCCTAAACAGGTTCTCCCTGGTATTTCTAGCCACCAAAGATGAATTACTGAAATATGAATTGGCTAACTAGATTAGAAAAAAGAATGCAAGTTACCTTAATTCCTAGGGGATTTGCGACTCCTCTCAAAAACTCAACATGAGCACCATCTAGCTGCCTGGTACGCTCACCAGCCCAAAGAAAATGGGCTGAGCAGTCATAGTAAAGACCCGAGGTTGAATCCAGCCTAGTAAGTGATTGCTCATATGGCAATAGCAAGCACTCATGGGATGTCCAAAACTCAGTTGTTGTCATGATAGGATGATCAACAGTGAGACCAGCTGCGGCCATGAATCCAAGGGCCTCATCAACCCGGTGGGCAAGTTCCCGGTACCTATCATATCAAGACAGAGATATGTATATTATAGAAGAAAAAAGTGACCCAATTATGATATGAAAATTAGGAATGAACTGAAATAATTTCCATCCAAGAGAAACATATTATAGAAGCAAAATCTAAACCAATAATGGTATGAATTAAGAAATGAAATGAACTCATTTTCATCCAAGATTCTAGTAAACATCTTTAAGAAAACCCATCATAACTAAAACAAGTGAATTAGAAATTGCAGGAACAAAAAAAGAAGATTACACTTTCAAACAAGTTTAAAACCATTCAGATCAGAGCATATTGAAGAACACGTGCAAAGGATGTTAGAATCTAAATTCCCAAAGGCCAGTCATCGGAAAAAAGTAAAAGAGGACCTTGATTGCCTTTGCGGATAATCCAGGTATAGATAATTGTGATCGTGAAACTCGCCAATGATATTGATCAAATAATACACATGGAGGAAATATCACTATCTACTGCGTACCCACCAAAGGTGGTTGAGGTCCGGAAGGACCGGAAGTGTACAAACTACTTCATCAAACTCTAAAATAGCAGCAAACGTAAATAATAAAAAATCAATTGATTCTTCAGAATAAAACAGTGAGCTTTTTACTTGGCCGTATATGAAAACTCCATCTGAAAAAACATCATAACCAATCCAAAAGTCAGATAAAACCATTTACCTATCTCCCTGCTCACTGTGCTCGGTGAAATCCAAATTCCACTGAGTAACCCTCTGCATAGCTGCGTAACCACCAGTAGCAAACGCCCTGAGGAGATTCAAAGTGGCTGCTGATTGACAGTAAGCCCTGATCATCCTCTGTGGGTCAGGTATCCTTGACTTCTCATCAAAAGCATCTCCATTCACATTATCCCCTCTGTAACTTGGTAATTTCACTCCATTTTTTTCCTCCAGTGGATCCGATCTTGGCTTCGCAAACTGCCCTGCCATCCTCCCCACCTATAAAACAATATCCACATTTATCCCAGTTTAATTAAAATTCAATTCTTCAAAACGAAAAAGAAAAGAAAAGAAGCAATCTTCATATGATTCTATATTGGAACACTAATAATTCTCTTTAGAGAGGAAAAAAAAGGACCTTGATAACGGGCATTTGACCGCCGAACATCAAAACAGCGCCCATTTGAAGAAGAATCCTGAAAGTGTCCCTAATATTATTAGCATTGAACTCTTTAAAACTCTCAGCACAATCACCTCCTTGCAGCAAAAACGCATTGCCCATAGCAGCCTCAGCGAGCCTCTCCTCTAAATTCCTGGCCTCACCAGCGAAAACAATCGGAGGAAAGGCGTCGAGGGTTTCGAGAACCGAATCAAGGTCTTCTTTGTTAGGATATTCAGGGAGTTGCAAGGCCTTCTTGGATTTCCAGCTTTCAACAGTCCATTTCCCAGTACCCACATTGGTTGTTGGAGCAACGGTTGCTGCTTTAGTGGATGTTGCTGCAGGTGTTTTAATGGGTGATGGTGATTTGGAAGGATCAGCTGAGTGTACAGCGGAGATGTGGAGGATGGATCTGGAAGGTTTGGTGGTGAAGCAACAAGGATGATGGGGCTTGTTAGAGGGGATCAAGGATTTGGTAGGGATTACGGAGCTGCTAGTTAGAGACATTGTTGTTGTTTTTGTCCAGTTTTGGAACACAAAAAGAGAGGCTTGTGTTTTGTGTTTGTGAACGGAAGAGGAGAGGAGAGGAGAGGGTACCTGAAGAGATGATTGAGAAACAAAGGAGGATTTTATAGGGATGTTTGTTTGGTGTAAGAGAAGAAACAAAGGGACACGGAAGATGGTCCAGGAGTCTGGTGACAGACGTGGTGGTGGTAGTTAAGGGTGTTTACGGGAATATGTAAAGTATTTAGGGTGTATTTTTGGAAATTTGGAAAAAGTTGGGAGGAAAGTCAATCTAGCTTTCGTCCTTGTTTAAGTTAATTTTGTTTATTACACTTCTTCCTTCACCGACTATTCGCCACTTATTAGAGGCAGAGCCAGTGGCGGCTGGCTTTATTGTTTGCTTCGAGATTTGCCATGAATCTATTACAAATCCAGCACTATAATGGAAAATTATGAAATCCAGATCAAAGGCATTGAAGAAAATCCATCTTAAGATATATTTTCTTCGAACATTTCTTTATATATTTGGCTTACAAAATATTTGTTACCATGTATAGCAACTACAAAATCTGGTTAAAACATAAACAGTCATAACTTAACACTCATGTATGCAATAAAAAAATTCAATGAATTATATTTAAATTTTTATTATTACGATATTTTATGGTCAGTTTGAAACCAAAACATATGTTGATTTATTATTATTTTTATGTTTAAAATAAAATATTAAATCACTTAATTGAATTCAATTATATTATCTAAAAATCCAATAAATTAAAGAGGAATTGCAATTAATAAGATTGAACGCGGAAAAGGTGCAAGCTAGTCTCTCGCTGTCCAAAAGGGTGGAGGGAAAGCCACTTGATGGTAATTGCAACCAAAGGTCCCCAAAGAGGTTCATTATTGAATTGGGCTATCCATACAATCCTGAGTTTTTGCTATTGCTAAAACAGGCCGGGGAAGAATTTGGATTTTCTCATGAAAGAGCTCTTGCAATTCCCTGTCGACCAAATGAGCTACAGAGCATCCTTGGGACAACAAGGCTATGATAGGTTCGGGGCGACGACCAGATGAGTTACAATGATGTTAAAGAAGGGACCAGAAAGAAAAGGAGGGGTTTTGGCAGAGTTATTTATGAGATAAAGTTACTTTGTTGGGGTTTTTTTTTTATAAAGAAAAGGTTGAATATTTTTGAAATATTATTTTTAATGTTATTTTTAGAAGAAATTACTGTGGCAAATCCAAAATTCTTTTCTCTAATTTGTTTTTATCTTTTTTATAAATTAAATTTTATTTGAAGTTCATTGTAACAGCAAATTCCTCAACTGAATCACCATCCAGACACAGTCTCCCGCCTCCATTCCACAAACCTCTCTCTGCCACTTATCATAATTCATAACCAATCAGGAAATATCAGCCTAAAACCTCGATCGATTTCTCTTCTTTTTTTTTTTTGCATGTTAAGATTCAACACGTGGAATCCACTCGTTGTTGCTGTCTAGTGTCTAGCACCTCCTTCACTGTCCGTGCATGCAAGCCACTCACCACCACTTTCTACATCAGTTTCAACAGCTTCTGGTCTGCGTTAGCATCTAAGGTCGCTTTTGAACCCTGACAGATATTCATGTACCCAGGATTAAGGATTAAGGATTAATGACGTGTTCTTGGGTTCTTATCTTTAAAAGTTGATTATTGAGTATTTAAATTAACAACTAACTCAGATCCAGGATTAGGCTACCCGTTAATCAACCTGTTCTTGGTTCCTGTCATGTGGAATGAAGGCGAGGGGCTGTGTGTGGATGGTGGTTCAGTTGAGGGATTTGCTTTCACAATTGGAGGAAAGGAAGGCAGCGATGGCTGAAAGGGAAGGGACTGTCAGTGGTAGCATGAGATAGAGGAGATGTTGTCGTGGGTGGCTGTGGTGTTTATGTTCAAAGGTTGCTGGAATAGTCAGAGAAAAGGGGTGTTGACATGCTAGGGTTTTGTGTGTGTGTGTGTCTATATATGTATGTATGTATGTATGTATGTATGGGACCGTTTTATTGAAAAGAAAGGGAGGATGCTTTTTTTTTTCCTTCAAGTCTCTTCTTCTCCCTCTATTTATAGTGTTAAACCTTTAAAGAAAAAACTTGACAATTAATTGGAAGATTTTTAAGTATTTTGATTTTTTCTTGTTTATTTGATTTTCTGTTATTCTCTATTATTTTGGTCTATTTATTTTGCTCATCATTTCACTTCTTATTTTTAATATTTTATAAAAACTTGTGGTACAACATTAAAAATAGTAAAAGTATCAAAAATAGTAAAACAATTATAAATTGATTAAATTACAGACAATTATAAATTGTTACATTGAAAGAATGTTTTTCATTTTTTTAAAATATGTTGGAAAACAAAGATAAAAAAAGAATCGTGACATATCCCTTGACAAATAGATACTATACATTTATCAAAAAAAAAACTAGGATAGTTATCCAAGTGGAAAACTAAAGTACACGTATATAGATGAACACAAACTCAAATACATAGATAAATACATGAACAATTTGAAAAGTTAGATAAATACGGTACATAATTGGAATATTTTTTTCACCATGTCGTTATTGTTTGGGAAGTTCATAGAGCTGTATTTATGGCTACAATAGCTAATTGAGCCGAGCCAAGTTGTAGAACATCACCCAACCAGGAACTTGGTGGGAGTGCCCGGATAATCAAAGTGACAAATGTTCAAAGGGATATCTAGCTGCAATTACAAGCATACCCTTTATGATTAACAAGAAGCTACCCTCAATACCCCGTGGGCTAAACTAGGAAATCAAGAGAGATCTCCAAGTCGTCTTACCTACCCTCTTCCACTTCGTGCCCATCTCTTCCTCCTACCCGCAGGGCCCAGCATTGAAAACCCCCATTCGCCGATGACACGTGCCCATAAAGAAGAACTCGTGATTTTCGGTGAAGACTGCAGTGATTACCTAATACATCTGAAAGTGTTGGTGTGCAAAGTCACCTCTTTCGTTGTTTATACAAATAGGAGGTGGCATTTTTATATATATGTATTTTTTAATTTTATACTTTAATGCTCACTTGATTTTAAATTTATTTTTATAATTATTTATTTATTTTTTATAAAAATATCATAATTTTAAATAAACATTCTAATATTTGATTTATGCTTAATTCATGGTTGATTTTAAAAGTATTTATTTTTATTATTGTAAGAATAATTAAAAAATATATTTTTTTTATTAATGTGAGTATCCGAACCAGCTTGTGCGCACCTCAACTAATTTTACAGGCCATAAAATTAACGACCATATAAGTCTTAAGTAAAAAAAAAAATCTTAAACCTGCATTTGCTGATTAGTGATTGCATATACCATCAATTTTGTAAATAATATTTATATTAATCACAAAACCAAACCACTTTATATTAACTTGTTTATTATTAAAAAAAATATAAACAAATAAAAAAAACCTCTTAATGTAAGCTACAATTTTTGCATATCAAGATAATATAATTTTTATATTGTGCCTTTAAAACTTAAAAAAAATTAAATTATTCCATGTAACTTTTTTAAATATTTTGTTTTTAAAATAATGTAAAATGATTAAATTATCTTTGATTAATCTTCAAATGAACAATGAACTCTTAGGAAAAAAAACCTTTTTATCCCAACACAAAAACCATATTAATTATATTATTGTGGTGAATAATAATGTATATCTTGATGCATAGTAAATTCTCAATACATTTTAATTCTTTTTCAATGTTGCAAAATCTTAGTCTATCATTGATCCCAAACATTCCTTTTTTTATTAACGTGGATATTCGAGTCAGCTTGCGCATATTTCAACTAATCTCACGAGCCACAAAATTAATAACCATGTAAATTTTCAGTTAAAAAAAAAATCTTAAACCTGCACTTGCTGGTTAGTGCTTGCATATACCATCAATTTTTTAAATAATATTTATATTAATCACAAAACCAAACCACTTTATATCAATTTATTTATTACAAAAATAAAAAATTATAAAAAGGCAAAATAACCTCTTAATGTAAGCTATAATTTTTGCATATCAAGCTAATATAATCTTTATATTATGCCTTTAAAACTTTTTTAAAAAAATTATCTTGTTTATTTTTTTAAAATATTTTGCTTTTAAAGTATTCTAGTCGGCACTTGAAAAGTCAAATGATTAAATTATTTTTAATTAATCTTAAAATGACCAACGAACTCTTAGAAAAATAACCTTTTTATCCAAAAAAAAAAAACGTATTAATTATATTATTGTGGTAAATAATAATCAATATCTAGATGCATAGTAAATTCTCGATACATTTTAATTCTTTTTCAATGCTGCAAAATCCCAGTCTATAATTGATACCAAATATACTCTGAATTTAATGGATGGATGTTATTTATAAGATTAATCTACTATGCCGATCCCAATCAATCTATTTATATTTTAGAGTTACGAATATTTGTTTGGATTCTAGTAGTGGGACTCGTGTTCTTGTTTTTTTTTTTAAATGATATATTCATATTAAGAGAATTTCTTGGTTTGCAAGATCTACACCGAAGCAAACTCAAGGCTTGATTTTTCCTGCTCTGAATAAAATCGAGCATTGAAAAATATTTCCTAAACCATTTCATTAAATATTAATCTATTGTACTGTCCAATTGTATATATAAAAAAATAAATTAATACGATTCCCGTTATACTGGGTAGACTGGTTAGAAATCTGTCCATGATTACGAATGGGCCATTTGGGCCAAGGCCGAATACCAGCAAGTACATAGTCGTCGCTCCTTGATTGAAATGCTCGGGCTTGGCTAGAATGTCTGGCTCAAATTGTTCGGAAGCCAGTTGCATCTGGGCGACAGCCCCGCATTCTTTCATATCCTTCATTTTTCATTAAAGAACTATCCCTGTCAAATCACCCGTAGTCCTTCTTCTTCCCCACTCTCGGAGAGGCAGGATGTCCTTTTTTGAAATGGGCCATTTGGGCCAAGGCCGAATACCAGCAAGTACATTGGCGTCGCTCCTTGATTGAAATGCTCGGGCTTGGCTAGAATGTCTGGCTCAAATTGTTCGGAAGCCAGTTGCATCTGGGCGACAGCCCCGCATTCTTTCATATCCTTCGTTTTTCATTAAAGAACTATCCCTATCAAACCACCCGTAGTCCTTCTTCTTCCTCCCCACTCTCGGAGAGGCAGGATGTCCTTTTTTCTTCTTTTTTTTTTACGTCTTCTTAAGAAAATACACCAGCAATTGTTATTTTTTTCTTTGTTATTTATTTTCTTTCCCGTGTTTTCAGGAAGGATACAAGATTCAATTCGAGTAAGTGCAAAATAATATAAATATATAACTAAATTAATTAAAATCTAAAAAATTCATAAATTACAAGCTTTTAACATAAAGTTCAAACACTTACATATATTATAAAACGATGCTCCATAAAATATCATATTTTTTTTACAATGAAGAAAAATCAGGCTGGCTCTGTATGGTACAAAACTTTGTGTGGACCAAAAGGTTTCATTTCATCTTAGGTCCCCTGTGGATTATTGCCTGCCGCAATTCCATAACTTTGTGTGGTACTACCGTAGTTTTCTTTTCTATTTTTGTTTCAAAAATTTGAAAATAAATATAGAAAGATTGTTTGCTTTTAAATAATGTAAAGACCAATAATTGGTTTTGAAAAGATGCGGCAATGGCTGAAGATTTCAATTCTCAAAAACTGATATCAAAAACATATTCGGACTCTTTTTATAAAATTTGATCTCTGGATATTATATTTGTCAACTCATTACAAATTAATTTTAATATTATATACACTGTTTTTAACTTATGGGATTTACCCTTAGTTTTTTTATTTTAAAAAAATACGACCGGTCGCTTTCTGAAATTCTATTGACAAGTCCCGATCATCGCTTCATAAAGGAAGGAAACAACATTGCGAAACGATCGCAAGACTTTCTTGAGTTCTGAGGATTAGAATGGGCAGGTGGCCTCTGCCATCTTGCATCGGGTCCATCCAGCCATGGTGTCGGCAAATATAAAACTAGATCCAGTTGAATCCTGGCTAACTTAATTCACCCACAAGGATCGCTTTATTTAGGGGTGGAGGCAAGCCAGGAGGGCCGAGGGCCTGGCCCCAAATATAAAAAGGTCCCACAATCTTGTTTTTTGTACTCAGTAATCCTCGTAGAATATGCTTTTTTCTATATATATATATAAAAAAAACTAATTACATTCTTTGCACATATGCCTGTCACACCCAACGCAAAGCTCCTCCAATCTATAACGCTCACAACATTGGATGACGATGAACGGTGAATCAGACTCTCTTTTCTTGCGATCGAGAGAAGCCTCGTATTTCGGAATACGATGCAAGGTATGTCCAGCTGCTTCCTGTCCAAATCCACACATTTTAAAATCGAGAGCAACAAAACTTAAAGACGATTAATTATGAATGTAAAGCTGGGCGTACTTCTACTTTCTTCTCTCTTGTTCTTGTGATGAACTTGTTCGACCAAGTTTGTTTCTTTGACTGAGATTCGCAGATAACAATGAAAACAAAGGAGAAAAGGAGAAAAAGGGAGCGAAAGCAAGCGAATCTTCTCATTGATGATTGCATCTTGTCTTTTAATAAGCGGGACCATTGTTTCATGTGTTAAAAATTATTGGGCCTTTGTCTTTATACGCAGTGTGTGTGTGTGTGTACACATCACACATGATTCCCATTTTGCCTCCTGTAAAACTTGAAAACCAAAAGGGTTAAAAGAGGGTCGTGTCAGGTTAAAAATGTTCTAGACAGTTAAAATAAATAACGGTGGCAATCCTAGTTATTTAAATTAAATAGAAAACACATATACTTTTTTAATCAAAACTCTCTTTTATTTCTTATTTTTCACAAAAACATGTCATTTTTATTAGAAAAATGATTCTTAAAAAAAAACTAATTGTGACTTGAAAAGAAAATTTCAATAAAAATACATGCCTTTATATTTTTCACACGAATGTATAAAAAATAAAATAACAAGTAACTTGATAAAACTATATATAGAGAGAATTTACCATAAAAGTAATACAATAGATATTTTATTTTGAATATTCTGTTTAAAAAACAATTCTTCAAATTAGGTTCAATTCATAAAATAATTATTAATATTATCACAAAAACTCTAATCTTATTGAAAAAACATGACGTGATAGGATCATTTTTTAAATATTATTTTTATAATTTTATTTGAGGAGAATTTCACTATAAATAAAAAAAATTAAATGATTAGATAAATAAGCAGAAAATGATGGAGAGCCCAAGAATAAAGTTCTTGCACGAGATATTTTTAAAAAATATGGGATAATATGTTGTCCACATAGACATAGATGTATCATCTATTACAATAAATCCCAGCCTAGAAAATAAGGTTTTGAGTAATTGAGATGTAAAAACTATGTAAAAATCTTAAAACATTCTAAAAACCTCAAACTCTTCATTTTCAACCCTAGAAGATCCTTCAATCAATCTAAAAACTGAAAATCAAAACAAATAAAAAACTTAACGATCCCTAATCTAACTTTTCAGCATGGTTATGAGGTAAATTTACCTTCATCAAACTCTTTTTTTTAGACAAACTCGTTAATAACAAGAACGATATTTTTTATGGCCAACCTAAAATTTAATTTATCATCTCTTTTTTGATGACTTTCTCTATCATCTCTTAACATTCAAGAACGAGAAAAATAAGATTTTAGAATTAAAACATAAACACCTAAAACTATATTTTGTAAAAACAAAACATAAGAATCAAATAATGTAAAAACAAAAAACTTTAAAGACTGAATTGAACTTTTCCAACCCTATAAGCACTGAAAAATGCATTGTAAGGCAACAATGCAATCCACAATATTTTTTTATATTGAATGCGAGGGCCACAGTATATTGTATAATAAGGCAGTAAGCTTCTTCACGGGGCAAGTGCATGTGTTTGTTTTCTTCTTTCAACCTGGTAGGGCAATATTGCAGGTGATGCGTGGACGGAGAAGGTAGATGCAAAGGCAAGGGACCACTGCCTGTTTATTACAAAGCATTATCAAGATGCCCCACTTGCCATCCTCTCTCTCTCTCTCCCTCTCTCTCTCTCGCTATATATATATATATATATACACATTTCTTTAATTTAATGTGCTCCTGGGGATGGACAAGCCCCAATACATGCAAGTGAAGTGGTTAAAACGACAAAGAGCTTGTGGTCCATCGCCACTTCGATTCTTTAAATATTGGAGCACGTGGGAGCAAAAATCATGGGCAATTCAAAATATTTCACTTGATTTGCTTTCACTTCTTTCGGATCTCATAAGAATACCTCCAAACTTCTTACAGCAAAAAGAAAAGGAAAAGGACAAAGAATCCTTCACCTTCTTCTTTTTTTCCTGTTCTTTTAATACACAACTCTAGCTTGGTTAGAATTCCGTGAGCTCTCAAATTGAGAGGGACCAAGCCAGACTCTAGCTCTCATCTCAAGAGAAATCTTCAAGATGGAAACGGTGTCAAGTACAAGATCCAAAGAAATAAATCACATGTAATCATGTGACTAACTAGGTACTTGTACAGAACTAGAAATCCTCATGATTAATCTAGTTCATGTAGCAACGAAAAAGCATATTAAACAAAACATAAAAGAGCAAACATCTCTCTTGAGAGATTAAAGACATCCATTCCTAGTAGAATTACGCACATGCACAAAATCAACTCTCTCCCTCGCCATCTTTCATGCTGCTGCCAAGTCCAACTACCTTCATCAAGGCCAAGAAACCCATAAATGAACCCTTGAGACCTCTGGTTGGAATGCCAAGAATGCTTCTCAATCAGCAAGGACATTGAAGGTGAAGGCATCGTCAATATTAGTTACTTCATTTTTCATTATCTTTTTTAATTAAAAGATGCTACTTTAATTAAATCTCGGTTAACCATGACCGACGTGGTGGATCTGATGCATCTAGCAAACAGTTCCACATACTCAACATGTTCTGAGAAGCTTTTTAGCCTAGACTCGGCCAGAAAGAAAAAAAAATATTCAACATGTAACAAAAGTCCAGGATTAAGAATGTAAAATAGGAAAGCTAAAAGACTGAGGTCGTTTTGCAGAGGCGGGTATCCAGTGATTGTTACACAAGAAAGGGAAACAGAGCATCACACGGTTGAAGAATATTAATGGCAGCATTGAATTTTAAAGGATGAGCCTAAGCTGTGCATGCTAAGTGGAAAGCAACCTGGACAAATCATCAATGACAGGACCCATCACCCTTCAAAAATTATCAACTGGGGCCACTTCTCCTATTCCAAAATCGGTTGGTCGCTTTTGTGACACGAACTAATGATATTTCAAAAGACATGTACCCATTTCCACCTATTTGGCAACTGGTTTTCAGTTCTCTCAAAGTTTGATTCAACTAAATTGAGAGACCATCTCTCCTGAGCTTTTCTCATGCCTGCAAATATCATTGCAAATTTGCAACACGTCGCTTTTCCTTAAAATTCAGATAACAAGGGGGTGACATAAAGCATACAACTTCATCCCTATCGAAACAGTTATATCCATACGGCATGAAGGTGGAGGTATTTAGTGCTACAAACAGGAAAAGTGAACAATAAGATAAGAGTGGAAACTGAACCTATGGAGATGGAGGCCAACCGTACAGTCCAGCATCTGCTCCTTCATAGAACCTGAGCTCAAGTTCCTCCAGCCTTCCCTCATCATCCCACATCTCATCATAACTCTCGTCATCGTCATAGTCTCCCCCGTCACCAGCTAAAAATCCCCAGGCCAAGTAATCGGAATCATCTGAATATTCGGAGCAATCTTCTTCCCAATCATTTGCCTCATAATAGTCCTCCATTACAAGAGGCCCCAATACTGTCAGTTTTTGGAACTTCTCCTTGAAGAACTTGTTATCAAGGTTCACATTCCAGCATCCTCTCAAATCCATAAACTCAAGATTTGTACAGCTTGAAAGGATCTGCAATAAACTTTCTGTGCTAACAAGATGGTAAGCCATTTCTAAGCGCTTCAGCTTAGGCATCGTGGTGGCAATGGCATAAGCCTCATCATCTTGGGCTTCCAAGCCTTCTGTATCTAATGGGTGCATATTCCGGCACAGCCCCACAAGCAATTTGCAATGCTTTCCGATTGCCTCTAAAGCACGCCCACTAATTTTATTACAGTAGCTCACATCCAAGAAAGTGACAGTGGAAAGCCTTCCAGCAATCTGTTCAACTATCGAATCACTAATATCACTTCTCGGAATCCGCAATGTCTGGAGGGAACCAGCACTTGCAAAAACAAGAAAAAAAAAATGAGACCCATATTGCAAAGTATCAGATCAAAGAACACCAGCATTGAAAGGAAATTGGGCCTGGCTCAAAGTGATTGAAAGCACGTTAAAGTCATCTCTACAATTTGGGCATACCAATGGGAGTTCTAAGAATAAAGATGAGCAATGAAGCATCAAAATTAGATAAGCATTCCCTATATCATTTGAAATTCTAAATGCAAGATGAAGGAGAGTTCTAAGAATAAAGATGAGCAATGAAGCATCAGAATTAGATAAGCACTCCCAATATCATTTGAGAATTCTAAATGCAAGATGAAAGACTAGGAATAACCATTGGAACTGTAAATATCTAGTATAATCTAGTCAATTGAAAGCACGTGGGTGTTACAAAAATGTCAGGTCCAGCTTACTGGTCTGCAAGGAATGAGAAATTTGTATCATTGTGGAGTCCAGAGACACAGAGTTTGCGGAGGGATCCACAGCTTCTCGTGATCAACATTTGAAGCATGCGATCAAGGTGATCAGGATGGCACCTAGTACTCCATTCCTCAATGTTGATCTCTTGCCAGCAATATGGCCCTGAAACGGCTCTGCTCCATGATTTGCAAACCCTTGGGACCATGGTTAGTATCTCCTGGAGAGAAAGATTGCGGAAAATTAGCCCAAGGGCATCTGGTATCAATTCATCCCAACGACGATACTCATCTCCCTCTTCCATGTAACCTGACTCCATACAATTAAACCAGTAGTTAGATAAATTTGTCTCTACAGAAAAAGAAATATGAGAAGTGGGCAAAAAAATCAACAATTAGGCAACCTATTTAAGCATGAAAATGACGTTATGGTCTCATTCAAGAATTTTAATGGAAAAGGATTCGTCTCCAGGAATTTTAAGAGAAATTGCTTGGAAATTGAACAAAATTCAAAGAATCGATAAAAACTATGAGAAGAAGTTGAAGATCTCTACTTACTATCTACTTTTCGCTAGAGATAATGAAAGATGTAATCTTTATACGAGATACCAGTAAGGATGAACAAGAAATTGACAATTACAGAATTGTAAGAGCGCAACAGAGAGTGCATGCAAGGCAAAAGGTGAGAGAAGAGGAAAGAGAAAAAAAATAAATCGCCAAAACAGCAAGAGAAAAGAATGGACTAACCAAATGAAGAAATTAGAAGCAAAAGCTACCTTGAGGCTTGATGATAACAAAGAAGGACCAAAATTTGGGTTAATCGTAACAAATTACTTAAAATCTACTCTTGACAAGAAAATCTGGCAAAAGACACTAAAAAATCTAAAAGATAAAAAAGAACATTTAAAGCACCTTCACAGATCCATCCAGATAAACCCTCAAAAAGAAACTGCTTGGAAAAGAAAATAACCTTACTCGCAAGACAGAAACGCAAGAGACCTCATCTACATACTAATGCATGCATCAATTGATAAATCCAAGCACATTACAGTGTCCGCTGAGTCTACCTCACATAAAACATGATGGGTGATGAGGTTTGAGCTAAAACTGTTCTTGGCTGGTGAAACCACTTGATTGTGTTTTTTACATTGCAGACCAAAGTAACAGGCGAGCCAGAGTTTTTCATTTTCTTATAAACAATACAGAGAGAAGAAAAACAATGGTAAATCGGGCCATGTTTTTTACACACCTGGAAGAAGTGAACTTTCCTTTTCCTTCTTTCTTCGGGAATTGGATTCTGCAAAAAGGAAAAAAAAAATCACCGGTTTATTCGCCAGAAACGCAGGAGAAAAGAGGGGAGAAGATAGAGAACAAGAGAAGCAAGAGAAGGAGGGAGAAAGCTACAAGATTATAGACCCATCTACCCACCTAACTAGAACAGCATCAATGCTAGCAGCAGCAGCAGCAACAAGAGTAAAAACAATAAAGTGAAAGGGCAAGTGGTTGTGTAGGGAGCTCAAAAACAAGCAACAATGTATTGTACCTTTCGGGAAAGAAAATTATTAAAAGTGACAAAAGACTTTTAGTTCTATCTTCAAGCACTTCGAAACTTTGGTTTCAGACTGTGTCTGCTTGTAAAGAATTTTAAGAAGGTAAAATTTAAGAGCGAATTGATTAAAAATGTAATAAATAAATAAATTATATTAATCTCGGCATTACGGTGAATTGAAAGCCTAACTAATCATACGGTCATGCTTAAAATGACCAGTTAAAATATAATTTTTAATTCTTATAGATAAATTAATATTCTGTTGCAAATTCATATATATTTTTTAATATTAATTGGTATGCTTTCTAACTCAATCATGCTATAAAAAACTTGTGTTGAGAATATTCAGTGATAATTAAAAAAAGATATCAGGAATATTGGTCCATCCCACTATATATCAAATCTAATTTTGCATTAAAAAAATAATGTGCATTCATTATCCTAATGTAAGAATAACAAGAAAAGAAAAAAAGAGTGATAATTAAGATTAAATTAAACACGAGTAAAATGGATAAAGATTACAGATTATAAAAGTAACTTTTCTCCTATTTTACTTTCAGAACAAACAAAGCTTCAAAAGGGTGAAGCTCGTCCTGGTGACAACGATAGCATTAGATTAACCAGTGGTCTCCCTCGTGTATTTTAGCAAGGAAAATAAAGAAAGAAAGGAAAAAAAAAAAAAGTTTATTGGAGATCAATCATTGCTGTTCATTAAACATGCGCGATACTAATTGGAAAGCTCAAAACAAGATGCTCCAATAAATAATAGCATAAAGGTGGTATTTAAACAATAAATAATAGCATCGCATGCTTAGATATTATTATTTTAAATAATATTTATGATTATTAAAAGACCATATTGTCAACTTTTTATTCACTGAAAAAACTAGTTTGAAAATAAAAAAAACTTTTTTATGCAAATTTGATAAATTTTACTTTTAAAGGTAAAACAATCTCTACAGTGTACCTCGAAGATATAAAAGGATTAAATAATGTTAAAAGGTATATTTTTTAAGCACATCATAAAAACTTCACTGTGCGTACAAAAGAAAAAAAATACCTAATTACTTTTGATTATTTTTTTTAATAATATATATTTTTAAAATAATATAATCCTTATATCGTGCATTTAAAAAATAAAAAAGATGGAATTGTTCCTGTCAATCCTCTCATGACTAATGGTTCACGTGAAAAGAATCAAATTACCTCTTTGTTTCTTTTCTTGGAATGATTATTCTTTTTTTTTTTAATGCAATATATAAATTATAGTATTATTGGTTAACGAAAAGAAAAGAATTGCTGCACTATGTATCCGTGCATGGTCCTTGACAAAATAAATAAATCGAGTGACAGTTACAAGTTCCAAATGGGCCCTGTAAAGAGGAGCACCGACAAGAGCCGCGTCTTAAAGAGTTTCGAGAAGAGAGTAGCCTGAAGGCCCGTGTGAGATGGGCCAGGTTCGGCTGAGTGGTGGCATCTAATCGACCAGAATGGGAGATGGATTTATTTCTTAAAGAAACTAAAGGTAATAATTATCCAGATAATGGCATCTGAAAACCCAGCCGACAGCAAACAGCGTTCCGCCCTTTTTTATCCGCCCAGGTGTGAGCATATTTCTGGGATATGAAGCACGGCAACATTAATTTGACTGTTTAATGGACTGGACTGGTCACTGGAGACATACTGTTCGAACTTCGAAGATATTCAAAGAGTAGGTGACCCTGCAGGGAGCCATGGTGATGCAAAGTTAAAGAACAAAGTCCTATGCCGCAAGGCCTCTTCACAGGAGCGTACTTTCATTGGCCTCCACCCCTTCGTTTTTCCACATGTATATGGGCCACGAGCGAAGCCCCGATTTTCTTGTGGCGTTGGGGCCGTGTAGGGCTGTTCACTGTGCTATTGTTTATGTCAACGTCATGTCCCAGCGACAGCTTCAGAAGGAAATTCGATCTCTCCCTGCCTGAAATTTATTTCGGCGTGCATGAACGTCATCTTAGATGGTCCACCTCTTATCGGGACCGTATGTAACGATGTAGAAAGCTCAGTCCATCGGCGCACTATTTGAATTTATTTTACTGTTTGTAACCATTCGTCATCTTACATTTGTCCGTATCAACTACTGTCTAGCTTATGATTTAAAGGAATCGGTATTTTACTGTGAATCAAAATTCACTGTATTGTAAGTAAATTGTTATAGTGTAATGATATTTATACCGTACAAGGTAACAACTAATAAAGTGAAAATTAGGGGGTAAAAATGGTTTCTTCCCGATATTTATTTAACATCATCAAATTAGTCGGGGTAGATTATTATTTTTTTATTTTTATCATAATAAAATTACTTATTTATTTTTTAAAAAAAAAACAATAGGGGTGACTAAGGCTCTCTTAAAAACAAAATTTACTAAGTTGGCTTCATGTTTTTAACGTGTTTTTATAATAAAGTGCATTGAAGGGTGTTTAGATATCTCAATAAATATAAATATTATTAAAAATTTATTGTCGTTTGCATTACACACTCTAGCAATGCGTAAGCGAATGGGTGGTGCCCCCACTTCCGGCAACCCGTGCAGTGTCGCTCGAAAGTCAAGTGTCGTCTTCTAGGGTGGCACTAGAATCTCCTCGGCGGCCCCTCCGTGCTTGGGTGATGTATGTGAAGACCGATCTCTACTTTGTCTTTTTCTCTCTCCTCCTCGATTCTCATTTCAAACCCCTTTAATTTTTCAAGTCAACCCTTTAATTTGGGTTTTCTTTATATTTGATCAATGTTTTTTTATTATTTGTTTTATTTAAAATAATTTATAAAATTAGATTTTTTTTTCAATTTTATCCTTCTTTTATTTTTTTTCATCTATCATATTTGACCACGATCTGTTGATTGTTGTTTTTCCTTGTTCTTTTCTTTCTTTATTTTATTTTTTAATTTTATCCCTTACTATATTACTCCATTTGGTTTTTATACCAAATTTAACCACTATTCTTTTTGTTTTTATCATTTTCTTAATTTATTTTATCTTTTAATTTAGTCCCTTGTTGTTTTATTTCTTTTAATTTTTATATTATATTTGGTATTCATTCTTTTAATTGATATTTATTTTATTTTTCATTCTATGGAGTAACCCAATCTCATGGTCTTAATTACAGGTTTTGAAGATTAGCTTGATTTGACCTTCAATTTTTTAGATTTTTTTTTTATCAATTTCATCATTCGACTTTGTGATTTATACCGCTTTTCTTTCCATGAAATTATCTTATTTTTATATACCGGATTTTGGGTTAATCAAGTTAACCCTGGTTGAATTAATTTTTTTAAAACATTTTTAATTGATTTTTAATTATTTAGTTTGTTTAAAAACCGACCTTAATTTTTTTTTTTTTACAAAGTTATCCTAACCTTGCAAGCGACTTATGAGTTTAATATGCTAACTAAATTTAAATTTATTTTTTAATATTTAATTTATTGATAATCAGGCTTTAAATATGCTAACTAAAGTTAAATTTATTAAAAAATTTTCCCTATATTATCTTGTTTTCATTTAATATTTTCAAATCATGCTTTTCATGTTAAAAAAAGTGTGCCACTAGTAATAACTACCTCTAAGGGTATATTTGACAGTGTGGTAGTAGTTGCTTTTAAAATAATTTTTTATACCGAAATGCATGTAAATGATATTTTTTTATTTTTTAAAAATTATTTTTTACATCAACACATCAAAACGATCCAAAACATACAGATGATATTAAAATTTAGCAAAAAAAAACCGTATTCCTAAACAATTTTTTAAACAGGTTGTATCAAATGATCCGATCACGCAAGAATCTTTTAGAGGTTGCTTGTATTCAATAATAATAATAAATCAGTTGCATGTCCCCGTGTTGCGAGGTGATATAATCTTAATCTTTCAATTTAACTTAATTTAATTATACAATCTATTGTTTAATGATTTGATTATTCTTCTCATAATTTTAATTTGATCATACAATCCACTGTCTATTGATTTAATTATCAAAGTGACTGTAATTATATTTATTTATATTTTTTTTACTGTGTTTAATCAATAATAGTAAAAGATCTATTTTCATGAAAAATATTAAAACCAAAATATGTATGATTTGTACAATATTGTATCCTTTCCCAACTCGGTATCAAAATTTATTATTTCGTTAATCAAAATTGAATTTAGGAATTTCTCATCAAAAAAATTAAATCAAACAATAATTAAATTTTAAAATATAAATTATATAGATTTAAATTCTCAACTGCTCTTGATTTTTTAAATAAATATTATTGTACCATCTCTTGATTTTTTAATTTTATTTTAAAAAATGTTTTAGTTTTAAGATAATAATAATTCAAATAATACATAATTCAACTTCTATATTATTTTGAATTTTTGAACAATTTGAAGGATTTTGATTTTGATGTCGATTGATTAAACATACACGATTTTTTTTTTTGCTTTTACATCTCACTCAAAAATATTCAATATAAATCTTAAACTAAAACCTATGATATAAATTATTAACTGGTTTGAGTACAAATAATTTATAAAAAATCTATACTAAAAAATTGTGATTTAAAGTTTTTCTCACTTTTCTAACTCAGCAACAATATTTCAATGCCCCCCCCCTCCTCTATATATATGCATACATGGCAAGATAGATCAATTGTATGTTTTACTTTTTTATTACATGACAAAGTATTATTGATCAAGATTTAAATACGTTGACACACAAATAATCTACATGACGGTATTCAAAATAATTTTTTATAGTCAAAATTTATTTTCTTATCAACGCCACATGTTTTTTATAAGTAGTGTGATTTATTGAATAAAAACCTAAAATAATTAAATTAATATTTGCAGGAATTGAAGTGATTTAAAATATAAATTATTGATGGCTAGAATCTAACCACCCGACTCCATGAACCAAATCAAATAGATATTTTTTTCAAGTCCAGTTCTATATTTTTCAATATTATTGAAGGTAAAAACAATTTTTATTGAGTTTGTTTCTTAAAATTAAATTCATAAATATTAAAATATAAAATATAAATTATTGATGGCTAGAATCTAACCACCCGATAATTTTCTCCCAGCTCAACTTTTTATTCAACGCTCTCTCATTTCTCAGCCTTTAAGAACTTAAACATTGTAAAATAAATAGAAGCTAAAACTCCACTTCTTCTTTTATGTTAATTTTATTCCTTCATTTCTCAATTTCTTTGTTAAAATAGAAGCTAAAACTCTATTTTGTAAAGTCATTCGTTAATTTAACGAGAAATAATATTCAATGAACGAATTACAAACTTTGTGAACTATAGAGACTGAACTGTAAAAATGGGGCAAAAATAATGCAAAGTGACGAAACGATGTTTTATGAGTGGTATGCACAGTGAATTATGAACAGGGAATCCGATAGGCAGGTGAGGCGAAGGAGTTGTAAAAAAGCGTTTAGAAAAAAGATGAGGTAAAAAAAAAATAGAGAAAGACCATAGTTTTTAATTTCAACAAAGAAGCAACTAGCAAGAGTCTTTCCGTTCATTCCTCCCTCGTCCCCAAAAGAGGTCGCTTCCGTTCAAGTTGTGTAGGAGCGAGTCAGCAGGTGCTTTCCAGCTGGAGGGTGATAAAGGTGACAGGTGGGCAGTCTCCTTTGACTGGACTTGTTTAATCCGACGGGCAGCAGTAAGGGGTCAAAAAGGAGAGAGCACTTTTTTTACCCACGGCCTCTGGGCCAAGAACTCGGGGTTCATTCCTTCGGTGCAGTTCTGTTCTCCTGCGACGGCACAATCAATCCCCTCGTCCATTGTGCCTCCGGAATTTAAATATTTAAATTTTTTTAAAATTAATATATTTTTAATATTTTTAAATCATTTTAATATGCTAATATTAAAAATATTTTTTTAAAATAAAAAAATATTATTTTAATACAATTTAAAATAAAAAACACTTTAAAAACAATTACATCCACACCAATTCCTCATTATTAATTGCTCAATCGAAAATAAATCAGGGAATATTTACAAACAGTCCCCCATTTAAATTGATCGTTTTCGTATAATGGCTTTGAAAATTCAAGCTCGACATTTGGTATAGCACTCCATCAGCCCGATCACACAATGGAGGAAACGTATTAATCCTCGCATGCCATTTGCTCTACACTTATAGATAGAAACTGGACTTTCATCCCTCAACCATTCGACAGACAATTATTTGCACCACCATCACATATGTAGTAAAACAAACGGGTAGATAATTATCTGACAATGCATCATCTGCATGGTCATTTTAGGAAGAAAATAGGAAGAAAAGAAAAACAGAGAGAGGAATAGCTTAATGAGTTCACAGCAGTATCATATTTCCACCCTGTTAAACTGTCTACTGTAGCGAATCACGGTGAAACCCCGTGGAGAAGCCACCCTCTTGGTTCCATATCATACGTGATAAACGCACTACTCCCTGAAAGAAAAAGGCAAAAAAATAAAAATAAAATTAATCAATATACATAAACAACAGTAGGTTTTCTTTTGAAAGAGTAAGCTAAAATTACAGATCACATACCAGCTACAGTAACATATACCATTCAAAATTTCTCTACTAAGCGAGGCAATTAAAGACTACATAAATACTTTCCAAGTCACAGTTGGCAGTGCAATGACCTAAAAAAAAATTAACTGTTTTAATCATAAAGAAATCAATAACATACAAGCACATATCTATGAGGTAAAATGAAAAAAAAAAACCAAATGGATTCTGATTCCAAGTTTTGAGTAACATTGGTACCATATTAGGTGAACTAATCAACACCATTAAACCAAAACGTAAGTCAGCAATCTCCAAGAATAAGGTAATATCTTTACAGAAATCAATTTAAGGAAACCTTAAGAATAAAATGGAGATCCCACAATGAACTTGGTAATAATTGGCAGAAAGTTGTACATAGTGTTTCGTCTAGCCAGAGTCAGTAAGCTTATATCAACTAAATTATAAAAGAACAAAAGTGGTCACTAGGCAAATCAAAACAGGCAACATGGTCTGCCTCATGTTACATTACATATCAGTTTACTTCAAGTGAAGTTTATAGAGCTGCATGATGCAAGGGTAAGTAATTTTCAGCTTGACAAGTTGATGAAGTCATTTTACCAATCTCGAACAGAGCATACACTGAATGAAGGAGGAAATATTTAGAGAATGGTGAAAAAGCTAGGTATCAGAACTTCTAATTATCCATGCCAATAAAGGAGCCAAAAGGGGGGAAAGGTGGGGAAGAAGTATATCTTGACACCATCTTGAATGAAAAGGACCATGCTGAACATGCCACGAACGAGTTAACAAACCATGAAAGTTCTAGCACCATTTACTGCGAGGTTCTAAATTCCAAGCAACTAATGTCCATGCTTGCCAATAGCTGGTGTTGGAAGCTTCTATAGGAAGCGAACAGGATATCAACCAAAATTGGCTCTTTATTGCCCCACAATGATGCTGATGAAATCAGACTGTTCCACTGGAACATAAAGGAAGCCAGTATCCTCCACGCAAGTTCTCACAGTCAAGAAGTGAATTGGAATCCATAAATCAGGAAAAATTCTAAAGACATTCCAGGTGGAAAATATCAAACAACGCTATGGCAATCAAATGCAAGGACACTTAACAATAAGGCAAGTTAGCTACAGCACCTAGCATTTAAGAGATACTGGGTCCAGACATGAATGCATTAGCTAGACAATTTGATAGACTAAAAACAGGTTTATAAATTGATGACTTCAATTGTATATTCATTCAAGGGGTATCTTACTGCTCAACAAAATCTTTCATTTCAAAAAATTGTTTTCCTCACATGAAATGGAAAACTTTTAACACCATCAACCAGAATAACACGAACTTTCAAAGCAACTCCCTAAACCTAGACACAATATGCAAGAAATCGTTTCCCAATAGCTTGCCCCAGAAACATTGACCGAAGGATGGAGGGAAAATATAACAATAACAAAGTAGACCTTCTGAACTTGAGAAAAGTATAAGAAATTCTTGAAGAAGCAAACATTAGGCAAGGAAATAGAGTTCCAACTAGAGATCTGTGTAGAAATCACGCTAAGGCAGTGGAAAGTGCTGCTTGCCCTTTAAGACTCATGAGCTGGATGGTTTTATTGGATATTAGACTTCATGCAGACAGCTTATTCAATTCATATCATATTGATATCACACACATAAAAACCTACATTGAAGCAATCAACCTCCTCTATACATTGATACAAACATTCTGCTAAGAAAGTAACAATTCGCACAGCATGTAAAATCAAAGTGAATAAGAATCAGAAGTGTAACGCAAAGGCTACAAACTACTTCCAAGTAAAACAAGTAAGTATTCTAAGAAAAGAAAAACTATGTATTAAAGACAGAGCTATCAATCTTGCAGTTGCAACCTGTGAAATAGTCACCATGCATGTAAGATAGCCAATTATAAACTCAGCTCGTGCCAAGCTAAAAAATGCACTGTACTCTATATCTATTCTTCATGACAATATCCATTTTCATCTCCACTAATAAATTTAATAGCACTGCATTATATAAACTCCTAATTCGCACGAATTAGAATGGAACGACCAATGCACCAATTAGTTATGGAAGAGAAATAAAAACACATACCACTGAATAAGCGACCCAAACAGGAAATGCTGCATAATAGGCACTTTCTCCAACACTTCTGCTCTATACATCTTAAGCAACCCGCTATTCACCTTGTTCCAATTAGGCACTCCGCTGATATCATCCAACAAAGGCGAGTGCTCAGCAAACAACCCCTTCTTCACCTTCTTAATGAACACAATGCATGAAAGATACATATACTCATTCGAAAAGTTCTCCAAAATATCCTCGTTATGAATAGACTTGGGCTTCATAAACTTATGATTAATCAACTGTGATGATCCAAATATATACGGCAAGAAATGATAATCATCAAGCCCCCAAACACCGTGCGAACCCGCAGGCTCCAGATTATAAACCAATTGCAACTTCCTCATTAATTCAATATAATTAACAAAAACTCTAGAAACTAGAGCTTGATAATCAACTTCCTCTATAACCCCCATCCTAGCCAAACAATACAACCACGCGGCGAAATTAGTTTCATGTCCAGTACCGTAATCAATCCGGCTCGAATTACCAAAACTATCGGTAAAATAAGGAACGATCTCCACCATTGAAGATTTTAAAAGTTCGGGCAAAATCTGAAGCATTAAACTCTCGCTATTTTCTACCAAACGGTTATGCCAGGTGCGGTAAGAGATGTTACCGTATCGAGAAGATTGTTGAGCGGGAGGGATTTCTTCAGTCCACTGAATTAGGGTTTCGATAATAGACACAATCTTTTTCAGAGTTGTGGATTCGTGAAAGGAATCGGAGGTTTTGTGGGACCGTATAGATTCTGAGAGAGAGACGATGAAGCCAAGGAAGTTCTTAGAGGAATCGGAGTTGATGAATTGGCGAATGTCGTCAGGGGAGTGGATTTTTTTGGAAGGGGCTTGGAAGGTGTGAGGAAGGGAAATGGTGAGTACCTTTTGGGATTGCGGGACTGGAGCGAGGATTATGGCTTGGGAATTTGTGTTTGGTGGCGGATTTATAGCCGGAGAACGGATAGGGCGGTAGGTTGGAGGAGGGGAAATTTCTGACCAAGGGGATTGCGTGGGTGGTGGATGGAAGGAGGTTGAGCCGGCGCATTTAACGCTGGTTGAGGAGGCGCATGTAGGTGATGCTGGAGTTGAGGGGGATTTTGAAGGCTCCTGGTCGTTGTGGTCTTGGGGTTTTTCCATTTTGGTACAGGAATGGAGGGAGTCTGAGACTGCGGGGAAGAAGGAAAGAAAAAGTTGCTGCATGCAGTTCAGTTTGGAGGCTTCTCGCGCGGAGATGAAAGAGTTCTGGAGCTACATGATTGGGCCTATCCTGAGCTAAACTTTCAGTGAGTTCAAAGAACAAAATTTTAGGTAGCCCACTTACATGGGCTCTTAAGATAAGCCCACCATCACTCTGGCTCCCAAAGAATTGAGTGCTTTTTTGTTTTTGTTATTGTCAAGAATGCAGGGTATTTTGAAACCAACTTGTACATCAACAAACCTAAATCTCATCCTCAAAAATTCTTAAGGCACGTCTTTCACATTATTCAATATATAAAAGAAAATGCATTTTTTAATGTTAATTCTAATATTTGAAATTAAAAAGTCAACAATTAAACATACTTTTTTTAATCATTAAAACAGATTCTTTGAGTTTTTATAATTATAATGTAATAAAAAAAATTAATTTTTTAATGAACTGTAATAATATCCATTATAATTATAATGTAATAAAAAAAATTAATTTTTTAATGAACTGTAATAATATCCTTTTCTTCTTATACTACTTTTTTTAATGTTAATTTTTTAAACTTTAAATAAAGTTATTAAACTCGATTCATTTTAGCGAAAGGACTTGGGACTCAAAAGTGGTGTTGGAAAATTAATTTGAACTTGACTTGATTAACATAATTAAAACTTGATTTAAGTATTTTTTAAAAAAATAAATAAATATTAAAATAATATCGTTTTGATTAATACAAGTCAAACTTGGTTAACCTACTCAACTTATAAACTGAGTTTTGAGCTTGGTCATGAACCTTAACTAAATTTAATTACTATAATTTAAAGTTTAACTCCGTTGAAAGGTTTTTTTTTTCATGATTAAACTATATGAAAATCAAGTTTGTGTTTAACAAAGTTGATTGAATTTTTTTTCATCTAACCATTATAGATTTCTTAGATTAGTTTTTGGTTTTGGTTTTGGTTTTGCATGGTATTAAGGATGGGTCTCTCTTTATACATTTTTTTAAAAATAAATTCTTGTTCGAACTCTAAGATTAAGGGATGGAGAGAATTTTTATCCATTTGACCAATTTCTCAAGTTTTTTTTTAAATGAACTAGGACTGGTCCTTGTACGAGAGAAAGGCTTGTAAAAATTCACAACACTAGGAAGCCTGACAAATATATATATTACATCGAATCTTTTATAATTTGATTAATTATTTGTTTTGCTTTTATATTTTAAAAAATTATACTTTACATCTCTATCCAAACTAAAAATTCAAACAATAATTGTGCTACCACAAAACACTCTCTCTCTCCACGACATTCTCTCTCGATAGAATAGAAAAAACCTTAAATCTCCAAATCAAAAGGCACACAGCTCACCAAGTTAGTTTTTTAATCAATTCTCTTAGAATCTCGTGACCTTTACTGGTGAAGCACTATAAGTTGTCCCCTGAGGTGTTTAAAAGCTCGACTGGAAGTTCGGGATTATTTGATAACTGTGTTCTATTTTTTTTTTAAAAAAAAACGAAAGGACCTAGGTTAGGATAATAAAATGCAAGTAAACTAAATCTTGATTTTAACGATTCCAACTTAACTTAACATATAATCTAATAACTCAAACTAGATTTCAAGTTAGCAATCCTTAGTTTAATTTGTTGGATTGAATTTAATAACATTAATTTTTAACAGGTTAAATTTAAAGTTGGCTTGACCATAACCCTATATATAATTGTATTTCTGAAAAAAATAACCACTAGAAAATTAGAAAAAAATAATAAAAATACCAACAAAAAAATATCTTGTTGCCGATGTTTATTGATGAAATTCGATAGATAAAAAAATGAAGATAAAATAAAAAAATAATGATCAAATCTAATAGATAAAAATAATTAAAAGATGATAAAATTAAAAAAAATTTAATTTTATAAATTAATTTAATTTAAATAAATAAAAATTAAAAAAATGAGAATTGAATCTTATAAATAACAAATTTCAATTAAGAAAATGATTAAAAAAATAAAAAAAAGACAAAAAATTGATGGAAAATTCAAATTAAATCAGATTTTAAAATATGAAATTGAAAAAAAAAAAAAAATATAAATCAATTAAAAAATCAAGGATCAAATTTGATATAATTAACAAATAATAATATACTTTTTAATTTTTTATAATTTCTAGAAAGTATTTTTTACTCAAAATAAAAAAATACTTTTTAAAAAATCAAATCAAATTTTTATTTAATCAGTGCTGAAAAAAAGGCTATAGGAAAACAAGGAGCATTAAATCCCATGTATTGTTTAAAGGTATCTACATGCATAGCTACAAATTTCTACCTCAAAATTCTGCTCACACGAGGAATTTATAGGTGGATGTTGTTGGGTCCCCCGTTGCAGGGAGCAAATACTGACGCCCATCGATGCCAAACGCATTCTAGCTCGCCCCTGTCGTTTTGTCCACCAAAATCTCCCCTGGATATCCCGCGGAAGCCCCCTTGCAGAAAATACCCGTTCACGCGCTCACAGCCTATAGGGGTGCGCTAGCTGGCCCTCGGAAATATCCGTTACTGTTCCCGCTAAAACCGTGGCCAAATTAATTATCATGCCGTCAATTCCTACGTCACCGTTACGAGCAACTAGCGGTGGAGCCTGTGGCTCGTAAATTGGCTGGTGGAAAGGCCAGGCGCACTGACCTGGACACCGAGTCACGGAGTTACCAACCCACGCGTACACAAATATACCCATCTTGTCCTGACCAGGCCCATGGGTCCCACACTTGCTCATGCAAAACCCAGCAATCGCCACGTCAGCAGAGGCAAAAAAATGGTCGATTGCATTCTTACCGTGGCCAGCTTTTGATGCTAGAGTGATAATTTGTGGGGATTTTTCGTAGCTTTCCCAGAGGATAATTTTCTTTGAGGATTTGTTTACCGACAACTACAGTGCATGGTCCTCCTCTGTACCTCCCAGTAGTTTGCCACCACGTTGAGACCGATAGTGAAGGGTTCTTTACTGTTAAGATAATGTTTGAGATTATGATATAAATTAATTATTTTTAAAGTATTTTTTATTTAGAAATATATTAAAATAATATTTTTATTTTTTAAAATTAAATTTTAATATTATTATATTAAAATGATTTAAAATCATAATAAAAATTAATCTAAAAAAAATAAAAAATATTCAAAAAAAATTTTTAATTAAAAAATAAATACTAAAGACACTCTAGGAGAGCGGAGGAAGTCAACAATGATGGAGCTTTGGACTGGTGAGAACTTGCCGTAACAGACGATATTTACTGTGGTTATCGCCTTTGAGAAGTGGACCGAAGTGGTACTTGAGAACCAGAG
Organism: Populus nigra; assembly: GCF_951802175.1. NCBI lineage: Eukaryota > Viridiplantae > Streptophyta > Magnoliopsida > Malpighiales > Salicaceae > Populus > Populus nigra. The sequence goes on along the minus strand of NC_084855.1, from coordinate 7,226,197 downwards.
GCTGTTCTTACCGTGAGATGGGAAACGGAAAACTAAAGCAGCTTGTCGTGGCAACTGGCAAGGGCGGGGACAAAGTAGAGAGAGAGTGCAAGAAGTGAAGTGAAAATAATTAAAATGGGAAACGGAAGCCATGGAGGGTTTTATATTGTATGCTTGATTGGGTTTAGTTACATGTAAAAAATAATAAATATTTTTTTACATGTAAGTACTCAATTTAAAAATATGAAAAAATTGTTTAAAATAGAAAAATAATTTTTTTTAAAGAAAACACTTTTAAAATACGAGGGACTTGTCTAATGGTATAGTGTAGCTGTCAAGGGGAGGCATGGCCTGGGGAAGGAGCTGACTTTTGAGCCTTGATCTGATCCAAAGAGTTAATGCTAGCTATCCTCTTGGAGCCTTCATTCTCTAGAGTCTTCCCACTGATCACGCATTACAAGTTCTAACATTTTAATTACTTTGCTCTTCTAATTATGTACTTGGAAATCAGTAATCTTTGGTAAATCGAACTTATTAGGAGATACACGGTTAACAGACTAACCTTTTCGTTCTGAGGAGTAATAAATAAATAGATGAAGGGCACCGTTCGTTTTACTTTTATCCTAAATAGATAGGCAATTTTACAATATATTTATTATTAATAAAGATTATTTTATTTTTAATATTTGATTAATAAACTTAATGTTTAATTAATAAATATAATAAAAATAAAAACGATGAAACAAAAATATTTTTTAAAAAAATTCCTAAAATTATTATAATTATAAAAATTTTATTATTTTAAAGCAATTCACAAGTTAACAATTATAAAATTTTTATTACACAACAACCTTGTCATTAAAATCCTTTTGATTACCTGATCAATAACATTCAACTAGAAGTGGTGGTGGATTATCGTTGTATACAGATTGAGAGCGTGGTAACATTCAATTGTGCTTAAATTTTTATTATAATTGAATAAAAGAATGATTAAATCAAAGAACAATCTCTCTTCGTTATAGTTCTACTGTCTATATGATTTCTCTCATAATGTGTTCACACATCTCACGGTAGAGTGGAACAAGTTGAAGTTGAAGGATCAAATAAAGCAGGAAGCAAGTATTTCCTTCCGTTAACACCATGAGCATTATAGCTAGCACCAGTTGTAGAGTCCACTAACAAATCCCCAGCATAACCAGGATAGGCACCCTTGCCATAAACCCCAGGACAAGCAGATGCAGCCTCAAGAGGAGCCTCCTTGGGACCCTGAAAATAGCCATTTCCAAATGGGTTTGTTGCAGTCCCAGCCAAAAGACTAGCCAAATTGATTACCATCCCGTCAAGACCCACATCGTTGTTGGGTGCAACCAATGGAGGGTTCTGCGGTCCATAAATTGGCTGGTGCAATGGCCACGCACATTGACCAGGACATTGAGTCTCAGAGTTACCAACCCAAATGTAAGCAAATTTAGATATCTTGCGATTGATTCTTTTAGCGCTCAAAGAAGACCCATGAATACCGCATTTGCTAGAGCAAAACCCTTCAACAGCAACATCAGATGATGTCAAAACAACGTTAATCGCATCCTTTTGGCCACCTTTTGATGCTAACTGCACAATTTGCTTGCCAGAGAGCGATTTCCCCAATGAATACTTCTCGTCTAGGATTTGTGTTCCTAGTGAGAGAAGAGGAGGAGAGGTTTTCTTCGGTTTCACAAGGTTGAAATATTTCTCTGTAGCTTTCCACCACGTGGCAACAGAGGGTTGTGCTGTTTTGAGTTTTCTAGAAGACACAGAGTCAATAAAATCCGAGACAATGGCACGTTGAGATGGCCTGAACTTGCCATACCAGATCAAGTTGACGGAAATTTGACCTGTAAGGAGTGGGCCGTTGTGGTATTGAAACAAAAAAGGTTCTTGGGTTTGATCTGACACGGAGAGTCTCCTTGCTGCTGAACTGAACCGATTAATAGAGATAAATAGCAGAAGTACTGGAAGAACAAAACGTGAGGAAACAAAAAAGACCATGATTAATTTGATAGTTTGAAGTGAACAAAGCCACTAAGCAGTTGATGGGAGAGAGACTCTATATAATTTTTGTGAAGATTGGAGTGGAGAGAAATCAAAGAGGAGATGGGTATATATAGTCCCAAGAAGTGCTGAAATTTTGGGGAGGGAAGCTACGCGGAGAGGGTGCGGATTGGAAGTTGTGAGTGGCGACATGACAGATAAATAGCGTGTTGTTCCTTTGATGGTCAAACGTGTGCGCGGCTACTATCGTTTTCAACAGAATCAATCGTTAACGTTACACGATTACAGTTCTTGGCCAGCTAAGAGGAATAAAGACCAGAAGGCATGCTTGCTAATAATCTAGAAGGCATCAACCTTTTACTCTGCTGTGCGAGGAAATGCACATTAGCACAATTTTTTTTTTTTCCAGTTTTTTTATTTGGTTCTTTTGCATTTGATTAACTTGAAATTGTAATTGATTATTTGTTTAGTTTAACTTTATTTTAGCTACCTGTGGCGGTGTAGGATAAAAAAACCAACTCTTGGTTGATTTTTAATTTGGAAAAAACAAATGGAATTAGATTGAATTAAAAAAATTAAAGTAATGAGGACTTAATTTTTTAAAAAATAATTAAATATTGAAACATTAGGAACTAAATTGCACTAAATTGCATGATCAAGAGAGATATTCAACCTTTTTTTATCTCTTGGTTTTTATTTATTTTTTGTTGTCTAAATATAGCGTTACATGATATTGATTGAAAACTTTCGACACACGTTTGTTTGATGTTGTATTAGTTTTCAACATAACCTCTTGAATTTTAATGATCACCTAGAATTTTATGGTGTTTCTTGATGAAATGATTAATTCGTTACATTTTTTGGTTCATGGAGCACCAGTCGATGTTGAAGGGTCAAACAAAGCAGGAAGCAAGTATTTCCTGCCATCGACACCATGTGCATTATAGCTAGCACCAGTTGCTGAGTCTACCAAAAGATCCCCAGCATAACCTGGATACGATCCTTTGCCATAAACCCCCAGGACAGCCTGATGCAGCCTCCAGTGGTGCTTCTTTGGGACCTTGGAAGTAGCCATTTTTATAATCATACCGTCCAAACCCACGTCGTTGTTTGGTGCAACCAAAAGTGGGCTTTGTGGCCCATAAATTGGTTGGTAGAGTGGCCATGCGCATTGACCTGGGCATTGAGTCTCCGAATTACCAACCCAAATGCAAGCAAATTTGGTGCTTTTGCCATTGATTTTTTGAGCACATAAAGAGGACCTATGAGTGCCACACTTACCAGAGCAAAAACCGTCAACTGCAACATCAAATGCTGTCAAAATAACATTGACTGCGTTCCTTTGGCAACCTTTTAATGCTAATTGTGCGATTTGCTTGCTAGAGAGGGATGTGCTCAAGGAATAATCCTCGTCCAAGAACTGTGTTCGCAGAGAGAGGACGGGAGAGGGGGACTTTTCGGACTTGATGGTTTTGAAGTATTTCTCGGAACCTTTTCCACCATTTACAGAAAGTTGATTGAGATATTTCCAGTAAAATCTGTAACAATTGCACGTTGAGAAGGCTTAAACTTGCCGTACCGGATCAAGTTGATAGAGATATTTCCGGTAAGAAGTGGGCCATTGTGGCATCGCAACAGAAGCGGTTGTTGATCAGTTTGGTCTGACTCGGCAAGCTTCCTGGCTGCTGAGACCAAAGGAGCATCTTGGAGGAGAAGAACAAGACGGAATGAAAAAGAAGAACCGTTATTCAATTTGATAAATACAAATCGAATCTCTAAAATGTGCTTGGATTCTTTTAATTGGAAGAAAGAAGCAGAGAAAGTTACTGCAGTTTGGAGCGAGTGAGGAGGATATTTATAGTGCCAAGAGAAGGCTGGAAACTGCGACAAAGCGTTTCGAAAAAAGGCAATTGATGGCTAGTTGAGTTGTTAGTAGAGAGAATTGAAATATGCCAGAAGACAACTGAATAACAGTAGTTTGGCAGCCAGATAATAGGGCAAAAGGTCAAAGCCACCAGAGATCGAAAGGGACAATATGTATTCCAGTTAATCGGGGAACAACTCTGCTGAAGAATAGCGCGTCCTCCAACGTGCTTTTTTTTTTTTTCATCATGTTTTAGATTTCAAAATCACTTTTAAAAAAATTAAAATTTTTTAATTTTTTTAATTTCAAATTAATTAATGTTTTTAGATTATTTTGATTCATTGATATTAAAAATAATTTTTTAAAAATAAAAAATATATTATTTTAAAATATTTATAGGTGAAAAATACTTTGAAAATCAACTATAAACATATCCCCACAAACAAAAAACAAACAATTAGATTACATAATGGTCCGCGCTGCACTGTCACTTTTATTAATGTGAAATTTTTTAATTACTGTTAATATGTTTTCTAGTAAAAAGATTAGTTATGAATTCAAAATATAATATAGATTATATTAATTTAAAAAACATTGATTTGATAAAGTATTATATGATACTTTTAAAAAAAATTAAAATAATAATATATTTAATTGATTCTTAAACTCTTAAATTTGCAACTTGTATCATGATATTATGATAAACCTATAAAAAATAAAGTAAGATAAATTATGAAAATCAATTCTTAATTAACTCAATTAAAAGATAAAATAAAAAAAATATAAAGGGACAAACAAAACAATACAAGTTATTCTGTGTTAACCTGCTAAACTTGCAACATAAGTCATGAGATCGGGACAACTCATAAAAACAAACCAAAAAAAATTACGACACTCAATTTCCAACCAACCTAGTGTTGAAGGATAAAATAAAAATAAATAAATTAAAAACATAAAAAATAAAAACCTAAGTCAACTTGTACTACCCAGTTAAACCTACAACTTGAGTCACAAGACCATAATAACTTCATATAAAAAAAATAAAAAAATATTACGAAACACCATTCTCAACAGATGCCATGTTGGATGTTGAAATCAAGAAAAAAAAAACTAATTACATGAGACTAAGGTAACTCTATTAAAAAAAATTTGAAAAAAATTACAAATTTCAATTCTCAAATAACCTAACATTGAATGATTAAATTGAAAAAAAAACTAAATAAAAAAATATTGAGTTGTTGAATGGTGAAGTTGAAAAACAAAATTAATTAAAAAATAACAAAAAAATCAATCGGGGTAACTTGTTAAACTTGCAATTCAGGTCATGAGATCGGGATAACTCTATAAAAAAAAATATATAAAAAATTAAGAAACTCAATTCTTAACTAACCTAATTTTGAGAGATGAAATAAAAATAATAATTAGGCAAAGCATCATAGAAAAATAACTTGAGAAAACTTGGATAAACTTGTTAAACTCGTGATCTAAATATTGAGATAAACTCATAAAAATCAAATAAAAAAAATCACAAAGCCTCACTTTTAACATGTCTAATGTTGATGGTTGAAATCAAGAAAAAAAAACACATGAGATCGGTATATAATCCAACAAAAAAAAATTATGAATTACAATTCCAAAAACAATTCAATATTGAATGATAAAATAAAAAAAACTAAATAAAAAAAATAATATTAGATTGTTAAAGGGTGATATTGAAAAAAAAACTCGCAAAACACTATTCCAAGGAGTAATATTTTGTGAGTATGGCTACACTAGCTAGATTAAAAAAAAAATAAACTAAGAAAACTCAAGTTAACCTATTAAACTCGCAAGTTGGGTCATGAGATTATGATGAATTCATATAAAGTAAATCTAAAAAAAAATATGATGTCCAATTGTCAAGTAATTCAATGTTAAATGATGAAATTGAAAAAAAAATCAATTAAAAAAATAAAACAATTCCAAGTCAATCTGAGTTAACTTGTTAAATCCACGACTTGTATCATAAAACTAGGATAATTTCATAAAAAGATTAAAAAATTCATGAAGCTCTATTTCGAACATATCCAATGTTGAAGGTTGAAATCGAGAGAAATAAAAACTAAATTCACGAAACTATGATAACTTCATAGAAAACAATTTAAGAAAAAAAATATGAAACTCAATTTTAAAACAACCTAATATTGAATGATGAAATCAGAAAATATTAAATAAAAAAGAAATTGGATTGTTGAAGGGTGAAATTGAAAAAAAAATCAATGAAAAAATAATAATAAAATGATCCGAATCAACCTAGGTTGACTTTTCAAACCAGCAACTCGAGTCATAAGGTCAAAATAACTTTTTAAAATGCAAAATAAAAAAAATTATGAAACTTAACTTTCAACCAATTCAAATTGAAGAATAAAATCGAAAAAAATCAATTAGAAAAAACAATAAAAAATAACTTTAGTCAATCTAGATTAACCTATTAAACTACGATCTGAGTTACGATATTAAACTGAATTTATAAAAAGTAAATAAAAAATATTACAAAATCTGATTGATAACATATTTGATATTAAATATTAAAATTAAAAAAAAATTCAGAAACCAGTATATATATATATATATATCAATCAATCAATCACAATTCTCGAACCAAACATAATATGAAATAACAAAATAAAGGGCATGTCTTAAAAAGTCATCCATGGACTGGTTGTTACGCGTCTACCTCTTTCTTATATATCATCATCATGCTGGTAAATTATTAAAACAAAAGATGAATGAGAACAATGAATGTCTTGTTAGTGGTGGTAGGTGCAATACAGGACTAGATTAAGTGTTTTTTTTTTTTTTTGGTTTCATTTTCTCTTGCTTTATTAAGATATTTTTTAATTTGCATCCATGTAATTGGATTATGATGGGAAAATGGCAGTGGGTTTATATAAGATAATTTTTTAATGGCGTCTTAATCTAATTCCTAACTGATTAATTGTGCTAATTGGCTATATTGATGGTTAAGGAGAGATTATTTTGAGTATCTCCGGTCTATTTCATGCATTATTTGTTAAAAAAAAAAACCGATGTTAGGGTAGTGTTTTGATTATAATTTAGCTGTGATTGTGGATAGAAATTAAGAGAGAGGGGAGTGGTTAAGAAAAACAAAAAAGAAGAAAGTCACCGTAGTGGAGATTGGTAAAAAAAATGATTAGCTCCGAGACCAACGGGCATGCGTCCAAAAGCCACAAATTAGGACAACGCCCTAATAAAATGAGAACAGCTGGGAGTGATGGTAGATAATCACGACGACATGTGGTTTGATTTGCATATGGTTTGGTTCGTTAGATTCGATGAAACGCTTGTCCAATTATTTTTTTGCCTAAAAAAGCAATGGCTCGCGTAAAGACGGGTCATTTCAAACCCCACATCGTATCCTAATTGTTTCCATTTCCGCTTGAACAATAGTTTCTTGAAACAATTTTTTTTTTTTTTTTCAGTTCGAGCGCTGAAAATTCACATTAATCCCAAAGGACAGTGAATATCTTTTTTCCTTGGGTTCAAATTAAAGATGTTTAAAGAAATTAAAAACCATGTGTGTCATTGTTTTAGATTAAGAAATGAAACGTCTTAATTAAAAATATTATTTTAATATATTTTTAAATAAAAAATACTTTAAAAACAGTAATAAATATTATATATGAGCTATTCTCCATGTTTTCCGTGTTTTCTATTAATAAATGATTTAATCCGACTAGTTTTGAAAACCATAAATCGATAATATGATCATATGCAAAACAAACTTGAAAGCAACGGACGGATTGGATATGGGATTTTTGAACTGGACGAAATAAATTATTAGTTTCTCAAGGATACGTGTGGTACTAGATTACCATCTAACCAGGTTTGGTTGCTTTAACTAAGAGGTTGGCTGGCAAGCAGGAAATTGTTATGGGAATATATTGGCAGGCATCGCATCAATTCCTGCTTGAGAATTTAATGTACTGATTGATAACATTTTTTGTTTGGGAATATATTGGCAGAAATATCGTTCTACATTCATTTATAACAAGGGGTCATATGGCCGTTTTTCATACAGCCCGAACTTTTCTATAAAGCCAGCCCCAGAAGAATTGGAAAGTGGCAACCAAACCATCCCTTGTTTATAAGATGAGCTGTGTTTATTAATTTTCCCAGACCCAAATTGAAAAGGATGGATTGAAAAGGATGGAGGGAGGGCAGATAATAATAAATATGCGTGATGATTTCGAAATCTGGAACGCCACACAACGATGCTAGGAAAACACCCACATTCACAAAATTTGGAGCGTGATCGTGAAATCTGAAAGCCCGTAAACAAAGCAAGAGGTGCAAAATATATGTCAGCAGCTGACAAGGAATCTTTTCAAATGAAAACGCAAACCGAAGTGATTTGCTTTTCTATTATCGATCCGCACAAGCCAAAAAAATTCAACAAATAAATGAATTACAAAGTCTCACACTATTTATAGCGTATGCATAGTTTTCTACTGATCCCCTGGTGATCCTACTTTCACTGCCCTCGCATTTTCAGACCAAAGTAGAACAAGTTGATGTTGAAGGATCGTACAAAGCAGGGAGCAGGTATTTCCTTCCATTATTGCCATGTGCATTATAGCTGGCACCAGTAGTAGAATCGACCAACAAGTTACCAGCATAACCAGGATAAGCCCCCTTGCCATAAACGCCAGGGCAAGCTGATGCAGCCTCTAGTGGTGCCTCCTTAGGACCCTGGTAGTAACCATTTCCAAAGGGATTTGTCGCAGTGCCAGCCAAAAGGCTTGCCAAATTGATAACCATACCGTCTAGACCCACATCATTGTTGGGTGCAACCAGTGGTGGGTTTTGTGGTCCATAGATCGGCTGGTGGAATGGCCAGGCACAGTAACCTGGACATTGAGTCTCGGAGTTACCAACCCAAATGTAAGCAAACCTGTAGTTCTTGCCCTTCATGTTGCCACTTTTAGATCCCAAGGCAGACCCATGAGTGCCACATCTATTTAAGCAAAACCCTTCAACTGTAACATCAGAAGATGTGAGTACAATGTTAACAGCATCTTTTTGGTCACCCTTCGAGGCCAACTCTACGATCTGTTTGTCCGTGAGTGATTTTCCAAGCGAGTATTTTGCATCGAGAATTTGTGTGCCTAGAGTTAGGGAAAGGGTGTTTTTCTTCGAAGTGAGATGGTAGTATTTTTCTGTGGTTTCCCACCACTTGGCTACCGAAGGTTGGCTGTCTTTGAGCGATGATGGTGAAACTGACAGTGAGGTGACAAAATCAGAGATAATAGCTCTTTGGGATGGCTTGAACTTGCCATACCAGATGAGATTGACTGAGATTTTACCATAAAGAAGAGCCCCATCGTGGTATCGCAAGAGTTGAGGTTGATCTTGCACTAGCTCATTAAGCTTCCTAGCAGCAAAAGAGACATGAAAAAGACAGACTAGAAGGAGCGATTTCAGAGCGAACTGGAAGTGTAAAGACGCCATGTTTTTTTTTAAAAAAAATAAATCTTTTTGGAGTAGACTACTAGATAAGGACTAGAAGAGCGAGCAAAGATATACTTGTGTTTGATCTGTTTGGTGTGGGGATTGTGCTGGAGGAGGAGGGTGTTTATATAGGTCCAGTAAGTGGGGTTCTTCCACTTGTGTTTAATTAAAGTAAAAAAAAAAAGAAAAAAAAAGGACACAAGTGTGTGTAAGAGAAATTGCTCAGAAAGAGACAATAAAGTTGGAGATGGGTTTTGCCATTTTCGAGTTACTTGTTGGCTACTGGCCAGTAAGCTAAAAGAGACTCAACGGTGCAATGAAGCGCGTTTCTTAATTCAAAACGAAGGAACAAGACCCGCCATCCCCACCTTCATTTAACAAACATTTGCCTTGCACGCTCCAATAGCATAAACCGGAATGTGGAGCGTGAGAGCCAAGCATGATGTAACTCGCGTAACTATTAAAACCACGACAAAAAAGAATACAGCTTAGGCACAGTTTTCATTTTTATTCACTGACCAAATTACCCCTCTCTACTTTTCTCCTAGGTAAGGATGGAAGGGAAACGGGTGTGTGTTAAAGTGACAGGCTGGAAGCTGTGGAAAGGAGTAGATAGTGGTACCCTAATTTTCTTATCGGGAAGTGTGGAGGGATCAGCTGACTATCTTCCAGCTGGCAATCAGCGAATGCCCGTCAGGTATCCTAGGCGAATGAGCACGTGAGTTGACGCGCTCTGGCTGTGGATATGAGTGCTTTGCTGCTATTAATTTCATGGTCCGCGGTCTCAAACGGTACATAGCTCGTGAACAAGAGAGGGTGTGATTTTTGTTATTAAAGAACCAGCATTCCAGCTGGATCAAGCTAATACATAGCTAGCAAAGTTTGCAATGCACGCCAACCTTCTTTTGCTCTTCACAGTATAGAAGTTAAAGTTAGTTTACAGCTGTAAAAATATTTTAAAAAAATATTTTAATATGTTGGTTTCAAAAATAAATTTTAAAAAATAAAAATAAAATATTATTTTAATATATTTTTAAATAAAAAATAAATATTATTAGATTATCAAACAAGCTTAAAGAGATGAAAATAAAGTTATGGAATTAATCCTAATAGTTGATTAGGTTGGTTTAGTTATAATGCCCGTACTAGAAATGATGGTGTGAGAAGTTATTTTTTAAAAAAACAAAACAAGGAGGAGTATTTAGTGCTATTAATATTTATTTTTGGTATTGTTAAATTTATTAATTGAAAAATAAAAAATTGATGCCTGCATTTAAAACAATGAATTCAAAAATATATAAATTGATAGGTTATAAAAAATGAAATATAATTAAAAGCAGAAACAGAAAAAAAAAATTGATCATAATAATAAGAAGTGAAACATAGATGCACTGGAAAATATATTATAAGCGTGCGCTACAAGAAGTTCCGGTAGCCAACAGTAACATTAATATAATAAACTATGGAATATAAGGTAGGGATGAAGACAGCAAGTCCATTTTTAAAGCTAGTTTTTACTTAATCCATTTTTAAAGCTAATTAAAGGATAAAACAAAAAAATTGATCATATTAGTAAGAAGTGAAACATAAATACACAAGAAAATATTTTATAAGTGTTTGCTACAAGAAGTTCTGCTAGCTAAAAATAACATGGATGCCAATAACCGGGGAATATAGGGAAGGATGAAGACAACGAGTCTATTTTTAAAACTAGTTTTTATTTAATTCAGCTGTGATCAAAATAAATATTTGAAAGAGATTGAAAATTAAATCATGAAGAAAAAATATATCTAGAAAGTTAAAATTTATGCATTTTTTATGAAAGATGTCTTTTTTTTAACAACATGGTTCCTTTAATAAAAACTTAACATAATTAAAATAAATATTCACAAGAGTTCCAGTAATTTAAATTTGGTTTTATTTTTAGTTTTTAGAGTGATTATAAGGTGTTTTTAAAATTAAAAATGAGTTTATTAAGGCTTTTACAATTTTATTAGGTTTTTTTATGAGAAAAAAATTAAAATATAGATTTTTGAAACCTCAAAACTTGAACCGTGATTTTTCGATCACAAAAATGATCATTAAAGGTAATAATTGGCAACATGTCATTTGCCTACATAGAGGATATGTCATTTAATTAAAATAAATTTTAAAAATTAGATAAATAATATATCATTTATCTATTAAAAAAAAAAAATTAGATGCATAAGCCTAACTTTTTTTAATCTTTTTATTGTTTTAACAATATCATCTCTCTTATTTTTTAAATTATTTAGTTTAACTACTTTTTGAATAGTAATTAATCTTTGGAATGGCATTTATGATTTTATAACACCTTCAATACATTATTTAAAATTTTTTCTCTAAAATTTTAAATAAATATCATGGATGTGCATTATGCATATACAAAAAAGAAAATTATATGTACCTAACAATCATAGTAATCTCTAAGATAAATAAAAGAAAAAAAAAAGAAAGAGAGGAGGGGCGGGTCATACATACCTAAACTTGAAAGGGCATGAAACATCTAGGTCTTCAAGTCTAAGTCCGCATGTTTGGTCCCTTTTTTACGAGGTAGTGAACAACACGTTGTTCACTTGAGCAAACAATAAGTCATATTAAGGTTGTCAAAAATATTTTTTTGACACACACAGAAAATACAATGGAAACTTGGATCGTAAAATAGTAAAATCATAAGTAATTTTTTTAACTAATTATATATTCACAATTCTAGCTACGTAGTAAATAACATTATAACACAATTAATACAAAAGTGAAATAAAGAATAGAAAAGTTCTTATGGCTTTGTTTGAGAAAGTGTTTTTACAGTTTTGCTGCAGGATATTTATCGTTAATTTTGAAAGAAGGTTCAAATCAAGATATGAAGAGGGTCTGGAAGAATTGTTGATAGAGCCACAACAAAACATCTCTTTGAAGTGATCAATTCTAAAGAGGATGTATTAAGGAGGTTGATCTGGAGATGTGTGTATTTGAGGTACGTTGAGGTTAGGCCAAGTGACCAAACTCTTTTTGTGGATGAGATTTTGAAAGATGGATTTTGCTTAAACATAATTGATACACCACTTTATCGCTTCAAGGTTGTGACTAATTTGCAAGAGGTTATTTGGGATGCTGATATTATGGTAAATAGCTTACCTTCCATGAAGACACACGAGGTGCTTGAAGAGATCAATCAATATTGGAAGGTGAGAATCACAACACCTATCATCATCTTTTTGGCAAAGGGTACATGTCCATGTTGGGTAATAAGAATTTGTTTGTTTATTTTTATGGCTTTTAACCTAAAATATTAAAAGTAAAAGAATAATCATTTTTTTTATCTTTAGGTGTATAAAAGTTTCATAAAAACCTACCATATTTTCATTAAATAATAATATTTTATAAAAGATATATATTCCACGTTAATATGATGGTGTAAAATATATTTATTTTTTATTAATCTTATATAAGAGATATTTAGCATTCATGAATATTATCAGGAGAAATGACACTTCAACATATATATCATTTAAACCACCTAAGTAAAATGTTTATAATTTCTATTTTTTAAGTATTTATATTTTAATTATCAGAGCATTTATCATAAAAAAACACTCATGTTATGAATTACAATTTAAAGTTTATTATTTTATTTATTGCAATTCATTATTAAAAATTACTAATTTTATTATCTAAGTATGTTTAAATTTTCATAAAAAAAATTATTTTATAGGTATGATTATATATTATCCAAACACTCAAAATAAAATTACTCATAAGGATATTGAATTTTATAACATCATTATCATCAGATAACATGTTTAATTATTTATTCACACTAGACTTTCTAACAAAGTAATCTAGCGACACAATCATAATGTGAATTTTTTAAAGTTCATGGGCAATCATTAAATATTCATTATTCATGATGTCACGAATTCGTAACACCTAGCTTTTTACCTTGTAAGAATGTATTCGATCAGTTTATGAAATTTACTATAGTAAACTGTACTGAAGATAGGGTTTTTTTTTAGGGGGGGGGGGGGGGACTGAACCAAACAATATTAACCTTGTTTCCAAACAACAGCATTAAAGATGACCCGTTTCGGGCTTAAAGAATGCATACATGGCGTACAGTGTACTGGACCGATCATGGAACTTAACTAACATTTACAACGCATATAAAATAGCCATCGTCACCATATCTGAAACCTAAATTCACGAGCTTAGCTGCTTTGTGTATAAACTAACCATTATCTACAAGCTAGCATTCACGAGGCACTGATTTGTTAATTAATTGCAGAGATGCCTGCATCTCAATGCCATACATTCATAGATTAATGCTGATAAGTTTGTCAATGCGTCCAGTTACAATGCCCTACATTCCCGATAAACGCAATATAGCGTGTTCGATGGCTAATTTCTTCACTGGCTGCATCGCATCTGCCTTGTTTCATACTAGCAGACATTATTAGCTAATAATTAAGCTAATTAGTGCTCCATGCTTCTTAATTACTTTTATAGCTGCACGAGTGCGCAGTGACATCTTTGCTAACTTAAAGCTACAAGAATATCTGGAATCTAAACAAATATCTTAATTAGCGTGGAGATAAGGCTAGCAAGTGTTTATCTGCAACATCTTTGACTTGATTTTCCAGCCATCCCCGATTCCTCCTGTCTCCTATAATTAGTTGACGGTTCATGGCTGTATATTTTATTCGAGGAAACCTTTATTCTCTAAAAAACGCACTTTATAAGTCAAGATGAGTGAGTAAAATTCTAACTGTCTCATACTCTTACAAGCGATGCATACTTTACTAAAAACAAATTTCAATTTCTTTTAATAAATGATCTGGAAAAGCCCCTTTCTATTTCATCTTGCCATCTATATTGGTGACACCTTTTTATTTTCCAAGTAAAATTATTTGCATGTATACTCTGTATAAAATTATGACATATTGGGATGTCCTCCGATTCCACAGCCTTTGTTGACGAATAAACCAGCCTCAAATGTGGTATGTTTCTTGCTTCCGCCGGTTCCCTCCTGTTCCATAGTTCCTTTGCCTTCAAGCATTAAGCGCCATGCTAACATATTATTGGCTAGCAATTAGATAAGTTTTGGAAACCAGAGTAGACTACGAATTGTTTAATTTGATTTAATGCATCTAACAACAACCAAAGGTTGTGTGACATGTGTCAGCAAATGGTTAAAAAGTTAATGCGTTAAATATAACACGTGTCAGCAATCATTTTTAACTTTAATTGACGGGCGACTAATCACATCAAATAATTTGTTAAGAACTGATGGTAAAAAAAAACAATTATCTAAGAACGACCAATACTTTAGAGGAGTTGATACAATTTAGCATTGTACAAATCTGATAGATATCGAGGTTGTCAATGATTTTTTTTTTATAGAACAAGAAAAATATAATATAAATTTAGATTGTAAATTTAAATGATAAAATTATAAATAAATTTTTAATTAATTATATATTAATAATTCCAGTCAAGAAATTAAATTATATTAAAATATGATAAAATAAATCAACAATATTATAATTAATGAGTTATCTAAATAAAATAAGAGAGATAAATAGTATGAATCAATAAATTAATGACATGGATAAATAAAAAGTCTCATAACAAAACTTCTCAATACAAAAGAATTACTGTATGGTAGTAAGTACACATGAGCTTGATGACAACTTGATTATTCCCATCAACATAAATCCTAATTGATCTCTTTTGGGTTGTAAGCTAATGAGCCTAAATTAGTAATTAACTACCATAAATTCAATAATGAAAAAAATTCAAATTAAAAATAATTATTCAAAATTAAATAAATAAACAAAATAGAATAATAAAAAAGTCTTCATATTAAAATTCTTTCATGCAGTCCGAATCTCAAATTTTCACATATTCTTGGCAGATTTGGGTTCTGATTCCAAATATATCGTTCTCTCTCATCTGGATAAATTACTGGACTTACGATATATGGTTGGAAAACTTCAAATATCTAGTTTCTAGCCCAACTTTAATGGTAGTAAAATTCCACCAGCAGCTCTAGATATATCCCAAACTGTACATGAATGTCTAGTTTTATATATTTGACAGGATTCGTTTACTAACTTTAATCATTTAAAATATTATGTTACCGAACTTTATTTTGACCTGAAAATTTACCACAATTTATTTTAATGTGTCTAATAGTTTTCTGTAAAATTTCAGTTCTATCCAATAAAAAACATAAAAAAAAATAATTTTAACAAATTTTTTTTTAAGAGGACACTGTTCCAGCAGCGTTCCCTAGCGTGCTTGGCTTATCAAAATATCTTCAACACTACCGTTGACCATTACCCCGTAGAAATGTAAACAGAGCACGCTGTCGCTGATTTGTAAAATACCCTTCTGCCTAGCTTTCTTCCGGTTTCAACCTGGAAACTTTAATGGTAAATAATTTTGAAGTAGTTTTTGGTTACAAAAAAGAATCTAAAACGTTGCCCAAGCAGCTTTTTAGTCAAAGCTTTTAGGTGATTTTGAAAAAGAACATCCACCAGGCTTTTTAATTTCTAGCTATTTAGATTCTAGGGATAATATTATTATATTCTGCAGTTACCGTGCAGCTCCCTTGGTCGCCTCGGGCTGATGCCACATGAATCATAAAATGTTTTACGTTTTGTGGTCTTTATCACCCTCGATTGCTTCAGCTCTAAACAAAGATGGCTGGCACATCTCATGATTTTCTTGATGAAACTCTGATAGTCTTTAATTACCTTGAAGATCCAGTTCACTCTCCCATATTTAGACCACAGCTACACTGCTGTTTCTTACAGGACTCTTGCTGTTATTATATACGTTAAGAAACAATCTTTTATTAATTTTCCCTTGTTCCTTCCATTGAAACATAGCGACTTAAGATCTTGTCTCTGCGCTTTTATTGCTTGCTGAGATTGTCTTTTTGAGGCTCTTACGCTCAAATTTAAATTCATATATCACTCTTCCATTATTTATTTATTTCATGCGGGATAAGGCTCCGAGATATTCACCGGACCATTGGATCTTTTTTACTCCATTACCATATTAAATTTGTTAGTTGAGTTTGGGTTATATTTAAAATACTTAATTCTTATAGTGAATGGTATGTATGCTCTTAGATTAATATATTATTTATTTTATGCGGGATTGGTGATTCTAGAGATTGAAGCAAGTATTTAATTAGTTAATATTGAAACCCGAACTTAAAGCTACTATTTATACTTGATCCATTACCTGACAAGTATGGATTTTGAACACCTAAACTCGATTTGATCGGAATTTAAACATCAATTATGATTTACTCATTTTTTTTTTAAAAAAAACCTAAAATGCATTTATAATTATACAAGATCTCATATGTTGCAAAACCATTCAAAAATAAAATACATATGAAATGAAAGTCTCAATAATCAGCAATGTTAATTTGCAAAGGTAATTTTGATTGATAACAATGGCTTTCATCTGAAAGATACCCTCTTCAGCAGGGAGACATCAAAAGTACCACCACCCAATACAAAAATACCCATACCTCACACCAACACTAGTTGCCTTCTTTACAAGACCGTAAGGCATTGCAGCAAAAGGGGGCTTACACTAATAATGCACATGACATGAGACCGGTAATCTTGCTTGCATCAACAATGGCCTGTCGTTAGGGTCATTGAACTGGATAAGGATAGTGAGTACCCCAGGCTTCACAATGGTGCCAAGCTAAGCCTTGGCAATTTGACGCATCTTTAAGAGGACCATTGAAGATATTTCTTCAGCTGTAAACTGTTTCTCTTGGCCCTCGTAGTTGATCACAGTCAAGGGCTTGTAACGAGGGCTTTCAATGACTTTGAATGGCCAATGTTGGATATCGTTCTGCAGAGGCAATCTCCTCCCAATCAACATTTTCGCATCTGTAACATATAGATGCCTAAAACCCAAAAAAAGAGAGGAAGAAATGCCCGAAAGCAAGCACAATTAAACTTGACTACGATAATTATTTAATTAGAATCAACAGGATAAAAATTTGAACACTAACCGAAAATGATGTTAATGGGATTCGTAGCAACCTGGTTCGTTGCAGCATCACCAATTAGGCGCTCTGTACCGGTGAGGGCAATTAACTGTATCAATTATCCAAATCCCTGAGAGTTAAATAAATTTAAGGGAATACTCAATATAAGAAATTATAGGTAATTAACCACTAAAATGAACAAAACCCATGCACGTACGTACACTTACCTACTGCTGGAGAAACACGGTGGAGGCGCTGGCTGCTGTTGCTGCCGGAGAAACACAGAGAGAACAAAATATCAGGATAAGAGAGAGCAGTAGACCGAGAGAAACAAAGCAAAAGGAGGGCATTGTGATAAAGAGAGAAGAACTCTAATTTCTTTGAACTTTCTATATATTCAAATAAATTTCGAGTTAGGCATGACAGGGAGTTTTGGGTAGAGGAGAACAATATTTATTACTCGCCTGGAATCCAAATTGTATCCTTTAAAATTTCACCCAAACTTCATATGAATAGGTACTGTCCATCCACCTCACTGAGATCATTTTAGAGAAATATATCCAGCAGACTGATGGAGTTCTCACGGTTGATAAATAATTAAAGATATAATGATGTTGAACTACAAGGATGAAAATATATCTTTAACATAGTATATCTTCAACTATATAGAACTCGAAGCAATCATTCAGCCACCTGTGATATTAGAGAATTATCGCTAAAAAACATAAGCCGAAATCTTAATTAATCCTATTTCATCACATATATTTCATGCATGGAGAATGGCATGACTTTAAACGAATGGCTCTTCATGGGGAATGACATGCGCAGGTATGGGATTCAGTGAACTAGTTCGGATTTGATCAAGGTGGACTGGAAAGATTGAGGATTAATTGATATTTAATAACAATTTATTTATTTTTAAATATAACCACCATCAAGTATATATATATATATATATATATATATATATATATATATCCTCATGGCTTCGTTTTCTCTCTATCTCGTTCTTATAACAAAAATTGAGTTGCTTCTCATCTTCGTATCATTATTTTCATCTTTAAAGGTCAAAATATATGTTAACAAAAAAAAAAAAAGAAGCAATCAACATAAAAATATCTGATTACAAGTTTTTTCTAAAAAAGTTGATGTATTTAAATAAAAATAATTAAATATTGTACAGTCGATTGAAAATAATAATAAAGAGAGTTTACTAATATAGTGTGATTATCCTTCCTCTGTATTTTGGGCAGCCCGCCACGATCCCAATAATCATGAATGTAATTTCCTGTTGTTGGGCGTTTGCCCCTTAAATTACTACGTGAAAGAATAAATTTAGTTGGCTCAAAATTAGCACGTCTATTTAAATGTGCAGAAGGGTTGCGTGAGTTTTGTTGGGCTTCTTGGCAAGACCCCATACCATACATAGAAGATAAAGGTACCCGCGAGACACGATTTAGTATTTTACAAGATGATATTTCGACTTGCTGCTGCAAACTTATTTCGACTTGCTGCTGCAAACTTATAAAACAAACATATTTAATAGTGTTATAATTGTAAATCAGCGTTAGATATATAATAGAAACTAAAGGTATGATGAAACAAATATTTCATAATGAAAAAAAAGATTGTGTTGGTGATAAAAAATTTAGAGACTGAACAAAATGATTTGCAGTAATCCACAGTGTTTTGTGAGGAAAAATACAATGCTTTCGCTACATCATTTAGCTTTTCTGTTAATAAAAAGAAAAAAAAATTACAAAACTAAATTCTCTATCAACTTAATATTAAAAAAAACCAACAAAGATAATTTTGGAAGGAAAAAAACCCATGAGAAAAAATATTATAGCAATTGACAATGTTTTGTGAGGAAAACTACAGTGTTTTCCCCAATAAAATAAAATAAAAAACCATTTAAAGAAATACTGTAGCAATCCATAGTGTTTTGTGAGAAAAACTACAACGCTTTCACTATATGATTTAGCTTTATTGTAATTATAATTTTTAACCAACTCAATATTAAAAAAAAATCAACAAAAATAATTTTTTAAAAAAATTACAAAAAAATCATATGGAAAAACAGTGCAACAATTGACAGTGTTTTAAAGAAAAAAAATTATAAAGTTAAATTCTTAATCAGCTAAATATTAAAAAGAAATTGATAGAGATAATTTTAGAAAAAAATAACAAAAAAAGGGGGGATCATGTTGGAAACACTGTAGCAATTCACAGTGTTTTGTGGTGAAAGCTACAATGTTTCCCCACATGATTTAGTCTTATTTGTAATTGTAATTCTCAAACAGCTCAATATTAAAAAAATAAAATCAACGAAGATAATTTTGAAAAAAAATATTACAAAAAATGAAAACACAAAAGAAACTGGAAAAAAACCACGCGAGGAAAAACTGTATCAATCCATAGTGTTTTGTGAGGAAAAAGTTGTATTTACTTGTAATTGCAATTCTTAACCAGCTTAATATTTAAAAAATAAAATTGACAAAGACAATTTTAGAAAAAAACATAACAAAACAGGAAAAAAACCTTATGGGAAAAAACACTGTAGCAATCCACAGTAATCTGTGAGGAAAGTTACAGTAATTTCCTCACATATTATAACTGTAATTTTTAACCAGCTAAATATTAAAAAATAAAATAAAAAAGATAATTTAGGAGAAAATCATAAAAAAACAAAAAAAAACCATGCGGAGAAACACTGTAGCAATCAACAATGATTTAAAGAAAAAATATTACCAAACTAAATTCTCAATCAGCTCAATATTAAAAAAAAATTAACAAATATAATTTTGAAAATAAAATAAAAAAACTATGTGGAAAAAAACCGCAGGAATCCACGACATTTGAAAGAGAAAAAATTACAAAGTGAAAATTTTAATCAACTCAATATTTAAAAAGAAAAATCAACAAAAATAATTTTGAAAAAAAAAACAAAGGAAAGTTGAAAAAAAAAGAAAGTAATTTTGGGAAAAAAAAGAAAAAAAAAGAAAAAAAAAGAGAAAGTTCGGAAAAAATGACAAAATACAAAAAAAAAAGAAGAAGAAATGCACCGTGGATTACTGTTGTAATCCACAGTATTTTGTGTGTGAGGGAACAATTCCCTCACACTGTTTAGATATTAGTTAATCTACTATATCATTTGTTTGTCTTATGCTTTCAGTTAGATTAATTTTTTTTAACGTAAATTGTATAGGATTAAATAAATTATTTGAAGAAAAACAATTATCATGTGATCTATTTCCTTATGTGTGTGCGTATATTTCATCAATCTCATGATGAGTGAGACCACGCAATAGAACTTCACAGTTAATGTATATAGAAATGACGGATAATACAAGTATAAATATGAAATAAGTTAATGAATGTGTGTTCACTCTATAGTTAGACCCTAAGCATGAAAATTGAATCAAAGGAATTCAAAAAAGGTTGATTTAAATCATTAATTAAGCTCATGAATAATTATAAAAATATTAAATGGACATCATGAATAATAGGAGGGGTAAATATTTGTATGTGCCATGATTGAATATAAAAAATATTTTAAATTTAAAAATATATGGAGTCATAATGGTAAATTAAATATTAGGTTGGGAAAGAAATGGAGAAGCCAAAATGATTTATAATGTACTAGATAAAAATGAGTGTATAGCTAAAATGGATGAAATATGAAAAAAATAGAACATGGTATGAATTAAATGTGATTGTCGAACATGTGCGGCGGCTCAACGATCATCCTCTCAAATCAGGATCTTTTGGTGATGTGTGGAAAAATAATAAATTCTTGTTTTTTATTAGTAAAATAAAAAAGATGAAGTATAGTGGACCATAGCTTTATAGATCAAATTTAACCATTCTAACACCTACAAAAATATAAAAATAAAGTAATTGTCTTTTTAATATCAAGAATACATTTAACGTGTAAATTTATAATCTCGAATATTAAAATATTTTTTTTTGATATTTTTAAAATGGAGGCCAAGTTCTTATGGCTAATAAACTAGTTATTAAATCCAAAAATATATACATAGATATCAACAAAAATATTTTTCTTGAATTTTTGGTATTTTAAGATGATAAATCATACAATGTATTTTTTTATTTATGCATATGATTTTTTTTTTGTTTTTGAAAGACTTGATCATATGAAAAACCAAAATATTTAAATGTATTTTTGAAAGAAATATTTTTGTTATTTTTAAATAATAAAATAAAATAAAATAAAAAATTGGTTTATCTAATACTAAAAATAGCTTATATGTAGGCCATAATTATAAATATTAAATATAGAAAGGTAGAAAAATTCCCATGGACTAAAATACAATTACAAAATTATCCTTGATAATAATAATAATAAAAATAAAAATCTTTACAGAATTAGACCTCGCCAAACAAAACCTTAGTACTGAAAAGGCTCAGTGCAGTCATGCGGACTAGGATTCTTAACCTCGGCCTAAAGCCCATACTAAAAATCAAATCCAACGAAAGCAAGCCTAAGTCCACGATGAACTCAGGCTTTGTTCAAATAGAAAAGGGGACTGGGCTTAAAAAACAAATTACAATGGCAGTGAAATATAATGGAAAGAAAACTATACCTATCATGGCGGTAACAGCTTGGAAGTCTTGGCTCCCAAAAGAACAGACTTTATTTTCCGAAATTGATTACTTGGGAAAGCTTTGAGCAAATCATAATAACGAAATCAGCAACCTCTAGTCCAGTGGCGGTGAAGAACAGGTGGTTTCCCATGGCATTGTTGCTGCTGTCAGGTGCTGTTCCTTACGGTTAAAGATTAAGCTACTGTGGCTTTCGGCTGGAACAAGGGAGATAGGGCTGCTTGGTTTCTGTGAGGATGAATTGAAACTTCTGCTCTCGGCTTGGACTGGGCTGTTGTCATTAGATAACAACTCATGCTGCTACTGTCTAGCATTGATGTCGCTCTTCTGCTGGAAGGCCATCAACGCAGAGAATCTGTGTGCTGGTGCAAAGGAGAGCTAAAGATGCTGGAAAGGGAAACTGCTACTGTTGCTTTTGGTTGAGACAAGGTTGCTACTGTGGGATGAAGATGTTGTTATTGGTTGACCGGTTGAAGCTTTGCTGGTACTGAAGCTCTGCTGAAGCTATGTGGATGAAGAAAATCTTTTACTTCTGCTCACGGTGGAATCAGCTGCTGGATGTTGCCGATCAAGCCAATCTTTCGCTACTGCTCACGGTGGACTTGGACAGCGGAGGAACTATTGGTCAGCTACTACTCACGTTGCTGTGGCTGAAGAGGTCATGTTACTGGTTTCTTCGAAGATAAAGCTGCTGCAGTTGCTTTAATAGAGGTCACGGCGGTACTGAAGAGTGGCCAGTGGTGGTGTTGAGGAGAACAATATTGGGTAGTGTTTTGGGGGAGATAATTTGCAGGTATTTTTAATGCAATAAGAGCTGGAATCTTAGCTTAGAGTGATCTACAAATATAGGGCATAAGTTAACATAAATTTTGTGTTGTTTGCTTTGAGGTGAGAGAAAAATTATAACTAAAAAGTAATTACTTGATTTTTTTTTAATTTTTGTGAAGATGAAAATGAATAGTAAAATTAGTCATTTTAAATTGGTTATCTGAACCTTTATAACTTTATAATAGAGCCTCTAATTAACCTTAATCTTTTAGATTTCTTGTGATTTCACCCTTAGCCTCTTTTAATTTGGACCCTTAAATTTCATCATTTTTCACAAAGTGGTCCTTTTTTTTCCAGATTTTTTCAATATAGTCCTCAATTAAACTTCATACTTTAAATTTCTTTCAATTAAGTCATAAATTGCACCAAATTAGCCTTTAAAGTTTTAATTGTCTCCCTAAACTTCTAATCTTTGTGATTTGATCCGAAGTAGGCCTCTAAACTTAATTTTCTTCAATTGAGTCCTCGATTGAATTCTCCAAACCCATTAAAAGCTCAGTCATTGAACTTAATTATTTCTTTCAATTTTAGTCAAATTATCTTTCAAATTTAATGTTTGCTTCAACTAAGTCCTTCTATAAATCAATTAAACATGTTAGAAGTTTAATTAAGTCCTTAAACGTAACTGATTCTTTTAATTTTGTTCAATATTTTATGTCAATCTCAACTTTCTTTCTGGTAAGTTTTTTTTTAGTTTTTCTTGTCAAAATTTCACAATCTGACTATTCTTTTGGCCTTTTGACCTTTTGCAGGTCAAAGGCATAAATCTCTTTGTATCTTGAACATATTTTTGGATTTTGGATTTTTTAATAAAAAATGAATTTTTTATAAAAAGTTTAAGGGATAAAAAATTAGGTTATAATAATAATTACGAGATGAAATAATGATCTAATTAAATTCATTTGTTAGGTGAAATGAGAAATATAATGAATATGATGATGTTTTTTTAAATGCAAGTGTGAATTTGTATTGAGATGAGTTAAAAGAGTGAATTGTGAATCAAGGAGTTGTTATGAGAATGACTTCAATAGTCAATGCATAGTCAATACATAACATGATAAAATGAGAGTTCATCCAAAGTTGATGAGAAATATGTATTATATGAAAATCATCTTAGTTTTATTGTGTTTATAAAAAGATTAGCAAAATAGTGTTTTTTACATGACTGTTAATGTTAGTAAAAATGATGGCATAAATATTGATTATAATTTTTATGACCATGTGTGTTTGACAAATATTTCTTTTAAAGGCTCGAGTTCTTCGTAAGTAGTTATCAAGTGATCTATCCTTTTAATGTTTGATAGATTCTTGTATTTTTTGGTGAAAGTTTATGAACTAATTTAAATATTTGGAATTTAAAGAGTGTTATAACATTATCAATGTAAAAATATAAATTATATATATTTATAATTATTAATGAACTTTAACGAAAGGTAAATTGAAGTTGTCCTTGTGTTAAAAAAGAAATCTCTTATTTTTCACCTACACCATTTTTCCATGGACACCACAACTAGAAATAAAAAAAATCATACTAAAATCATCTAAGTGGTGGTCTAGTGGTAAGAGCTTGGGATCAAGAGGTTTGCTTTCTCTGTAGTCTTAGGTTCGAGCTATGTGGTTGCTCATATGATGGCCACTGGAGGCTTACATGGTCGTTAATTTCAGGGTTCATGAGATTAGTCGAGGTACGCACAAGCTGACCCGGACACCCACGTTAAACTAAAAAAAAAATCACACTAAAATTCTGGGGTGTTAGATTGGTGGGCCCACGTTGTGCAACTATCATACATTGCTAGAGTGTTTTCTAAAAGCAAAAAAAATCTACAACTCAAGTGATAAACCTGACCGGATAAAATGAGTTCATTTCATTAACACAACATGCAACCGTGATGATATGATAACAAAAACATGCAACCGTGATAATATCAATTGAATTAAACAAAAGAATATCGATTATAATGACATGCATAAAAAAAATGTTTGTTAATATTTTTAAAAGAATTCAATAATCTAAACGAAATTTAATAAAATAATATTTGAAATATATTTTTAATTAATCTAAGGATATATCAAATATACCAATCAACAAAATATTAAATGTTGAAATTAAAAAAAAAAATTCTTAAAAAGGACATAAAATTTTTTTGAGTCAACCTAAATTAACGAGTGGGATATCTCAATAGAAAAAAAAAATAAAAAAATTATAAAACTCAATCCCCAACCAACTCAATGTTGAAGAGTGACATTAAAAAAAAAAAACTCGGCCCAAATAAACTTGAGTTAGCTTGTAAAACCCGTGATCTAGATCGTGAGACCGAGATAACCCAAAAAACCACAAATAAAAAAGCTCAATTCCTAATCACACAATATAGAAGATTGAAATTTAAAAAATAAATCAATTAACAAAATAAAAAAAAACACAACCTAGGTAAACTTAGGTGAACCCCCCGCTATACTTGCAACATGAGTTATGAAACTGAGATAGCTTCATGAAAAGCAAACAAAAAAAATTATGAATCCTAATTGTCAAGCAAATCAATATTGAATGATAAAATTAAAAAAAATAGTAATAATAACAATCAAAATAATTATGAAAAAATTTGACATTCAAAAAAATTGATAGCTAACTTTGCTCTTTTGGAGAGAGCCAAACACAAAAATTGAGGGGATAGAGGAAAGAAAAAAAAAGAAAAATGGTTCATCAAAACCAAACCAAAAGCCATCCATCAACATGCATCATTAGTGAGAAAGCTTCTCTCATGATTGTAATAACTCAATTTTGGATTCTTTAAAATTTTCATGAATGTTATTTTATTTATATTTTTATCAATGAAAATCCAAAAAAAATAAGAAAAAGTTTAAAATTCAAAAATATATTTTTCTCAGGTCAACTGCCTTTTTCCATAAAAACCAAGTCTATTGGATCAATATGGGTCAAATTATGTCGACTAGGGTAAAAAATGAGTTTCGGGTCAAAACTATTATTTTCGGTCAAAACCAAGTCTATTGGGTCAAACTATGTTGATCAGGATAAAAAATGAGGATAAAAAATGAATTTCAGGGTCAAAATCGAGTCCATCAGGTCAATACGAGTCGAACCGTGTTGATCAGAGTAAAAAATAAATTGAAGGCTATTTTAAGTTAAAATTGTTATTTTTGGTCAAAACTTGACTCGCTGGATTAAAACGGGTTGAAATTTTTTTTTTAGTATTTAAAATTAAATTTTTAGTAATTAAAATTAATTTTTAAATGTTGAAACAAGTTTTTTCTGATACTAATTCAGTAATTTGAGTTTTTAGTTATATATATATATATAAAATAAAACAAAATTAATAATGCAGACGTTTATTTCAACGGAGCAGGTGAATTTTTTCTTCGAGACGGCTCAGTGTCTTTCGCCGTGTTCCTTTGTTATAAATGCCCGTGTCCCCTCAGCATTGGCAGTGAAAAATTTGCAGAAAAGGGTAGGGAAAAAAAAAAAGGAAGAGAAAAGAAGAAGTGAATATGAATACTAACACCTTTTTCTTTCTTCAAGCTAGTAAGATATTGATTATTTTTAAAACAATTTAAAAAATATCAAAAATATCCACTAAAACCCAAATCTATCTGACTTCGTAAGTGCTTCTCGGATGAAGATAAGGTGAGTTTGTTTCCAGGTAACTTTGTTCTTTTATATATTTTATGGTTGTGATTTAAAAAAAAAATTTAAATATTTTTTTTAGTTGTTATTAGTATGATTTAGATATATGTTTGATAAAAATATATATATAATAAAAAATATGTGTAAAGTGTTTGGATAAAATAATATAATTTTTTTTTCTTACAAATAGGAAGAAGGATGAATTTTTTGATAACTTCAGGCAAACAGCCATAGACATGTATTTATGAACCCAAATTTTTTTTTTATAGAACTAAAAAAAGCAATAGAGAATGCTGCGCAAGAAATCAATTTTTTTTGATAACTTCAAGCAAATAGCCAATTTTTTTTCAGAGGTCAAAACTCAGTTTTTATGGTAAACCTTTTGCAATTGTGGTTCACAGCAGTTAACGTAAAAGACTGAAAAACAATCACACTGTGGGATGATATTTAATTGTTCCGTCGACATCTTAATACAAAATAAATAAATAAAACCTCTGTCGTAGGACTTTCATTCACTTCGGCAGGGCCTGGCAAAGGTCGCATGAGCGTCACTGGACAGCGAAGACTAAAGACTTCGAACACCTTTCAATAGCGAAGATAATATCACGTCGTGTATTCGACGATGATATCACCTTGTGAAACGCGCAAGTACTTTTTTCTTCATACGAAACCGATGTCAAGTATATTTTCAAAAAAATTACTTTTTTTTTTATCTTTTAAAATATAAAAATAAATATTATAATTAATTTATAATTATTCATTAAGATTTGATCAAAATATTAAAAACCCCTTATCAATCTTTTTTTAGGATCTAAATATAGATTTTAGTACCTGTAAGGTGTAAAACTACAAACTAGAATACATCCTCAGATATTAAAGATATGAGGTGTAAAATAAATACAATGCTAAAATTCAAACTTTAGAACGGTTAAGACTTCACCCAATAAAATAAAGATTCTTTCATGAAGTGAGATTTGCCTTAAACCTTAGAAAAATACCAATGAATAGAAACCAGACCTAGAAAAACAATCAAACAACAATGCAGTTTATCTTAGGTATGGTGCACTGAATATGATGCGTCTTTCCTGTGTACAACGAATCTCTTATCCAGACTCTCGCAGACCATAAGTTTCTATAAGCCATAATATTAGGTAGAGATTCCTGAACTTTAATCAAAATTTTATAATTAAATTCAAAAACCCTTCTCAATAACACAATACCTCCTCAAGAGGCACGAAAAGTTTATCGTCGTCCCAATATCGCATCCACGACATATAATTTATTGATATAATAAATTAATATAATGAGATTTTAGAAAACTACACGTTTTAATGGTAAAATAGTTAACTGTTTTTGAATTCATTACATGAACCATGAATAATGAAGACACGTTACCAAGATTTTTCAATGTAAAACAAACATAAGATAAGGTTTAATTTAAATAAATGAAATATTCAACAAATGAATATTACTACTACTATTAGTATTATTATTATTATTTAATTTGAACAAGTCTGAAAATACAAGTCAATAAATAATAATGATGAAGCCGGCCAAATAAAAATGACCAAGTTAGTCCCCCCCTTCCGAAGGGAAAATGGCCGTTGGCTTTTAAAAGCAAAATTGTCATGGCTAAACTTTGTTTTGTTCTCATGAGAAGAAAGTGAGTTTGATTTGTTGAGTTAATGTCATAGATCCCGGGATTATAGGGGGCTGAGTTTGTCCTATTTGCCTCCAACACTATCACTCTAACATCATGTTTATATATATATAAATATATATATTTTAATTTATAGCCATGGTCTTAGAAGTTTAGCATCCTCATGTTGACCGTTCTTTTCTGCTTCGCTTTGTACATTATGGGGGAACGACTTCTTTACGTCGACATCTCAGGGAGGCATGCCTTGACTATTTTACAAAAAAAAAAAGGCACTGTAAACAATATATGATTTATGGAATGCATGGAAACCCCAAAATGAAATTAACTTGTTTAAGATTCAAATAACGAGTGTTCCAGAATACTAGAAGGATAACGTTAAAAAATAACAATGGCACCGCGTTAGATTTCAAGGCCATTAAAACTTTTGAAAAGAAGAAACAAAACACAAGAAGAAGAAATAGAATATACAGTGCAACCACGGCTTTAGGCAATCTGTTCATGCAATCGTTCTCTACTAGCAAAAAAGATAACATTCAGATACATTGCTCTGTTTGTATTTGTATTTTAAAAATATTTTTGAAAAAATTTATTTATTTTTATTTTTTTATTTGTTGTAAATTAATATTTTTTTTGTATTTTCAGATCATTTTGATACGCCGATGTCAAAAATAATTTTTAAAAAATAAAAAATATTATTTTAATATATTTTTGAGTAAAAAACATTTTAAAAAACAATCACAACTACATTTCCAAACACTCTTGTTTTCTAGAAAACCAAAATGCCTAGCCGTAAAACTTGGTCGAACAAATTGAACTAGTTTTGTTGTGTTTATTTAAGACTAACAAAAAAAAACTATTTGAATGATGGGATTTCCATATTTTATTTAGTTATTATATTTTTTTTTGTAATAATTCAGGGTCATTTGTAATTGCGTTTGGATTTTGAAATTTTTTATTGAACTCATAAATGTTATGTCTCATATCTTACCAGATCCATATATACCTAGAGCTTAGTACGTAACTGAACCAAAAAATAACGGGTGTGACATCTTATTAAATCCATAACCATTTAGGTTGAACACATAGCCGAGTCTTGATGGTATTGGGCTGGACATGTTGCGAGACCCCTATGTAATTGAGCATGATGTCTAGCTGAGCTTAAGAGTGTTCCGATCCATTTTTTTTAATATGGGTGTTCGGGTCAGTTTGTTTGTATCTCGACTAATCTCACGAGTTCTGAAGTTAATGATCATATAAATCTCTAGTGGTCCTAAAAATTTATGGAACTCGAACTAGTGATTTTTAAAAAGCAAATCTAAAACCGGATTATTTTAACTGCATCCCTCAAGATTAATCATGTCTAAAACTAAATAATTCATAAGATGGTATAGAGTCAGCTAGTAAACCTTTTTTTGTTTTTCATTTGTTTTTTTATTATCCTCATCTGAATCAGTACACTTATAATCATCATGCTAAATCATTTGTTTGTATCATTTCATCACCGTCCATGCTTCATGGACCTGGACCCATCAACATTAAGTTAAATGCCAACTAAATTAAAATAGTGACAAAGGGATAGAAATTAAGGACAAAATAAAGATATTCTCAACACTAAACCAGAATCAAAATATTTATTTATATGACTAATGCTAAACATAAAATAATGAAATCATCCTCATGTTTAAGGATCTCGCAATATCCTACATGCGCAAATATCTCAGAATATAAAATCCACTTTGCAGATAAATGTCAGTGTCATGCATTGAATGAAGGAATCCATCTATGAAACTCATAATTTCATTTCCAGAAAAATGTTTCGCATATGCGTGTTGAAGTGTCTTCTAATAGATCACGCATGAGGGCGTATACATGCATGTTAAAGTACTCAATTGAATAAGTCTCCAATAAAATAATGTAATAGATCATCCACTTGTTCAAGAGTCTTCTCTCTCTATAGATATATGAGTAATTTTAAAATATTAAATTTTAAATTTAGTATTAATTTATTATCTTTTCTCTTACAATTCTCATTTTACATCACAATTATAATATTATTTAATTTCACTTAATTCAATTATTGACTTGATTTGATTTATATTAATATCCATTCCAACTGTTACGAAATGTTTTTAACATTCTATCTGTTGATATTATTTAAATCTTACTTCTTTAATATTTTATTTTAAATTTCTTAACAGTCTATCCAAAGACAACCCAAAAGCTTACATTGAATTACAGCTGGAAAAATCAGCTTAAATAATTATATAATTGTTTGCAGGAAGCATCATTTGACCTTCGTTTTTCCTCTTTAAAACTCCGCTCACTTCTCTTGCCAAATTCATCCCAATCTATTTTCTGGGCTGTGAGAGGGTTCAACTTAGAGAGCAAGAGCCTGTCGTTGTTTTTGTGAATTCTAAAAAGAGAGAATGGGCTCCATGGCATTCCTTGAAAAACCCCATGCAGTATGCATTCCCTATCCAGCTCAAGGTCACATCAACCCCATGTTAAAACTAGCCAAACTCCTCCATCACAAAGGCTTCCATATCACTTTTGTCAACACAGAGTACAACCACAAACGCATCCTAAGATCTCGAGGCCTCAACTCTCTTGACGGCCTCCCATCATTTCAATTCAAAGCTATCCCCGATGGACTCCCTCCAACAAGTAACGATGTCACACAAGACATACCATCACTATGTGAATCCACCAGCAAAACATGCATAGTTCCTTTCAAAGACCTCATTACCAATCTTAACGACACGTCTTCATCCAATGTTCCTCCTGTAACTTGCATTGTTTCTGATGGAGTCATGAGCTTCACGCTTGAGGCAGCACAAGAGTTGGGTATACCTGAAGTTCTGTTTTGGACAACAAGTGCATGCGGATTTCTGGCTTATGCTCACTTTCGCCAGCTAATCGAGAAGGGTCTTACACCACTCAAAGGTTTGTTTTTAATGTCAAATGAACTATATACGCAGTTTAATTCACCTATTTCTTTTACTTTTTAGTGACTAAACAATTAGCATATGCCGATTTTTTTAATATTACAGTTTATTAGCAATAATTAATTAAGTCCGTCTTGGTAATAATTTTTTGTTTCCTTTTGATTTGCAGATGAAAGTTACTTATCTAACGGTTACCTGGATTCCGTGATTGACTGGATACCAGGCATGAAAGGCATCCGTCTGAGGGATATCCCAAGTTTCGTTAGAACCACCGATCCTGAAGATTTCATGCTGAAATTTATAAAGGCGGAGAGTGAAAGAGCTAAAAAGGCCTCTGCTATTGTTTTGAATACGTATGATGCCTTGGAGCATGAAGGCTTGGTTTCTCTTGCTTCAATGTTACCTCCTGTATACTCCATTGGTCCCCTTCACCTGCTCCTGAATCAGGTCACAGATAGTGATTTAAAGCTGATCGGATCAAACCTATGGATAGAAGAATCCGGGTGTCTTGAGTGGCTTGACTCAAAAGAACCCAATTCAGTTGTTTACGTAAATTTTGGAAGCATAACTGTCATGACAAGTGACCAATTAACAGAGTTTGCTTGGGGACTTGCAAATAGTGACCAGACATTTTTGTGGGTCATTAGGCCTGACCTTGTTGCGGGTGACTCCGCGATGTTACCACCAGAGTTTGTTTCGGCCACTAAAGAGAGAGGTCTTTTCGCAAGTTGGTGCTCCCAGGAACAAGTACTAAGCCACCCATCCATTGGAGGTTTCTTAACACATAACGGATGGAACTCCACAATTGAAAGTATTTGTGGAGGAGTGCCTATGATTTGTTGGCCTTTCTTTGCTGAACAGCAAACCAATTGTCGGTATTGTTGCACCGAATGGGGCATAGGCATGGAAATAAACAGTGATGTTAAGAGAGGTGAAGTTGAGAGCCTTGTTAGAGAGTTGATGGGAGGAGAAAAAGGCAGTGAAATGAAAAAGAAAACCAGGGAGTGGAAGAAGATGGCAGAAGAGGCAATTACTTCCACCGGTTCATCTTGCATGAATTTGGACGACATGATTAACAAGGTGCTACTGTCTCCAAGAGATTAGTTAATTGATTAAGGTTTTAATAGGAGCAGAAATTTTTTTATCTATTTAGAATAAATTCTTCTCTTTGAAATAGAAAATTTCTTTCAAAGTCTCCTTATAATTATTGTAATACCTTTACGCAACTCAAGGAACGTTTGTTTTCTTTATATTAGACTTTTAGTAATTTATTTGACTTTCTTTCTTTAATTAATTAATTAGTGGATTTTTTTTCGTTGTTTGAAATTGATTTGCACATCTTGAATTCGGATTCGTCTTATAAGAAATGAATTTGGAGCTGTAAAATAGAGCATCCACATTTTTGTTCTTTGCCCTTTATAATCAATCTTCACTTATAGCTGTACCATGGGAAATAAGGAAGGAAGGTGCATACTTTAAACCATTAAAGAAGCTTGATATTGAAA
Source organism: Populus nigra (assembly GCF_951802175.1). Lineage (NCBI taxonomy): Eukaryota > Viridiplantae > Streptophyta > Magnoliopsida > Malpighiales > Salicaceae > Populus > Populus nigra. Next base: position 7,193,567 of record NC_084855.1, on the reverse strand, counting down.
ACTTCAGTAGCATTGATAGTACATCCATTTAAATTGAACTACATGGTACATGCACTTGTTAAAGTTGATAACACGTTTTTATTTCATTTTCATTATTGAAAATACAAGTCAATAATGATGAAGCCGACCATATAAAAACGACCACGTTTAAGTCGTCCCTTCCCAAGGATGAAGAGTTGGCCGTTGGTTTTTAAAAGCAAAATTGTCATGGCTAACTTAACAAGTTTGTTTTGTTCTCTCAACTCTCAATTCCCCTCATGAGAGGTAAGTGAGTTTGATTTGTCAAGTTAAAGTCATAGATGCTATCACTCTGTCGTCATTTTTTTTTGATATTTTAATTTATAGTTATGGTCTTTGAAGTTTAGCATCGTCATGTTGATATTTAGGCGAAGAGCAGGCTATGACGGCCTTTGCTTTGGTCTTTTTCCCTGTTCTTTATATGGGCGTAGGGCTAAGATATGTTTATGTTTACACTTTCAAGTTTCGACAACTGGCCTGACTTAAATCGATGATGAAAACACCTGGCCGAAACCCAAAAGGCCTATGGGCAATATTGAAATTTAGTCCTCTGAACACTGTAGAACCGCTTCGATCATTTGCATAGTCGCCTTTGCTAGCGTTGACCTTAGAAACAAGACTCAAACGGGTTGAGCTGGATTTGAGTCATTAGTCAGCAGTTTGAAGTGGGCGGGAAACAAAGCCCATTCAACCAATTAAAGAGACTTCCACTAATCCTCCTCCTCATGATTCTCAAGTATGGTTGGAAGTTGTTGCATTTGATAGTCCTAATACGATTCAAGTTTATGGTTTGCCTATAAAATCACCTTATGAATTAAGAGCGGGCCTATGAATTAAGGGCTGGCCATACTATTTTAATTTTAAATAAGCTAAATTTTAGCTCATACTGTTTCAATCTTAAACAAGCTAAAATTTAGCTCAAGCTATATATTACATAACTTTTATGAGATTTTCGCTACAAAACAAATGGTTATTGAGATATAGAATATAAAAATAGAACTCTTACTAGAAAATATGATGTACTGAACTCAACTAAGTATAGCTAAGAGTGTATCTTTTCTACACTCTCTTGGACCTTATAATTCAAGATTTTTTCCTTCCCTTCCACCTTCATATTTTTTAGCACATTTGATGTGATGTATTATGTGTGTGTATATATATATATATACTTCACATTGTTGATTTGATTATATAGCTTAATTTTTGGAAATGCTTTTTTTGGTTGTGGCTGTGGGTTTATTGGGAGCAAGTAATTATTAGTTTGGAAATCATGACATACAAAACAAAAAATTAAAATCTTCAATGAAATAGCAGATGGAAAGAAATTCCATCAGTGTTTCTATCAAGATTTTCATTGGAAATTTCACGTCAATTCTGGAATTTTTTGAAAAACTTACAAAATGTGTAGCAACTTACCAATATAATAGCCAACAGAAAATCTTGTCTAGAAAATAAACAGTGAAGTAATGGAATATGAAATAGAAAACCAACAAGATATTTTTCGACATTAGTATTTCATCGTCTATTCCATCAGCATTTAATGATGACAAAATCTTCACTATATGTCGATGAAATATTTCATCGGTATTTTTAATTTTCTGATAGTAATTTTCTTGTTTCTTTCTTATGAGTAGATTTTCATTTTCTTCTACTCCAAGGCCACAAGTTTGAATTTATTGGGTTTGTGCTCTAGAAATCAGAGAATCTATGTGTGTGATTCAGGGTTTTGTTTTTTTACAAAGGAAAAGATTGAATTTTCAATCTTGGAAGGAGGAACAACACTAATGCTCATCGTGAAACTATTTATTAGTAAAACCCATGTAGTTGCACAATAATGTCTGTTTCAGGAGCAATAATCATTCAATGCAGTTGCAGTATACGCGAGTTCTTTCACAGCTAGATAGAATCGATTCATGATATTTTTTTCAGCGCACATGAAGGAGTAAAAGGAACATTATATCCAGAAGCCTGCTGTAACAAATGTTTTCACCTGTTTACGAATTTTGCTTCTATATGCAATAATAAGAAATTAGAAACGTGAAAAGTATAAACAAATTTGAACATAATCTTACCTTGCAGAGTCATTTTTTATCACAAGAAAGGCTTCTCCACACGCCAATTTTATGCGGAAATACAAGCATGGTACCCTTTTATTGATTTAGAAGGAGCCTGCCTTGAATACAGATCTTCTTCTTGCAACATAACAATAAAGGAAAGAAAAGAAAAAGAAATATTGCGCGCGCACAAGTGGATCCATGTCTTGATCCTTAGCTCTCACCATAGGTTCCGAGTCCAGTTATTCCTGGGAGAATCACATCTCCATTAATTTTATCTCGTGGAGCAAGAAGCACTTTGTTTATCATTTTCTCCAAATTCAAGCATGATGACCCAGTGGGACTCGCAGTGGCCTCTTCTGCCTTTCTTTTCCACTTCTTGGCTTTATACTTCATTACCTGTCCTTGATCTCCCTCCATCAGTTCTCTAACAAGACTTTCAATTTCATTTCTTTTAACATCGCTGTCTATTTCCATCCCTATGCCTAACTTGTTACAACAGAACCAACAATTGGTCTGTTGCTCTGCAAAGAAAGGCCAACAAATCATGGGCACGCCACCGCACAAACTGTCTAGTGTAGAGTTCCATCCACTATGGGTCAAGAATCCTCCAATGGAAGGGTGCTGCAGGACTTGTTCTTGTGGACACCAACCAGCTAATAGACCCCTTTCTTTTGTTTCAGCCACAAATTCTGGAGGAACTATAGCTGAATCACCGACAACGAGATCAGGCCTAATGACCCACAAGAAAGTGCACTTGCTGTTTGCAAGTCCCCAAGCAAATTCAATGAGTTGTTGCGGGGTCATGACTGTGACACTACCAAAGTTGACATAGATAACCGAGTCTGGTTCTTTAAAATCGAGCCATTCAATACAACCAGGTTCTTCTTTCCACAAATTGGATGCTATAGAGTTCAAGGCATTTTCTTGGTCCTGATTTTCGAGTAACTGAAGAGGACCAATGGTGTAGAGATGAGGGAGGGTGGAAGTAAGAGGCTTTAAGACCTCTGACTCCAAGTCATCGAAGGTGTTGAAAATAACAGCGGAAGCATTTCGAGCACTCTCCACTTCTCCAATTGCAAAATTGAGCATTATATCTCCAGGATCTGTTGTTCTGAGAAAGCTTGGCAAATATTTCAAGGAGATACCTTCCATACCAGGAATCCAATCAATAACGGTGTCCAAATACCCGTTTGTTAAGTAACTTTCATCTGCATGTCACTCAAAAGGCTATATCAGGACCATGATTTTATCACAGGAGATCTACTTGCAATGGTAATTTTATATGTGTGTGTATATATATATATATATGTATACATGATAACTAACACAGGAGATCTACTTACAATGGTGAACATAAAATTAGTTATCATATATACATGTTTATAGTGGTAAAATCTAGCCAGGCTAGAAGCTTTAAAAATATTTTTTTACCTTTAAGAGGCACGAAGCCCTTTCCAATTAAAGGGCGATATTGCAAATAGGACATGAAGCCACAAACACTGGCTGTCCAGAAAAGAACGTTAGGAATACCTAGTTCCTGAGCAGCTTTGAGTGTAAAGCTCATGATGCAATCAGAGACTATACAGGTGACTGGAGGAACTTTAGAAGAAGAGGTGTTATTGAGTCTGGATAGAAGGTCTCTGAAAGGAGCTAAGCAATTTTTCTTGGTGGAATCGCAGAGAGATGGCACATGCTGAGTTGAGTCAGCATCTGAAGGTGGGAGTCCATCAGGAATTGTTTCAAACCGAAAAGTTGGGAGGCCATCGAGGGAGCCAAGGCCTCTAGATTTGAGGAGGCGTCGATGGTTGAATTCCGTGTTAACAAAAGTGATATGGAAGTCCTTTTGGTGAAGAATTTTTGCTAGTTTGAGCATTGGATTTATGTGGCCTTGGGCTGGGAATGGTAAGCATACCACATGAGGAGGAAATTGTTCAGTGGCTAAAGAAACCATTTTTCCCTTTCTTTCTGCTTGGCAAATTTGCTTGGAGTGTGTGTTAATTATATGTATAGAGAAAGGCAGCTCTTGACATATTTTTGGTTTGGTAGACGTCTTGACAATTTTCCAGTCCAGTATTTTGTGTTTCCAAGTGATGGAAAGGTTCCTTGGCTAGATGCCACCACACGGTTCAAAGATTTAAAAAAGGAAAGAAGAAGCTAGATGCCATGGAAAAAGTTCTAATTATTGGGCTGTAGTTAAATATTATATTGTTTGGACCTTTGCAATTCATTAGATGAATAATTTAATTCTCATGAGAAAGCATAATGAATGAATGAATTATGCGTGGGATAACTTTTTCTCGTTTCTAAATCCCACTTCGTCTCTCACAAGTTTCTATCTTTAGATCTTAAAATTTAAATTTAAATTCTATTTTTTTCTTTTGATAATTTAATAGAAAACTAGTTTGTTGAACAAGTGCTTCTATAATATATACTATTAAATTCAACAAAGCGTACCAGGTCAATATAATTACTTACCAACTTTATCTTTTGATTGAATCGAGTTTTAAAGTAAATTGAAAGTTATTCAATGACAATTCAATGTTGTTTTCATAAAATAATTGGAATGATGACTTTTTAAATAGATCCAAGACAAACTAGATTACATTATTCAACTAATGACCTAAGTATGATCTTGACTTAGTTTAATAATCTTATATTTTAAAATTTATTTTTTATTTAATTACACAATTATATAAAAAGATATTATCAGGAAAGACAACAACTGAAATCATTGAGGTATATTTTTTCAATCTTAACTTTATTTTTTTATTGATGCATCTCTTTATTATTTTAACATTTTTTTTATTGTAAGCATTATTTTAAAAATAAAAACCTATCATGATCTTAAAAGCAAGTTTAAATAAATATTAAAATAATCTTAATATTTTGTGTGTGATTGAAATAAAACATTAATAAATATGATAAAATCATGTCAGAAATCATTTAAAAACTTAAAACAAAAGAAATTTTATTTTTATTGAATATAAATGAGTAAGTTTTTATTTCTTGTTTTTGCATATAAGGTACATAATAATTGAAAAAATAATTGTTAATATTCCTATAAAAACCTAAAATAATATTTAAAAACAGGAAATAATTGAATAATAATTTAAATATCATGTAAAGTATTTTTTATAGTGCACTTCGATAAAAAATATATATATATTGATAAAAAACTTTTTTAAAAAAGAGTCATCTATGCTAAAAAGATGAGCTTGCTTGCCTGTCCTAACAAAAAAACAAGCTCTAGTGCTTGGATTTAAAGGTATTTATTTATTATTCCGGACATTTTAAAGTTTGATAGTATCACATATTAAAAAATAAAACAAATTTTTCTATAATTTATTTTGTCTTGTCTCTAATTAACCAGATAAAAATAAAAATATATTTATTTTATTTTATATATTATTATCAAACATAACTCTGTATTTATTTATTTTTTTTCTTTTTATTAGAGTTGTTTTCATTTATTTTAATTTAAAACCCTAATTAAATAGTTGTTTACAGCTTTAGAAATAAAATAAAAAATTGTAGCGTGTCATTGGTTTTTGTTTTAATAACGAAGGAAAAACTGTAATCGAAGATTTTATTATGAAAGATGGAAAATGTGGATATATATCGCTTAAAGCTGTAAGGCGCTCATGACGTGTTTGATGTGTGAACACCCGTGGATTGCTCCCCGAACAAACCAAGAAAAGTTTTGTCACTTGCGGTAATGACGAACCAGCCTTCCATCATCATCTCCAAAGATTCGCAAACTTCAACAAGAGATGCTCCACTCTGTTTGATGCATTGCCGGCTGGAGTAATGATTTCATGCTTTAACAATGATCATTTGGATAATGATTTAATGCTTCCATTTAATAAAAAATTTAAAAATAAGAGAAATATATTTTATAAAATAAAAATTGTTTTTACATTACTAAAAATCTCAAATACAAAGTAAAAATTATCCAAAATTTCTCTAATTAAATATACATAAAAAGATAGTAAGAATATATCTATTATTAAGAGGGTGATTGACAGTATGGTAGTGGTTGTTTTTCAAATAATTTTTTGTGCCGAAATGCATGTCAATGATTTTTTTTATTTTTAAAAAATTATTTTTGACATCAAAACGATCCAAAACGTATAAAACATATTAAATTTTAAAAAAAAAATTTAATTTTTTAAAAGTCCAGTTTACACGTGTTATCAAATCTGTTCTAAATATTTTAAAAACTACCATTTCATATTAACCTTAAGCGGGCTCCATGGTAGGATTGGTGCAACGCCTTACCGATTAAAGAAATCTATATATATATATTGTTAAAAAAGAACTATCATACATCTAATATTTAAAAAAAATCAAAAGAATATAAAAGCTCGATAATGAATTACTGACTACAAATTTAATTTTTTTTTTTAAATAAGTGACAAAAATCCTAAAACTCAAATCACTTGCTAGATCGCAAACTCCATCGACGTCACATATATCTACAATGATATCAAATAGCTAATTGGTGAAGGAAAGTGACCTAACAACAGAACTCAGCGCCAACAACAGCAACGTAGCAGCACCACGTAACAATAATATAGAGGAAACACATTTATGACGACAACATCCAAACCGACTGTATTTAGTGCAATCATTTGTTAATTTAATGTAATTAATGATTTTGTTGAGTAGGATGATAGTTGATAATTGATGAAGTTAATTATTATTAATTTAACACACTTATAAAGTGTTCTTTGAATCCTAAATTGATGTATAAAATTTGCATGAGAGTTTACGGGTTCTTTATACTTAAATCTACAGTCAAATAACAAAATAACTGTTAGATGCCCCTTAAATCTTTTCATAATTTCAAAATATGAAAGGTGTTGAAGGGGATCTGCAATGTATTTCTCGAGAAAAAAACTTAGTATTAATTAAAGTAGAGTTTTTATTAGTCAAAATTAAAATAGAGTTTTTATTACTTCAAAAATTAATTGAGATATATATAAATATTTATATTAAAAAAAAAAGGTAGAGTCTCTATCAGGTGACATTTACTATGGATGATTAATCTAGACATAATTAGTTATTAATATGCAATTAATATGATGACACACAATTCAAGACCGGTGCATCGAATAGGTAAATGAGTTTTCTTGGGAATGGATATTCTATGTTAACTTTAGAGATGCAATTAATAAAATTACAAAATATGTTTTAAAAAAAATATGAAGGGTCACGTTGACGAGATGCCGTGAGAATTGACAGATTCTCTGTACACACACACACACACACAATAACGCACCACATTATTTGCCAGATTCTTCTTACAATTATTAAATTATTAATAGCTGAATGAAATCCTGAGTATTGCATTATTCCTATAAGAATACAAAATTTGAATAGTAAAATAACATAACACAATGATATGTCAACAATTAATCATGTAGATTCGAGCACTGTTACAAATCATGTAGAGTCTTATTAAGTCAATTAAAAACTTAATTAAAGAGAAAAACATCCATTGGAGTCCTTTATTTTAAAAGTGAAGAACTAGTCACTAATATATTCATTAAGTACCTTATATTGAAGTCCTTTATGAAGGTAAAAAGATTACTTGATATTTGTACTAAGAAAAACTTTGTTTAAAAAAAAGTCTTATTATTAAACCAAGTGCTTAAAAACATCCATTTAAGAAATGAATTGTTAGATATTAGTTATAATCCTACAATAAATAGGTATCTTTTATGGGTGAGTAAAAAAACCAATAAACCCGCTTAAACCAAGAAAACTAGAAAAAAAAATAAAAAAAAACCGAATCGAAAAAAACCGAATTAACCTTTTAAAAAATTACAAAAAAAATTTGGTTCAATTCGGTTTTGATTTTCAAAATCTGAAACTGATTGAACCGAATCAGTTTAACCAGGTCAACACTTAAAAAAAAACAAGTATAAATAGGATGTCTTCTAACCCTAAACCTAAAATAACATTCAGTTTCAGTCGGCCCCCTCCCTTTGCTCTCTGCATATCTCTCCCCTCCCTTTACTCTCTCCATTTCTTCTCTTTTATTTTTCTCCCATCTGTTTACTCTCTGTAAACCTAAAGTTATAAGCTTTATGGGGTGCATGCATGATGTGGGCAAGTGCCAAGTGGTAGATTTTTTTCCCTTTCATTCCCTCATTTTTTCCCCTGTTGTGTTTCTTATCTTTTGTTGGCTTATGTGGCTAAGGGTTTGGATATATTTATTCAGACAAGTTTCAGCCAACAAACATGACATCTTTATTATACGTAGCAGAAGCTTTGGATTTGAAGGCTCTTGTTTTAATTGTGGGCAGTCGGGGCACGGAGCATCAGAATGCCCAAACAATAACGATTTTTATTTGCCTTCTTCAACGTAGAGATTTGGGATTGTGAACAAGTTGGAGGCGTTGCAGTTGAGAATTGCTTTCTATTTGTTTGCAACTGGAATAATTTCGGTTTGAATCGGTTTGGAAGGGGAAAAAATCGAACTGAACCGAAATTAATCATTTTGAACCGGTTTTTGGTTCAGTTTGGTTCGAAATTTTTTTAAAAAAATTGATTTGGTTGCTTATTTTGGTTCGAAATCGGATCGAACCGAAAATGTTCAACCCTAGTATCTTTGATAAAAAAAGATTTTTATTTAGAATTTTTATTAGATTATATCATAGTTAAAGGTTGTAATCTTCCTATAAATATAAATGTTAATGTATTCAGAATTTTAAGAGAGTTGAATCAATAATTTAAATATTGGAATGTTTAGTATTTTTAATAAATTTGAATTCCACTTTCGGGTCCTTAACACTCTTAGTGATACTTAAGAAAAAAATGTTAATTTGAAGTCCACGTTGAAGACTTCATATGATAACTAATACCTTGATGCGTTAATCGCTGCCAAATTCTCAAACGCAAGCTATAGCTTGGAAATAGAAATGTCCATATATATACACTATAAAACAATTCGAATCTAAAGAATGAAACTTCGAATATTTACTAATCACCCTGTCCCGATTCCTGAAAAGAAGTAGTGATTGTTAGCAACTTAGGTTGTCAAGCATGTCTTTAAGCGTGTGTGATATGGCTTCTCATGTCATTCCATTTTATTTTTTTTACAACTAGAGAGATGTATTAAAACGCCAAGAGATGGCGGGAAGGAGGAGTTACGAATCTGCAAAAAACAAACAGATTTTGCAGCAGGAACAGAACGAAGAGGGAAAGGCCAAGAGAACCACATGAAACAGACAGAGAGACAGAGCATCAGCCTTAGCATTTAGCTTTCTCTCCACACAAAAACAGAGCGGTCAAGCTAAACAACCAACTATCACCGACTATCCAAAGCAACTACTGGTTAGGCTAGATATCAAGAGGGTTTCTACATCTACTGTAAATTAAGTTTTTATACTAGACGTACGGCGCTATGGCACTGATATTTTCCAACCAATTGAAAGATCACCCTTCCCACCACATTGAGGCAACAAGGGCATTGATTTACTGGCCTATTTGAGGTACATTAGATTTTAGTAAAGATGGACCCTTAATATATGCACCTAGCATGCTGTTCGTCACAAATATTTTAAATAGGAAGAGATGAAGCATCATCAAGCAGCTCGACCCCATCAAACGAAGGAGGAAAGGGACCGTGGCCTAAGCCAAATGATTTGATATGATCTTTGAGTGATCTCTTATGCTTAAAGTCAGAGCCGCAAACACAAAGCCAACGCTTGCCGCAATTTTTCTCGTGGGTTCGCCAGTCGCCTTTCACAGCCAAGAATTTTCCACACTTGCGACACATGAACGGTTTAAGTCCATGCTTCCTCTTATAATGTGTTTGCAATGTTCGAAAATCTTTCAGGGGCTTTGCTCTTGGGTGTTCGATATTGTTCTTGCACCCTTCGGCGCAACAGTAGCATGGAATGCCTAACATGGCCCGTGGTTGTGTTCTCTTCAGCGATTCAGGTCCTCTACGATACTGTGATCCATGACCCCACAAGTGCATCTGGCACAGAAACCGTGCGATGCGGCAAGAATACGAGCAAAATGAAATGTTAAATTAAGAAACAAGAATGTTGCAATACTTCTTCTTAAAATTAAAAAAAAATCATCGAAACATGTACTGGATATACAAGATTTAATTAATTAGCATGCATGTGACTTGAACCTGAAGATTGTTGTAGCGGTTGAAGGTCTTGAAGCAGACATGGCAAGAAAAATGAGTAAAGCCGATGAGTATTTGCTCAGGAGTTGGTATCCAATATTGTTTAGCAGTTACATTGACATTTCCCTTGACATTTTGATTAATGGAGCTATAGCCGGAATAATCAGGAAGGCCAATCCGTAAGGCCATCGTAACATCTGCATCCATGTCTTCATCGCCAATTGCTTTGGGATTTTCACTGAATGGTGCCTCTGGAGAATTGATTAGGGAGCTCAGAGATGGGATAGGGCCGCGAGAACTATGACTAGTGCCTGGAAAGAGATCGAGTGGCTCGATATCATTGTGGTTAGTAGATGAAGAAGCTATGAGACAAGAATTGATTGAAACATCTGAAGGCTCCATCCTGGAAGAGCAATGCTAATTAACATGAAAGGGTACACAATGTCTACTTGATTAACTTAGGTTCTTATAATGAGGTCAATGCAAATAAGCTTGACTGGTGATCATGAGCATGAGAATAGAGGCGGGGTGGCTGGAGAATAATGTGGTTGAATGAAAACAACGTTTGCCAACGAGCTCATAAATCTATCCTGATTGTTCTGTTTATCTACATTTGGAATGGAAAGGAAATACCTTAATTTCTGTGGCCCATGCCAGCTTAATTTGGAAAGAGTACACTACAGGAGGTTAAAACTCTAAGGCAATGCGTTTCAGAATCCGGTTAACTCTTAACGGTGGCTTTGACATTACTTAGAGAGAAAGAGGAGAGAAATCTAGAGAGAGTTTGCAATATTGCAGGGTGGTGATCATTATTTTCTAATTTAGGAGGTGCATGTGGACCTATCGTATACTCATTCGATACAAGTTTTGTTCTCTTTCACGATTTTGGCGGTACTATCAGCGAAGCTGCGAAAGCATGATAATTCCCACGAGCATGTAAACGATTTTTCTCCTACGTCAAAGGAGAAATATATGAATAATAGCTTGTCTCAGCGGCGATGTCATAATTCAAATGAGTTATCATTACTCAGCCAACTCTATTGTTAAAATGCTTTCCGTTAAATTCATTAAAAATGATAACTCATTTGTATTATAACAACAACATTTTTGTCATAAATTCAAATGATGAATTAACCGGATAATGTTGGAGGATCTATTTGGGAATTGTTTTTACTTAGAGATTTAGTTGGGAATCAAGTGATACTTCGGGAACAAATGATTTTTTTTTTTTTGAGATTTTAAGTTCTGAGCTCAATCTAAGAATTTTGCAAGATGGAGAAGAGAAATCTCGACCGGTGAGTGTGAAAAAACCGGAATAAGGGTATTGTGATTACCATTTAATTTGTAAAACACATATGAATAAGGTTAATGGCAGGACTCTAATCTCCTTTTTCTTTTCTTTTCTTGTTTTGCTGAAGAAACCTGAATCGATCTCCTTAGTACATGGAAAAGGTATTTTATGAGACCAGCTAACTGCTAGCTCAAGATATAAACATATGAATCAGAGTCAAATATTTTAGATAAATATTAACTAGTTGTTTGCCTGTACGTAGTGCACTGCAGGTTAAATAATAATATTTTGAAATGTATAAGTTTGATAGCTAAATCATGTATGTTTGAAACGATAATTATATCATCATAACTTGAAGATTGTTTTGGATGCATGTCTACTGCTCTTTGCTTTGTTTTAAGTTTCAAAAAAACAAAAGAGGTGATTGTGCTTAATTAACATGAAATAATGCTGAAATTTTGAGGAAAAATACTTTCAAAATCACTGATGTATGCCAAAAAGACACGAATGGAACAGTGTTAATATACATCCTTCAATTTCGCATTATAGCATAACCTTTTCATATACACTTTCTAATAATCATGAATTCAAAATCTTTTAATATTATTAAAGATTTACATAATCATCTAGTTATCTGACCTTCAACATAAATCCACACAAATCACTAATAAAACATTTTTTAAATACTTATTTAGAAGAAAGAAATTATTATGTCTAAGTGTTAGCTCTCTATATATTTTGTGACTTACATAATTTATCTGTCTAGCAGACGACTCTATCTAAAATAAAAGGCATAACTTACTATTTATAGAAAAATCTGAAAAATTTTATAAATTGATAAAATATCAATTTATCCCCTGAATAATATTCAGATATTAATTCATGATAATTTTAAAAATTAGTTCAATTAAGTCCTTATTTGATTTTTGTAGGTCTAAAAATATAATTCATGTATTAATTACATTCTAGTTTTTAATTTCTAAAATATATTTTAATTAAGTGATATTTAATTAAATTATTTCAGTTTAATTTTTTATTAATAATTTTTAATACATGTGATCTATTAGATTATAATATGTTGTTGTCAATATAAATTTTAATTCGAATTAAATAAATTGTCTCTACAATAAAACACAAAAGTTAATATTAATTGGCTCGTGATAAGTTGTACCACGATATTATTTCTACATTGAGGGTTCTACAGTAAAACACCATTGTTTTTTTTTTTTTTGTGAATATTAATTGGCTCATGATAAGTTGTACCAGGATAAATATAAATCGCTAATGATGAGTCGGCTCATTGACAGTACAAACTATAAATGTACAGATAAAACTTACATATTTTTGTATTAAACCTTATTTTTTATTTTTTAAAATGTACATTTTAAAAAAAGATATTAGATTAATAATTTTTTTAATAATTTTAATATACTGATATTAAAAATTAAAAAAATATTTCGTATTACAATAATTAACAAGCACTTAGATTCAGCTAATGATTCGGGCTATAATAAATTTAATCTCAGTGTACTTGGACGCAGTACTTGGACTGGGGTCACTTGGACAGAAATTCTTATTGAGGGACTGCTCGCACTTCCTTGTATTTCTCATACACATTCTGTCAAATATGTTCAACTTTTGTGCTTTGAGAATGATTAACTCAAATTAACATGGAACGGGAAAGAATTATAGAAGAACTTTTTTTTTTGTTTTAAGAAAAAGAATAAAGTAAAAAGGATCCGCATAAGGTGGTCGATTAGTCCATCTTTTCCTTCCGTGATTGTGGTGAACACGAATCGTCTCTTTGAAGCAGCTGTATTCACCGGTGCTACAGCATAAATTAATTTGGACTGCGAACAGGGGAGAGGTAGATTGAGAGATGGAGAGCATGAAGTTATCAAGAATCGTGTATGTGTTAGAGAACTTCTCTTAGGTATCTGGACTTTCTGAAGTAACAGCACCCGCTTCTGTCTCCGTGGTGGTATGCTGTGGAGTCGGTGAGTCTGAGGCCAAACATAGACAAACAAAGCTTGCAATCAGTATATCTAATACATAAATATTGTGTGTGTGGGCATCGCAGTTTTCTTAGCGGCAGGCAGAAGCATCAGTACCCGTGATGCTTACATTTATCAAATTGCAGATGCAATAGCTACAACCAATGATATTAACCATCATCAAAAAAAAAAAAAAAAAAAATTAACTGGAAGGAAAACTGATCTTACTTGCCATCTTTAATTTTAATATTGCAACAAGATATCCAATCTTAATTTATTATTCCATGTAGTTAGATGAAGGATGCAGCCCGGGCCACCACTTCAACCGATTAGTTTAGTTCAGTGGATTAAATTCAAGTAAAAATTAATTATTGGATTGATATTATATACATATATAAGCACAAATTAACTAACCACACCAGTTCAGTAGAACGAATTATTGTTGTTAAAATTTAAAAATACGACCCTCAAGAATTTTATAAAAATAACAAAACGGAAAGAAAAGGCTATAAATTCATGGGTCAATGGGTGAATTCAGATTAATCTATAAAAAAAATCATTTTTTTTAGTTAACACAATATTGTTTTGGACCAAAAAGATTCCTTAAAATTGATATGCTAGATCAATCATGTTTTACTAGGTCAATATCTATCATATATGATTTGCGAAAAATACAACCAAACAAGGCTCTAAGTTAGTGGGTTATTGGGTCGATCCAACTAGCCAGGCCATCAAGTAGATTTATAGCACGTTGGTAGTTCAGGTGTTAGATGATGAGGAGCTCGACGTAAAGTAAATTCTCAATCTATGTCGTGATTGTTAAAGGTGGAGATTATAGATCCATGTAAAATCCTATGTATATTCTGAATCGATTAAAGGTCATTTATTTATTTATTTTTGATAAGTAAACAAGCACACAGCAAGGGGATCATAACCCGCAGGGAAGATGAACAGAGACTGCTCAAACGGAAACGGAACTAAAAAGGAAGAAAATTAACAAAGAACAACGAAGCTAGATAATTCATCAGGGACCCATGAGATCTGCTTCATGGAATAAAACCAGATCAGTAGATGCCCAGAGACCTAAGAACATATGATAACCAAGCAAAAGACCCATCATGGTCTCCCAACAGTTCAAATTTTTCTGTCAAGTAGAATAAGCTTGCAACACTAGCTACTGCCAGAAGCCACATTTCAAATATTTTCTAATGCATCTTCATTATGAACTTCGTGATATACATTAGCTTTTCCTCGTGAAATCCCACGATTCTTTCTTTCTTGAGAAAGAAAATCCCATTATATATTTACTGATTCGGCTACTGTAGTCATTTATTGGTTAAATAAAAGTTCGTGTGGTAGCTTTTAAATACCTAAAAGCAACGCATGGCAGTATATAACATGCGTTGTGGGCCTCTTTACATACACGATCATTTGACTGCATCTCAGAATCAACTACCATCTTGATAGTTGATACTGAAACCACATGCAGTCACTATTTGTTTACACCTTATGCTCCTCTGTCCTTACTTTACATTGACCCAGTACATGGGTCAATCAGATAACCAGACAGCTCATCCACATGGTTGAGGTTGCCCATGCGGCCCCCCGGTATCAGGCCAGCTAGCTACACAAGCCCTAATTTTTAACATTATCTACTCATGCATGATATATATATGTGGAGAGATATAGAAAGAAGAACGAATGCCCAAGTCAAACCTAATGATCTATATTGAAGTCTTCAGATCCATCAAGTAACGACTGGGCCGGGTTTAACACTTTCGATCATCATTGTATATATTATGTATGTTTTTTCCTTCTTTTGATTAAGCATAAATATATATTATGTATCTCCAAATGTGTATGTTTTTTATGTATGGGGAGCTGAAGATCATTGGAGAGAAGGATAAAAAGCAAGCACGTACCAGCTGTACTAGAAGAGGGAAAGGGATGCCTTGCGGGTTGAATAGTTGGAGAAGGAAACGAAGAGAAGGACCCCTCCATAGACGTTGGGAAGTATAAATAAGATGGTCCAGGTATTCGTTGAGCCTGAGGTCCAGAGAGTGCTGTCCTTGGAGCTTGCAAAGAGTAGCCATAATAGTATGGTGCGCCAATGGTGGATGATGATGTCCCGTACATTTGATGATAGTATTGAGCTGGCTGTTGAATTTGTGTGTTATACATTGCCTGCATCCATGTCCATCCACGGTAGTATATATTAATTTTACCGAACTATTGTCTGTAATTTTCTGATTTTTTTCCTTGAGCACATGAAAAATCAATAAACAAGCAGAGAATTAGGGGTGTTGACCTGGTGGTACCCATAGTCAGGAGTGTAGGTTGGATACCTGCAGGAGTTGAATCAATGAATCTTAGTACGTATGAACGAGAAAAAAGCTACATGTAATCTAATTAGGTTCTGTAAGTTGCTTCTCTAGCTGAGGAAACAGGTAGCTTCGGGAATTTAATTGTTGTGCTGCGGTTGAGACCCACTGTGATAGCAACTGCTACCAATAACAATGTCTGCTTATGGTGGGCACTAAAATCAATTTCATCATGTCTCCAATATGATAAATTCACACACACACACACACACATATAAGAAAATTATTTCTAATAGATGAATAAATATTGATCGAATCTCCCTACCGTCTGGGCATGCATGGTAACATCCACCGCAGCCGTGTGGCAGGGAAATATCAAAATGATGTCTTCTTCGTATTAATTGGTGATTTTATTTTTAATCAAATTTAATTTCCACGGATATGTGGATCTTCCGATGGCTACATGGAAATAGTACGTAGATAGCTAGCTTTTCATCATTAATAGAGAGTTCCATTAACCCATGTCCCTGTCATTTTCCTTGGAAGCTTCGCAATTTCCCTCTCCAGATAAATAGATAACGTAATCAAAATAAGAGACAGCATCTCCCTCTATTATCCCGTTATCAATTAATTAGATCATAGGGAAATCCCAGCAACAAATAGCCTTTATCGATGGTGACTGTAAATTTTCTTTTCAATAAAATTAAGGAGATCATTGATCTATTTTTCATAGGATGAGATCATTATCGATGCAATAACTTTACAAAGTTAAATACCGCCAACAAATTAATATGTATTTAAAATATCTGGGATATGTTAAACTTACCAATCCCACTTACAATAAATAAAAATATATTATAGAAATTTATAAATTTGAGAATGGACCATTTATCACAATCTACTAGGATATAACAGGTTCAATTATTTGATTTTTTTTATTTTTTAAGATACTCGTCTAATTAAATATACCACTCTAAGTGTAATATATTATGTTGAGATTATTTAATAAAGATTGATACGCCTCTAAGTGTGTGTGGTGTGCCCGCATTTACGAGCCAACACCAATATTAATATCTCCGAGTGCAGCTTTTGTGGGGGGGGGGGGGGGGGGGGGGCGAATTATTTTTTAAAATTGTATAACGATAACGCTGGGAATATTATTTTGAAGGCCAAATTATTAGATTCTATTCTCTTCAATTTCTCTAGCACTAATTAACCCTCTGTTCATAATATCTTTTCTTGATTAAATCAGGCCATGTAAATAAGTCCCATGCATCAAGGCCAGGTGGGTCGCATTAATTGTTGCATAGGACGTAGCTGTCCTGAGGTAACCTGGAAGCTTATGAACTTCGGAGGGAGCAATAATTGTAACCCCCTTCATACCAAAGTCTTTATTGGTTTGTCTATATATTTTCTGTGATGTCGTATTGCCAGGTCAATTACTAGCTATAATTTCATATTAAAAAAAAAAGTCAATAACTATAACGTTTTAATTGTTCACAGGCTGATAACAACTATACCGAGAGGAAAAAACGAAACAGAGGGATCGAAAAGAGAGTGTGGTGGACCATTTCCTACAACTAATGGCTTTAGAAATTAGAAAGCAATAAGAACTAACCCGTAATGTGTATAGAGGACAGGTGGTGGTGGTGGTGGTGGAGGAGGAGGAGGAGGAGCTAGAGGAGGAAATGGTGCTGCAACTCCGCCGTATGATGGCGCACCAGGTGGTGCACTTCGCTGGAAGGGATTGCTACCTTGCGGTCTTCCTGAATTCACAACAAACAAAATTTTAAAAAATAATTAACTATTAATTATTAGTGGTGAATAGTTTCAGAAACAAAATACAGTTGATGCATTATATGATGGCTGATTAATAATATAATTCTAATAAATCAAAAACAATAATGAACCTCGAGGCGGTGAAGGTCTCGGCCGTCCAAGTGAAGCAATGTTACAATTCGCTCTTCTGCCATCGATCACAGGGTTTGGTTCAGCACAAGCCCTTCTTGCAGATTCCGGATCACGAAAAGTCACCTGTAAATATATAAATATATATTGGTGATCAAAAAAGGCCTAACGAATTTGAGTCATCTGAACATGGTCTGTGCAATTTAATAGAGATCTTATCAACTTACAAATCCGTATCCTTTAGATTTTCCAGTGTTTTTGTCTGTAATGATAACAGCTTCAAGAATCTCCCCAAACTGCTCAAAGTATTTACGCATTTCCTCAGTTGGGGTCTCCCAAGCTAGTCCCCCAACAAAAACTTTTGTAAACGTTGTATCTCCAAACTGAGATCGATGATGTGGATAAGCCATGGCATGCAAATCATCAAAATGACAAGTGATTATCCTTCTTCATGCATGAACTCTTGATATATCACTCAGATAACTGTGACAGCTCCTCCTCTCCATCCCCTAGCTAGTTGTCTCTGCTTTCTGCTCTATACGTAAACGCCCCCCTATTTCCTTCATTCTGTTTCTTCACCACAAATTAAGAATCATCGCAAGAATTTTGAGACAAAGAAAGTGATGGCTGGATGGAGCTTAATTAGTTAGCATGCTAGTCTATGATGCTGTTGTTAATATTACTTGAGGGTTGTTTTGATAACAAATAGGTTAGGTTGGGGTTTGGTTGTTCAATTAACACGAAGGAGTGGCCGAGAGAGAGAGAGAGAGAGAGAGAGAGAGACCCGACAGCTGCAAACTCTTATTTGCTGTCCAGGAAAGAAGATGGCTAGCTAGGGGATCGAGGGGTGGATTTGTAATATCTAGTGACAGCTGCGTGACCATAGGCACTTGAATCTGTCCTCTCTGTCATACGATTAATTAATATACTCTCCCAACATTACAAGAAATGATACTTAATTTTCCATCTCTCTTTTTTGTGTTCTTTCTCTTATGTTTTCTTATGAGTTTTGCCTGGTTTCAATCTTCCTAGTCTTAATGTCATAAGTGTGATCCTTTGTTTGTTTATTGTTAATAGTAAGATAGTCTGGTTGGATATTAGTTGTACCCATGGCGGGGTCTCTTGCTGCAGTGGCAATCAAAATGGACCTCCCATCCACCGCAGAAATTATTCATTCCACATCAATGTGATTGCTGGACACTATTTTAGATAAACACAAGAGGCATGGCTTAGCATTGCAAATCTCTCTCTCTCTCTCTCTACACACACACACACACACGCACAGATATCATTATTACATGAATGAAGTGTTAGTTTTAAGGTTTAATACATGAATATTAACCCAAGAAATTGACAAATCATTAACAAATTCATTTATTTAATAATCCGTACGAATACACTGGTCCCAAAAAATAATAATATGGGATCGGGGACACAGCACATCTGGCTCAAAGCGCAACATTATCATGGTGTGGTTCAGTGCATAGCATAGCAATTCTTTCGATATTTGGTTTTATTTTAAGTCAACCTATTTTGTTCTCATCACCCCAAGGAAAGAAGAAGAAAAAAGTATTTCAACTTCGTTATTATCATTTTATTGTTCTCATCATCACCGTATTATCTCAAAACAGCAATATGCTCTAAGATCCTTGACATATGCATCTGCTTGATCTTTCGACACGCTAAGCAAAACACCCCTCCATCAACATGATCCTAACCCCTCCAACCACAAGCTAAATGTTAAGAAGACAACTCCCAAACGAATAAAACAGTTAGAATTACAAAACCAATCCATCATTAATATAATACATGCATGTACACTAATTCCAACCATGATGAAGACTATCATGTGCATCAAGTCAAGGGCGGCAAAAGGCCTAAGAAGAAAACAAAATTACAACTGTAAGATAATATCCATCACTCTCAGAACATTCCTGGTCAATATTCACTCGGTGGCTATAGGTTGACGGCAAATTAAATAATGTACTGAATTTGATTGTGTATTTTAGGCTATTATAAAATGAAATGGTTACATCATCAGCAAGTGTTTGGTCTTATATACAAAGATGTAAATCATGTGCGGTTTCGAGCACTGGACTACTGGCTAACCATAAGCCCGGAATGAAAACATAGCTTGGACAACTGTAAGATTTTGTTTGATGTGGGATTAAAATATAGAGGTCAAGTAGTTAAAGGTTTAGGGTATAAGGAAATGGATGAAAGAAAGTGTTGAAAATGTTTGGAATGTGTCTGAAACAAATTTATAATGATGGATTTAATAATTTTCAGATTTAATATTACATATTGTATGATGGAGGGATCCAATTGTAGGGAATATTAAACACCTTTTTCTCATTTAGAGATTAACAGACGTCAATCCCTTTAACTCTCCCCTCCTCTCCCTCCTTTCAAAAAAAAATCATGGGAGATAAATATTTAACAATAATTATACGGGAGATTAGTTTAATTTGCATTCAAATCCTGGTATGGTATTTAACAAATATTTTGTTTCCGAGGGCAACCAGATACTCAGGCTCTCTTTCTAAAATACAAAGCGATCAGTAGTGATCAATTTAAAAGCTAGTGTAACGACGTTCTACCGTGAATGAAAAACAGTAATGCATCATGCGAAGTACTTACAAGTGGGGAAGGCGATGGTCATTATCAAGCTTGATGCCAGCGTTAGGGACGAGGAGACAGCTATGAGGACCTCTAATATTATGGGAACTGCAACTGGCATTGCAGGTCCTCTCCACGTGGGGTCGTATCCCTCTTTGAGAGCTATGAGCTGGATTTCATCTACTACCATCTTTCTTTTACACCTATGGTAGGACTCTCTCGTATTCTCAGACTGGGTGTCATGGCTGACCCACCCAAAGCTGTAGCTCCATCAAACCACCAATCAATGTTCTGTTTAAAGCTGCACTCTTGTGCAGGCAAAGTTATCGTCCAATACTCAAGTTGCTACCTAATTGGAGCAAATAAAGCATTTTCTTATCTATGTTCTTTCCTAAAGTCTGCAACTGATCTGATTAATATATATTGGTCGTCATGTTCCAATTCTCCCTCTTGTAAAGAAGGCATATCTTCATCTTCTTCTTTTTTAAAGAATGGAAGATATATACCTCTTTTTGAGCGTGAGAATCCTGTTCATGGCACGTACGTTCAAAATGCTCAGCTATTAATTTCGATGGCATTCTCTTTATCCTTCAGTTCTCTCCTCTCGTGACGTGATACTAAATTATTTGCTCCCTCCTCAACTATTTCCAGTTCTCTTTTCTACTAGCTACTTCCAGCGGAAGAGATTCACATTTAGACTCGGTAAATTCATTGCATGAACCATCTTAATATCTACTCACTAGGTCGTTTTTTTTTTTAATGGAATGTTGTCTCTCGTCCGATATATCCCGAAGATCGATGTTTTTGAACAATATTATATTCATAAAAAAAAACACACAATATAGACGGACTATTATGTATTTTTGTAATAGTATCCCTTCATCAGTATAAAATAGGATATGTTGGTGATTAATTATCATGCTAATAATGTATGTTGGTTTAAGAGGTAAAACCTTCTTTGTATCCATGTATTCTTAATTTAATTTATACTAGTTTGCCCCATCTGCTTTTATTTTGCATTTTTTTTTTATTCGAGGAAACCCCACCCCTTGAAAAACGCATTTTGTGGGCCCAGGTGAGTGAGTAAAACCCCGAGTATCCCAGGCTCTTGACTCAAACTCGAGACCTGCTGTGCAGATCTCAAGTTCTTTGTCACCACGCTACGTCCCTTGAGAACTAGAGAAAATTATACCAACCCTCCACTTTTAAAATCATCTTTGTTTCATTTATATTTGATCAGAAATTATAGGTTTAAGATATGTGTCATGGTTTCATGTAACTTGACAATTTCAAAGCAATCGAATCTTTCGACAAATAAGGACTAGAGAAAATTTCATTTGTATTTGATCGGAAGCTCAGGTTTTCTTGATAAATAGGTTTAGGATATGTGTTGTTATGATATGGTTTCGTGTAATTTGACAATTTAATGCAACTGGATTTTTCGATCAAATAAAGACCAGTGAAAATGAAGGGTTAACATTAGTACAAAATAAAAAGAGGGGGGAAACTAGTACAAAATCAGGAATAAAATGACTCGTTGAAGCTTAGAATTGTAATATATATGATATTATATAAGTGTTATATTCTAGTTTTTAATTTCTAAAAACTTATTTATAATAAAATCATAATTAATTAATTATCCCAAGTTAATTTTTTACCAATGGTTCTTATAGATGTGATCTATTTTGCTAATAAGATGATCCAAATATAAATTATAATCCTAAATGAAATAGTATTAAATAAATTAAACAAATTAATTTATTGTCAATTTAACAATTGATTAATTTATATTTGAAAATCAAGTACAATGTCTAAATGAAATTTAAAGATTAATTTAACAAATATAAATTACAATCCTAAATGAAATAGTATTAAACAAATTAAACAAATTAATTTATTGTCAATTTAACAATTGATTAATTTATATTTGAAGATCAAGTACAATGTCTAACAACCTATCATGATCCCCTAAAAATTAAAAAAAGTCATAGGAGAATGAACTTTTACTGGAACAATGACTCAGTTAGAGGGTCTATAAGATTCTTTTCAATGGGTACTCGCTTTATCTTTACATATATTTTTTTTTATGATTCTCTAGTCAAATAGAAATGTCGAAGTATATTTTTAGATCATTGATGAAACCTTGGTTTCTTTACTTGTACAATGATTCTATTGTCATCATAATATAAGGCTACTGAATCAACAATGCTAGGAACCACATATAGTTTTGTGATGAACTTCTTAATCCAAACAACATCTTTTGTCCACTCAAATATGGAGGTGTACTCAGCTTTAGCTGTAGAATCTACCTTGATCTCTTATTTGAAACTTTTTCAATCTACAACACCATTATTTAAAGTAAAATATAACTAAACTGGTTTTTTTTATTTTCAATAAATGATTGAAAACTAACATTCAAATAATCATAAACTACTAGTTCATCTCTTCTATAGATCATAAAAACATTTCTTATTCTTTTTCTTATTCTATTTTTATTAATCAATTATTTGATGAATATTAAATATATATAAAATCCTTATTAAAATTAAATATATTGATATAAACAAAGTTAATATCACGTGTAATCAACCAATTAACTATAGGTCAGATATACTAATAAACCCAAATAGATAGAGTTAAAATAGGATAAATAAAGTAACTCCACCTGCCTTTAACAACTACAAAAATATATCATGCACTCACATTTCTGAACATGTGAGATTTACTAAACGGGTTTAAGGATTGTCTTTATAAATTGAACAATGTCCATATATGATCACAACATTTCACCTAACAGTGATCTCAAAAAAAAATTATTTAGGAGGTTTTTCAGCTTTGCAATCATCTTCTCAATCTAAGTAAACTTTGCATTAGGGGCGAGCAAAAAAACCAAACAACCGATTAAACGGAGAAAACCGAAAAAAAATAACCGAAAAAACCGAACTGAAAAAAAAATCGAATTAACCGATTAAAAATGACAAAAAAATTCCGGTTCGGTTTAGTTCGGTTTCTAAAGTCTAAAATCGATTAAACCGAACCGGTTCAACCAAGCCAGCACTTAAAAAAAAAACAAGTATAAATAGGATGTTTTCCTAACCCTAAACCTAAATTAGCTTTCCTCTAAAAACAAAACTAGCCGCCCCCTCCCTTGCTCTCTCCGTCTCTCCTCTCCTTTTACTCCCTACATCTTTACTTTTTGATTCTCCTTCATGCTCCTGTTATTTGTTAAGCTTTGCTCCATGCTCCTTCTATCAAAGGCACGCCACCTTCTTCACTTTTGCAATTTTACTTTTAATTGTTTTATTCCTCCTATAAAAGACATACCCTTCTTTATTTTTGCTTTTAATTTTTTTATCCTTCTTCTTTCTATTTCTCATATAATAATGTAATTATTGTATAATTTTTTATGCACATATAACCAAAGAAGATTATTATGTTGAACCAGTAAGAGGCTTTTATGTGCTCTCCTTGATGTTGGTATTGTGAAGACAACAATTCAAAATCAAGTTTGGCATTTGATGGATGATGAGCACTTGAGGATCTATGTAAACTATCTTTTGATCTTCCCTTTGTTTTTTTTTTTCTAGTGAAATGATCTATGTTCTTTCCTTTTGTTTTGTCATACATGCCTAACCATTTTAAGAAAAAGCCATGTTGAGAAAGCCAAGATTTCTGAGAAAATAAACACAGATCTATGAAAAATTAAAAACAAGATGAAGATAGAATTCCTGAAAAAATATGGTCAGTGAAAAAACTTAGAATAAAAACTCAATTGAAATAATTTCAGTTTAAATTGATTTAGAAGAAAAAAAAAACAAACCAAACTGAATATGGTCAGTTCAAACCGGTTTTCGGTTCAGTTCGATTTAAAAACTTGAAAAAAAATAATTTTGGTTTGGTTAATTATTTTGACCCAAAACCGGACCGAATTGAAAATGTGCACCCTTACTTTGCATCAGCTCCAATGTGCACGCTTGTTTGTCTATAAGAGATCTCAAACCTCGTCACTTGGTACATGAATAACCATGATAAGCTTGATTTTTCCTCTTTATTTGTCGCTGCCATGGAAGCTCATACATTTTTCCAAAATCCTTCGTTGTAACTTCAGCTCCATAATCTTTGTTAACATGAAATAATTTACAAGATGACAAAAGTGAAGAAATATTCAAGCCTGAAAAAATACATGGGCTATATCCCTCTTGCCGTGAACCCATAATTCCAATCGCAGTCAAGATTCTTAACATCAAACCCAGTAATTGCTCATCTCCAGTGATTTCGCCGCTGCAGTTAGAATGTTTATCCAACATTTGTTGGGGTTATAATTTAGTAAGTGTTAGAAATCTACTTTTCAATAAACTAAACTTACCAAAATTAAAAAAGATGATTTGGATTAGTAAAATAGCTTATCCAGTAAATATTATTTGAATTTAGCATATTATTTTTTATTTAGAAATGTATTAAAATAATATTTTTTTTTATTTTTAAAATTGTATTTTTGATATTAGAAAATTAATAATCTGAAAATATAAAATAAATAAATTTTAGCAAATCTCATTTAGGTGGCATTTCTAAATAAGGCATAAAACAACCCTCTGGAAACTGTTTGGGCTATGTACTAGCTGAAAAGAGGCCTATCATATTGTCAATATGGAAGGGAGTGAAACACGATTCTGTGCTGATTAATAATCGCTTGCCCTGAGCTCAAGCCCATTCCGATTCTCTTAGGAGTCGATAGCCCAGATCTACGTTTAATATGCAATCTATATTATACATCATAGTTTGAAAAGAGCCATCACGGGGTGGTGGCGCAGTTGGCTAGCGCGTAGGTCTCATAGCTTCTGAGTTATCCTGAGGTCGAGAGTTCGAGCCTCTCTCACCCCAAATGGGTTTTTTGTTGCTTCCTTTAGTTTGTAGCATAACCCATGTTCGATGGCGCATGTCTTTTTCTTATCCATTGCCAGCGTTGATTTGTCTGATTGTACAGTACGCCTAAATCCCTAAACATGCAGGCAGTTCGTTTTCCAAATTGTGCTTGTGATCCTCCTCTTATTTAAGAGAGAAGGAAAACTTATTTTTACTCAATCAAGGCCCATCCAAGACTGAGATCGATAACAAGATGCGAGCCATGGCCTAGAGCCGTGATGTCTAGATCGGCAAGCTAAATCAACGTTTTCAATACTTTAGTGGTGGTAGTCGGTGCCTAAGCATGTGTTTCCATCACTTTTGGGGTCCATTTTCCCTCATAGAAGTGTTTTCATAGCATATTAAAAGATATCATGCATCAGGATTCAGGTCGCAAGCCAGTGGTCCTTATTTTTTAGCCATTAATTTCCACCTCGCTTCTTGCTCTTAGTCAATATATATTAGCTGTATGTGATTGTGGAAGTAATCAATGGTTCCTTTACTCTCCCCGGTACAAATATAACTGAAGAAAGTAGCAAATTTCACACGCCGTATACATATAGAAGTGAAAATCATGGGAAAGAGTGGTTCGCAATTTTACCTCAACCTTCTTAAGCATTTAGCAGATTTATTTGTCTCTGCGTAGCATTTATTCGAGATGAGGACTGTACATGTTGATGAAATTCTCGCCGGGTGAGGTGGAGGGGCCCAGGCGGAAATACATAGACAGATGCTAATCATATCAAAGATGAGCCAAAATCAGAAGGTGGGTTGGTTGAGTGGAGTTATCAATCGTGTTAACCAAGGAATCTTCAGTAACTAAACTCCTTGACTGCATCAATAGCAGTAAGGATTTTACTCGTTTACTTGCCTGGACGAGATGCTAATTCGTTGAGAGTCGATTTTCAGTGTTTTCTGTTTATGCCATTGATGCTGAGACACGCGGTGGGACTGAAAGCTGCAGGCTTGGTAGGGTACTAGTTGCATACTAGAAGGGGATACCTTATTTTGAGTCACGTGGGTGCCCTAGGTGATGGGGTGTCTGGGGTTTTGAAAATATTTTAAAATACATATATATATTAAAATAAATAGTTTCTTACATTATTTTTTTTTAACATCATGGTATTAAAATTATAAAAATTAATTTAATTTTTTTTTCAAGCTAAAAATATTTTTAAACCGATGCCAAATATGAATCTGCACTCCGGGACTCACCGTGCCTTCCTGGTAATGCAACACCATGCGACTCTCGTATTCTTATCTACAACAATGACTGCCAGTACAATTAATCTTTAATATTTGCTTTTGTACAATGAATTTGTCCTGAAAGTTTGTTTTAAAATTTTAGAAAATAATTTTTTATTTTATTTTTTTTCAAATTATTTTAATATGCTAGTATAAAAATTAAATTCTGAAAAATAAAAATATATATTATTTTTAAAATATTTTAATATGCTAGTATAAAAATAAATTCTAAAAATTAAAAATATATATTATTTTAATATATTTTTAAATAAAAATAATAATTTAAGAAACAATAATAATAAATGTCTCTTTATCAGCCAACGCCTTGTTATCATCAACAAATACACAATTCTTAATTACTTTAATATTAAATAAAAAATAAAAAAACAATAATTTTAAAATAATTAAAAAAATAATATAAGTTAATATGTGTTACCTCATTAAACTTGTGATTCGGGTAATAAAATTGAGTTAACCTTATAAAAAATAAAATAAAATAAATTATAATATATAATTTTTAATTAAAAAAATGTTAAATAATAAAATTAAAAATAAAATTCAAATCAACTGGATTAATGATATACTGTAAAACCACTCTTTATTATTAATAATAATAATAATAATTTGTTACTCCGAGGAAAGGATTGAAGAAGCACGAAACCATACTTACTGCTAATTAAGTGACCAAAGAAGGGTCAATAAGTATCCACGCATAAAAACACCACATGTATTGTTGGATCATACGAGGCTCTTGATGGCTGCGTGGGTGGGACTTGAGGTTGGTGTGCTGTGGCTTCAATCTGTATTCTGTGCTATGATCAACGTGGGGTGACAGGGCTCGTCGGCAAATGGCAACATGGTTTTCTTTCTTCTTCTTCTTTCTTTTTTAATGATTGAGAGTGAGTTTTAATTTATTTTTCATTAAAATTTAATTATTTATCTTTTTAAAAAAATAATTAATTTTTAATATTTTTAGATTATTTTGGCATGTTTTATTAAAAATAAATTTTTAAAAATATATATATTTTTTAAAAAAAACAGTTGTTAATATTGTGGTCATACTCGATTTGATGACGCGTGAACTAACTATTGTAAAGAAAAACCATCATATTCCTGGGCATCAGCAATAATGATGACCGATTTTTTTAATCAACCAAATCTCTTGTGGTGCTGGGCCCTATCAAGTGGGAATGAAAGTGCCATTGACAGCCTTTGTGGGTTGACATGATAAGGCTGTTCTGGCGACGGCCTATACAGATTACAGAGACGTTTGATACTAAAAAATAAAAAAAGTGTTGGGAAATATAAATCAGTTAGAAGTGAGGTTGACGGTACATAAATGAGTTGCTCTCAAACTCGAAAAACTGATGGTTGTGGGAGATTATTTTATCTTTGCTTGCAAGAATATTACAGGTGAGATCGAAGATATTGAATAAAGCCTATAGACTGAATGTAAGGAAAAAGAGTCAAACCAGGACAACTTACTGTGTTTGATTTCTCTAACCTTGTACCTTTACTTTATTGTGTTTCTTAACTCGAGTGTTCTGTTTCTCTTTAGGTTTTATATATATATATATATATATATATATATATATATGAAAGTATATCCACCCCTCTTTGAAGCCTAATTATTAGCCCTACACCTTCAATAATTCATGAACCGATCCCTTTCATTTGCCTTTTTTTTTCTTTTTTAGAATTTGTTATTTGTTTTCTAAAACTCTAGTTTATATGCTTGTTTTCTCTTTAATTGTTTTTTTTATTTCCTTTCTAAAATATAACGTCGGTAGATGGTAAAATATATTTTCTTTTATAAAAAAAATAACTAAAAAAGAAAAAAAAATAAACGATCATTTGATCTCTTTTTATGCAATGGTATATTGAAAACACATGTGTTGTGTAAGTTTTTTTTTTAACCAGTTTTTTTATAAAAAAAAAAAAATACAAACCAAATCAAATTGAATCCGTTATTTTGTTTGGTTCAGCTCATAATTTTTAAAAATAAAAATTTTAATTGGGTTGGTTTTTTTTACCCGAACGAAATGCTAATTCCTAAGAGAACTCGGTTAAAAAACAATCACATAGATCATAATAGGCGGAGGCAAGAAAGCCACGAGTGTTTGCCAAATGGCAACCTCTTGTTGGTTAGTCCTCTAACATATATTCGCCATTCTTTTTATACCATAAATGATATCTTCCAATATTAATAGAAATTGTTTTTTTTCTTGTACAATCTGACTAATTAAATTTAGTATTTTTAAGGCTCTAAATTCTAATGATATTGTCTTCAAAGTTCAAGATAGAATGGTTAAAAAACAAACATCTTCTTTGTCGGCCACTTCTCACTTCCACAGTATAGTAAATTAGTAACAACTCCTCGACAATTTGATATGGTCCGTGTAAATTAAGAATCATCCTTATTTCCTTTAAGATACGAATTGTTTTTCTTCAGTTATAGCCACATATCACCAGCTCGAAATATAAGTTCTCTAATCTGCAAGGTGTACCTTTTTTATGTTAAAAAAAAATAGTGGTGATATGTGGATTTAAAAAAAAAATGCTAATTGAAAAAAAAAATAGTAAAATTTATGAGTAAAAATTGCACGTGTCACCACCAGCTCTCTTTTGTTAAATAGTGCAAAAATTACAATGGAAAAAGAGAAGAGGAAAAAACAGGACGAGAAAAAAAAAAAAAAAAAGACTCTGGAAACATGTTGAAACTGTAATAACAATGCTACTAGTATCATTAAGAAAATATCAATAAGATAAATTCAGTAACATTAAAAAAAGTTATTAATGATAATTAGAGCGGGTCACACGAGCTGTCCAAAGATAAAGAGTAACTCATTTACTTTTGGGCGGCTCATGGGATTTATTTTGATTATCATTGGTAATTTTTTTTGTATTGTTTGATTCTTTTATTCGAGATCTTTTTAATGAAACTGGTGATATCATCATTGAATTTTTGGTGTACTCATATTCTTTTTTCTTTCTCTCTTTTATTATTGTAATTTGTGAAAAGAGATGAGAGGAAAAAAAACATTAAAAAAAAACACTGAAAATACATTGAAGCTTCAATGATAACTCTACTAGTATCATTAGAAAAATCTCAATGAGATGAATTGAATAACACTAAAAAATATAATTAACAGTGATTGAAGCAGGGCACATGAATATCATTTATAACTCGTTAAATTATATTATTTTTTTAAATATGTTTTAGACTGATATTTTATATGTTTTTTTATTATGTTAATGAAAAAAATAAGATAGAGTTTGGAGGTGTGATAACAATTATTTTTAAAGTATTTTTATTTAAAATATATCAATACAATATTTATATTTGTTTTTTTAAAAATATTTTTAATATTAAAATATTCAACAATATAAGCTTTTTTGGAATGAACACGATGACAGTAGAAGTAATAAGTGAAAGGCCAGTAACTAAAAGTCAGCTTTTAGATGAAAAATAAAATATTATAAAGCAAGCCCTGTATTGTGATAAAAATAAAATAATAAACTAGATAATTTAACCAAAATAAAACGCGCCCGCCGCCAGCGCATCAAAGCAATTTCGACAACTCTTTTATCATCACGACTCTCGTCATCATCGAACTCTTTTATTTCATTTTTTAAATAAATATCCGATCTAGATTGAATTCTTTATACATTCGTAGATTTATTTACATTAATATCTAGATTTTTATTTTTTATGAATTAAATATTTGTATTTGAGAGTTTGGTTTCTTTTGTTAGGAATTTAATTCCCTACTTGTTAGGGTTTTTTTTACCTCCAAAATAAGAATTCAGTAATTATTTATGATTACCTGAAAGATTTAGACTCAGATTAACCGACATGGATCTTTTATTAACGGGAGTTGATAATAATATTTTTATTTTATGACATCTAGGTAATTAAACACTAATGATATTTATGACTATCATGACATCTAGGTAATTAAACACCGCCCTCTACAATTAATACAGAATTAATCGAAGATTTAAGCTAGCACTTAGCCTGGCTTTATTACCTTGCACCCAATAAGGACCTATTTCACAAACAATGCTAATTAACTCGAAAGGTTTTGACTTGGGGCAGCAACACCTTAATTTAATGTGGCACGATAAATTAGATCAGGCGGAGGACCACAATGCTTATGGTCGTAGCTGATTATTTTGCCGACAATAATGGTTGCCGCTTTAGCCGATAATCAAGCAGCGCAATGTGGGTTAGGGTTAAATCTAGGGTTTTATTAGTCAATGACTGGTGTATTAAATTCGAAGGTGGACACAGACCGAACTCACATGAGGTGTTTTTTGACATTTGAATATAAATGGAAACGAAGACCACCCACAAGTCCATCAGCCCATGGGTGTTTTCTACGTGAATCCCACTAGCTGTGTGACAGTGAAGTCAAATGGAGAATCGAAGTCCAACTAGGTTTGGTTGCCGTGGAATGTGAACTTGATTTGACATGAATGTAGGCGCGCTGTATATTTACACTTGCTTTAAGGCACTCGTGAACGCAACACGTCAAGTGAAGTTCATTGCCGTGTTTTTCTCGGTTTTAGATTTATAATAAGAAATTTATCTTAGATGCACCAACTATTCTCACCCAAACAAGTCCACCTGGAGATTATTAATAAAAAAAAAACACTAAAAACAGAAAGGAATTTTACCGTACCTTTTGTTATAAAATACTATTTATTTATTGAAATAATTCTTTTTTTCTTTTTTAAAGTTATTTTTTTTATTTCATTTGCATCCTTCTATATCAGATTTTTTGGAATTAAACTTTATATTTCTTCAATTTATTTTTTTAGAAGGTTATCTCAGTCTTATAACCCAAATCAATAGTTTGATAAGTTGACTCATGTTTTTTTTTTAATTCATCATTCAATACTATGTTGATTGAGAATCATACTTAATAATTTGTTATTTTATTTGCTATGAGGTTATTCTAGTTTCATAACTCGTGTTACGAGTTTAATAAATTAATCTGAGTTGACTCGAGTTGTTTATTATATTATTTTTTTATAGAATCTTTTTTTAATTTTATTTTTTAACACTGGGTTGATTGAGAATTGAGTTTTATAATTTGTTTCAATTTGCTCTGTATCAAGTTCCATCGGTCTCATGATCTAAGTTGTAAATTTTACATGTTAACTTGAGTTGGCATAGATCATGTTTTTTTTTTGTTCTTTTAATTGATTTGTTTCAATTTTATTTTTCAACAATTGGTTTATTATAAATTGAGATTCATAATTTATTTTGATTTATTTTTCATGAGGTTTTTATGGTCTAATGACATGATATGCAGATCAACAAATTAACCAAGGTTTATCCAAATTGATTCAACATGTTTTAGTTTCAATATTTATATATAAAAAATCCTATATTTAATATTTATTTTGAGTCAAACTATATTTTTACATTCAGATTGTCTTTTAACCTATTAAGTTGGGATAATTACATCATATTAATCCCCCCTAGATTTAATTTCTTTTTCATAAAAAAAACATTAGCCACACTTAAATATTTTTCTCTTACAATATATATATATATATATATATATATATATATATATATATAAAATTTAATCTGCAGCATAGCAACAGCAAGGAAAAAAAATCTAGAATAACAGTGAAAGAGAAAGCACCGGAAGTTTAATGTGGCTCCTAATAACGACTTGTTAAGGATAAAGAGAAGAAATGGAAGGGGAAGAAGATTAAAAATTGAAGAAAGAAGAAGAAATTAATTAAGCAGCTTTGGTACCACAGAATCCAAAATTCTGATTCCGCATGGGCCTGGAAACAAGTTTCTGCACAGCGATTACAGTTATACAGCGAGTAATAACAACACGTGCCTAACTAGCAAAACCATAATGGACAGAAGAAAACGAACAGGAGGATAAAGAAAGACGATAAGCAACCCCACAACGGCAGCTTTCACAAGTAACGGCGAGACAGTACAGAGAGGATTTCAATTCCATGGGCATGATGTAGGGTAGAATTCTTGGTACTTAGGCGAGCGTTTTGCAAGTTTCATTTATTTCTGTCTCGCGGGCTGTTCATCTTGCCATTGCCTTGCAGTCTTGGATGTGAGCTTTAAATGCAGGCCATTCTTCGGGTGGCTGTGGATGCCACTTCTTCCTTAACGAACGTGTTCCTCAATCTTACTCGTGGCTAACTTTTCTATCTGATATTTTTAAGCAAACCTCGAATATCTATATTATTTTGATTTTTCAATTAATAACTTCTGTTAAAATCACTTGACATAAATATGTTATTTATTATAAAAAAAGAATTAAAATATAGATGAGAACATGAATGTAAAGCTTCTAAAAAGAGCATCAAGTTCTTTAATTGAGATTTCTTAAAAATATTGAAGGTAAATTTGAATCAAAATTCTTAAGCAAAACTGGGCATTTTTTAGGTTTTTCAAAAATTTCATGACACTCATTCCCCTGCTACTTTAGCTGGCCTGGGCCCAGGTCAATTCCGTGCTTGCTATCGAAAAAAAAAATAATTCTTTTGTTTTGTCAGTGCCTGAAAAATTAGTCAGTTGAATTTCAGATTTCCTTTTCTATCATTCCAGTCCAGGAAAGGGTTAAACTTATAAATTTATTTATATAATTGACTTTGAATGGGAGACGTTATTAGTTATTTAATCTGATTTTAGGGGGGGGGGGTGTCTGCTAGTGAGTTTTAAGTTTTAACTCTCCTTTTTTTTTCTCGTTAAAATCTATTTTTTTTAAAATTAATTTTTGTAGTGTTCTTGAATATTTTAATGTGTTTATGTTATATATATATATATATATATATATATATATATATATATATATATATATATATATATATTTAAAAATATTATTTTAATATTTTTCTAAATAAAAACTATTTTTAAAACGATCACTTTTACATTGACAAACAATCTCTTAAACATCATTGGACATCGTTGGACGATGGTCCTGGACACAAAATAAACAAACAAACTAATCAATAAATAAAAATTACGTATGATTTACGACTTTGACATAGAACCTTGTTGTTTTGTAATCGTCCTTGTCGTTGCAACTAGAGATTGAGGATAACATTCTCGCTTCGGTTGCCATCACCCCCACCAAGCTCCAAGTTGATGGTCATGCCTGTCGCTTGACAGCAACTCCGAGTTTTGTCGGGTTCCAAAACCATTCTCATTCCAGGCTCTATGATAGGTGCTTGCTTAATTATGAGATGCATCCATCCATCCATCCATCCATAACCTCCCCCTTCTCATTTGATGAATGGATTCCACATGTTCGACTGTGGGTTCTCGCGCTTGCAATTGTCCTTTCGCTGTGCCGGCATCCTTCCCTACCCCGAGAGAAAGCATAAAAGAACAAACTGAACATTGTTTTCAGACTTTAATTCTTCCGAGGGTTCTAGGATAAGAGCTAGTTAACCGGAATCGCACCTCGTTTTATATGATTAGAATCTGAATGCTGCTGTTGCTATTTACCAGTTGCCTTTCAAACTAGATTTGTTGCCGGCGTTTCGCAGCGAGTTTAACTCAGATCTCTAGATTAAGCACATGAAAGGTTTATGCAGTAACCAAATGCTATGCGCAAAACATTAGAAGCAAAGCTCGTCTATTTCTATGGACTCGGCATTTTAACATGGTATGGATGATAGGCATCGATGCTAAACATATTTAGTTCATTGATTAGTTCCGGCATGGCATTGCTGACAAAAATCCATGTAGTTTACAGCCTCAGAACGAACATCAATCTTTAGGAATCCATTGCAGCCATCCTAGATTCTCATTCATCAAGCAATGTATAGATCCCGTTATATGTGATGACCAAGAACATAAAAGAGTAAAAATTCTAAAACTCGAAGGCCAAAGAGTGTTATCAAGTGGATGGCAGAATTGAAGTCCACATCTATAAATATGCCGACAATTACAATATAAAGGATCAAAGGCGAAAGAAAATGACAAGTTCAACTATCAAAACCAAGCCAGAGCATCATGTCATATGGGCAGTAGGCTCTGATAAGCAACCAAGGCAGGCTTTATCCGGTCTTATCTCATATTTGCAGCAACTTCTTTGGTTGCCATTCATTCATGTCTTCAACATGCGAAACTAAAAATCCTGGAATTTCTTTTCAATTATCATCCATCAGCCAACACCTTTGAAAACCAACTAGAATCACAATCAAAGCTAACATTGAAAGGCAATGACAAATCGCAGTGCAGGAACAGTTCCTAACCAAAATTTAAGATCCTGGAAGCAGATTTATTATTATTTAAAAAATTAAAAAAATGCCATCGTTTTTAATATTTTAAAAAACATCATCTAATATTTCACTATTTTAACACTTTTTAAAAATCATCTACCATACAATATATTTGGAGGTAATAATTATTTTCTTATTACAGAACACAGCAGTTATTGGATAATATTTTTAATATAAAAAAATTAACCCGACTTAGGAAACATTTCAGGTGGGGCTGTGTCTCGTACTGTTAGCGGCCCCATGATGTGGTACTTTTTACTGGCATTATTATGCGTATTGCAGAAACCATAGGAATAGCAAAATCCATTGCCATGTAAGTCCAAGGTGTACTACTGGTCCCCGTGATCAAATTTTTGTCCAGCTCAGACCTGACCAGACCAGACCAGCAGCCATCAAATTGGCAATCTCGTGAAAAAGGCTCTCCAGTTCCCAATTCCGCGTTTGATCCACCACCTCCGCAAACCACCAATTTTTACAAACCACTCACGAGTCCTTCCTATCCTAAACACTAATTACACCGAGGGATTAAGAAAAATTAAAAATAAAATCGAGGATTTTCTCGTCTGTAACGGACCTACCTGGAACCGCTCTATATGCAGCCAACACGTCATTGATTCGATGCACCGACAGAGAAACGCGGCAGAGACGGGCCCACGCTCCCCCCTCAGAACGAAAATTTAACAAACTAACCAATTCGAGGATGCAAAGATTGACTCTCTTCTCCATGTGGCCCTTCTCTTTCTCGTTGATTAATTAATAAATAAGATTTAACATTTAATAAATCCGTGTCCAATCCTTCTTTATTACTATAATTTCTGGATCTTCCTCCTTCTATCGCTCCATAAATCGTATAATATATGATCATACGTCTTTCTGTATAATACGATTTTCCTTTTTTAAGGAACATGGTCTCTAACTATTAAAAAAAAATAATCACCGCAAGGCAAATCCATGTCTATAGGCAGCCAACCACGTCGTTGTGTTGCTTGGTAAAAAAGCAAGATAAAATAAAATGACCGTCTCACTTAAAATTTATCGGGATCTCTGACAGTGACACGGTGCATTAATTGAATTAAATAATATTAGTTTTTAATTCAACTTCAAACCTAGTTAGCTTAAACTAATGTACTTGAAATGTAAAAAAGATTCAAAATGTAGTTTAAAAATCAGTTTAAACACATTACTATACGAGTCAAGAAAATCTCAAAACCAAGAACATGCTGTCACAGGTAAAAGTTATCAAAATTATCTCAAAATATATTTAAAAAATTAGATTTTAATGAAACTCCGTTTACAACGCAACTCTCGACATCTCCAAGTTCAAAACTGAGCTGTAGATAGTGAATCCATGTGGTTGCAAGAGTGCTGGAATATTTCTCCAATCGTGATTAGATTAACTGGCTTTTGAGCCAAAATTATCCTCTCCCAGCCCCTGGCTTAATCTCTAAACGCTATTTATTTTTGTTTATATCCTTTTATCCCTTCTCGGTTTGTTATTTTATAGGTGTCTTTATGCAGATCCCTTGTGCACACTGTAGCTTAGCCACACCTTGGAATGATAACCATCAGTAATTACGGGTTGAAAATCTGTCTTATAGGCTGTGATCTTTTGAGCCTAAAAGGCCATCTTTTCCTCAACATTATCATTGCAAAGACAACATTTTTGAGCTTGTTCGATCTCCATATCTTGAGCGATTCTTTAATCCTTCACTCACCACATTTTAAGCTTCTACGAGCATTAATTAGTGGAACCGTCAGTAATATACACAA
Organism: Populus nigra; assembly: GCF_951802175.1. Taxonomy (NCBI): domain Eukaryota; kingdom Viridiplantae; phylum Streptophyta; class Magnoliopsida; order Malpighiales; family Salicaceae; genus Populus; species Populus nigra. Next base: position 7,157,013 of record NC_084855.1, on the reverse strand, counting down.
AATAACTGCAACACAGAGAGCATGGATTCAAGCGTCAAGTTGTTGTTTGTTTATGAGCTCGCATATGATATAATCCTGAGTTGTCCGGCGATTATGGCGCATGTCAACCCCGATCTAATAAATAACATGAGCAAGGTATAAAAAAATAATAATAAAAAGGTTATTTGTTTCCGGGTCTATGGTCTCACTCTCCATCTATAAAAGATCTACACATATCCATAGTAAATTCCATTTGTTTTTTTAGCAAGTAAAATAAAATACCAAAAAAATACTAGCTTCTTCATGATTTACCATGATACGAAGATGATGTCATTGTAAAGTAGAGAGAGAAAGAGAGAGAAAGTGAGCTTTAGTCACTAGTGAGCAAGTTGATTAGAAAAAAAAAAAAAAATCTGGAGCTGTGATTTGTGAACTACCCCTAGTCCTATTTAGCTACCCCGTCTCGAAGAAAGAAAGTACTATATAAAAGGGGGAGAGTTTTCAATTTTCACGATAGCTTCTCCGTCGTGATTGGATCCATAAAAATCATCTCTCTATCTCTACTTCATCTGTAAATAGTTGAAAGTGAGAGAGAGTCCAATTTGCAGTATAAAGGTGCAGTCTTTAACGACAAAAGCTGCTTCTGGGGGCTTATGTTTAATTACTCCATTCATGAGTTCTTACTGATTTCAGGGGTTATTTCTTGCGGTTTTCAACAAAGAAGAAAAGAACTTGTATTTTCACTTGTGGCGATATAAGGTAGTGTTTTTCTCCCCTACAAGTAATCGGCTTTCTCCCTTTTGCTAGATTTGATTGGGCTGTGAAATGATGATATTTCCTTCTTTTTTATTAGTTTACTGCATTGATCTATGTGGGTTATGGGTCCTTTTTTGGTGAGGTACTGAAATGAAGTGGATTCTTTTCCTGGAAATGAACTTGCACTTGTGCATATTCATATCCAAGGCTAAGAGGCTCAATGGAATCAAAAGTGATTATATAAGGTTATCTTGTTTTGAAACATATCTGCTTTACTTGTCTTTCAATCCTTTTATGTGTTTAGTCTTAGAGTTGCCTATAAAGTTTATTCCTCTAAATAGTTTCAGTTTCTTTTCATTGGCTCTATTTCTGTTTCCTGGGTTTTGGATCTAAACATTTGCTATAATGACCATAAACTGAGATCCCAATTTCTTCCTTTCTTTTAGCTCGTTGGAGTGAAATTAATTTTGGTTTGCGCTCTATCTGATGTTTTAGCTTTTGCTTTTTCCTTTGTCCCCCCGCCTCCCTGAGGTTGGGGGTTGGGGAGGGGTGGGGGGCTGATTCCTTTGAAATAAAGAATGTTTCTTTGCCTTCCTGGTCTCTTTTTTCTTTGCTTTTTTAAGTCATTTGAGAAATTCTTCAGTGAATTTCTCTCATTCTGTATTGCAACTCCAGGTGAATAATCATTGTGTATAACTTTCTAATTTGTTTCCAGAGTTTAATATTATTGTTGGGTTTTCAGGTTATAGAATGTCGAGGCCCCTGCTTCGAGGTGCAACAGGGGGACGGGTCTCTGGGAACAGCAATGATTTATGGGACTCCCAAATGAAAGACAAGACAGAAAAGGAAGATTTGGATAGGAATCGTTCTTCTGATCAAAGTTATTTAGCACTGAGGTTTCCTTTCCGGGTACTTTTTCCTGAAAACAATTCTCCTTCCAAATATGGTAGTGGTGAAAATGGCTTTGCATCTGATCCATTCATTGTTGGGAGTCCAAGAAGCCGGCACAAATGGGCATTGCTACTTTTGAAGCTGAGCTTAGCTGTGATTGTAATTCTTGCTCTGACGGGGTCTTTTTGGTGGACTATCTCAATAACAACAATGTCAAGAGGTCAAATATTACATAATTATAGGCGACTCCAGGAGCAGCTTGTTTCAGACCTGTGGGATATCGGAGAGCTATCTCTTGGTTCCTCGAGGTTGCAAGAATTGGAATTCTGTTCTGAAGAGTCTGAAAATTATGCTCCTTGCTTCAATGTTTCCGAGAATCTTGCCTTGGGATATTCTGATGGTAGTGAGAATACTCGTCTTTGTGGGCAGAGTTCAAGGCAAAGTTGCCTGGTGCTTCCACCTGTAAATTATAGGATCCCGCTTCGTTGGCCTACAGGAAGAGACATCATCTGGGTCGCAAATGTAAAGATTACTGCACAGGAGGTTCTTTCCTCTGGTAGTTTGACAAAGAGGTAAGTGGATGAACTTTACCGTATTACACTTCCATTTCCCAGCTATCCTCCATTGATTTCTCTTTTACCTTGGTTGCCAGGATGATGATGTTGGATGAAGAGCAGATTTCTTTTCGTTCAGTCTCTCCCATGTTTGATGGTGTTGAAGATTATTCACATCAAATAGCTGAAATGATTGGACTGAGAAATGAATCTAACTTTGTGCAAGCTGGGGTAAGCCCATATAATTTATTTCCCTCTTGGGAACCGTAATACAAGTTTGGTCCTGTCTCATGTACTCTCATAGTTTTAATAAATAGGGTAGCATTAGTATGATCTGGTATTGGGTGCAGAGTGGTTCGGTAAACTAATAAGGAAAAGCTTTTTAAATAGCCTTTCAGAGTAACTAGTTTTCATATTTACACCTTACCCTGAAACTAGATTTGAGCAATAAGCAGTCTAAAGTCTATTAAACATATTAGCACTCTTTGATTAGTTATCGAAAGGAAAAGAAAAAAATAAGGGAGAAGAGTACAGCATTTTAGTGCTCTATGACGGCATGATGAGCCCATTTGGTATTGTAGTAGTAATTTCTTTTTAAAGTGTTTTTTGCTTAGAAATACATTGAAATAATTTTTTTTTAAATTCATTTTTAACATCAGTATATCAATATCATCTGGAAACACAAAAAAAAATTAATTTAAAGCAAAGAAAAAAAATTTTCATATTTTTTCAAAAGTGCTTTTGAAACACAAAAACAAGTGGGGGCTCATGTTCTGTGCTGTCAAGAACGGAAGTTTTGCAGCTTACTTGTATTCTGCAGCCACTTGATACTAGTTATGTTCTATGAGCAATATTTATATTAATTACCCATGTTTATTTCCTGATTTTTCAGGTAAGAACCATTTTGGATATAGGATGTGGTTATGGTAGCTTTGGAGCACATCTCTTTTCTAAGCAGCTCATAACTATTTGCATCGCAAACTATGAGCCTTCAGGAAGTCAAGTTCAACTTACTCTTGAAAGAGGTCTTCCTGCGATGATTGGTTCTTTTAATTCGAATCAATTGCCATATCCTTCTCTTTCCTTCGATATGTTGCATTGTGCACGATGTGGCATTGATTGGGACCTGAAAGGTATGAGTTCTGATGTCCTAGCTAATGATCATTGTGGACATTATGTGGGCCGTGTATGAATATAAATGCGAACACATGTCACATATATTGGGAAAATTAAAATGTCAGCTATGTGTTCTTTCTTGTGCTTAAAGTTACACTTACAATGCATAATTGGCAGGAAAAACTCTGTAAATTTAGCCTTCACAGTAGAATTGTAGAACACATTATTGGATTATCAAAAGCCTGTATAGCTAAGAGTTGGGATAAAGAGACTTACTAGTAAACAATGGTAACCGTGATTTCCCTTGCCAACTTCATATTTGTTATTAATTTCGATTCTGGAGGTCTAGAGGTTGAATAAGTGAGAAACACTTCATAGGGTACTAAGTACTCTCCTACACTGAGTAACTTGGTTTTATATCTGATTGCTGGAAAATGATTGTTATAAAGACTGGACGCCTTCTAAGTGTGCCTGCAACTGTTGACTTCAGAATCTTGTTTCCTATTTATTGTGTGGAATTTGCTACTTATTGTGCTACCTTGCCCACTTCATATTTATTTTTTAATTTTCATTCTGGAGGTCTAGAGGTTGAATAAGTGAAACAAATCATAGGCTACTAATGACTTTCCTCTGGGTTTCTTGGTTTGAAATCTGATTGCTGGAAAATGACGTCATACAGACTGGATGTCTTCTAAAAGTGTGCCTGCAACTGTTGACTTCAGAATCTTGTTCGCTATTTATTGTGTGAAATTTGGTCAATGCAAAGCACAAATCTTAGTTTTTTTCTGATCTCATAGAACTAGCTTATTGTTGCACCACATACCACATGTGAATTGTTAAAAGAAGATGGGCATATAAAACTACTAAATATTCACTTTACATGGGGCAGATGGTTATTTCCTGATAGAAGCTGACAGAGTTTTGAAGCCCGGTGGGTATTTTGTCTGGACTTCACCACTTACCAATGCTCGTAACAAAGAGAACCAGAAAAGGTGGAACTTTGTACGAGATTTTGCAGAAAATCTCTGCTGGGAGATGTTGTCACAACAAGATGAAACTGTTGTATGGAAAAAGACTAGTAAAAGAAGCTGCTATAGTTCCCGGTAATGCCACCAGCAAGATATCCACTTGCATACCAACATTTGTATTGATGTTGATTGAATTTGAATACCAGTATGGTACTTAAAGAACATGCAAATACGCATCTAAGCATATATTCATAATTTTTTTTTAAAATCTCTGCATAAATATGATCATACATTACATGAGATCAAGGGGTGGTTCTGATTGATAGCTCAAACTGCTTTGTTATTCTAGGAAGCCTGGTGCAGGCCCTTCTACCTGCAGTAAAGGTCATGACATTGAATCTCCTTATTATCGGCCACTCCAAGGGTGCATAGCTGGGACGCAGAGTCGTCGATGGATTCCTATCCAAGAGAAGACGACCTGGCCTTCTAGGTCTCACTTGAACAAGACCGAGCTTGCAATATATGGTATTTGATACTCTTTTTACATGATTTTGGAACAGCATCTTTGTGGACTTTAGCAAAGATCCCTTTGCCTTATGTTCTTGTTGTCTATGTTTTATCAGGTCTGCATCCAGAAGACTTTAGTGAAGATGCAGAGAATTGGAAAACAACAGTCACTAATTACTGGTCTGTTTTGTCACCAATAATTTTCTCTGATCATCCAAAGAGACCTGGTGAAGAGGATCCTTCTCCACCTTATAACATGGTCCGAAATGTACTAGACATGAATGCTCATCTTGGCGGTTTCAATTCTGCACTATTGGAAGCTGGGAAGTCTGTGTGGGTAATGAATGCGGTCCCAACAAGTGGACCCAACTACCTTCCCTTGATACTGGACAGAGGCTTTGTTGGTGTACTGCATGATTGGTAATTCTGCCATCTACTGCTCTCTCTCTTTTATTTTTTTTTATTTTTCCAGTTTATCCATTGAAACATACTTGTATCTGTTTTCATTTTCTTGTCTGTCTGGAATTGGCTACTCAACTATCAGATATAATTCAGATATTTTGTCTGGATGATGAATAGGCAGGGTTTTAGTACATTCTGTGCTAGATTGGAAACACTCTATTCTGATCTTTCATCCGTGCTTGGTTATCTACTCTTCCTCTTCCCATTCCTCATTTGTTTGCCCCACCCTCTCCTTTCATATTCACCATTCGATTGCCTGCTTATGCCTTTCTTGTTGAGTTAACCTGATTGAATAAGAGGAATAATATTCCTTTGAAACTAGTTAAGCCTTCACCTGCTGATTTCAATGATTCACTAGGCTGGCATTACAGTCTAACTGTGGAATAGCAGATAGGGAAACTGAAATTATGCAATTTCAAATATATTTTTCTTCAGAGATCAACTACATTTGTTCTCCTTGGGCTTAGTTACAACGGTTAATGATAAGTAATTGGAGGAATTTATGAATCAATTTGGTGAAGACAATGCATGCTGGATGATATGTTATCATACTGGATATTTTTTGGGTTTCAGTTGCTCATTTAAGAATCTTGGTATGTTTATGGTGGACTTTGTAACAAAGTACTTCAAACTTAATTTTGGGTCTCGCACCAGTAGCTGAAGATGTCAAGTTTGGTCCTTGACTAGAGTCAGGATACAAGGAAGAGTATAGTTATTTTATGTCTTTAACTGTAGATTCCGTGTGCAAAAAATCTTCTACTTGTTCTAACTATTATGCTTTTATTATTACTTGTTTCTTCCACTGATTTGATGGGTTATTTCCATGGAAGGTGTGAGCCATTCCCGACTTACCCTAGAAGTTATGATTTAGTGCATGCAAAAGGGCTCTTAACCATACAAACCCATCAGCAGCGCAGGTGCACCATGCTGGATCTATTCACCGAGATAGATCGGTTACTTCGTCCAGAGGTACCTAATTCAAACTTTCCTCTCTCTGAGTTTTGTAGCTTGTTTAGTTGTTGTGGCTAAGGTGGAGAATGCTTTTAATATCCAAGACGGGACAAATAAATGGTATACATTGTTATTTGTGTCGAGATCAGGAGCAACGATGCACACATTATGTTCCATCATTATAACTTCATTTTCTAATGTCTTTGCACAGTTAGATTTTATGGTGTTGTTAGTTTATCAGAAGAATTTAGATGGACTGATGTTGGTGATTGGTGCAGGGTTGGGTAATAATCCGTGACACAGCTCCACTTGTTGAATCAGCAAGAATGCTAATCACACGGCTGAAGTGGGATGCACGAGTTATAGAAATCGAAAGTAACAGTGACGATAGACTACTTATCTGCCAGAAACCTTTCTTTAAGAGACAAGGAGTCTCATCATGAGTTTTTCCGAAGGAAACTCGAGAAAGTTAGATCATACTATTCATATTCATTTTGTCATGTTAGTTAATTATCATGAAGCTTCACATATAAAGGAGGGTAAAGAATTTTGAACAGAAAGAAGAAAGCAGAGGAGAGGAAACAAATGGATGATGGTGGTGGAACCAACCACAACTCCTACGAGGCAGCAAGGCTTCCGTAGGACCCCTGTAATTACTCAAGTTGAGGTGCTGGGCAAATGAGAAGTATAGAATAGGATTTAATTTAAATTTATTGTCCATTTTTCATGTGATGTCGAATCATAACACTATACAACCACATGATTTGATTGTGAAGATGATTACAGAATAAGCAAGGTCCTTCTTTACTTGATGTGTAGTGTACAAAAATGCTTGTCAGTTCATTCATTCATGTGAAGCAATATTTATTTTCTTCAGCTTTTTCTTGTTACTTTCGTTGATGCTCTTTTTGTGGTGTTGCAACACTTTGGAAACTCCATTGCTAAATACGCTTCAAGCTCGATCCGCAGCTCGTTTCCCCCCCTCGTTAGTCTTTTTTTCATTACCTGGACCCGAAACAAATTGTATTTTTCTAAACAGTTCTATCCTTTTGTGTTAGGATATTAGTCATCATTTCCTGCAAGGTTTAACTGTGTTTTTTTTTTTAAAAAATTAATTATTTTTATTTAAAATTTTTATTTTTATATATTTTCAGATAATTTTAATGTATTGATATTAAAAAAAAATTTAAAAATTAAAAAAAAAATCATTTTAATATATTTTTAATTAAAAATTATTATTACATTATCAAATATACTCTATAAAAATAAAGAGATTATAGTATTGAACAAAGATTTTTTCTTCTTTTTTAAGTTGCAAAACCATTTTCCACCAGGAAGATATTGTACAAGAAATTTAGTCTAAAATAAAGAAAAATAGCTTTGAAATCCTTTCATGTTTTTTTCTTATCATGTCCATTCATGTTTTTTGAATTTAAATCATCAAATTTAAAATAAATGAACATGATTTAAGTGTTTATTAAAAATAATGACACCTTAATTATTATTTTATTTCTCTCATTTAATCTAAATTATCCAATTCAAATTTAATGATAAAATCTATAACATGATCGGTTTTGTTACATTACGAAAATAAGAGAAAAGATCGTATGTTTTTGGCATCGAGGTAAAAACAAGAAAGAGCTTACGCTTAATTAATACAATATTTAGACACATTCCCATAGTATTCGACAACCGACCTTAGCTCAGTTGGTAGAGCGGAGGACTGTAGTGGGTGAATATCCTAGTAGCCATCCTTAGGTCGCTGGTTCGAATCCGGCAGGTCGGAGTTTTTAGGATCTCCATTAAGTTTTTAACTTCCATCGAGCGGCCAAAATCACCTAATCGAAAATCAATCACAGCCATATGATCTAAACTAGCTCTTTTGCCGATCCACCTCCAAAAATCATTTTCCATGGCTTGGCGCCTCTTCCTCTCCAAATCCACCTCCTCCAAAACCCTAACCTCTCCTCTCCTCCAAAACCCTACCCCTAACCCCCTTCTATCTCTCTTCTCCTCCCATTTCTCCACATCCTTTCTTGTCACCAAAACGCCAAAAAAACACAAGAAAAAACGCGAAAAACCAGAATCCCCACGCACCAGGCACGTCCAGCACCCCTCCACCCGGATTCCTCAATTTGAATCTCTCCTCGAACGCGACTCTTACTTTCGCTTCCTCACTAAATCCAAACAATTCCTCTCTCAACAACCAGAACGCATTCTCCGCCTTGACGACGCTGGAAAGCTCCACCAAGAACTTGGTTTCCCTCGCGGCCGCAAAATCCACCGCTTCCTCCAACGCCACCCTCTCATTTTCCAAACTTATCGCCACACCGATAACAAATTGTGGGTCGGCTTTACAGATTTTATGGAGGAATTGCTGGAAGAAGAGAAGGAAATTATGGATTCAATGGAGAGTGATCGCGTTAATAAGGTGCGTAAGCTGTTGATGATGTCGAAGAATAAAAGGATTCCTTTGAGTAAAATTCATCATTGTCGCTTATTGCTTGGAATTCCTGATGATTTTAGAGATAGAGTCGCTAAATATCCTGATTACTTTAGAATTGTTGTTGAGAGTGATGGGAAGAGGATTTTAGAATTAGTGAATTGGGATCCGAGTTTGGCGGTGAGTAAATTGGAAAAGGAGTTTATGGTTAACGAGGAGAAGGCGAAAAGGGCGTTCAAGTTTCCGGTAAAGCATGGGAAGGATTTGGATTTGGAGGTGGAGGATACGAGGAGGTTGAATTTATTGAATACATTGCCATTGGTTTCGCCGTATAGTGAAGGAGAGAGATTGGAGTTATGGAGCTTAGAGGCGGAGAAGTATAGGGTAGGGATTTTGCATGAGTTTTTGAGCTTGACTTTGGAGAAGAGGGCGTCGATACATCATATTGTGGAGTTCAAGGAGGAGTTGTGCTTGACTAAACATACGTATGATATGCTTAAGAAGCAGCCCCGGACATTTTATCTTGCGGGGACAGAGATGAATTGGGTTGTGTTTTTGAAAGATGCTTATGATGAGAATGGGGGTTTGATTGACAAGGATTTACAGGTGATTTTCAATGAGAAACTGTACAAGTATGCTCAAATGAAGGAAGGAGAATTGGATTCAAGTGTATGGAAGAGTTGACTTCATTGGTGAATCCTAACTTGTTCTTGATGATATTGAACTTGTTCTTGATGTCATGGAGAGGAGAGGGTTTTTATTGGCAGAATAGAAATCGTGACTCTTTTTGAGTGCTGATATGGATCAAAACCGCTGTGACATTTTTTGCACATACGTGAAGAAATATGACATCTTCCTGTTGATCCGTGATAAATGTGTCTTCTGTTTGCGTCATTCTTTTGATAACTCTGTATTCTGCAACCATATAGAGTGAAACTCTTTGCGTTTTTATGGAATCCTGACTTTGTTCGGTTCATTTTATTACATCATAAGCAGCAATCTAATTTGAGAGCAGTTGCCCTAATCATATTCAATTATGATCCTCTTAACTCCATAATGTCATTGAATCTTTTCGTACAACGGCTTGAGTCGACAGTAGTAGAAATTTATGGTGGCTTGATACATTGCAGACTTCCGACAGTTGAACTTTCACTTATTTATTGTCGTTGACCCGGCAAATACCGGTGCCGTTTTTTCTCTTTTCCTAGAATCGTTCGCGGGGAATGATTCTAAGGTCCTGGGTTCTGGAAATTACATTCATTATCAGGGTCAATGTTTGTGCCTCGCAACGGCAGTATCTATTACCTATATTATTCTCCTTTTCAACATCTCATTCTCACCATAAATTGATAAAAAAGGGTTCAACTGCCCAAACCACTACCACCACCACAAAACAGATACAAATGAACAAAACAAGAAATTTCCCATTGAACGCAGATAGTGTCCCTCTTGAAAGCAGTCTTCGGGGAAAAAAAAACGCCTTTCGTTTGCTACAAGAGCTTTAAGGAAGTGTGAGTGTGTGACCATGCCACACCAACCCTCAGCCAAAAAGCCGTGGAGAGATAGAGAGAGTTCACAGAGAGATCAAGTAATTCGACTCATTCCCATCCAGCGAAGTTAAAAGCAGTTTCAAAAACTGATGACAAATTATTAAAAAAAAAAAACTTACTCAGAATGGGATCGCGATTAACGGGATGAAGAAGCATGTGCAGAGGACATTGTCTTTAGGTGATGAGTCCGGTTCTTTGACCTGTCCCTGCTTTTTTGCGCACCCCCAACGCTGCCCCTTTGCATACTGGAGATTGAACTGCTAGAGGTCACTCTCTTCACTGCTTTTCTCCGATAGCTCCTGCTGCTGCTGGTTCCAAGGGCGGCTCTGGCAACGCTATCTGCGAGAACTTCTCGTGCTCTCTGAGGTTTAATGGGTTGCTTGTTCAGATACACTAGCTTAGAGAGGAGGCCACAAATTGCCTTGCGAAGCTGGTCATCACTGATGTTGCTCTGAATTGGATTGCCCAACAGATTCAGAGCTTGCAGTGAGTTGTAGTTCGCAACAAGCTGGCCCAGAGCTTTTGTTGTTGTTATCTTGTTAAAGCTCAAGTCCAAGACTGTAAGCTTCAGGAGCCTGTGCAGCCCCTCAACATCACTAGTCTTGTTCCCAGCAAGATAGAGTTCCTTGATTATTGTACAGTTCGACAACCCTGATATAATGCAAATCCAGAATAAACACATGGAACCATATAACTGAGGAAATATCATTTCCCAGGAAAAACACTGCATGATTTAAAATGACTCTGGTAGCATGAGATTCATTAGAAATAAATACCTTGACCAATTCGAGAAATGCGATTGTAACTGAGATCGAGTACCCGCAATCGGGTAAGTTCTCTAAGTCCTTCAATGGTGTTGATCTTGTTTCTCGATAGGTTGAGAGTGTGTAGGCCCTTTGGCAATGATCCTGGGGTAATTTGGACTGCAAAAGGGGGAAGAACAAATGAAGCTTAGTTGTCACCAATATGTTCCTTTAACAATTGACATTTTTCTTCTGCTAAAAGCATACCTATGAAGTTGTTTGATAAGTTAACAGATCGAAGACTGGAGAAACGTGATGTGGTGGGAATAGCTTTTAAGCCATTGCCTGAGATGTGGGCAACAGTTGAGGAAGAATTAAGCGACTGGATCACACTATTGGCATGCAAAATCTCCACTGAGAGGTTAAAATCTGGGCGTGTCATGGCTCTTCTTGGTGATCTACCGGTATCGGGAGAGGGTGGGAAGACAATGTCGTCGTCACGCCTAACATCATTGTTATTATCATAAGCATCAAGAGGAGAGGGATGGGTCTCAAGATCCTTGACCCATTCATCCACTCTTGAAAATGGGGATGATTCTACTGAGAAAGCAACCCACTGATTCTGGGGCCACAGACCAGAAATCCCAGCATGAAAGCTATTCCAGCTCTGACTGTCCTCTTCATTGTTGTTATGACCCTTGTCCATTGACTTTACTGTGAATGACCGAGGTGATTGCATTTTACTCATGGCTCTGTTGGGTTCAAGTGTATCTGATGAATAACCGCCTTGCTGACTCAAAAGTTTACTTACAGCCGGTTGCAGTGGTTTTACAAACCAAGGTTTGTGAAGGTTTCTGTGGCTCCAGAGGAACAATTTCCACCACAGCCTTCTACTCCTAGAGGGTAGAACTTGGCTAGAAGAGTGCTTCTTTAACATCACTCTGTCAGCACTGCGACGGCTTATTACAGATGTCGGGCTGCTGGGATCTCTTACTTTCTCAGCCAGTCCCTGCAATTCTTCAGAATCCTGAGATGTTAAAGGGAACTGAGCAGCAATTTTCCTTAGCACTTTGCTTGTTTCCAGATTAGAACAGGACCGTTTGAGCTTAGGCGAACCCCAGAACTCAGCCTTCCCGATGCCAGGATCGCTAACATGTCCACTTTGTATCACATCAATACCCTTTTCATCAACTTTTTTCTCAGCTTTCTTTGCATATTGTTCATTGCCCATGGTGTCAAGCGGATGAGGGGAATCCAGCTTCACATTTCTTGGAAAAGACACTTCACCGGAATTGGCCGCATGGGATTGGAGATCAAAGTCAGATAAGTCCCTCTTCAATGAAATATTATCTTCTTGCTCATCTTCTCCTTCATAAGCTACTTCTGCTGCTTCATCCACAACAGGGCTCTCATGGCTCAGCACCTGGACATTGATTGAATCCTTCTGAACATCGAAAGGTACTGACACGCTAAAAGATGTGGTTTTCAACTCATCGCTTTCAAAAGTTTCCACCGGATGTTCAAGCTTGATTTTCAGGGTTTTAAGCGCCGTGTCAAAGTCGGCTGTTCTCGATGATTGCTTATCAATCTAAAATCCAACAAAAAAAAAGGTTAAAGGGAGCAGATCAGAAGCTCCAAAAAAACAAGTCAGACAGCAAAATTTACACAATCCTCATTCCAATCAATTATCACCTTCTCTTTCTTCTTCATCCCCATCAGAACAGAACAGCAGTTGAATTTCATCTTTTTGGAAAAAAAAAGGCCAAACTCGAATTTCCTCAATAGAAGCCCAAATAAGATATGCACTCCTGATTTATCTTTTTCTCCTTGTTATTCTATTCTGCTGCTTCTTCTTCTATCCCGTTGATGTTTACATCTCTAACTAATGCAGAGGAGACCAGATACAAGCTGATTGAGTTATCAAATGTTAACCGTAATCAACGGGTAGTCGCCAAACCGATGACCAGGCGTAATAGCATAATAATGATGTTCGAGGAAACGGAAACAAAGGTTGAACACTCGCTCCGGTTTGAGGAAATATCACTCGATAGTCGGCCAGAGTTGTATAAGCAGTAGCTTCTCTCCAGAAGCTTCTCAGAATCTTTCTTCAAAACTTACCCTGACATATGCATGTTGCAAAAAATCCAGGTAAACAAAACAAGACACGAGAGAAAACTCAAAACACCCCATTACACTATGAACAAGTTCCAAAATACCTTTGATAGGGAATTTCTGAAAAAACCCCATCAGCCTTTCTCATTCATTCATCAATTAAAGATGATTCAAAACAAGCACTTGTATGCACAGTTAGATAATTCTTTCTTCTATATATAAAGCAAAATTGTGCAACGAAGAAAGAAAGAGTAGAAATGATACCTGTTGAAGCTGAACAAGAAGATAGGAATATACAGTTTCGGTTTAGAACCTTAAGAGAATATATCAAGCTAGTTTACTTTTAACCAAGAAACACAAAACTAATAGAGAATCGTATCAAAGTGCGTTGCTCGCGTGGCAGTGGTGGCTGGGGGAAACTGGCAGGAAGGAGGGGGCCCCGAAATATCACCACAAGCTATTTCTCGTATTTGGTGCCGTGCAGAAGAGCACAAGACAAGTACACGCAAGTTGCACGGCTTTCGTGTAAACTAACCTATTTATGAATTTTTTCATTCTCATTTCTCGCCTGCGACACTACAACCTTTAGTATTAAAAAATAAAATAAATTATCAAAAAATAAAATAAATCATCTATTTAGTAAGGAATTAAACTTAAAAGATTTGTTTGCTCTATAATCATAGGTTGGAATTTTTTATTGTTTATATAATGATCACTGAAGATTTATATGGTCATTAATTTTAGGGCCCGTGAAATTAGTTGTGGTACATACAAGTTAACCCGAACACTCACACCAATCTAAAAAAAATAATAATAACAAAACTGAAAACGGGATTAATATGAAAGGTGTTCTAAGTTTTTTTTTATAAATTATTAATTTAAATATTATAAATTTTAAAGTTATTAAAATACGTTAGTTTTTAATTTTAGAATTCTAAAAAATTAATTAAGTAAACGTGAGCTAACTCGAATATTTATAATTATAAAAAAAACAATTATATATCATTTATACATGCCATAAGAAAACAAAACGCACTATTCATTACTTTTTATTTTCAATGATCGGATTTTATTGAGGCCATAAATATTGCATTTTTTTTAATATAAATAAAAAAAACAGATTTATATGAGGTTAGTTGTTAGTTTTTGAAGATAAAATATCTTACGACGAAATGTAAATAAATTATATTGATGATTTGTAAAGATATTTCGAAAGAAAAAAAAAAAGAGTTTTACAAGTCATGACTGTCTACGAGATTCAGACATTCAAAATTCTACTTGATTGTCGTGATTCTTAACGTTTAATGCTTTAAGCCTGCGGTTGAAGATTATCTGCACATCCTTATTTTGCGACAGGCTGGAATAGGCTCGCGGGTCTAACATCACAGAACAAAACCCACGACCTGTTCAGCATGGCGGCCCTACTCTTGTAAGTGTGCCTTTTCTGGATTATTACCTGTGGTCTCATTGCCATTGTCAATTCCAATTAAATGAATTTTTAAGAATTATATATTTTCATATTTGATAAATTAAATAATAAACACGCAGGGTCATGTAACTACATGGCATGTAAAATCACTCTCTTCTATTTTGATTAATTTTTATATACTCAGTTTTCACTTTAAGATATGTATTGTTCAATTGTGTCTTAAATTTTTTTATTAATATTTAATAAAAAAAATTATTTCTAATAAAGAAACAAATTCAAATATCCATTGAATTTGATTAAATGTTGGTATGCCAAATTTCAATTAATTTGACATCAAACTTGATAATTATTAATTAAAATATTTAACTTTTTCTATTTGTGGATTATATAAACAATTATAATTTCACTAAAAATAAAAACTAAAAAGACATGGCTATCCTTGTAATTCAATATATAATAATTAATATTTGTATTTGATGAGGTTTGAACTTACCTAATGGGCTTGGAGGACTAAGTTGATATCTTAGATAAAGAGTTTATCTTTTGGTACTGTTGATCTGAACATCCTCTTTAGTCAAAGTAACTAATGAATAATACATGATACTTGTAAAAAAGTTTTTTTTTTTTGTGAATTCGAAGACTTTCTCATGCTTCAATGAGTATTGTTTAAGAAAAAATACAATTATCTTTTATAAAAAAATGCTACGAATAGATATACAACAAGAAGGGGAGGAAAAAACCCTCTTATTTGATAGATATCTTAATCCCTTTTTATAGTTTATGAGCCTTATCTTCTCTGTTTTTTTAAGAGGTTAAAATGTACGTCATATATCTCCGACTCATCGGGATAAAATATTCCTAACTCATCGTGGAGTAAAATATATGTGATTTATCAGGGTAAAATATCCCTAACTTATTAGAGTAATCATGGTGTCCAATATTCTTTAGAGTTAAAAAAAATTATAAGCACAGCATTTGTCTGAGCTCGAAGATGGTGGGTCTGGTAGATCACCAAACCCATATATGTCTAGACTCAACGCTTGACCAAACCCAGCAATGATGAGTTATTACCATATTTTTTGTTAGTCTTTTAGAAAAGAGGATCCAAGTAAAAAATAAAAAATATTGATCCATCAGTAGCTCCTAAATCTTGAGTATTTTTATTTATTATTTTTTGTTGGGTTTTTCATGGCTAATTCTTTAAATTTATATTTTATCTCGATCACTTCCTTCAATATTTAAAATGATTTTTTAAAGCAGTATATAAGGTTAGAATTCCTTTTCTATATAATTTCCTTTATTTTTTTCTTTTAAATTTAGTTCTCCATCTTTTTATTGTTGTTTGTGTTATTTGAGATAAATTCTTCAATTTATTTTTTTGTTTTTTTTCTAGGATTTTCCATTGATTTTTTTTCAGAATGACTTGAATTTGCTCGGGTCTCTTGAATTTGTTACTCTTTGCTAGATTTACTTTGGCTAATCAATATTGAATTGGTTAGAAATTAAACCTTTTGATTTTGCCCGGCTATAAGATTTAATGGGTTACGAATTTGAAACCTTTGCATGGATTTAAAAGATTCACTAAATTTGTCTTGATTTTTTCCCCTTTTTTAAAGGTGATGTTCTTTTTTTTAGTTTTATCATTCAATTTTTTATATCATCAATGATTAGACTTTTTTTTCCTCTATGTGTGCCTTTTATAAGATTTTTCTAACCATGCTTTTTTGGTGGTTTCCTATATTTTTTTTGTTTGTTTGTCCATATATTGGTATTTTTTTATTGGTCGAGTCTATGTCTCGAGTCATATTTTTTTATAAAAAAATTAAAACACGAGTGCGTCATAAAGTTACAAATATTTTTTAATTTCACCCTTTTCTATTTTCTTATCTTTCAGACTCGGTCCCTATTTTTTTGCTATTTTTTTGTTTGGGATTATTTTTCATCCTCCATGGTTTTTTTTATCAAATTTAATCTCCATTCATTTTATTTCTATCTTTTTTGCCTTTGTTAGTTTCTAAATTTTTTTTTATGATTTTATCCTTCAAACTTCAAAGTTAAATTGATTGAGAAATAAACTTTTTGATTCAATCCAGGACTAGAATTTCACGATTTGCGAGTTTTAGAAATTATACTAAGTTTACGAGGTTTGCTTGTTTTTCTCCTATTTTTTTTACATTTGTTTTTTTTACTATTTTTTAGAGTTTTGCTTTGTTATTTCGTTGTTTTATTTCCATGAAGTTAATCTCAAGGTTCATGATTAAAATCATTAGTTTTAAATGTTAACACATGTTGAATTTTTTTATCATTTTTTTTATTTTATCATTAGATACTTGAGGCATTGAAAAAGGATCTTTGTGCTTTTTTTTTCCTTTCTTTCAAGTGATTTTTTTATGTTTTTATTTTTATGAAATTATCACAATTTTATTTTCATTGTCACTTAGTTTTTTAATTAACACCATTTAATTAAGTTTTTTTTTGTCAGTTTGACCCTTCCGCATCATGTTTTTTTGATCCTCTAGATGAGCTCATATTAGGTTTTTTTAAATTTTTTTTCTATCATTTTTTTTATTATTGTTTTATTTATATTATTTAAATTATCAGTCTAAAAGACTTGAGTCTCATATTTTTTTTCCTTAATATTTTCTTTCATGTAGATAAAGAATTTGACTGAAGGGACACAAATCTAGCTACCACTGTACATTTCATTTCATGCGAGTGAGATGGCACTGACCCGACCCGACCCGACATGGCTATTCCTAGAAATCTATGGCTGTAGAGTTGCCACACATTAATAATCACACATTTGATATTCCCGATCTTACCTTTACGTTTTGCGTATCCAAATTCAATTAGGCCCTTTGAGACTAAGCATTGGATGTTCTCTTCGAATCATCGACGGTTAGACAGAAGGTACCTCAATAGCACACACTAGGCCCAACCCCAATAACCTAGCCCACATACAAACCCCCAACCCTAACTTAGCTCCAATATCAAAAGTAAATATACACGCGTCACAATTCCACGTGATGTTCATGTAAGAATCACTTCGACCAGGTCACGCAAACAAAAACTCCTCCCCTCCCCTCTCCTCCATCTAGAGTCTAGAACTCCACGGCCTTTTCGTTTGTCTCTCCTCCTCATCAACAGTTACATCATCTCGTCTCTCTTTCTCTTTAATCGATGTCATGGCCACTGCCACCGTGGACTCATCCATCTGCGACCTCCAGAATCATCTACACACCGAATCTCTCCCTCTAATCGACCTTCGCCATCTTTCCCAATCCGAACTCCTCTCCCTCTCCTTCTGTTCCTCCTCTCCCCACCGTCTCCGAACCGACACCGCTGACGTATCCACTCCTAAAATCGACCGTTCCGTCTTCAATGAATCTGCTGGAAGCCGCAAACAAACTTTCTCCCGCCTCCGCCTCGCCCCTCGCAACAACAATGCTTCCCCTTCGAATTCAACTCCTGTTGTTCCCTTCCAAAATACAGAACGGCAGCCTCTCGATGAAGAGAATTCACAGATAATTTCTCTTCTGAAGTCGTTGTTTGGCTCTGATTCTAACTCAATTGAAAACAAGAATGAGCATTATGACAAATTAGTCTCCATTCCTGTTATCTACAATGATTATATGCGTCTGCCTTCAACAAATAATGCGGAATCGCAAAATGTTTCAATCGACATTTGGGATTCTAGTCAAGGAGGAGTGAAAAGATTAGAGGTAAATCATTCGATTTCGATTCGAACTGCTGAATCTAGTTCAAAGAAGAGGAAGCGAGGCAGGCCACGGAAGAATGAGAATGTCAATTTCGATAATAACGATAATAGCGAGTTAGTTGAGAATAAGACTATTGCTGTTGTGTGGGACAATGTGGAAGTGGAGAGTAAGAAGAAAGAGGAGATGGTGATGGTAAATAAGAATGGAGTGGTGGTGGACTTTGTGGCATTGGGGAATATGGAGGATCCATACGGGGAGGAGTTGCGGAGGAGGACCGAGGGAATGCAATTGAAGGCAGAGTTTTTAGGGTTTTTGGAAGGGTTCGAGGGTGAATGGGGTAGTATGAGAAAGAAGAGGAGGATTGTGGATGCTAGCCTGTTTGGGGATGTGTTGCCGATTGGGTGGAAGCTCTCTATTTGCATCAAGAAACAAGCCGGTCG
Source organism: Populus nigra (assembly GCF_951802175.1). Classification (NCBI taxonomy): domain Eukaryota; kingdom Viridiplantae; phylum Streptophyta; class Magnoliopsida; order Malpighiales; family Salicaceae; genus Populus; species Populus nigra. Next base: position 7,138,393 of record NC_084855.1, on the reverse strand, counting down.
TGTTTGGCTGGCTTGTACAAGATACATAAGGTTTCTCATTTATTTTATTTTTTATAGATTTTTTTAATCGTGGTTTTTGTTGATTGCACTGTGTAAATATACAGGGGACTTGATTTGTGTTTTTTTTTTTGTCCTGCTATTGCACGGGCAAATGAAGTTGAGTACTGCTTAAAATATGCACAGCAACTTGGAATAGAACTAGATAAAATCAACATGATAGAGAACATGTTTTGCAGAAGTCAGATGAAGTGATTTAAATTGAAGTTATGAGTTGTTAATTGAATTGCTACATCTAAAACTTTTTTTTTCTTTCAAATTTTAATGAGGATGATTTGCTAGTTCTGAATTTAAGAAATTTGACCAACATTTTAACATTTAAGTAAGCAATGAACTTGTGACTGTGCACATGTTAAGTGGAGTTCAGTCTGCACAATCAGTTGCATCAGAAGTATTTATCGCACGTCTTATTCACCTTGGTTATCTTGCACTTAGTTCCATAAATCGTAGTTTATTCATTGATGCATTCCTTTTTTCTTTCTGTTTCTCTTAAATTTCCATCCATCTAACCTGGCATTGTCATCTTGGTACTCTCAATATATATAGGTTGCCTGATTTTTCTCAATTTCTCACAATAAGATGCATACCTTCTCTAAATGATGCTATTGAAAAAAATCTCTTCAAATTCAAGACATGAAGTTCTGATTCTTGCATTTGTTCCATTGGCATTGTCTTTTTCAGTCATCTTCTTATTGTAGAGGATGTATATTTATTTTTACTCTATTCTCAACATGTTTAGTCAGACAACTGTTATTGTGTCATTATTCATGACAACAATGAAATCCTAAATTGCTGCATGCGTTTATAACTATTGATTGACCTTACACATTGTGGCTCGTAGGATATTAAATGATAGAAGCTATACCAGGACTCCTATTGGGGCCTTGATTGTCTCTGATACAGTTCTTATTACAGTTTCTAAGTTGCACAGAATATAGAACATATTACCCTAGGAAGTTTATGTTTCATAATTAATTTTGCATATTTCATTGGTTGTATAATTCTTACCTACATTTCTTAATTCGATACTATCCAGCCCTAATGGGCAGCAGTTTGTGTCCTGCAAGGAAGTTTCATCGTATTTGCTCTCCTTTTCCGGACTGCATGATGTAAGCCGGTTGAATTTTGGTCACATGGATGGCAGGATTAAGTTGACCGACAAGATAACTCCTTCCATTGTAAGTTGATACTTGTAGTGTTTGTGCATGCATTTTAACTTTCCATATAGTTTTTATTTACTTGTGTGCTGCAGCCTGCAGATCATACACGTAAAGATGGCAAGAATGAGAATGATTTTATTAGCTATATGGCATTGCCTGTTATCTGTAGATCTATTGGGACGGGGGGATGTCCTGTGGAGGTTCAAATGGGGAATAAGTATAAATGCCACAAGTGCACCGTGGCTTTTGATAAGCAGGATGGCTTGCTTCAACACCTGCTATCTCATCAGCAGGCTCCAAAACGGCTTAGATTTGGGACATCCACAAATGAAGAGGTGATCATAAAAAATGGAAAGTACGAATGTCAATTTTGTCACAAACTTTTTGAAGAAAGGCAACGTTTCAATGGTCACCTTGGGAACCACATAAAAGAATATCTTAAGAGACTTGATGCTTCCAATGGCAAAACCACTGGAGAGAGCGATGAACCTGCATTGGTCAAAATTCCTCCTGGAGCTGGAAAGATCCAAACATTGATTGAATTTGACAGGGATTCTGATGCAATAACTGTTAACACTAAAATCAGTGATGAAATAAACTCCACCATTCCATATTGTGAATTAAAGGCTATTACTTCTGTAGAAACCCATTGTGGTGAGCAGGACAGAGTTTTTATTAGCAGCAATGATGGAGCGGGGAGGATTAATGAAGATACTGATGCTGTGGCAGCTGAAAATAGAGTTTCTTCTGAACCAGCCTTGTTGAATAATGATATTCATAGATCTTCTGATGAAACAGATGTTCCCAAGTGCCCCACTGATGGCACCGGTGATCTTGGTAGGAAGGATAAAAGCTTTAAAAACTGTTCAGTTGCTGGTGGAGCGAGGGACGTGACTTGTATTGGTCACAACGATTCAAATCATGTATCCCCTTGCTTAATTGAGGAACTCAATCAGGAGAGAGATTCTAATTGTGGTTTGCTTGCATCAAATGCTAAGGTGAACACATCTAATGATGACATAATTGAGGATAGACATTGTTCTAGTCCAATTGATAACATGGTAATTGATGGTTGGGATATAGATGGAAAAGGTGAGCCAATAACTGGCAGTTGCAACAGTTATGCTGCAATGGTGGGGAATGCTGCTGTTAACTTGAGGGAGCAAACAATTTCTAAAGGCTGTTATGTTGCAGATAGTGAGACAGGTCTTTTTAATTTCAATGCAGTGGAAACCATGCTGGAAAAAGGTTCTAAAGGGGGTTTAACAGGTATTGAGAACAACATGAACAGTGTTTGTACTGGCATGTCAAATGAGAGCAGATTTGATGATGTGGTGAAGTCTGGGACTAATGAGATAACAATTGTGTGTTGTGGCGATAACACTGTACTGGCTGATGATAATGTGACTAGCAATGAACAGGGGGGAAATCATGGGGCCAGCTCAGTTATTCCATTTTTGAATCAGCATACACATCTTGTTGAAAATACTATCACAGGGGCTCCTAAATGCATACTAAGAGAACCCTGTCAAGGAAAGGAATCTGAAGATTGCCCGATTACTACATCTGGTAATGAGCAATTATTCGACTTTGAAAGTAATGTAATTAAGGTTTCTAATGGCACAATAGATGTGGCCAATCACGATCAGGTTGGCAGTGAGATTGATCTAGTCCCACAAACCTTAACTAGTATTAAGCAGGAAGAAATTTCTAAAACCTTTACATTTGCTCCATTTACAAATGGATTTGCTTCAAAAGACTATGGTATCTCCAATAGCGTACTGGAGAAGCTTGAGCAGGGTAGAAATTCTGGACGCGGATCATCTGACAATGAGCAATCCCATGACGTAAAGGATATTGTGAATGGTTTATCATTCACCACAGTGGAGGAAGACAATCAACAGGAAGTTAAAATCTCTTGCAATGGTGAGCTACATATTGCTTCAGATGACAATTGCACTGAACAGGATGCAGATGTTGGGACAGGCACTGTGCAGAAATGTTCTCTTTTTGCTGGGAGTCAGCTCGCATTCACTGCCAAAGATAATCCCACTGGTCCCTACAGTGGCGCTGTGGATGAGCTGAAGCAGAAAATGGATTCTGTAGAGAGTGCGGTTTGTCCATCTGGCAGCGAGCCAGTGTGGAGTGTTGAAAAGAATTTGCAGACTGCTTTTACATGTTCGGTTCAGGAGGAGCCTAGGGTAGAGAACTCAGAAAATCCTAGGAAGGATGATTCAGGGATTGGTTTTAGCAGCCACCCTGGACCAGATGAAAGTGATGTCATATCTGAGTTTATGTGGAGAAACGATGAAGAAAGTAACCTGCTAAGTGATTTTGCTGATACTCCATGTCAACCAGTACAAACATCAAGCTTTTTTCCTCCATATGATGCATTGTCAGATAAGGTATGGCGTGACCATTTTCTTTATATTAGTGAGAAACCAATGCCTGTTTATGCTAATGGATTAGGTGGTAGTTCCATTTTTTTCTTCAGAAATTTACGTAGTTCATCTTTTTTATTGTCTCTAGGATCACCTGAGGATAATCAGTGGCAAATCTACATGCAAGGGAAGGGGGGCTATTGCCCCTCTTAATTTTTCACACTCCCCACTTTAGGCCTCGTAGTTTTCAGCGTTTCATGATATTTCCAAGTAAAAATACATTGCGCCCCCCCACCCCCCCCCCCCCCCCCCAAAAAAAAAAAAAAAATCCTATGTCTTACCTAGGAAAGAAATTGCCTTGATGAATATTTCTCACTTTGCCGCTGGTAGCTTTTAATTATAGGGATCGGTGATATGAATTACCTTCTCCCCTTACATTTGTGTTTATTTTGTCTTCTATGGTTTCCTTGGTCAGTATAAGGGCATGCATTTCTTTCAAGCTTTAGAATAACTGAAATATTTACTTAGACATAAATTATTTTCCAGTGAGGAGTTGATGAAATGACTGTTATTTTTGCTTTAAAACATGAAGTGAAAAGCTCTTGCTTGTTATATGGTCAGTGGAATTCTTGATTTATCATTTTTTATTAATGAACAGGGTGAAAGTGAACTCTTTGCAGAGAAATTTGGTGCTACATCAGGTTTTAAAGGGCTGAAATTGGGTGGCATGGATAATATGGAATGTAATCTTCCGACTTCTCAAGTAAGCTCACATTCAGATGAATCCAAGGTTGGTACATATGATGCTGTTATACCTAAAGGGATTGCTTCATCTATTTGGCTTGCAAAGGAAGATTTGCCTTTTGTGCCAAAAGATTCAAGCAGGCACCATGTTCCTGCTGTGTGTGTCTGGTGTGGGAGGGAGATTTGTCAAGAGGCTCTTGAATCTGAAGGACAAACAAGCACCATGGGTTTTATGTGTGCAGAGTGCACTGCCAAGTTGTCCGGGCAATTCAACGGATAGCAAAATGGGTTGCCTATTAATCTTTCAGGCTCCCATGAGAAATGCTCTCATATATGCAAATTCTCATAAGGAGAACACCTCAGGTAGTTTCTACTTTTTTCATTCAGAAAGTATTTCTTTGGGCTAGAAAAAATTCCATGTTTTACTTTTTCAAAAATCTATCTGATTGTTACCCTGTAGCCTTCTAAATGTCGAGCTAGGTGACAAATTAACAATTATCTTGGCAGGTTCAAGTTTTTGAACTGTGGATATGTTTTTGGGCATGTGAATAATTATTAGCGGACCATATTTCAATTTGTACAGACTCTGGAAAAACCCAACTGCTCAATTTAGTCTCGAATTCTTCTCTATCATGCAGCAAAAGTTGTTTACGAAGCTATTTTAATGTGCTTTCACTTTAAATTTCTATATATAGCTTTTTTACATGTATTTGACTATTATGGATCAACTATATCCAACCTTCCATGTTTGTTACGTGCTTGGGTTTGTTGTATATTTTTCCTTAAATAGCTTAGCATGTAAATGCATATGATTTTTTCTTTCTGGCAGCCTTTATGTGTCTCACTCTGCTTCATATGGTACCTCAATGTTTGCTTCCTCTAGGATTACCCCGTTGATCAAGTTCAATGGAGAAGACCAGTTTTCTTGTACGCAGTATAAAAGACAACCTTATGCCTATAGCTCTCATGCTCTATAACAAGAATAATATTCAATCTGACTCATCCTTTATTTTCCAGACGATGTAGTGAAAGCTTGCACAAAAGCGGTCATTGGCTTATCAGGGCTATATTATACGAGAGGCTGAATTTTGAAGGTCTTGTGACTCTGCTTTGACTTTTGCCAAGGGGTTAGTATCGTTTCATCTGTGTTTGGATGACTTAGTTTTGCAATTGCTTTATCTTGTGAACTCGCTAGTTTTCCATCACAAGAAAGAATCAAAAAGCTAATTGTGACCATTGGTTTAGAGGCTGAATTGGGTCTCCACTGAAATGCATCCTTTTCTTCTATTTTCAGTTTATGAAACTAACTAGTTATTGAGATGACTGTACATGTCTAGAGATTTTTCTGTGGTGATGAATCTCCTAGATGTTATCGTTTCCATACTTTATTTTTATTTTTCTCAAAAGTGATGAAGATAAAAAATTTTCCCCACATAACTTAGGGTTATCAAAATACTCGGAGAAGATGAAATACCCCGGTACAAGAATATGAAAATGTATTTCTCTGTTGGCTTTGCTTTGCTTTGTTTCCTATAGAGAGGTGGGATGTTCTAAAAACTTGCATTGCTTGCCTATCGTTTATCCAAAAATTTTTAAGGGAGGAGCAGGGGTGTGAAACTCTGAATATCATCATTTAATGAAACTGATCTGTTTCTTAATTTTGTTAGACATTTTTTAGCCTGCACTATATAGGATCATTGCGTTGTAAACTAGGCAAAGTTTTTCAATAGTAACGCCAATTTGCTGACCGGGCGTTGGCACGTGGTAAAGTTAGATAGTCGATGTGTGTGTGTGTGTGTTTTTCCCGAACAACAAATGGTTGGGTCCTCAGGTCGTTTTCGCTGTTATCCATCTTCAACGCCGTTCCTGGCTGAAACGTATTTATTTATTATCTTTACTGCATTCTTTGAAGCACTTTCACTTCCGGTCATCCACTCCCCATTCTCTTTCCTTGAATGCTTGTCATTGTCCTACAAGTTGGACGAGACTGATAAGGAACTTAACAAAGCAGGTCCATCGGAACCTGCTTGCCATTCTAAAGTTAGTTGTACTATCCATGGCTTTTTCTCACAATAATTTTATCTGGGCCCTGCGGCGATCGGTATGACAGCCGACTCACCCTTCAATGCCCGACAAGTTACATTCATGTGAGGACACTAGCCTCGGAACTTGAAATTCACTTTTAATTCAGTACCATTTAATTTATAAATAAATTAAATTTATATGTTTAGAAGACGAAATTTAATTCATTTTGATTTTTTATATTATCCTTGTTATTTGTTTTTGTTATTTTTATTTAACTTTTTGAAAAAAAAATTTAAATGAATAGATGAGTATTTTTTCTTAAAAAATTAGTTTTAACATTAATTTTTATCTATTTGAAATTGTAAATCAAGAGGTTGTAAATATAAAATTTCATTAAAAACTCTGAAAAGGGTTCCAAGCATGCTGATATTAATATTATCCTAGCTAGGTCACCTCCAAATTGCTAATGTGAAGTCACAGAAAAGATTCGTTGTTTTTCTTTTAGCACCATTTTCCTAAGCCCTCTGTCAAGTTTATTTTGAGAGAGTGAACCATTTAAAGAAGAAATCCGCCTAGTAGCTCAATGGGAGGGCTCGATGCTTCGAAGGCAAAAGGTTTGGTTGCCAACTTGCAAACCACTCTGTTAAACATAATGTGGCATCTTATGTGTTTGCTTTCAGGGCTGGCACAGGGAACAGACACACGATCAATGAACACCCAAAGCCCCAAGCAAAAAACAAAAAAAAAAAATCTATTTAAAAACAATTTAAAATAAAGTTAAAATCTTCCAAAGTTGGGGTATAAAGCCGAGGGAAATATTACAAGATGCGTTTATCAGGATGAGATGTCAAAAGCGAAGGGACAAAAAAAGAAAAAGAAAAGAAGGAAGTCAAACGAGCGTGTAGCTATAAATATTTTTTCCTGGGACCGCAGAAAGAGAAGTAAGGCATTACCCATAGCAAAGCGAAACCCGCTGGATTGGCCCCCCTTCCCCTTTCCAACTAAAATGCGCACCTTCACCTTCCTCATGTCTTCCTCTGAAAACCACCCTTTCATTATCTTATAAATAATAATAGTAATAAACAACCCCCCAACTTTTATCCATTGAAATTTGATACCTCCCTCCCTCCCCCCTTTAATTTCCTAATGTTCATCATTATCAGAAACGCAACTCTAGATACTCCTACGATCCATCAAATTTTCTATTAACACTTCAATCACTCACCAAAAATATACATTATTTTGTTGTCCCTTTTTCGATCATCTACCGACCGACCCTCCAACGCTAAAATGCGCTATCTTCTATTTCCCTCCTCTCCTTTGATCTTGTCTTGTTCTCTAACGGGAAAACAGCACTGATTTTAGCGGGTTATATGTTTTTCTTTCTTTTGCGGTTTTCGATGATGCAGACTAGGGTTTGGCGACCTCGGATCTTGTTATCGATGATGATTTATGGGAGTCTTATGTGCGCAACCGCCGCCGACTCTCATACTGTTTCGATTTGTCCAATAGAGTCTGTCACAGATTGGATCTTTGGGTTTCGAGATCAAAACTGCGTCGTTTCTGGTGCTAATGAATCTCCCTGTTTCGCTGGTGTCACCGAGGTACGCCGACACTTTTATTTCTTCCTTGCCTTCAAAAGAAAAAATATCTTTCTTGGAATTGAAAACTCTATTCTGACATTCCTGTGCTTTTTTTCTTTTTCTAGAAAAAGAAAAGAGTGTGAGCTTTATTGAAACTTGATACTGTGAATGCAATTAAATGAATTGGAATTGTAAAAATTATTCGATTGGGATTGACCCCTTTTTGTTAAGCTGTTTAATCAGAGCTGCAAGATGACACTGGAGAGAAATTATTTCAGATAAAAAATTCTACACTGTTGTCAATTTCGTGATTCTTGTGTTTGGGTTTTCATCCATGTTAGCATATCCGGGTAGCTCATTAGGCTTTCTTTTTTCTTTTTCTTTTTTAAAAAAGGTTCAGGATTTGGCAATTTATTGCCTCTTTTAAGATTGTCTTAGGGAAAATTAGTTTTATCTGCGGAAATGCATTATATCTGTCTGTGGAAAGCAAAAGGCATGTCTGCTAAAATATGAAAGTGATACACCTGGTTGAACAGATTTGGAAATTTGCTTTCTTGTGAATGAAAATGGTTGTGTAATTCTTAACGACATTTATGTTTGTTGTTGTGAAGGGAGACGAGATTTCGTTACAAAAGGCACTTAGTTTAGTTCAGAAGAATAGTCATGAATATGTAGCTCTGCTTTTTTATGCATCATGGTGCCCCTTCTCTGGTACTTTTAGACCAAGCTTCTCCATCCTTTCCTCTTTGTACCCTGTGATTCCCCATTTTGCCATTGAAGAATCATCCATCAGGCCAAGGTTTGTAAACTAAAAATATAAAATGCCATCTTTGTAGATTCTTACCTGCTGTTGTGGCATCTTGTAGCCTTGGAGTAATTAACATTATTGATTTTTCTGCAGCATACTATCCAAGTATGGAGTTCATGGATTTCCTACTCTTTTCCTATTGAATTCTACGATGCGTGTGCGCTATCATGGCTCACGTACTCTTGGCTCTCTTGTCGCTTTCTACAGTGATGTTACCGGTAAGGGCTTCCTTTCCTTCATGTATTTTCAACTGAAAGCTTCCACTTCTAGTTTTTTGTGATTTTGGTTTCCTCTCTTCATCTGTTTATGTACAGAAGTGTAAGGATGACTTTATACTAGATTATTCAAAGTATGGAATTCCCTTCTCCTAATTGTTGATTGAGTATTTCGAATGACTATTAGTATGTAAACCATAGAAAATGGCAACACATGCTTTTCTTTCTTAAAGAACATTCTTCTTTTATGCCTGTATTATATCGAGTTGTATTTCTACTGCGGGATTTTATGAGCTCATTGCTTGCTTTAGGTATCAAGACTGCATTACTGGACGAAGGATCAGTGGACAAAATTGGACGAGCATCACACCATGAAAAATATGACACACCTGAGCAAGAAAGCTGCCCATTCTCATGGGCAAGATCTCCGGAGAATTTGTTAAGGGAGGGGACATATTTGGCCCTGGCGACAACATTTGTGCTACTGAGGTTGTTTTACCTGACTTTCCCAACCATGCTTGCATTTGCACAATTTACTTGGAGGAGACACGTGCAGAACATGAGACTGGGGAGCTTGTTAGAGCATCCTCGGGCTTATCTGAATCTTAATCGAGCAATACAGCTATTTAATTCCCTGAAGGAGCCATGTAAGAAGAGTAATTTGCAGGAAGGGGCAATGAATGCCAGGGCTTGGGCTTCCAAGTCCCTTGCAACTGTTTCAATAGGGGATGCAAGCACCAGTAGGGGTGCACCTGTGAGTGAATGTCGTTGAGTTTTTCTCTGGCGGAGGAATGGATATTCCACTTGTCAAAAAAGGTGGGAGGGGCTGATTAGGGATGTTCCAACAGAAAATTTGTTCGGACATTCCGTTTATGCCGAGCGGGCTTTGGTTCAAGATCATCTCGGCATTCCTGATGGTAGTGTCAGCATTTGTGACGACGAAGCATGTTGAATATGTAGTAATACGTCTTCCATTTGTTTATAATTTAGAATACAATTTATTTGGCGTTCATTAAGAAATAATTGGAACTCAATTTGTGAATAGATTGTACATGAGACTAGGATGTCTTGTCGCCTTTTCTTTTCCAAATAAGCAAGCATGTCAATCTGCGTTTCATACGATATTTTGAAAATTTTGACACTACGACGAGATTGCCCTCGCAAATTTATAACTTTTTTGGAGAATGTAGTGATACTTTTTTTAATGTATAATGTTTTTTCGTGGATTCTATATTTCTATTAATTTTGTTAAATTATGCGACACTTGTTGAAAATTTATGCATTAACTCAAAAAATAGGATGTTCGTTTGAAAAATAAAAATATAAATCAAGGAAATTTGAATTAAAAAACCCAAACAACCGAAAACTAAAAACAAAGTTTAGTTACAAATACTCTTTTGTTAGAAATTTATATTTTCTTATAAATATTTAATAAGAGGGTATTTGTAACTAAAATTTTTTATGTTATTAATTTTATGTTAAATTCCCTTTGGGTTGGTGATGTTTTTTTTTTGTTTTTTTTAATCTTTTAATACAGTGTTAATAATTTTGTTTGGACAGGTTAAACTAGGTTAATTGAAATCATTTTTTTTAATTGATTTTTTTTTAGTTTCATCCTTTAACATCAAATTTATTATAAATTAAGTTTTGTAATTATCATGATCTTATAACCTAATATGCAGATTAATAGGTAAACTCGGGTTGATATAAATTGATTCAATATATTATCATCTTAATGTTTATTAAGAAAATCTCATCTTAAATATTTATTTTGAGTTAAAATATGTTTTTATTGATTATGCAAGTCATCTTTAAATCCGTTAAGATGACCGACTCATATCAAATCAATTTTTATATAATTTATTTTTTTTCTATTAAAAACACTCTAAAACATTTTTTTATATTAAAAAAATATTCCAACCCCAACATAACATGTGACAATTATCTAAGTAATTACTTTATCAACAATGATTCTAATGATTTATTTCAAGTAGAGAAACATGTATAAAAATAAAAAATCAAACAACATCAGCTTTGATAAGAATATTTTCAACTAATCTTTAAATATATATATTTTTAACTATCTCTCGTTATATCTCTCTTCAATAAAGTAATTATTTTTAGCTATTTCAGAATATTTTAAAATTTCCTGAAAATGTGTACATAACTTTCATTTGCCAGTTAAAACTTTTTTCAAATAAAATCTTAGATATAACTCGTTCTATTACGGCAAGTTGAGCCAAAAAAAAAAGGAATGTAAAAGAAAAAAAATCTAAATACTAAAAAACTCATGTAATCAAACCTGGCACAATATTTCTTTCAGACTTAAAATTTTTTTATAATTTTTTAATTAATTTAAAATTTAAATTACATCATGTTATTGTTTTGTTATTTGAACATGTCTTAAAAAAAAAAGTCCCCAAGGTGTGTAGCGTGGTGGCAAAGGGTTTAAGATCTGCATAGCAGGTCTCGAGTTCGAGTCAGGGCGTACACCTCTTGTAAGAGCTTGGGACAGCCGGGGTTTTACTCACTCACCTGGGCCCACAAAGTGCGCTTTCCGGGAGGTGGGGTTTCCTCAAATTCAAAAGAAATAAAATTTCTAAAAAAATAACAAAAGAAACATACTATGTTAACTTGTCAGACCCACAATCCTAGTCATGAATTTCACTTAATCAATTTTTTTTATTATATGATAAAAATAAAAAAATAATAATTTAACATTAATTAAAAAACAAAATTAAATAAAAATTATATATTAAAAGATAAAAAAAACAAAAAAACATGTGCCAATTGTTTTTCTTTTTATAAGGTCAGTCTTCCACATTCTCGCTGAAATAAAATTTTGAAACCAGGAGGAATCAAATCCACGACCTCAACCATCGATATGAATGCTCCAACCAGTGGACTTATTGATAAATTTGTTAACAAATGCTTAAAATAATATTTTAATTTGATTTATTGTTTATTTAAACAGTTAAACCATCATTAATTATTTTAATTGTTTTAATAATATATTTTTATTATTGTTGTTGTTATTATTATTTAAATAATGACCTTTTTTTTCACTTAAATGAAAATTTAAATCCAAAATAACAATAAAAATAGGAGACACAGGACCAAGTCTCCATGGAGGATGGGATTATGATCGACACCTTGACTGTATTTTGTAAAAATAATTTTAAAGTTCCTATACTTCATGTAATTGTGTTTCAGTTTTTAATATTAGAAGGTTATTTAACTTTACTTGGAATAAAGAAAATATAATATTTGATAAAACACAAAAGCAAAAAAAAATTAAATTTATTGACTATCCAGTTCGAAAACATTCGTTGACCATCGGGTTGCAAGACATGGGAGCTGGCCTCCAAAAATAAATTAAATTTGAGAAAAATTATACTACGATCGAAAGCAAAAAGAAAACAACAAGAAGAAAAACAATAAAGGAAAAAAAAAAATCAGACAAAAATCTAGAAGCAAGGGGGACCTTGTTGATCATCTATCTATCTAACCCATCAGACAGCCTTCAGCACTCAGCAGGCTTTCTAGTCCACATCACTGCCACCATGCGCGCACCAAAATTCCCATCCAACGGCCAGATTTCCCCGAAACCCTAACACACACGGCTAAGATATCAACAAAATATCTCATAAACCGCATACACTGCAGCGCAGCGGCCCATTTGCGAAGCACCAAAATATCTCATAACAGTTATCCATACCCAAAACCGCAATAGCGACGAAAATCACACATTAGAGGAGCGAGAGAGAGAACAGAAAGCAAATCAAGAATGGAGAAGGAGAGAGAGCAGCAGGTTTACTCGGCAAGACTTGCAGAGCAAGCTGAGAGATACGATGGTACGACTACGTGTTCTATTTCATCGATCTTACAGTCTGCTCCCTTTTTTATATGTATTTCCTGCTGATTCAGTGGATTATTATAAGGGTGGATTTGTGTTTTATTACGTTGATCTAGCAGCTGTATTGACTGTCAATAGCCCATTAGTGCATTATCATTTTTGTTTAGAAATCAGAATTATCATCAAGGAATTTCTGGACTTCTAATAGAGCTAAATCTGTCCGGAAAAAAATTAGCATTTCGATTTGGTAGCGGTGTCTCTCTTTTTGGTTTGTGGATGGGTTAAAAAGAGAGGCAGATAACGATCTTTATATATATATATATATATATATATATATATATATATTTGTGGATTTGAATAATGCAAATTTTTCTTAAGCACCCAATGATGAAAGAGTATGCACACTTCTTAAAGCGACAAGTGAGGCTACTTATCATTGAAGATGTATGATTTATGTAGAAGGTTTCTAATTTCGATTCTGTTAGGTTTTTTTGTGTTCCACTTGGCCTTATGTAATCGGTTGAATTGCTATCTTTACTTTCCTTTTTTTGAGAAAAATAAAATAAAATAAAATTTAGGTAAATTATGTTGAATAAGAAAACATAAAATGAAAGACTACTTGTTGCAGAGATGGTAGAAGCAATGAACAAAGTTGCAAGGTTGGATGTGGAGTTGACAGTGGAGGAGAGGAATCTGGTGTCTGTGGGTTACAAGAATGTCATTGGCGCAAGAAGAGCATCATGGAGAATACTATCTTCCATTGAACAGAAGGAGGAGGCCAAGGGGAATGAACAGAATGTGAAAAGGATAAAGCAGTACAGGCAGAGGGTTGAAGATGAACTTGCAAAGATCTGCAATGATATATTATCAGTCATTGATCAGCATCTCATCCCATCCTCCTCAACTGGGGAATCAACTGTCTTTTACTATAAGATGTAAGATTTATTGCAGTACCCCTTTAAACTATTTCAAAATGTAGAGCAAATAATCCCAAGATGGATAACAAAATATGGTTTTCGAATCCCTGTAAACTCCCTAACAATGGACGAAAAGCTATACAGATTAGGCTGGCTATTTTTTTTTATGGATTAATGCAACCAAATTTTTAGATGTACAGTAAGGATAGGAAAACAACAAGAATTCTGTAAGTGTACTCATTTTGGTAGTATATAATTAATGAATGAAGGAGATTTTAGGCTAATTACCTTGGTTGGTTTTTCTTATCCTGTCCTTCTTTTTTTCATGACTTTATACGTGCTGAATTCATCTTATTCATTCCACAGGTTTTGTAATCTTACTTTACCTCTATTTGAATCTATTTCATATGTGGATCTTTTCTTGAATTCTTTTTTTCAAGGCAGGAAGGGAGACTATTATCGTTATTTAGCTGAATTTAGAAGTGCTGATGAACGTAAAGAAGCTGGAGATCAGTCCCTTAAGGCTTATGAGGTATTTGTGAACCTTCTTTTGTGCCAGAGTCTCTCTTCTTCTTTCTTCTGTCACTTTAAACCATTTTACTTGTGAAGCTGACAGATCATTTAATCAGAGCACCACTCATGCTCTTCTTTGTGCTGCAGGCAGCAACCTCTACTGCTATCTCAGATCTGCCTCCTACCCATCCAATTAGACTTGGCCTGGCACTCAACTTTTCCGTTTTCTACTATGAGATTTTGAACTCCCCTGAAAGGTTAAAATGCATCTCTTTCTTGCCTAACATACCGAAACATGACAAATTGTTTGCAAATACCGCATGCACACACATCCAGTTTGTTGAACTTGAGGAGTACTGTTAGTTATTTTGCTGTCAGCTTTGAATAATGTATCACATTTTTAAACTACATCTGTATCATGCAGGGCCTGCCACCTGGCTAAACAAGCATTTGACGATGCTATCGCAGAACTTGATAGTCTCAATGAGGAATCTTACAAGGACAGTACCCTTATCATGCAACTACTCAGGGACAATCTCACTTTATGGACCTCAGATCTGTCTGAGGAAGGAGGTGATATTCGAAGTGATAACTTGTTAATGGAATAAATATGAGTTTGACTGGAGTGTCGAGTCAAGACTTCCATTGTATATGGACATTGAACTGATGAAAATGCTATTTAATTTGGCAGGTGAGCACTCTACAGCTGTTGAACCCAGGGCAGAGGTAAAGCAAAACTGAGCTTTTATACTGTGTGTGTGTGTTCAGAATCTAAACATGCATGCCTGCATCCAGGCACACCTGCATGAAATATACTCATAGCATGTAAAGTGTATTCCTGGGGCCTTATTTATGCTTCTTATTTTCTCCATTTATGCTCATCAGAATTAATTTTGCAGAATTAGTCAGGATCGTGGAGATCAAATCTTTTAAAATGCCAGAATGACTCTTTGAGTGGTAGTACAGGGAATGGTGGACCGTTGGCTTGTATCTATTTGCTGAACAGATGTTTTAAGACTGTTATGCCTTCTTTTCTCGTAGAACACTTGCAACTGGAATGATTGTGGTTTGCTTTTAAATTCACAGCTTTTAACAAATTTACACATTCTGTTTATAGCACCTGGCATATTTCTGTCCCGATTTGTAGATCTCTTGCCCTTTATTTTTTACTGCTTGCTCAGTGGAAGATTCAGAGAACTCGTCAATTCTACTTTAGATCGTCATAACCAGTTTATTTCCTGTTTCCTGTTGTCTGCAATTTAGTCCACTCCCGAATAAGACTGATTGATATAGGGGATCGCCATGGTCTGTGAAGGATGGTTTTGTTTAAGGAACATGTTGTCCTTGAATGCATGAAATTATCCTTCGAGCACGTGGATGGACATTGTGAAGGGAAAGTGGCAAATGAAGAGAAATTCTGAAAGTGCGTGAAAATGCATGACGGGGAAATTAAGTAGTAGAAATCAAGACTAAAGATATTTAAGCTCGTAAAAGTGGATGGTTGATAGCATGAAAACCATTGCAGTACACAAGCGATGAAGAATGTTAAAGAGCTCCAAAAATTGTCTACCGCCATTCCACCATTTAATGGTGCTGTTAGCCCTCAAATCGCATTGATGTTTTGAATCTCCAGTCAAGTATTCTGTAATTTTGACTGGATGGAAACTGGGCTGCCTGGAGGAGGCTGCAAATCGACCAGGAACGCCTTCAAGAGCTTGATGAACTCCTTCGGCCTCTCTACATTGAAGGCATGCCCTGTGTTATTGACTATCGTCAGATGAGCTTTATCCCCCAAATGCCTGTCACAGCACCGCATCATTTAGAAAAAAACTCACAAGCAAAATGGATGTTCATTCAATTCAGTCGATGCTAAGAGACCAACCTCTTCAATCTGTGTCCTAATTCCAAAGGAAAAACCCGATCATGCTCCCCCCAGATTATCAAAGTTGGCTGCATTGCAATTCAACGGCCTTCGCTATCATCATCGAGTGGTTAATTCAATGTAAACCAAGCACATATAGAAAAGGATGACCAAACCTGTGTAAGCTTGGGAATGTCTGAGAGTTTTCGGTCTTTCGGAACAGCTCGAATCAAATCTCTTTTTTCTTCCACGTATTCTCCACACATTGCCTGACCAAATGACCAAATTTTAAGTTTTACTCCCAACCGTCTACAGTGTATTAAACCATACCATCTGAACATTAAAATGCGTCGGTGAACCTCCACCAAAACTAACTTAATGCAAATATAGTCTGGTCGATAGTCACACCCCTCTTCTAAACAAGATTATATTAATTTCCGACCACAAAACTACCAAAGCACCAAAAGTTCTTAGCTCTTAAATGTGTTAAATCATAACTGTTGAATAAACTTAAACGTAGCGAAGAAGGAATTAGAGCACTCACATCAATGAAATCAGCCAAGAAACAAGATGGTATCAACCGCACAGGAGGTGGCCTGAAAAACGTGTAACCCACCAACTCTCTAAGCTTATCAGGACTCTGTGGCACCAGAATCCTTCCAGCCTCCTCCAAATCAGATACCGCAAAAACCCCTTCAATCAAGTCCTTCTCTTCCATACAAATCCCTGAGCAACATATCACCACTCTCTCCACGGCCTCCGCAAACTGGGCTGCCATACTATACCCGACAAACCCACCATAACTAAGCCCGACTAGACTAAACTTCTGCACCGAGTGGGCCTCCATGACACGCATCAGGCACTGGGCCTGGAATGACTCGGTTCTCTCGGGCCGGGTTGTGTATGAATCCCCGAAAAACACAAGGTCCGGCACGTAGACGTTGAAATAAGGAACAAAGTGTTGGATGACGTCACCCCATTGCCATAATGCGTTGGCTCCAAGGCCGTGGATTAATAGGAGATCGGGTTTGGAGTCTTTTCGGGTCTTTGGCACCCAGCAATGCATTACAGTACCATCTTTGAGGTCGGTGATATCGGATCGGAGCCCCGATCTTGTAAAAGTGGACCTGAAGCACCAGTTTTTGGTCCCTGTGAAACTGAAACACCTTGACATGCTCTGATTTGCAACACTGGCAAGAACTAACCGAGAAAGAAAAGAAAAGGTTGCCTATGTTAGTAGGCTCATAAACTAAGAGTTATTATCAGGATGTTTTATTGATTTCTTTTCTTTTCCGGATCCTTAGTTTTGAAGTGCAGGCGAGACAGACAGAAGAAGCAAAAGACAAGTTATTTGCAAGTGCTGGTGCTGTGGTCCGTGGAGAGAGCAGAAGAGGGTTAAGTGCAGTGCAGGCATGGCCATCAGTTTTTAAAATTTGAGGGGCCCTAGCACCATAAAGGAAGATCAGACAAAATAAATAAGCAAAGGTCGTAATAAAGATAATGAAGGATCATGTCATTTGGATCACATGTCTTAATTAATTAAGATGATGGAATGACTACCAGATTAATTAAAAGAGGTTTTTCTATTTCTTTTTCTTTTTCTGAAGAAAAAAGAAACAATACTATTGAATCTGTGTAACGTGTTCATCGATCGATGTCGAGCATCCGGCAAGATAAAAGAGCAAGAGATGTATGGAGTGAATAGTGCTGCATCAACAGTGTTCGTTTGTGCGGCAATTTTTTTAATTTTTCTTATTAGATTAATTACTTTTTAGATGTTTTTGAATTATAATAATGTTAAGATAAGAGTATATATTAAAAAAATTGAAAATAAAAAAACCAATTTTTAGGTGATAAACAGTTAGGCTGCGGGCATGGTTGACAGTTTGGTAAGTGAACAGCAATAAATGACATTTGGAGTGAGGACTGGTAGAAGCTACAGAATCAGGTCTCAACTGATAGATATTTACCAACAATGGCATTCATTCATTCATTCATTTGGATTTTGGACCCCAAGTCCCTCATTTTTAGTCTCTATGGATGGGCAGGTTTGTGTGGATTGAAACTATTCCATTAGCTGGTGCATTGCTGGCCATGGATCCCTGCAATGTGATTTCTCCATGGTGGGATCGCGTGCCTAGATTTTGAATACTGTTTGAGACGAGGTTGGTCAAATTGAAGATTCTATGGACTTCATGTTCAAGAAATGGATTTCAAATGAGTGTTGGCGGAGGAATAATTTATTTATTGTGATTAAACCACGCACCAGCCGCTCCCTCATATTTAGAAGATAAGATGCATGCAGCTGATTCTAGTAGTAGTTAAAAACATGGTTATGAAACAATGTCTGATTCGTCTTGATGGCCCTCCGAAGGACCTCCTATTTGACACTGATAATCATTTATTTATATGCTATTCATTTTTCTGTTCTCTTTGGTTTTTGCCCCATGTTATTTTGTTTTTTATTTTTATTCTTCTTATTACTATTTTTATTTTAAATAATTTATAAAATTAGATATTTTTTCAATTCCATCTTCATTTAATTTTCTCATTTCTAAAATTCAGTCTCCATTTTTTTTATTACTATTTATCTAATTTAATATTGTTTTTAGAATTGATTTGTTTTTATAATGTCAACCTCTTTTATTATTTTTCCTATAAGATTTTATCAGTATTCTTTTGATTATTTTTTTTCTTTAAAAAATTATTTTTTAGAGTTCGCTCGAGTTTACTTGGTTTTTTTCTTTATTATTTTTTGAAATTTTTTTTTTCAATCCCATCATTTAATATTTATTTAATTGGAGATTGGTGATTGGGATTCATTTTTTTTTACCTACTTCCTACCTTCTTTGTTTTATCCTTTTTTTTATTGGGTTATCTCGAATTTTTTTTTGTTCTTTGTTAAATTTATTTTTTCAAATAAAATTTTATTTTTGAATAAAATTAAGTTAATTAATTAAATATAAATATTAGATACGCACTTCATGATATTTTGTTTGGTGTGCTTTTTGGATCGTTTTTACAATCTCTGCAACTTCTTTCAGTGTCATCATGCAACTTTTTATAATGGAATTTAAATCTTTTTAACAATCTTTTATAGTGATAGCGGATATTCATAATGGAGTGACAATAAATTTTTAGCAAACTTTTCTTTCTTCTCTTTCTATATATGATGTCAACACTCAATTTTTATAATTAATTTTTTTTCCTTACAATTTGTGGGCTATTGTTGCTTATTTTTTAAATTAGATTATTAAATTAGTCAATCTTTTTAGATACAATCAAGGTAATGATCTGATACGAAAAAAAACACTGAGATTTTTAGATTACCCAATCTTTTTCAATCAAAGTGTTATTTTTATCTTCTTCATTAAAAACATTATCATGAGTAATTTTTTCTCAGGTCAAGAAAATTTATACCTGTCCACGATGGAGCTCACGCCACCGATAACGAGTGTGAATCATTTCCTTTACTAGGAGGGCATGGCCAGGAAAATCACGTTTGCATACGAATGAATTTCCTCCATTAGATCACCTAGAATAGATCCAACGGGTCATAATGCCTTAGGAAATTTTGTTAATTTTCTTTTTAGTTTAGTTTATGTTGTAAAGGAAAAGGAACAATTTTAATCTCATGCCTTCCTCACTAACTGATCTGTCCACCCTCATTTACTAACATCATGGTTACTACATCTGGTCTAAATTGCAGTCCAAAAACCACCATTATGAGATTGAAACAACATCCATTAGAGCGCAGCCATGGCAAGGGATAAAGCAAAGGGGGAAACTACCTTGAAGGGAGGGGCCGGGGCATCGCACCTGTTGCACCTAACATTGCGGCGGCTCTAAAAATAAAATTCAACTCTGATGTTAGTAAATATTCCACTAAAAATAATTTCAATTAAAAATTTCATCACAAATAATTTCAACTCTGGCATTGGTAAATATTCCAACACAAATAATTTCAATTAAAAATTCCAATTAAAAGAATCCACCACGAATAATTTCAACTCTGGTATTGATTTACACATTTAGCAACCAAATTTCAGCAACGGATAATTGGTTACTAAATAAATCAGCAACTGATAATCTGTCGCTAAAAAATTAGCATCTATTATTTGCATATGAAATTATCTATTGTTAATTCTGTTGTTATATTTTATCAACAATATATTTTAATATTATCTGCAACGAACTAGTTATTTGCTAATATGGTCTTTTTTTTTTAGTTTAACGTGGGTGTCCGGGTCAGCTTGCGCGCACCTCGACTAATCCCACGGGTCCTGAAGTTAACGACCATGTAAGCTTCCAGTAGTCATCATATGAGCAACCACAGGGTTTGAACCTGAGACTACAGAGGAAGCAAGTCTCTTGATCCTAAATTTTTACCACTGGACCACCACCGGTCCTAATTTTCTGGTTCGCCTCCAGGAAAGCAGCAGAAGCTCAGCAACCACAGAATTAGTTTTATACATAGCAAAACCAGAGGGACTTGGACTTTCATTCATGGACAAATTAAGTCATGAAACTCATTCATGATGCTAATGTTCTTGTGAAATATATGATCTTCAATGCAATGCAAGGAAACGGGATAGAAAGTGACAATGATTTAGAGGACTAAAACAAAATTACCGCAAATGAAATAGAGTAAATTGAAAAAAAAAAGATATATTGAGACGTTTTTGAAAATTGGAAATAAGAATCGAGATAGAGGGAACAAAAATCCCAAGTTGTACTATAGTTTTTTTGACCTTGATGCTGCGAGACCATTTTTAAAATTAATTTTTATTCAGTCTTGTTCGAATTAAAATAAATATTTGTAATTTTTGTGAACAAATAATAATTTAAATTATATTTTTTTATTGAGTGATTTTTTTTATTTCTCTCATTGATGTACATGTATTTTTTGTTAAAAAAAAACAATTTTGTTATTGGCAACATATTTTTTAATAAAAAATAGAGCTCTTAATTCAATCAAAATTCCATTTCCTTATTCATTTATTGGTATTTTGTTTTGACAAATAAAAATCCATACTTTTTTAACATAAACTTATCGTGATTAGATAAGCTAAAAAAAAAAACAAAAAATGACTCCATATATCGGTACTTCAATAAAGAATAAATTAAAAGAATAATTAATTTGAAAAAATCATGTAAAAAAATTACAATAAAAAAATAAATATTTTATTCTTGAAGAATATTTACAAGCATATTTTTTATATAAAAAATAATTTTCAATATTATTATAAAACATATAATTTTATTTGACAATTAAATATCATTTTAATTGTTTTATTCATAATAAAAAAAATGAAGGATATAATTTAAAAAGAGGTTAGACATTGTACCTAAGAGTATTGGAAAACATACTTAGCATAAATAAGAGGAGTCTAGGTGCGCATAGGCTTCAAAATGAGAGTACTTATTTATTTTAATGCTGGGATTTGGCCCGTCCACTGATAAGATTCCCAGTACTTATTTATTTTGAACCATTTCTTCTTCTTTCCCCTCCCTTTTTTTTTTAATCTTACCCTTCAAATTATCATTATAAAATAACAAAAGTAAGAGGACTCACTAATGTATTAAGAGACCCACTGTTCATTTGAACCGGTGATATCTTTTTTTAGTCCTTGGGATTTTTTACGTTTTAGTCCCTCAATGATTTTCTTCTTATTTGATCATTTGATATTACTTTGATTTGCAATTGGTTTTGGTGATTTGTTTTTCATACATGAATATAGGGATCTCGAGATATAAAAAAAAATTGTTATGTTACTTAGTTAATTTTAAGTTTTGCAAAATAAAATTCAATTTAATTAATTTAGAATAATTAGAGCTTAAAGGTTGAATTTGAATAATAAAAACATATATAACCTCTTTTTTTGCCAAATTCAATGACTTTTTCACATCATCAAGAGGAAAGTTTTCGGCCCATTTTATAATTCAATCCCTTATCATTTTGTTTTTATTTTGATCCTTGTATATCGACTTTATTTTGGATTTTACTTCGTGTTTTGTTGTTTGCCTGAATACAGAAATTTTGCAATATCAAAGCAAATTTCTAATGCTAGTGTAATTTAAAACAATTAAGTGTTAAAGAATCAAAATTAAAGTTAAGATATATGTGGGGACTTGGGTAAATAGGTAAGGAAAGTTGGTTTGCCCGCAGTTCACATGCCAATATGTGGAAGACACTCACAGTCTTTAAGTTATGTGTACAGAGTCTCCTAGTGCCCAAAAGGTAGCTTTTGCAGCTATGTTTGGAGCCTCTCGCCATGCTTTTTTCAGTGGTATAATGTATGTCGATAGTGTCTTGATTAAGCTCCGACGAGTTTTTCTTTTGTCCTCCTTTTTTTTTTCTCTACTCTCTTTGAGAATCACATTGTCATGCCAAAAATAAGAGTTGTCCTCACATTTGTTTTTTGTATCAAAATTAATTAATCTTCTTTTAATTGTTATTTATTTTGTTTTAGATTTTTTTTATTCAATTTTTTCCTTTACATATGGTTCATTTATTTTTTATATCGAATTTAATCCTCATTCTTTTGTTTTATATTTATTTTTTTATATCATTTTCTTAATTATATTGTATTTGTTTTTTAATTTTTTCCTTGAGCATTTTATTTCTATATCAAATTTGATTATCTTTCTTTTTATTGCTATTTATTTTGGTTTTTTTATCCTTTTTTAATTATTATTTTTTTTTATCAATTTCATCTCTTGTTTTTTTGTTGATCGGAGATTTGGTTTTGTGGATTTTTTTTATTAGGTTTACCTTTTATAAGATTGGTCCCGACCTTATAATGTAGGTCATGAATTTTAAAGATTAGTCTGGGTTGACTTCGATGTCCGAATTAACTTCAGTCTTTTATTTAGGTCTTTTTTAATTGATTTTTTTTCAATCTTATCTTACAACATTAGGTTAGTTGGGGATTGAGTTTCGTGATTTTTCTCACTTTATTTTCTATGGAGTTATCTTAATCTCATGTATCGGGCTACGGTTTAAATGAGCGAGCTCGGATTTTTGTTAATGTTTTTTTATATTGAACTTTTTTTAGTTTCACTATTGAACATCGTGTTATCTGAAATTAGAACTTTGTTATTTTATTCAATTTGATTTTTACTAGGTTATTTCGATCTTATTATTAGATTACATATTTGGCAAGTTTTTTTGTTAATTTTATACCCCCATCATTTTGTTGATTGATATTTAGTTTCGTGGTTTTTTCATATTTGTCGTTTATAGGATTGATCTCAAACTCATAACTTGGATAACTGGTTTTGAAGATTAGCCTTGATTGACTTCAATGCCTAAGTTGACTTTGATATTTTATTTAGGTTTTTTTTAATCTTATCCTTTAATAATAAGATAATTAGGGATTGAGCTTCATGTTTTTTTTTTTCTATGAGGTTATTTTAATCTTATTTCTCTAGTTGAGGTCTTAGCGGATTAACCCGAGATTTTTTTATTTTTTTTAGATTGAATTTTTCTTAATTTTACCATTTAATATCATGTTATCTGATATTGAAGCTTCATTATTTTATTCAAATTGATTTATATAGCGTTATTATAGTCTCATTATTAAATTGCATGTTTGACAAGCTAACTTGGATAAACTCGAGTCTGTTTTTATGTTTTTTTATAATTAAT
Organism: Populus nigra; assembly: GCF_951802175.1. Lineage (NCBI taxonomy): Eukaryota > Viridiplantae > Streptophyta > Magnoliopsida > Malpighiales > Salicaceae > Populus > Populus nigra. Next base: position 7,114,622 of record NC_084855.1, on the reverse strand, counting down.
TTTTTTTTAATTTTATCATTTAGCAATTAGCACTTGAGTTTTTTTTTATAATCGATCATATTCTCAAATATCTTTCAGTGACATTAAATTACCAAAGAAAATCTCATAACAAATTGTGTGACTTATAATCATTTCAATTGAAATAACAAAACAACAAATTTTACAACATATGAACATAATTTATTAATAACCATACAATTACAACGGTCCAGGCATAATTCGGTACAATGCAACATGGCGAGGGCCTAACATACAACACTTTCTTTATTTTTGCAATTTATTGAATTTGTACGCGCTTTGAATGAAACCAGCACCATCCAATTACCTACACAAATCAAACTTCCTAAATAACACCTGACACCAAAATAAGCTGTACAATTTTAATTAACATCAAATTAAGAAGCCTGGTTGAGAGCCAAGACAGCTCCAAAAGGTGCAGAACTTGGGATAGAAGATCTGCCGTGATAAATTCAAAAACTCCTGAACAACTTGGAGACAGACCATATTCTTCATAGCTATAGAGATGCTCTTCGTAGTAAACGTTCAGTGAAAATCCTCCAATCGCAATCAAGACCATATTCTTCATCAGAACAAAGATACATGAAAGGTTTTCTGGGCAGAGAATAGAAGACAATATACACCAGATGTTCTAAACCACTTCCACAAGGAAATCAAACAATATCAAACACCAGAACCTAATCAATAAAATAATTTTACAATGGGGGATCCTTTCTAATCTTCTCTTTCCTTCAGCAAATTCCAAACCACTGGAGAACCCGAGGAGTATCCCAGCCAAGTATGTATTATCCATTTGTCTGATCCACAAACTGGTAACCGGTGTAAAGAAACTCTTCTTATAATAGGTATATCCTGGCACCTGGATAACAATGATTTGTTTCAAAGATTTCTACCCCCTAAATCTAACAACAACACAAGATATGTCATCTTTACTTTCTCTTTTTAATGCCTCTGCTGTTAACTGCTTAGCTGCTTTCAGTGGGTCTTTGATCCTCCTTGCAATATCAACAGCCTCTTGATTTGACATAACCTGTATATTCACATGGGAAAAAGGAGAGATTTGATGGATTTCTTTCTCATACAAGCACATTGCAAATTCTTTAGCCAGTCCCGGTAGTAAGCACTGACTCAACATGGAAAATGAAGTTAATATGAAATGACTCACCTTCCAAAGACCATCGCTTGCAAGTACAAGAACTTCGGTATTGTTATCTATGTCTGTTTCTTGTATGTCAGGATCAGATCGCAGATGTGATTTAAGGCTCTTGTCTCCAAAAGCACGAGAAACTGCCAGCTGTCCATTAACTCTAGGAACATCTCCTGGAAATAAGTTCAAAATGGAAGCTAGATCAACAGTACTGTAACTTGCAAGTATTATCCCCAAACCCATGATCATCCTTGTTCAGTTGAAGCAACAGTAAAACTGAGCAACCATGATTCGAGAAATAGAATAAGCAGTCAATATTTGAAAGATAACATGAAAACCACCAAGCCACTTCCAGCTCATCCATATAAGCAGCTACGAGGTGGTCTGGCATTGCAGTTGGTTACATGGAAACTACAGGGGAAGAAAGCAAACTGCATCTCATAGTTAGATCATTTTCATACGCTGTCTCAAATTAACCAAAGGACCATGAATGTCTCATATTTGGAGGGGGGGAAAATAAATCTCTTCATCAAATTGAGTTAAAAAATTGGGAGTAAACATAATTTTTTGTACTTGCACCATTTTTCTAATTGAATAAAACATTCATTTTCATCTCAAAAGCAACTACATCCCTTTTCACATCTTTAACTGAATTTGAAGTTTGAATATGTCTGTTGGATGCAGATGGTCACTGTATCTGTTTTTGGTATAGAATGGACTGTTTGGTTGTTGAGAAAACATTCAGAAAGTGAGGGAAATAATTTATGTTCTGAAGGTGTTAGTTATTCTCAATAGAAACAGAAATCAGTAACCAGTCACTTAATGTCCAAGGTATCAAAGTACCTTAAAAGACTTTGGTCATGTAAGCCTAAAGATAGTAGGAAATTACAGAAAATAGGATAATAGAAGGAAGCATTCGGTGGCTCTTAAATGTAGAAAGGATTTGAACACCCAAAAGCAAAACAATTTGAACAATATGCATGAAAGCTTCAGCACCACCTCACCTGCAGAACACTGCATAATAAGTAAACTAAAATTCTTACGGAAAGGTTTTTTCAATGATGTAAAAATATGTGTGTGAATACTCATCCAAGATGAATCCCCGGCGATCAGGGGGGGTGCCGCAGCTCCTCTCTTCTTGAGCATACCTATTTTTATTTTCAAAGATTGCTTTCATGCAGATCAAAGTTAAGTGGCAGCCAGTGAACTCTAAATTGTCTATTACAGTCTGAATGCTGCATTAATTCAACCTAATTAGATAATCCATCATCCTGAAGTCTTGTTTGGGTTTGGATGATGCTGGTTCAATTGCTTGAGAATTTCAAAATGGTGAAAAATGAGCATCTAAAAAAAATAAAAATTTTGCCTTATTCTTTGAAATTATAGATTAACATGCAAAAATCATAAACAGCAAAACTATAAAGCCATTAAAATATTAGAAGGCGCTCCCCTCTGAAAATATTAGAAGATACTGAGTCGCCAAAAATTTCCTAAGAATACCATTAGTGTCTATTAAATTCAGAAGAGCAGTTATTCAAACAGAGAGATTACTAATAATGGCTTCTGTGGAAAAGACCTGGCATGTTTGAGACAAAGCCACCTTTGTTCTCTATGCTGCCTCGTTCAGTGTTGGGTTCATGATCTGTGGTCATTTGTCTTGCTTGCCCCCCTCTTGAAAGAACTGCTCTTGAATCTCCAACATTAGCTACCCATAGTCTCTTACCATTTATCAAGATTGCAGTCACAGCTGTAGAACCTCCTCGCCCCAAGTCAGAACTATTAGAGAGAATTGTCTGGTCAGTCCTCTCATAGGCTTTTGAGATAGATCTGTTGGGGTCAACCCAAAACTCTTCCTAGAGTGATCAAATAAAGAATTGTTAGAAAGTATTCCAACGTTATTTGTAAAGCAGACCAACACATTAGGCCACGGATAAAATGTTTTGAAGCAAAGCCAAACCTCCTTTAGAATATTGGAAAACAAATGCTTCTGTAGGTATGCAGGCACACTGTCTCCCAAATGACCATCATAAATAGCAAAAAGCCCTAATTCATGTCCTTGAATCTGCACAAACTTGGCAACATGATAATCCTCCATTGGATGATTAGCTTTCCCTTTTACTAGGCTGAAACCATACTTGATCAAACCCTCATGATTTTTCCCCTTACCAGAGCTAGATGACGATCGCCCACCTACAAGCTACAGGTAACAACAATCTCAGTATAAATCACACAAGGTTAGAAGCCAGATAGAAGTATGAAAGCAAGCAAAAATGAGTTCTAGTTCACTAAAGAACTCAGGTAAGATAGCACTCAGGAACGGCACTAAATGAAATAATACGTGTAAAATGTATTTCTCCAATGCAAGCAATTGAACTGTTGAAAGATGCTAGATAATATTAATGAGAAACAATGGCAAAACTTGGAACTGCGTTTTCTTTCGGGATTGCATAGAAGACCTTGATACTGCAAGCCCGTTAGTAAAACAACTTTTTTGGAACAGTTAGTGTGTATTCCACACCTACAGAGTAAATTCTAGATCCTCGAAGAACTCATGAAACAAGTAGGTAAACATTGACAGAACGAAAACATAAAGTATCGGTTCTATGAGACCAACAAATTTTCAGCCATGAGTTATTTTATGTATATTCAAAATTAAATCCCAAAATTATACGAAAAGTGCAAAATTTCCACTTAGAAATAGCTTATCACACGTTTGGCCCCATGTTCCACTTCCATTCTTACAGCCTAATTATGAATTAAGGTTAAAAATCACATACACATACAGAAAATAATGAACACCAAGAAATAAATAATAGTTTTTACCTGAGAGTAGGAAGGACTAAAACAGCAAAACATATCCATAGAAACAGGACTATGCACACCGCCTCCAACTTGTTCAATTAAATTACCACCATCCGCTTTCAATATTCAAGATTCCACCTCCCCAAATCCAGTATCTGAACCATCGAATTTCAAACCTGATCATAAAAATAGAACAAACACAAAAAACCCTTATAAACAAAAACACAAAAACCTTAAAAAAAACAAGTCAAAACAAGGACTGGGTATGAAAGAATTACCTCTGAACTATCCAATTAACAGCTCAAAATGGGTTTAGCTTCCTTGTGGTTATTGTTTGGTGAGGAAAGGCTGGTTTCTTGTTTGTATTACCTATTAGTTTGCACAAGCAATTGAATAAAAAAAAAAACGATGCTAAAGAACGAAAGAGAAAGGAAAAAAAGGCAAGATGAGAGAACAATCGCAATATCTTTTTCTAGAGAAAAAAAAAAGGAATTTATTTGTATAATTAACAAAAAAAAAATTGTGAGAGAAAGGGAAAGAATCGAAGGATGCCTATACGATGATTTTCTGACCGCTTTAGGGGAGTCTTTTTGCAATGCTAGAGAGAGAGAGAAAATAAGAGTACAATAAAGACAAGAAAAGGGCTTGGTATATCAGAGACTTCTTTCTTGTTGACTTTGCGCTGTTTCGACTGTTTTGTTTTTGTTTCCTTCTCGGTTTTGTAGTTGTGCGTGTACACCACCACCCCCTGCACAAAATTACTCGGCGACCAAAAAACTTATTCTCCTTTTCTTTGTCTTGGGATCGAAATTATTACCAGCAGGGGATAAGTTATTAAACTCGTCTGCCAGAACCTGATTCAATGTTCAGGTTACATCACATGTTAGTAACTTAATTCAAATTTATTCCATCAATTAAACCTAACTCTCTTCTTTTTTTTAAAAAAAAAAAATCAAATTAGATTTTGTTTATATCAACTTGTTAAATTGTTCAATTTTAATCCGGTCAACTTCAAATTTTATTTATTTTTAATCCAACGCATATCAGGTTCTAATTCCACACACTTGAGAGGGGCTAAAATGGTGATTCACCATAGCTAACTTCTCAGTTATATTTAGATGGTACTTGAGAGAGTATAGTCGCGGATAAATTTTGGAGGAATTAAAATAATTTATGTTTGGTTAAAATTAAACCAGTGTTTTTTAAAAGCCGGTCCCATCGAAAATCGAGGTTGAAGCTCAGTTTCAAGAAAAACTTGTCAAACCAGCTTGCGGGTGTTCTTACCTCAATTTTTTTTCCCTCCATCGACAACACGTATAGTATCAGAAGAGAGAGAAATTAACTGTTGCAAAAAGAACTTTCCAAAATAACCCTCATCTTTATATCATGCCACCCTTTACCTTGCAATAGTTTTCGACTGGGCATTTGCAAATCCATCTCTTCTTCGATCCTCTCCTCTCCTCTCAAAATTAATCTTCTTTCCTTTATTTTTTTCTCTTTTAAAAAATTATTACTTTTCCAAAATTGATCATGCCCGATTCTTTTCTCTAAGGTAATGAATGATCTATGAGATCTATTTGAGTGTGAAAAAAACTGTTTTGAATCAGTATTTTTTGTAGCTCCTACACTGAGACCATTTTTTTCCTTCTTTGTCTTCAAAATTAAAACCTAGATTTGGGACCTCCTTGTTCTGTCATTGCAAAAAAAACAAAAAATTAACTAGAAGTGTGCTCGTTTCTGATATTTGCATGTACATTGTTGCAGAAGCTATCTGCAGATTTGTGTTGTTTGTGGAGGCTCAATAACAAGAATAGCCCGAAAACTACAAAGAACAAACAGAAAAGGTGTTGTGAAGTAGGTAATGTAGTTGCTTCTTTACAAATCTTTAGCTGAATATCTATTTTAATTACACTAAATTGAAACTTAGGGTGTTGTTGATTGAGTTATTTACATTATATTTTAGGCTAAATCTTTAACATATCAATCATTGCAACAAGCTAATGTTCAAACTTGATTCATTTATAGAATTGATTTTTTCATCTCATCAAAAACCAGAATTTTATTTCGTTTTATCCATGCTAAGATTCAAAGTAAGAACATTGATAAGTGACAGAGGTTGCGGGCAACATGCTCTATTTCCATACTCACTGTAGACCTCTAGTTTTAATGTTATGGTGTCCTGGACCTACCCCGTGAGTGTGTAGGACAACAAATGGGCTTAACATGAGCTCATTGTCCCACATTTCGAATGGATTGTGAACTTTTTTAGTCCCTGCCCCTGGCTGCATATTGTGGTTAGTCAACTTGTGTTTCATTACTTGTAACTAATGGCTAAGAGATTGGGTCTGAAAGAAACGAATTTGATATTTAAATTGCTTACATGTTTGTCATACAAGGAAAACTAAAGCAAGAACAAGAAGGGAGCAGTTTGAATATGCTTGTGCATTATTGGATATCATCTGCTTTTGAAACACATATTTATGAGTGTTGGCCCACAACAAAATATGATTATAACTAAGGTAATTCAGGTTCACCATTCGTTAAACTTTGTTGCAGCTACTAGGGATGATTGCTCCTTTAATTTTGATGGTCTTTGTTGACTCGTGACTAGTGAGGAGCCACACATGTCATAATCATGGATTAATAAAGCTAAGAAATCATCAACTCACAAGGGGCTTTTCGAATTAGTCATTGCTCATTAATGAAACTGTAGAATTATATAATCACTGGTGTATCTTATACAGCGTTTGCATGTTGTGTTATTGTTGTTTTGTTCTTTTTAAGAGGGAAAGGGCTCGGTTCCATAACAAAGGCATTTTATATGGTCTGCAGTTCTTACTTAGTTAATGTTATTATTTGTTGTTAGTGTTTAATCTTACAGCTAATACTTAAATTCTTGTCTAAACAAAATGACATTGGTTGTTTGCTTTCAAATATGTTATCGAACTAGGAATGAAAGGTCCTTAAATTATGGATAAAGTTACTTAGACTAAGGAAATGTTGCGTATCTTTTGTGATATTTACATCAAGACCAACGACATGGGAATGAGACCAAATATTCATTTCAATAAAGCTGGTTGGAAATCTCAATCGACATCCTTCAAAGAACAAATTGACCGTGTATTCACCAAGGCACAACTGAAGAACAAATGAGATGGCTACAAAAAGAATTGGAGGATGTGGATAGAGCTGATTTCTGAAACTAGTGTTGGTTGGAGTAGCAAATTAGCAACTATCTCTGTAAGTGATGAGTGGTGGAAAACAAAAATTTAGGTTATTTGCCATGATCCTTTATCTTTAATTTCTTTTGATATTATTTTAGTAATTCCTAAATTATTTAAATTCACATTAATTAATTGTGTTTGTTTTATGTAGGAAATAAGAGAAGCGAAAAAGTCTAGGCATGCTGGTATCGAACCATCTTTATGGTTTAAGTTTTCTCAAACATTGTTGCTACTAGACAGTATGCGTGGGCACCATCTTCCAAAGTCTTGTGTGATGATCTTCCAAAGTCTTGTGTGATGATGATGCTGGTGATGATGGCAATCACAATGCCAATGTTGATGAGCCTAATTTGGAAGAAGAAAGCAGTGATTCTGAGGAGGATGGCATTCCAAATTTTACGGATGATATTTGTAACATAGTTGGTGGGGTTAAAATGTCCAGCAAAAGTAACACACAATTCTGTGGCAAGAGAAAATAAAAAGGAATATTTTGAGGTTCAAGATAGGAAAAAAGCCTTATAAAATCGGATTACAGCTGCTGTCATGTTGGGATCAACTAGTTGACAGCATGTCCACCAAGAGCGATTCAACATCTGTTAGCATGGATAGGAAATGGTGTAATATTCATGAGGTTATGACAGAGCTTCACTTCATTGAAGAAGTTACCATAGGAGATGAATTTCATGGCTTTACTACTGAGTATTTGAGTTTAAGACGGGTGAGAGAAATGTGGGCAAATATAGGAGATCTTGAAAAGAAGCTTAAATGGATACAAAGAATGTATGAGCGAATAAACCTGTTTAGATCGAGAGGTACGTCTTGTTTTCTTATGCACGATGTTATTTTTTAAATAATGTAGTTAATATGAATGTCATATGTTATTTAACATGTTTTTTTTTTATTATTTCTTGTCATATAATTACATCTGCAGATTAATATGGTGGCTGTGTTGACAAGATGATTGCCAATATCATGCTTAAATTCTTGTAATTTGACATATAATTAGTCTAAAATTCTGTAATTTGACAGTTAAATCCTCAATTGTTGGCAGCTGCATTCGGTTAAGTTTTAGTGCATTAGGATTTATCATGTGAAATTATAGAAGGTAGATTAGTTAGTTAAATCCTTTATGTGTTTGCCAATTGTTGAGTATGATGAGTTTGTTAGTTGTTAACATGTAATTTATGAGAATAATTGGTGAAAAATTTCCATGTTATTTGTCCTTGCCGATGATAAATTGACAAGCAAGCAAATACAATCGCTCATGGCTAAGACTGTGGTGGACTTGGATTGCATTTCTTGATTGTCTAATGTTTAACTAATCCTATTACCTGTACTTTCCCGCTCATAAAATTTCAAGTTAATTTACAATATAATAAAAAAATATTAATGTTATGGATGTATTCCAAAATATTATGATTTTTTTTAATTTAAAACAAAAATATATTGTTTACATTGCAAATATAACTTCAAGTTAATTTTTAACATGAAAAAAATAATTACATTATGAATATATGATAATATATTTTCACGTGTCATAATTTTTAAACGAAAAAATATTGTTTATGATTCATAAAATAAACTAGGAAATATATATATATATATATATATATATATTGATAAATTAAAAAATAATGTTAACACTAAATAAATGTTAAAGTGAAAAATTAATTTTTATAGTAGAAATAAAATATAGCTGGCTATAAAAATATTTTAAATCAATTGTTTTTTTATGTTAATTGTTTTCATTCATTTTATATTAGCAATTAAATGTTGTTACTAATAACAAATAATTTTCTTTTTAAACTTTATTCATATACAATTATTTCATATAAAATATAAGAGAAGACAATTCAATACAAATCAAACTAATATCTCTTAAATATCATGAAACTAGAAAAATGTAAAATGATCAATATTTATATAGAAACAATTAATGAAAAAAGGTGTTTTTTCAACGGATTTATTTCTCTTTTCTTAAATTAAAAATAAAAAAACAAAAAACTTTTAGATCAAAATAAAATTTCTCTTTCAAAATGCTTTGGTATTTTCTTCTTATTTTATTATGTGATCTTCTTCCTTTAAATTTTATCTTCCCATGCCATTAGGCCACAAAGAGATTAAATTAATTAAAAGGAAAAAAGTTATTCACAATGAAATTAAAAAAATAGGATGAAAAAAAGAAAAGGAGATGGAGTTACTTCACTATGAAAGTGAATTAGCAGGAAAAAAAATCCTATTTTTTTTCAGTATATTTGTTAATACATCATGTGTGTTTTTGTTGACCATGACCCGGCAAACTTTCATTGACTTGAGGATGCCTGGTTTATAGCTGGCAACCAATGCCTTGAAAAGCTTCCAAATTTGCAACTCAGGACAATGGCAATCTTTATTTTACATTCTGTCTACTTTCTATTGGACTATTAGTTCATTAAATTGTCTTTTTCTACCCATCCCCGGCTTGCAAGATACTCCGTCCATTAAAGGAAAATGCTTTTCTAAAAAAAAAAGAAAAAGAAAAAGAAAAAGAAAGAAAAGAAAGCCTTGCAATTAAATTTTTATTATAACGGAAAAGAAAAATAGTAGGATAAAAACGGCTGACTGACTAATTTAATAGGTCTCTTCATCGTGATTGGTGAGTTCAGTGGGACATTCAAAAAAAGCTAAACAAAAGAGAGTTTGACCGTTTCCTATAGATATCTGTTCTTCTAAGTATAATTATCTTTTTATCTTTTTTTTTTTAATAACAAATTGTCTTCCTATTAAGTATTAGGGGATAAATAATTTGATCTTTTTATAAAATTCACCAGTCTTTATTAAATTGATCCGGATATATTTTTTATTTTTTAAAACACAATAAAATGTTTAGATTATCTTTATAGATAAGATTTTTATTAGAGGATTTTTTTAACTTTTAAAATTTTAAAGCATAATAAAAATGATTAAATTTCTTTTAAATGCAAAATTTCTTTGGCCGGCGTAGTAGGGCTTTTTGTATTTTTCATCTTAATTTTTCTTATTACAATCATATTGAATGGTGTTAATTTGATTTTTTAATAAATAAAAAATATTATTTAAATAAAAAATTGATTGGAACTTGCAACCCCCTTGTTACTTGGGCAACACGCAATGAGGCATTCAGGGGCCAAATATTGGCTTCGGGGGCAGCGTCCAAATTATCTCGGCGGCTTTTCCATCCCTAAACAGAGCATGTGACATTTGGATCTCTGATTTAGCACCGATGATTTTTGTATTTTCTCTCTCCTCTTTGATTTCTGCATTTTAACCTTTAAATTTTCAAAGCAACCTTTTAATTTGTTTATCTTTATATATGATCCTTACTCTGCTTAATAACTAGTTGTTTTATTTGAAATGATTTATATATTTTTTTAATTTCATCTATGTTAAATTTTTTTCATTAGTCAGATTTGGTTGTTATTTTTGTAATTGCTATTTGTTTTGAATCATTTTCTTGATTAGATTTGTTTTCCAGTTTCATCTCTTGATATTTGATTTCATTTTATTTTTATGTGAAATTTGATACTTATTCTTTTAATTACTATTTGTTTTACTTTAAAAAATATTTTTATAGTAGATTATTTTTTTTCAATTTTATCTTTCAATATTAAATTGGTTGGGAATTGAGCTTCTTGGTTGAACCTTAGTTTAGGACTTCATGGGTTGCCGGTTTGGAAATTTAACCTAGATTTAGAGATTTGTCTGGGTTTTTTTTATGCTTATGTTTTTTCAATTTCATCTTTTAATATTTATTTATTTTTTAAATTTTATCTCTAATTTTTTTATAACTCTTTAATTTAGTTTCAGATTTAATTCAGCTCAAAATTTATTAAAACTCAATCAAAGTCCAACTAGAAAAAGAATAGGAAAAGGAAAAAGAAAAACATGAATTGTCTAACTGGGTTAACTCATTGTGTAAAGAGAGAGGGGTTAATTGGTTATTCATGAAAATAATCATGTATCAACTATCCCGTTTCCATTTAATTTTTTTGGAAAAGGTTCCCATTTAATTTATTATCTTCTAATTAAGCTATTTTAAAAAATAACATCTGTTTTGGAAGAAAATAAAAACTATCAGAAAGAAAGGAAACCATATATTTTTTTAAAAAGCATCGTAATTAAGCCCAATGGCATTCTGACAATGCCTTTAAAAAGAGTCTCCTGATACACAGTGACGATATTTAACAACAACCACGATAATTGTTTTTTTTTTTAATTTAACTTTTAAGGATTTACAGGTCTCACTTTCTATTTGGATTATGATTGATAATATGGGAAGCAATTAAATAATTAATTAATTCAAGCCACCAACTGCGAAAAGGAGGATGAAATAGATGATGATTTGCTTGGTCTAAAATCTGACTTTGCCATAACTAGCACGCGTAAAGAGACTATAAATTCAAAGGTGTGTGACGAACATATGCTTGCAAATGGAAGAAACTTGATGTGGATCACTCAACCAGAATTTTGAAAAAAATATGATGATTACAAACCGTGAATCAGTTGATTTGATTCCTTGGTCCTACGTTTCATGTAACGTTTGACAATCCGCAGTACGTTTTGATGTGGATCACCTCTATATATATATATATATATATATATATATATATATATATATAATTATTATTAATTTTTTTTTTAGCTAGACTAGAGCAGATTGATTATTTTCAAGGGACCAGCTAGGGTTTTCTCTAAAAATAGAAAATAGCAGACTGATACAACCTTCCACCAATGCACAATAATATTAATGATTTTTCACTCGAACTCAGTCTTTTCAGATGCAAATGACTGTTTTTTTCTCTCCCTTCTCTCTTTAAAAGAAAAGAAACAGAAAGGCTTAAAATTTCCTTCCTCTTCCACATGCCATGTAATACATTCACTTACAGAGGGCGTCACCCCCTAGCTAGCTTCATTATGGTGCTTCAAGCTCAAGGTCTTTTAATTACCCTCGAAGATCCATTATTATCGGGTGTGAGACGGGAACTGCAAGGAAAAGTTCTGTCCCAATTATATATCTGTAAAGAAAACCAGAAGATGGTGTTTTTGTTAGAAATTTGTTTTGAAAATATTAGTAATGAACACATTTGAAAATATTAGTAATGTTAGAAAGTGATTTATTTTTAGGGTTAAATTTTAATTTATTAAAAATTATTCTTCAACAAATCCTTTTACTATGAAACACTAACATAATTAAACTAAATGGTGGATGAATGAAAAATTGATCTCAAATGAAACCCAAAACATTTTATTTTAAATTGAAAAAAATACAATCTTTTCTTATAATTTATGCAGTGAGAAGTTAAAAAATCATAAATAAAACTAAGCAAAGCATATTTGAACTTAAACCACACATGTTCTTGCTCAGCACAAGCACTGGCATGACCCCGGGCCACCGGCTTCAACTTACAATGTTTTTAGTTTAAGTATAATATTTAATTATATATTTAATATGCATGTTAAAATTATTTTTTTATGTTTATTTCTAGTTTTAATATATTTTTAGTATGCATGCTATGATTTTATTTTGATGTCTAATACAAAATTACCTTGATTATGATCCAAAACAAAATATATTTGCACTGAGTGAAGTCTCAATTAGGTGAGAGAATGAATCATTAGTGGCACAGTTCATCTACTTCATTTATTAGATTATCTCGTGCTTGGCTTTGGAAAGTCAAGTCGTATTGATTTAGTAATGACCAGACATACTTCACAAGGCCCTTTCTTTTTATGCAAAATTACCACAATATTGGCTTTATAGCGAGTCCAGTGGGGAATACCTGCTTCATTCCAGTCGTAGAGCATTTTCATGGTGTTTCTCAAATCATTTGCACTTTATTCTTGGAATAAAAACAGGGTTGATTTATTTAGAGGTCCTAAATAGAATCCAATGCTTTTGCCTGTCTTAAACGTGCAGAAATTTTGATGCTTTCTTGGCAGAAAAAGAAACACTTAAAATAGACTGAAATCTCAATAAATCATGCACTATCTGTAAGCTTTACGAGCTTGAAAAAGCCACGATTTCTAGTCTTAGCATCCCATGATTCTGATTCGTCCGCTTCTTAGAATGGCACCAGAAGAGAACCCAAAAGTATGCACTATAAATTATTAAAGATGTAAAAAATAAAGCTAAGTCTACCTCCCACTAAGAACAACACATGGATTCAAGGTTTCAAAGACACTCGTAATCTTTTAGTATTCTAATGTGAGATTTTATAACTCATCGTGTGCATATGATAGCCTATCAACAATAATTGTCATTGGACATTGCTCTTTACTTTCATTATTCGAGGAATCTAACATCCAAGATCCCAGAAATGCTTCAATGTCGAGGATTGGCACAAATTTAGGAAGTAGAATTATGCGAGGGACCTATTCGTTCGTTCCCTTCGGTTATTTCAGATTTTCTTTGGCAGATTCAAATATTTTGCGGCACTGTGGAGAAAATTTGAGGGAAAAAATAACTGACGTCTCCAAAATTTTGCAGAAAATCTCATAACGGCACACGAGTAATTATGCTTTTTGTCACAACATATCCATGCCGACTTGCGAAGAAGGCAACGATTCCATTGCGAATATCTGGTTGTCAGCATGTGTTAAAAAGAGTGACTCTTGCCATGTCAAAAAACCTAGATCTGGATGTTCTTGTTAATAATTTACAACATTACACATTAAAAATTGCAAGGCAGTTCTGATCACATGACTGTGTGTGTGTGTGTGTAGTATTTTTACTAATATTCTTTTGATTGCCCCCTTGTGATTTTTCTGTTTTTTGGACGGCACAAATGCAGCAACTCTGCAATAAATGCCCTGGTCATCAATGATCCTCGAGGTAAATTATTTTTTGAAACTCAAGTGAAAAGTGACAGAAAGTGGAATAATTTGATAGCTACTTTACAAGAAAAAATTATATTGGATGGATAAATGATTCTTTTATAAACGATCTGTTTGCAGAAGAAGTTCATCATAAAAAGGGTTAAAGACAGGATGCTAACTTGATATAGATTAGCTTGATTGAATGCTAAGCTATATAATTTGAGCCTGAATTCCAGTATACATGAGTATAATAAGATATCAGATCTAATATTATTGAACGTAATTATATATCAAGTCTAATTATTTGTAGGATTATAATATATCAGATCCAATACTCTCAAGTTTAGCTATATATTAAATCTAAGTCCATGTAAGTTTGATAAAATATCAACTATCACCCTCAATTTTATGAACTCCTAAAAAAAAAAAAAGTGTGGTCATCTTTTAGCTGAACGAACACTCAAGATTCTCATTCCTGGCGTAGTAAAATTTGAAACATCAATGTAAAAACATTTTGGAGCACAGTGATTTTAGAAAAGAGGAAAATCATTTTTAACTGCTGGAGCAATATAAAAGCATCGATTTCTGAATTCGCTGCGAGTATCAGCTCTAAATATTGGTAAAATTATTTCATTAAGACCAATTCATGCGTTCAACTAAATTATCAGCATCGATATTAAAATAAATAAATAAATAAACCAAGAATAGAATATTCCCCCCTCAACTTCTCGAGTTGCCGACCTATAAGGATGTAAACGATTCTTCAAATATGATTATTATGGGTTGTCAGACTCACCACTACACACTTCCCTCAAGAAACAAAATGATTCCCCGTTAAGATCAAGTAAAAACCTTGTATACCGTAGGATTATTCCCTAATGTATATGCCTATATGGCATGACATCCAAAATCTCTACGTCAATCAATAAACCAGTCCGGCTTCCACAAGATTAAATGGTAAAATTGTGGCGCATATAATTCCGTCAGATATAACATCCAGAACTAAGTGACAAAAAAAAGATTCCCCGTGGCATTTGTCCTTCACTGCACTTTCTCGATCAAAAGCCCAATATAAGAACACTTGTTATGGAGTGCCTTAATCTCTGATTATAGCAATGGCTAGCTCAAATTCGATTACTGAGCCCTCTCCTAAGTTCCAGCTGCCTACTAGACGCTCAATCATGGCAGAAGCAAAGGCAGCAAGTCCTGCCCCAGAATGGTTGTCTACCCGTAATGCTGCCCTGTCTAATTTCCAGAAGGTGGTCTCAATACATTACCATGGAAAACTTGACAATTTTTTTACCATTACAGCAATGGTTAATTAATTACCTTCTACTAACAAAGATATTTATTTCCCTTTTTAAAAAAAAGCAGATTGTTGCAGAGTTGATGGGTACGTACATTCTTGTATTTGTGGGCTGTGGAGCTGCTCTCACTGACAAAGTTCAAAGACTAAATATGTTAGGAATAGCAATTGTGTGGGGCGCAGTTCTGATGGCAGCTATTTATGCTCTTGGTCATGTCTCCGGTGCACATTTTAATCCTGCAGTTAGCATTGCCTTGGCTGTTGTCCGCAAATTTTATTGGAAAGAAGTGAGAGATTATGATTAAATCAGTAGTTTTGCGTGAAATATTTCATGGAAAGAAAATAATTTACATGTAAAATGTTTTTTTCAAAATATGATATTTGATAAGATAAAATGAAAAGTACAATGACAATAGAATGATGATAGGATGTTATGGTAAATGATATAGTGGTTGTGGTTGTGATTGTAGTAGCAGTGGTGATGGAAAGGAGGGTGGGAGGAGGTGGAAAAGAGTTTTGGAGGTTGTAGTGGAGAGGTTGTTGTGGGTGGTAGGGGTGGTTTATAATATTGAATGATATTGTGAGTGGAATGATATCTTAAAAATATTCTATAAACTTCATAAATTGATTTTTTTTTCAATAAATGAATTAAGTTTAAAATTATTTTAATAAATTTTATGTTAACCATTTTTCCAATAAGATATTTACAAAAAAAGAAAAAAAGAAACACAAGAAAATCAGAAAAATATTTTGTGTAAAATATTTGAGGGAAAAGAAACGCCCTCTTAGTAATATTTTGTGTAGAATTTACCTGAACGGCGTGTTATGTCTATGTAGGTACCGATGTACATTTTGGCTCAGGTCCTCGGATCAACACTTGCAAGTCTAACTCTTAGGCTGCTGTTCCACGAGCAAGGAAATATTCAACCTATAGTGAATCAGTACTCAGATCCAACTAGTGATCTTGAAGCAATTGTGTGGGAATTTATAATTACATTTATCTTGATGTTCACCATTTGCGGCGTCGCTTCCGATCCTCGTGCGGTATGGTCTGAGTTACACTTGTTGCTTGCTTCGAAAATCTTTTATATTAATGAAGAAAAAATGGCACTAAAAAATAGATGTGATGTATTCCTTTTGTTTTTGTGGTGTTTATTTTCCTCCTTACCCTTTCAATTTGTTTTACGTTCCGACAGAGCAAAGACCTTTCTGGAGTTGCAATAGGAGGTGCGGTAATGTTCAACGCCATGATTGCTGGGTAAACAAACTCCCTTGCTGGTCTAGCCACTTCTGCAACTCAATTCTGTTCGTTTTTAAGTGATCTGATGCATTCATTTTAATAAATTCTCCAGGCCAATCACTGGAGCTTCGATGAACCCTGCAAGAAGTTTAGGCCCTGCTCTTGTCTCTGGTGTTTACAAGAATCTCTGGGTCTATATTGTATCCCCAATTCTCGGAGCAATGGCTGCGGCCGCAGTGTACTCTGTACTTCGGGTACCCGAGCCTACTAAACCAGAGGATACAAATAAATCCACATACAATAATCTTAACTTGCATGCTGATCCATAGACAGATATTCCCAATGGTTTCATGCAAGACTGTTGTAACATTATCTAGCCAATCACCTGGTCATGCCTGAAAACGTTAAACTATTCTGAAGGCAGGAATTCAGGAAATGAATAGTGCCCACTGGATTGTAATTGTTCCCAGTGAATTGTACTTGTTTACGCCAGATGAAAGATAAAGGAATAATGAATTTGAACGATTTCTGAGGCTAGTTTCCACAGAAATGCATGATTGATGACGTGGAACACAGGCAGATTTTTTTAATATATATCTAGATACTAACATGTAAAAGCATTGCTATTGCGACAAAAGAATCATGGACCTGTAAAATCCAGGATCAGTAACCCCTTAAATTTCCAAGTTCAACTTCTTCACTCTATCAAATAATGTAAAACTAGTTTCTACCATACGCCTTCCCCCCCAGCCAATAGGCAGAAGAGTATAACATCTCACTCTAGCTATATTTTGAACCTAGCAATGATTTCAACACAAAAAGCTAAGCTGGCCAACATTTCACAACAGAAAACAATCGGAGCCCAGGAAGGAGCATCTTTCAAAGGAAATGGAAAGTAAAGATAACAAGCTTGAATTACAGAAAATCATCTTCCTAGTCAAGTAAGAAAGCACAAACCTGGGTTTATTAGAGAACTACATGCCCCTACCAGCACTCTCATCCTTCGTTTATAAATACTATACAGCGTATCTACATATATGGAACAGCCAAGTACAGAAAAAGGGGATAGCAGATGGGATGCCTGAATCATTTTGGTGTATCATACAGATTGGATGTCCAACTACTAATCATATTAGAATGGTGAGAACATACGTGGATAAAGATATACAGGGGACTCTGGTTTATCAACACATTGACTAATAAGAAATTGAGCATCATTGGGTCTCCACCTCCCCGCTCTCACCATGAATATATGTTTTACCTGTCAACAAGGGAAAGGTTCAGAGTCAAGAACAATCAAAACAACTTATGTCAGCAGATCACCATGAGATCCAGTCATCGCTATATTCACTTGTTAATCCTCGACGGATTTACTATCTACAGATTTTTCAGTAAATCCTCTATGAGAGAAGGTGTAAATTTAGTGTGATTGACATTCTCTGGTTAATTTCTTCATACCATGAATATTAAATCGTTTGGCAAAAGAACCAGTCACAGTACTTGGGTAATGGTAAACTATCAGCTGTGATAAGATTAAAAAAAACTGAGACTTCTTTTGTTCTTTCCACATACTTAATGAAGTGCTTACCCGGTTTGGGGTAGCCGCCTCCAATTGAGTATCTGGTGAGATTGTGGATGCCTCGGCAAGTAAGAAGAAGTTGCCCCAATTCCATTTTCATCTCCAACAAACTGCTCTGAGTAACTAGAAGCTGGAGGGGACCAAACTGGAACTATACCTCCATCCCTCTCTCTCCTACTACTGCTCGAAGATTCTGCTGTTGAGTCTTCAACATTTGCCGGACCTCTCAAAACGTTAAATGGTGGCAAACTGTTGTCATTATGAACACTTTGCACAAACCCCTGGTTCAAAGTGTCTCTTCTTGGTTGTTGATTTACATTTACATCTCTTGGTACCTCTGCTCTGCCATCTCCTGTAGAATTGCGAACATCTGAAGAAGTTTCTTCGTCTTCAATTCTCAGAAAAGAAGAGGTCATGCTTGGGACCATCTGATCCTCATAGCGGCGATTTGTAGCTGGAGGATTGTTTCTCACAGGCTCATGGTTTTCCTCCATAATTATGTCTTGAGGGAAGGCAATCGGAGCTGATTCAGAAGAGTCTCCAAGCCCTTCCTCAGTTCCATTCTCAATTGCAGCTCTTGAAGCAGCTTCTTGCTGCCACATTTCTGAAAGTGCTTCTTCCAACCTGACCTTTGCTGCATCTATCCCTACAATAGGGAGAGGATAATTTGATCCCAGCTCAATACCAGCAGCTTGAAGTACAGATTCAGGTGCATTCCATGGGTGGTGTATCCATTCAGTTGGTAGCCTAGCAAGTTCAGGAAGCCACCGGCGTACGTATTCTCCATTTGGGTCAAATTTGTAACCCTCAAACTGTGAGCAATCAATGAGTAACTAAGACATTTTTCAAACAAGTCCAAATTAAGAAAAGATGAGTAGGAGATATGCATAAATTAAACTGTAATACCATAGTTGCAAAAATTAGTTATGCAATACAGAAAGGCAGCTTATAAAAATTACAATGTCTCATCCGCACCTGTGGATTATCTATGCGATCAAACTCCCGGCCATCTGGGAGAGTGCCGGTTATGTATTGCCAACCAAGAGCATCACTCTCTAAATCTGCATCCAATAGGGTATCCCAAAAATACTTCATTCCCCATCTCCATGGAAGTTGTAGAACCTTCACAAAGAAACTAGCAACAACCACACGTATACGATCATGCAGCCAACCGGTGGCCCACAATTCTCTCATCCCAGCATCAACTAATGGATAACCTGTTCTACCTTGTCTCCATGCCTTAAAATAGCCTTCGTCCACGACCCAAGGGAAGAACTTAAGGTGCCCAAGAAGAGGCCTTTCATGACTGTAAGGATGGTTGAAACTCAAGTATCTTGAATATTCCCTAAGACCAATTGACTTGAGAAACAAGTTTACACTCTCTTCGCCAGCCTTGTTCCCTTCATTTGCCCACAGAACCTGCTTTATGCGAACAAGATGGAAGACTTTTCTCACACTCACCTCCCCAAAATGCAAGTGCGGAGAGAGAAATGAGGTTGTAGCGCTATCAGCCTTCCTACGATTCTTAGAGTACTCAATTAATGGTCCATTAATGAAAGTGGTCAGAGCCCTATCAGCATTGCTCCATCCAGGTGACCATGCTCTGGCAAGAAGTGCATTGCTTCCTTTCTCCAATTCATCTTCTAATACCAGCATCTCTGAAGGGCATCTAGAGGCATCACCTGAAAGAAAGCAATAAATAGGTGAAAGCAGATTGGAGAGGACAAAAAGTACCTGCCAGAACATAAGAAAATATAGAATAATCCTGTAGAAGAAGCTTGCTGCGGATAATATATGCACAGAAGATAGAAAATAGAACATAGAGTTGAAGATGTTGAATAGGACTGCTGTTAATGTTCTGATATCAAATTCTCATTATGATTGCAGAAGGGAAGCGTGGTGGCAAGTCCTGTGTAGAAAAGCCTACCTGCTAGAAATCCAGTTTTGGAGCGCTCTGGCAGTTAGATACTACATACGTACATATTGTTTCTCTTGAGGACCGTATGATTAAATAAGATATAGCACGAGTGCTTGCATTTTCTTGTTTTATTAATGTTTCCGATGCTCTACAAGGCATTCTCTCAAATCACAAACATAAAAATGGGGCACCATCAAAAAGAAAAGTTTGAAAGAAGACATACCCGAAATAATCCTCTTAGGCGGGAGAAGTGGAGCCTCTGGATCAAAAGGCATGCTGAGGCATCTATCCCAGAAAGTAGCAAAGGTTGTGAAGGAACGGCCTTGGGCATCATTAACATCCCATGGTTCATAAAGTAAATCTGCATTAAAAGATCTTACAGCAATACCTTGAGCAGTCAAAACCTCCTTCGCCCGATGATCCCTAACCAGCGACAGGGGATCTGAAAAACAATAATTGAGAGTAAAAGATGAATTGGCAACAAATGTTGAAATGAAAGACAGTGAATTGCCACTTGATGCATTGGGAATTTCCAACTTCTGTTGGAATGAAAAATAGATAAGGAAATGATGAATTGCCATCGTATGTTGGGATGAAAGGCTAGTAGATTGCAACTTAATGCAGTGGATGCACGTGTCACGAACTCAAGAAAGACTCGAATCAACAAAACTAGATTAGCTAAGGCCCTTCCTCCTAAATTAATTTGAAGCGAGTTCAAATAGAAACTGACCAATCTAAATATACAAA
The DNA here is from genome assembly GCF_951802175.1 of Populus nigra. Taxonomy (NCBI): domain Eukaryota; kingdom Viridiplantae; phylum Streptophyta; class Magnoliopsida; order Malpighiales; family Salicaceae; genus Populus; species Populus nigra. The sequence goes on along the minus strand of NC_084855.1, from coordinate 7,093,807 downwards.
GGGAACCATATACAAACTGCTGAAAAGAAAATGGGTGTAGTGGAATCACATGGTTATGGGATGCCCCGTAGCATTCATGACAATTTATATCACCACAAAAGCAATTGCTCAATAATCAATTAGTCAACGAAAACAAATGTATAATCACAACTTCAATAAATCCATCGCAAGAGACTATTCCAATCCACACGAACCTCAAGCAATAATCATGGAATTATTTATCGATCACAACACAAAATCGAAATCCCAATAATACCAGAAAATTCTACGAAGGGAAATTGAACAAAAAAGGAACGAAAACATCGAAACCCAAAAAGGATCTGCTGAAAAGAATATTATATTATGAAGAGTCCATCAAACCACATGATCCTCAAACCCCATGGAACAAAAGTAATAATTTAAAACAAAGTCTAGCGAAAAGATAGATAGAGACCAACCATATAAGTGGTTGAAGAAGAGCTGAGTAGCCCCAGTAGATTTGATAACCTCAAGAAGAGTAGAAACACTATCGGTTGATCTCTTAGTAACAAGAGAAGTACCAAGACTCCTTAAAGAAGAGTCAAGATGAGCCAAACTTTGTTTAAGCCACCACCTTGAGACCCTACCAGGAAAAAAATGGCCTTCCTCTTCAGGTGCCCATACAAACACTGCAACAACCGCACCTGCTCTTACACCAGCTGCAAGTGCTGGGTTATCTTCTACCCTTAGATCTCTCCTGAACCAAACTATACTACAGCCACCACCTGACATCTCTCTCTAAGAGGAAGAGAAAAAAGAAGAAGAGTCACTTTCTCTTTCTCTTTGCTAATATCAGTTACTGTATGCCATATCGACTTTTCCTGTTTTGCTGCCTTCTTTAGAAACTCACCAACAATTTGCTGTTAATGATATTATCCTTTCTGCTTCTGGGTTATACTTTTTCGATACTATGAGAGGAGAGAGAATCTATTATCTCTTGTTATCTTTTTATCATTGCTAAATACAGCTCCAAATTTAGTGGGTGATAATAATTTTATGTTATTATTTTCATTTTTCTTTGACTTTTAATAATAATTATGTGCTTATGAAAGGAATCTGTCCCTTTTATAACACTGTTATTATACATATAAAGTAAATGATATTTTACTGTATAAATGGTACAGTTGATTTTATTTTTATTTTTATTGTAACGGGGTACTGTATATAGTTTTCAGAAATCTATAGTTTTTCCGTTTCTTTTTAGAAAACACGTTTTTTTATTTGTTTTTTTTATTATATTTAACTTATTTATCATTATTTTTTATCCCTTTTTTGTAATTTTTTATTTTTAAAAAAATCTATTATTTTTTATACCATTCTTTTTATTTTTATTTTTATTCTTTTGTAATTTTTTTTTATTTTTTTATTTGCACTTCTCATAAAAAATTTATTATACAAATTGATTTTCACTCTATTCTATTATATATAAGTATTAACTTTTTAATTTATAGTTATAATTTTTACTTGTTTTTAAAAAACATGTTAATAACACATACATGTTAATTCATTTATGTTAGAAAAATAAATTATTTAAAACATGTAATTAGGCGAATCAAATAAACATGTTAGTATTTTTTTATTAGTACATATAATTATTTAATGTATGTACATGATTTTTCATTTATAATTGTGATTTTTATTGTAAAAAAATGCATTTGAGAACTTTGGATATTTATTTATTGCCAAAAATATTGCCATGCTTGCGACGAGTCAAATAACTACTTGCTATTTTAAAATATATTTAGTTAAAAATATATAGATATAAATATAAGATAACCCGTCTAAAATAATTTTGAAATAAATTTTTGTATTTTTAATTAAAATTAGAACTATAGATAAACATGTTATCCCTTATTTTAGTGTCATTGTCTTTTCGATTCCAATATATTAATCAAAACATCACTAATCCATGAATTATATGGAATTATACAGTTCCTTCTATCCATGCTCAAATGTTTCCGACCATAAGTTACTGAAACAAAAGGACAGGAATAATTAAGAAAAGAAAAGGTAAAAAAAAAATTAATAGATCATGTGAAAGTTGATGCGTTCGTCTGGCTTGATTTTCTAGGGTTAATTTTTAGATAATTGGTCCAACCGATGGAGTAAATCATTTGTATAATTTTTTATTTTTTTTAGTTTAACGTGGGTGTCCGGGTCAGCTTGCGCGCACCTCGACTAATCCCACGGACCCTGAAGTTAACGACTATGTAAGCCTCTAGTGGCCATCATATGAGCAACTACAGGGCTCGAACCTAAGAGCACAGAGAAAGCAAATCTCTTGATCTCAAACTCTTACCACTGAACTACCACCTAAATGGTTAAATCATTTATATAATTTAATATCATGAGTTTTTGGTCTAGTCCCTCGCCCCTTGTAGGAAGAGAGAGGCTGGCGGGGTGAGTGAATAGGATTGGTTGATTGGAGTGGGGACTCTCAGCAAATTGACAGGCAATTTGCAACCACAACTTTTGTTTTCTTGATTTTTATTTCCTTCTCTCTATATCCCATTCAAGAAAACAGAGCCCCCAGACATCTCTAGTCCCTTCTCTAACCCTCCCTCTCACTGTCAGGTGGACTGGTAAAATGAAAGATGGCTCGAGTTTTCATGAATAAATAGTGTATAGATTAGGAGCTCCCTTGCGGTGAAAAGACATGGACACCGATCATTTTCGAGCCGTGCTCTTGGTGTTTTATTTTTTCTAGCATGCTGTATGGGGATTGCGTTAGATCAGCCTGGGATTGAACTGGAAGCTTGGATGGTGGAGGGGGACAGCAAGTATGGCGAGAGATGGGTATGCTGAGTGCTGACTAGTTGGATTTGGCCTTTTCTCTTGAAGTGGACCTTCGCTCCTTTCTTTGTGGTTCTTCATAATGCTCGGATTCCATGTTCGTCACTGTTAAAACTGATTCATGATATGGCTCTCTATTGGTCGAATTCTACCGCTAATTGGAATGGCGTGTTTTCAGTTTGACGGGATGTACATACTTCACATCATTTTTATATTTAAAGCCACGAATTTGACGTTTAGTAATCATTCTTTTAAAAGGGTAATTAAATTATTTTTAATGTGCTTCAAGAACAGGAAAAATTACCCCGATCAATTTTAAAATGACAAAGTAACATGCGGAAAAGATCATTTTGCTCTCGATAACTAATTCATTATTGTAATCCACCGAAAATAAAAAAGAAAAAGTAAAATAAATAATAACTTTAAATTTTATATAAAAAATTTATTTTGATCCCCTATATTTTTTTTATAGATGATTGATCTCTTTTGTTATAAAAAAAATTAATTTTGATACCAAACTTTATTTTTTTTATTTTTTCAATTCTTTTCATGAGAGTAGAGAAAACACAATTGAATTCTAGTATAAAAAGAAAAGGTCGCATTTGACATTTATTCTAATCACTAGAATCGCTGAAATTGGTGTTAATAGGTTCCATTCGGTAAGAGAATTCTTATATTGTTGTTTTGAGCTTCAATATTGTCATGAAAAACAAATCTAAGTCAAGGACGAGAAAATCTATTTCGTTTGATTTTGTGATTTGAGTTGTTTTTTTGGTTTATTAGGTTGCAAAATTGGCTTCTACATGTTCTAAGACTAGTTTTAGGGTGTTTTTGGCTTTAAATGGATTGAAAAATAAACTTTTTTTTGGTTAAAATTCATAGTCTTGATTTTTCAGTCACTATAGTAGTGGTTAGAATCTGGGCTAGTAGATGACACGTCATCTACCCATTTAAATGAGAAAAAAGGTCCAGGCATACGAGTTTGGGCTATTCCTTTCAAAGGCCCAGTGTGCTGTGTCATAGGCCTATGGCTTACAATGTTGGACTATTTTTTTGCCCATTTTGATTTTTTTTAGATACAAATTTATAAAAAAAAAAATATATTAAACCCAGTTAAATCTATGACCCAAATCGCAGGTTCGACAAGTTAAGTCATGGTATTTAGTTTATTGTTGTTTTTTTATTGTATTCGTTGTCCCTCTATTTTTCTTAAATACAATTTCACCATTTGTTATCAACAATTTGGATTTGTTACCTTAGTCTCACGCGCCTTTCGTGGTTTTTTTTAAAAAAGAAAATATTTCATACAAAAAAATCACATCTATTTTATTGTCATATAAATCTATTAAATGAAAAATAATATATGGGATAAAAAGATTTATTGAATTCAAAGACATACATGACTTGCGTCAAGAGTTTAGTTTATTAATTTAAATTTATTTTAAAAAAAATAGTGTGGAGTTTTTTGTTGTTGTTAATTTTATCCTTTAATATTAAATTAATTAAAGATTTAGTTTCCCTGTATGTTTTTTCATAATTATCACTGCAAGTTATGCATGTCAACTCAGAATTACCTTGGGAGATCTAATATGTTTTCTTCTCTAAGTCTTTTAAAAAAATAAGAATAATGTTTTTGTTTTTGAGTTGTAGAATATAAATTAAAATTCACCGTAACTTGAAGTCTTTCTATACTATGTTTACAAGATTATTTGTTTTGATATCAAAAACCTAAATTTAATCCTTAACACGTTACTTTATTATTTATTAAATTTTAAATATGTATTTTTTTTTAGTTTAATATGGATATTCAGACTAACTTGCATATACCTCGACTAATTCCATAAAAAATTTCAAACATGTTGATTGTATTAATTTTGACATAACATATAATCAATACTAGATATCGTACTGGACATCCATGCAAATGTTGATAGCTAGCTCATTGCACTATGCCGCAGGTATGAGTAAAAAAAAAAGTATTGCTCTTTTAAAAACAATTAATTATAAATTTAAAATTAACTAGATATTAAATAATATTTTTTATAAAAAAATAACTAATAACTTGGAGTCATTATAGAAATCACATCATGTTACGTATCGGCTCGCGGTATTGTTTGGTGGTAAACAATCTATTAGACAATCGATTGTAATCTATTCATTCTGATTATAGATTAGAAGGAAAATGATGGACTTCATGAAATCGTTGATTGAAAATTACCTAAATACCTTTAAAAAATTGAGGTTTTTTTATAATGTTTTATTACTTATGTAAACAATAAATAAAGCATGTTAGTATATCTTTCTTTTTCTTTTTTTTTTCTTTTTTTTAAATCATGTTACAAATTTTGTGGTGTACCTGAGTTGGTAGACGCATAGAACCGGACAAAGGTTGCGTGTTCGAGCGCTAGGGGTGCAAATTTTTTTGAATTGTGATAGATAACTTGTTATCTAGTCCCTTAATTAAAAAAAAATTGAAGAGCCAGATGTTGGGTCAGACCTTTTTCCATCTTTTTTATTTTTCCCCTTTTATCACTTTTTTCTTTGGTTTTTCACACTTCGAAAAATAATTATTTTATTCACTTACTCTTTAACTTTTACATAGTTTATAAATAATATTATAAGTTTTTATTTGAATTTTAATAAATTTTATTTTCAGTTATTATATATCTAATATAAAAATAATAATACTAGTAATAATAATAATTTGTTCATGACAAATGATTGAAATTGATTTATTATTATTAAAATTCTTAAATTGATCTTAAATATGATTTTATTACAATTATGATTTTTATAGCTTTCAATCACATAAAATATAAAAATATTATTTAGAAATGGTTTATTAACTTGTTTTAACAATCATACAATGTTTTTTTTCTTTTAAATAGAAACAACAATTCTAGTTAAAAATATTGTATTGGTTAAGATAAATAAGAGATGTTAATAGAAAATCTACCTTGATGGAAAACAAATTCTAGAATAACTTTATTTTCGGATTTAATAACAATGCCAAAAAGTTTCCTGAGGCTTGTATATTTTCAAGTGAGTCGATATTGAAATCTCTCAACCTAACTTCTTATCTATCTCAAGTTTTCAATTAAACAATGTGGGAGCTAACATGACTTGAATTGGTTAATTTCACGAGTCTAAAAGCAACCTGGTGATCAATAAAAACATGGCTCAACTTTTAAAAAAGCTTCAAGATGACAATTATTTTTTAAAATTAAGACTACTCTAGATTGGATCGACCTCGGTCACCTTGTGAACCGAGTAATGGAGTTCATTACGTTTAATAACTTATTTTTTAACTATTTTTATTTAATTATGTGATAGGAAATAAAAGCACCAACCCTAAAAAAGATGTTTATTTTAGACTGTGATAACCTTATAAAAACCAAAAATAAATAAATTATGAAATATATTTATCAACAAATCCAATATTGAATGATGAAATAAAAAAAAAATAAAGGACTAAAAACTAAAAAATATATCAAGCTTGATAGGTAAACATGTCAAACTTGTAAATCGAGTAACTTGGGCAAACATGTTATACCCGTGAACTGAGTCACGGACTCCACTTGAATTAATAACTTGTTTTTTTTTAGTTTTTTTTATTCAACTATATGATAACAAAAATAAACGATCGTAAGATCAAGCACCAATACAACACCAAGATATTTTTTGAGATAATAATGACTTTATAGAAAAAAATATAATAAATTATGAAACTTAATTCCCAATTAATCTAATATTGAAAGATAAAATTAAAAAAAATAAAAGTTAAACTCGTCAAACTCGTAAATAGGTTAATGTATTTTATAATGTCTAATAACATGATTTTTTCTGAAACTAATTTTATTAATTATATGATTAAAAAAACATAGACGATCACATAATAATCAGGTTCAATTAAAAAATACGTGCCAGGGCACGAGGAAGGCTTGCTACATTTAGGCGGGGTGTGAACCTTCCTTCATGCTCAGATCGGTGTCTTCTTTGATGTCCTTTGAATAGTCGAGGAATCCTTTTCCATATAAGGCAACGCGTTTGGCAGAGCTAGGTTTGGTGTGGCTTTCATAACCCATTTTTCTTCTTCTTTTTTCCTCACTTTTCTCTCTTTTCTAACCTTGGTTTTCATGACTGGCTTATTCATTTCTCCCCCCCCCCCCCCTCCCGGCCCAATGTTTTCCTAGTCTTCCATTCTAGTTTATTGACTCTCAATCTTTAGAAAAATAAGAATCTGAACAATATCTTCAATTCTGGGTTTTTTTTTTCAATCACAAAGGACAATCGTATTTTTCCCCCTTCACACGCGCACGTTCTTCACCGAGTTAGTTCTGTCAAGATGGAAGAACGCCTTTTTAAAATTTGCCCAACATGAATATGCTGTCGAACTTGCGTGTGAAATGAAACTTCAACATGCTCAAAAACAAGGTTGCTTTGAGATTTCCAAACCGTCCAACAAGTCTACCATCTGCACATGTGCAAGACTATCATATGATAAAATTGTCAAATATTGAAAATCACGCCATCGTCTTACCAAAGGTTCAACGAAGGACAGTATTTGTTGGAAGAGTAACGACAATGTAACATCTGATAATTATTTCATGTCTGCTATTACTAGTCCACAATTAATAAACGTTAACCACATAATTTGTCTGCATTATGGTTGGGATATTTTAGTGTAAAAAAAATTATTCAAGTGTTATTAACTTGTTTTTTAATAAAAAAAATTTAATTATAAACTTAAAATATAATGTATATTAAATATATTTTTTTAATATTACGATAACATATCAAATAATATTTATTTTTAATATTAAGATAACGATATATTGGATCGATCTAGGTTAATCTGTCAGATTTGTTATCAGGGTTATGAGATAGTGATAACCCTATAAAAAGTAAATCAAAATAAATTATAAAAGTCAAATCATGATCATCCAAATAATGAAGAACACAATTAAAAAAATATATATTAAATTAAAAAAAACAAAAAAAAACTACATGAGTCAACTAAGGTTAACATGTAAAACCAACGACTCAGGTCATAAGATCGGGATAACTTCATAAAACGCAAATAACAAAAAAAATATGAAGCTCGATTTCCAATAAATCTAATATTGAAAGATAAAAAAAATCAATTAATAAAAGGATTAAAAAAACACTCAAGTCAACCTGAACTAACTTGTTAAATCTGTAACCTAGGCATGAGACCGAAATTACTTCATAAAAAGAAAATAAAAAAAATCATGAAACTCTATTTTCTACAAACCCAATGTTAAAGGTTGAAATAAAAAAAAAAGCTGAATTCATGAGACCGGGATAACTCCACAAAAAACAAATTGAAAAAATATTATGAAACTTACTTCTTAACCAACCTAACATACATTGAATGAAAAAATTAAAAAAGAAAATATTCAATTAAAAAGGATCCAAAAAATAAATCGAGTCAACTTGTCAAACTCGTAACCTGAGTCATGAGATCAGATAAACTATATAGAAAGAAAAAAAAAATGAAGCCCAATTAAAATATATTCAATTAAAAAGAATAAAAAAAACCGAGCCAACTTGCCAAACCCGCAATCCGAGTCATGAGATTAAGATAGCTCCATAGAAAGCAAAACAAAACAAAATATAAAGCCCAATGAAAAAATTATTCAATTAAAAAAGAACAAAAAAAAAATAGAGTTAACCCGAGTCAACCAGCTAAATTCAGGACTTGGATCATGAGATCGGGATAATACCATAGGAAGCAAGCTGAAAAAAATTGTGAAGTTTAATTTTAACCAGTTTAATATTTAAGAATAAAATTAAAATTAATAAATAAATAAATTATGAAAAAAACAAATAGTGTTTTGTGAGAGTGGCCTCTCCACTTTTAACATTTTTTTTTATTGTTAATATTAATATTAATTAATGGTAGTAATAAACCTCTTTTTAATATCCTGCGGACGAAATCTGGCAGGATTGCATCCTGTGGTTTCTTTTGAAGATAAGATAAATGTCCCCAGCACAATAGTGTTACCGTACGTAATGACACTAGATATCCCAAATGTTCCGTTTTGTGATTTAATTGGATTGTGATGATCAATGATTTAGCCATTTAGGCATATATTATACCCATATGAAGTGCAGTGCTCGAGCTTCAAGATTGACAAGGTCATGAAATTAATTACCCGAAAACAATATTATGGGTGTGAACAGACCGATCGGTTTCAATTGTCAAGAAGAAAGCGGTTTTGTTTCACTGTACTTCCAAAATAATTTGGTCGGTGAAGGAAGCTACTGGTGGTCAGCTCAGCAGAGAAGTACGAGTCCACTCGGATCCCATGGTTTACATGTGGATATGAGCAATTCAACATGCAACCCATATTTCGTGCATAAAATCTGATACAAGAATTCTTTGGTCGATTCCATTTACAGACGGGGACCCTCTCATGTTCCCTTTTTTTTTTTTGTGGTCAGAGATATATAGATATAGATCAAAGACTGGTCTCCTTTAATTGATCAAGAAACCAAACTATCAAGGGGATAAAACGACCTTGACCAGGAAAAACAAGAAGGGCTTCCCTTGCTCCGAGATGGGCAGCTCAATTGCTTTTTTCACTTTTAGCGAAAATGAAGTAGGACTGTTGGGGACCTGAAGCCAAAGCAGCGGCATGGAAGACAGTGGAATGGCACTCAAATTCACCAAAACTTTGGAGATCGAGGGTGTCAGTGATGACTTTTGGCATCTCCTTAAAGAAAAGATTGCTGCTGAAGTTGCATTTTTAAAGGACAAGTATCAACATCAGCCAAGTTGGTGCAGCACATGGCACGTGGGGTCGTGGTCCGTCCTATTTGTTTGCAGGGCACCTGCCCTTGCCAATGCCATGGTGCTCTATTCTATCGGTCCCCTCTTCCAAGTTCCTACACGTTCGAAGCCACCACCAATGATCAAAAAAGTGTTCAAAAAAAGTGGTAAATTATATACGTACAGCGATGAGGTGAAAAATAAAAGAGTGCTGGCATTCTGTTGCAAGGCAAGTCAACACATGATATGTGCACGTTCAGGCAACGCACGTTTATGAATCGGTCCCATTATAAACTACTCAAACCCGCTGGGAAAGCGACGCAGCCCTAGGTTCATTATATATTTTTCCTCCTCCACCCAACAAATTTACAACTAGTTTCAAGGGTATAACGATCCATTTATCACTGATAAATAGAATGGGACAAATAAGTACATTTTACATTTTAATTGCATGGTAAAACCACTCATATACCATTGGAAGCAAGAAAATCAAACTTTACATTAAGGGATATTTTTGCATTTTCACAATTGCTTTTTAACTATTATAATTGAAGTCGAGGGGCACTTTAGTGTTTGCACAAATATAAAATAATAAATAGTTAAAATGCAGAATGAAATCATGAAAATACCTTTAAAATAAAAAATTTAAGCACGAGATCAAGGGGTGTTTTCAGCTTTTTATAATGTTTTTTTTTTGTAATTACAAAATCAGCTTAGGAACAATTCTATATTTGGCTAAATAAAAAAATAAAAGGTGAGCACATGTGTACGATACTCGATGACCCATGAAAGAGAGTATTTATAGCCTTTAGAGAATAAAAATTATTCAAAAGTATTAGTGACTAGAGAATAAAAATTATAAACTTTTTACGTGAGTGGTTCAAAAGGTATTTATAGCTATCGAACCTTGTCGTTTTGCTGGAGTGAAGAGACTGGATTTTAGAGACTATCAAATGATAAAGTCAATAACTTTAAGAAAATGGTTGCAGCTCGCTAGATCTCTACCTGCTTGGGCTCTGCTCGCAGTTACGTCCAAGGCGTTGGGTCTAGAAATAAGCAAGATCCATATCATTTAGATCTGATATTCTGTCAAACCTATAAATATTGGGCATAGATGGAAGCTCCATCTACCTCTCAATGAATTATCACCTTGCTTTTGAACTTTCTAAATTTTTTATGATGCCAAAAAAATATTTATCCATCATATGGTCAAGCACTTGGGGAGAAAGAATGACCAAGCTTGGTGACTAAGTGTATAAAATTTGAAGACTACTTCACTCTTCCTTGATCCTTATTTTATTTATTTGGTTACTATTATTTTTTTAAAAAAAATCATATCTCAACACATTAATATCTTATACTCATTCTTACAAATATCCGATCAGTGAATGAACTCGTTAAACATATGAATCTAGCAACCTAAACTAGCACATCAAACCTATAAACCGAGTTATGGACTCTAGTACGATTATAATTTTTGTTTTCCAAAACTATTTTTTTTATTTAGCTACATGAGATGCTGTAAAATATTAAGCAACAAATAAAAATCAAAATATTTAATATTGTAACACGAGTAATTTATCTTGTTGTGTTTAATAAATTTCTCTATCAAAATAAATTTGTAATAGAAAAACACATAAAATTTATAATAGAAACCAACCTACACATAAAATTTATTGAATAAAAACAAAAAAAATACAAGGCTGCACATATAAAAAATCTTATAAAAAACAATATTAGAAAAAATTAATCTATATAAAATTAAGAGAAAATCACATACGAATCATACTTACCTCTTTAAAAACTAAATACACCCAATATCATTAAAAAAAATAATCACAAACTAATTAAAACATAAACCCAATATTTATTTGAAAACAAATATATCAACTAATGCATTATTTAAAAAAAACAATTTTTTTTTAAAAAAGTTGAGGCGTTGTTGGGTCACATGGAGCACCTGGCCCAATCATGCAACAACCCTCGCGTGAGCCACTATTTTTGTAAGTTTAATGGGGCGGATGTCAGAAAAAAAATGTGGTGTTTGTTTATCCATAGAAGCAAACCACTATAATGATCGAAAAACAAGGTCCTTTATTTTTTATTCAAAAACTCATTTTCAAACTATTTTTAACCCAAAACATATAGGAAACACCTTATAGATCTTGTTAAACCAATCAAAATCAATAGCCTCAAAAAACATTTAAAAAAAATGCCTTAAAACCTGAAATCCACCCAAAATAAAAAACTTTCCAAGCTCAGATATGATATTTCAGGTGTTTTCAAGATTAAAAAAAACACGTAATCTTAACTTTCTTTATCATATGAAACTATTTGACCAAAAAAACGATAATTTTGGTGGATAGATTCCTCACCAACAAACACTTTCTCTTTCCAAACCGGAATCTGACGACCTCTTCTCTCTCCTCCAACCATAAAATGATTGAAAATGAGTAAAATAAACTTTGGTATCAAAATTAAATTTTGTAATTCAAGAGACCAGTCACCTAATAGTTAAAAAATATAGGGAATTCAAATAAATTCTTGATGAAGTTCTCAATCCGCATTCATGTTGCCCCTTTTTTTTTAACTTTAATCCCTTTTCTTTCGATCCAACACTCCGAACCTTGCAAAAAAAGAAGAAGGGGAGCTCTAATCTAGTCTTAAAATGACTTAATTGTGCATACAAAAATATTTCAATGATTAAATTGAGAGTTTATAAAAATTACACTGTTATAATTTATAATAAAATATGAGAGGGTAAACAATATTTTATAAATAGTAAAAACACCACAGTTTTAACTTTATGTATAATTTTGATTGGACAAAAATTGGAACAGTTTTGTTCTGCCCTCAAAGAATTATTTGCCAGATTCTTTGACAAATTAAATGCACAATGCGAGAGATAAATTACTGCTACACTTGATTGTTAAAAACTAACAAGAAATAGTTTTTTTTTGGTGCGATGTACCATGTTTAAAACCTATTTTATTTCACTGAGAATGTTTTAAAAAATTAATTCATATATAGTTTATTCATAAAATAATTGCTAATATTGTCATATAAAATTATGGCAAAACTAGATAATTTTGTAAATAGCATCTTAATAATTTTATTTGGAGAAGATTATTAAAATAATAACTAAAAGAAAAAAAATAAAAGGTGATGGCCCAAAAACCTCTTAAAAAAAGTCAAATGTTATTTTACCTTTTTAACTTCGGAATGAAAAAGGCTATTTTTTTTTGTCATTGTTCTTTTATTTTTCTCAACTATAAATTAAAATTTTATTTCATAAAATTAATCTTCAATTTAATATCAAAATACTTTTAGAGACTGTACATGCGATAACATCCAGAAAAATATTTAACATATAAAATAATTCCACCATTAATTGTGAGGATGAAATAACAAAGATATAAAGTTTGATATTTGAAAATGGCACTGTAAAGTAACAATGTTATCTACAATGATATGCGTGGAAAGAACAATGAAGCATAGTAAAAATCATGTCCTGTTTAAATTTAATTATTACTTTGTAATTTGGAAAAAGGCATAGTAAAGAACAACGATTTGTGATTTGGAACTCAATACTTTGTAAAGACATTATTGATGTTTATGGATATAATTTGTTCAAGTTTTAGTATTGTATTCAATTAAATTTCTGTTTTACATAACTTATAAATTCAATCCATTTAAAAAAAATTGAATTTTAAAGGGTTTGGGTATATTAGATTGGGTTAAGTTTTTGTTGCTATTATATATATCCACGAGTTAAGTTTATATTACTAATTTTATGGGTCTATATTTAGAGATAAATCTACAATATAGAAAAAATTTAATAAAATGCCCACTAATAAAAACTTTGGCACCAAAGCATTTTTAAATAAAAAAAATTAAATAATCAATTCATAAATTATCAAATATAAAAATAAGATAAGTATAAAATATAAAGGTTGAGTAAAGTTTACTAGATTTTTAAAATCTCAACCTGTCATATCTTACGTGTAATATTTATTTTTTAAGTTTATTAATTGATTATCACCAATAATATTTATATTATTCAATTAATTTTAACAAAAAAATGTTAGATGAAATAATATAAATATTACAGATAAGATAAACTGGTATTTTTTTAACGCTCCTAAAAGGCAGGTGGCCGGTTGGATCTGTTTTAACTCCAGAAAAGGAGATGAAAGGTAACTGGATCTCGTCCTGACAGCGAAGAGCCACCAACAACTAACAAAGAGAGACTAACAAACGACACCCTGTCGTTTCGCTGGGCTAGGCCATTCATTTTAAACTTGGTCATGACGTAGTGACACTGTTTTAGGCAGTTGGCCCAACAAAAGACCCAATGTCTCAATAATCCAAGATGCAACTTGCTTTCTGGCTCAATTAGCCCTTTGTTTAGAAAGAAACTAGTTCTGTATACGCGCATTACCGCGGTTGATTTACAAAACCTTTTTTTATTTAATTTTATGATAATAAATATTCATATTTTAAATAATTCCAACGATTTTGGGGAATATTTATTTTACTCGTAATAAATATCCATAAAAACATCTTTTTTTGTTGATATTTTCATCTATGGTCATCATTTTCATGTCGTTGCCACCAACTATATATATATATATATATATATATATATATATATATATATATATATATATATATATAGACACACACACACACACTCAGAGATCATGTGATGCGTTCCTAATTAATCATCCATCACAATGTCGTCTATAGCATCCATAGATTATACTCGAAATTGGCCATGACATAAGAAACTTCGAGGAGTATCCAACAAATGGGGTAGAGTTAGGTAATGAAAATTTACTATAATCCTTTAAATACGATACAAGGGAGGAGGAGAAGAAACCTAAACCATTATCTGTTTTATTTTCCCTACATTTATTATAGTATAAAATAAAAGACATGGTGAATAATCTTGCATTGCTTCATAAAATATTATTTATTTTAATAATTTTTTTTCTTTGACTTTTTTTTTAAATCTATATATATTTTTTTAATTTTGTGATTTGTTTTATATGTGATTAGCTTGATCTTATAACTCGTATTATAGATTTGACGAGTTAACTCAGTGAACTCAAGTTTTTTTTTGTATTTTTTAGTACAATTTTACTATTTAATATTGAGTTGATTGAAAATTATATTTCATAATTTATTTTAATTTATTTTTTATAAGGTTATCTCGGTTTCATGACTTAATTTGTGGGTTTAGCTAACTAAACTAGTTAAATATAGTTTTTTTAATTGAATTTATTTTTAATTATATCATTCAACATAGAATTAATTAAGACTTATATTTTATGATTTATTTTAATTAATTTTTTATAAAATTATCTTTATTTTACAACTCGAATAGCGTATTTTAATTGTGGTAAGCAAGTGGCTTACCACAATCGTAAATTAAGCTCAAGTACAAGTTATAAAGTCGACTGGATCATTGCCATTTGTAATTGTGGTAAGTAAGTGGCTTCATTATAAAGACATGTAATAAAATAATTAATTTATGATAATTGGAGTCAATTCTTGATGGAAAAGAAATCAAGTCCTAACTGCTCAACAAGGAAATTGAGATTTTATTATTACTTTAATCCCTGTATTTCCAGGGACCTTTGCAAATTCAAATCCACCTCACCCATTTCTTCGTTGGTATTTTCGTTTGATCTCTATTGGATGTTCTTATTTGCACTGACTTTTAATTGATATGAATCTTGGCTTTCATTCCTTTTCCCCTCTTACGAGGAAGATTTTCAATGTCCTTGACAATCTTCCCCAGGTATTTTTTTGGGAAGACCTCCCTGCGCGCTGCCCAGTTATAGGCTCACGAGACCACCTCGTCTACTTGAATAGAAGAATGTTTGGAATTTTAGTTGCGAGTGGTGTTTAAAGGATTTTAAGTTTAGAATTATATTAAAATCTTATTTTTTTATATTATTATTTTTAAAATAAATATTTTTGATATCATCACATTAAAATAAAATATCTGAAAATATAAAAAAATTAATTATTTTTTTAAATTCTTAAAAATTACAACTTCAACCGGTTCCATATACAGTCCCTGTCTTTATGGGACGAAATCCTTGGGTAAAAGGTACGCAGCTGGGAATGAAATGAATGGATTATAACTAACATCGTAGGGTGATTAAAAGATAAAACTGTAATTTTAGTGATTAATTATGATTACTGGCTGTAAAAAGGAAATTTAGACCAACAAATTGCTAAAGGTTTGCCCATAATCAGCATAACATGATTGCCAAGGGAGGAGCGGAAAATAGTTAAGAAACCGAGGCAACGTGTTCGGAGTTGTTAGTGATGATTATGGTGAATCTAATCGAGAATTTACGCTACTTTGAAAAGGAGGCACATATAAACTGCTCCTCGTGCACTGCCACTAGCTAGGTGAAATCTTAAGCTAGGTTTCACCAACGGAGAACTCTCAAGTTGTCGAAGACACTGACGGCAAAATAAACCGACACCATTCGCTCGACGCTTCTCTTCGTTGTGAGAATTTATCTTCTCCATTTCCAGCCAAAAGCAAAAGCAAATGCAATTCTTGCAAAACCTCTATATATGATTTCAAACTCAACCATAAAATCTAATTTTTTTTGTATTTTATGATTTTTTTAGTGAGTCCTACATCCAACCTCAACCTCCATCTCAAATACAAACACACACTTAGTTTTCTCATTTGAAACGCTTTATTCAACTCCTAGCATTTCTTAATTACTTCTTCGCCCCTGAGTAAAATTAAGAATGATGTTTTTGTCCTTTTTATTATCTTGATAAGTAACAAGGGTATGCTTGTTTTTACGGTAAAAATTATATTTTAATTTATTTTTAAATCATTTTAATATTAAAATAAATTTTAAAAAATAAAAAATTATTTTAATACATTTCTAAATAAAAATATTTTAAAAATTAATTACTATCACAGTATTAAAACATGAAATTTTGTATATAAAGAGTGAAGTTGGACATATAGAGCTCAAGTTCCTGATTATGAATTGGCTCTGCTTGTTGTTGGCCTGTATAATTTCTAATCTCTGCTCCTGAGGAAACACAAATATCCAATACTTCATATTTACCAATCTAACCAACCTAATTATTTTAATATTCACTATTGGAAGATACTGCATATATAGAAATAATTAAAATACAAAAATATTACGAAGTAAATAAACGTCAATCTCAGTCATAAATCAAGGCGGGGAAAATAGATAAAAAAAAAAAGCTCCTTTCTTTTCATTTCTTTTTTAAACTGCTGGCAAATGGAAACACACTGAAAACAACTATCTCTAGCCATTTCTTTTTTCTTTTCTTTATCCTCCCTAGAAATTTATGATTGACATTTAAAATTTCAGTTCAATCCTTTTAATTAAGAATATTTAAGTATTGATCTCTAAAAATTCATGTTTTTCTTCTCTTATACATATGCTTTCAATCAAATTTCCTCAAACATAGTTTTATAATCTAACACAAGTTCATATAGTTTTTTTAACTTATTTTTTTCCGAGCTCATTACTCGATATTAATATTTTTTTAAATAGACTTTATGGGTTTATTTGTTTTTTTTATACGGTTATCTTGATCTCATGATCGATTTATAGATTTGATAGGTTAACCCGAGTGACTCGCATCTTTTTTTAGATTTTAATTATTGTTTTTTTTATATTTTTGGTGATTGTTTCTTTTATTTCATCTTTTAATATTTAAAATTTTAAAAATTAACATTCGTGATTTTTTCATATTTGGTGCTTCCAATCAAATGATCCAGAACATGAGTTTTATAAGCTAACAATGGTTGATATAAATTTTTTTATAGACTTTTTTTTCATCATAATTCAACTTTAGTTTTAAAAAATTAGATTTCATATTTTCTTTGTTTTCTTTTTTGTTAGCTTATCTTGATTTCATAATTTAACTCATGGGTTTCGCAAATTCATCAATGCGGGTTGAAAGTTTTTTTTACTTACAATTGCTTTTTGTTTTTTATTATTTTATATATTTTCTTTTTAATTTCATTCCTCACCATTTGATTAGTTAAAAATTAAACTTTAATTTTTTTTTAAAATTGCTGCTTCTAGTTAAATAACTCGGATTGACATCGTTTTTTATTTTTGTTTATTTTCTTTTTTGTTTTATAAAAGAACATCTACATAATACGCTTTTACACAAGTCTTTTTGTACATGCACAATTGTACGCATGAGTACATGCAAATGCATGCGTGTTGTGCTACTGGTGCTTATACATGGTACATGTAAAAGATGGGATGGCTAGAATATCAGAAAAAACATGGTGATACAAATCCAAACCTCTCATCAGACAGTATAATTAACTAGGAAATATCATGCATAATAGGACCTTCAAAAAGAAGCTCGGGCCAAGAAGTTACTCCACCATAGCTAGAAGAAATGCTGCTAGCATCACCTGGATTGCTTCTGGAAGTCTCGGTAGCAGCTTGAGGAGCAAGCGTAGGAGAAGGAAGCACCCATGAAGAATCAGATGGGTTTCTATCTCCCTGGCTGAGAATTGTAGTTAAAAATGGAGCTTGACCCATCTCAGTATTCAAAGATGGTTGATAACTGAAAGGGACTTGTGGGGCAGACAATAAACTTGGATGGTGGAGTAGTTGAGAGGTAGCATTTCCAAAGTGATATGAGCCTTGATTCTCAAATTCTGATGAATTTAGTACTGTGTTTTCTTTTATGGGTGGAATTGAATTCAACAGATTGAGAACTTCCAGGTCTGTAATGCCGTTTTGGTCATAAGAGTTGGCGGAGGGGATTAATGAAGCTGCTGACTGGAGAAGACACTGTAAATACTGAAGCTTAGCTAACTGTAGAGCTTCTGCTTGCAATCCTATGGCATGTTCATCTAATGGATGATGCTCCATTGGTTCTCTCAGGTTAGCGAGGGCCATGAGCTGAGGCAAGCTAGCAAAGAAGTCAGTTATTGGCTGGTGGGTCATTGGATCAAAACCCATTTGAATCAGCTTCTTCTTCAAATGGGTGTTCCAGAAATTCTTAATTTCATTGTCCGTCCGGCCTGGTAGATGGGTAGCAATAGCTGACCATCTGGTATGCAACAACAAATTAGTCATGCTAGTGTTTCTGATAATTAATCCAAGTAGTTAAAAGAGTTTAAAAAATATAGCTGTTAATTCAAAGCAGCAGAAGGTAATGCGTAGAATTACTTGTTTCCATGAATTGAATGAAGATGTAGAATCGTTTGCTCTTCATCTTGAGAAAATTTGCCTCTCTTTATATCAGGTCTCAAGTAATTTGTCCACCTTAACCTACAGCTCTTGCCACATCTATTAAGACCTGCAAAGAGAAAAACAACTGAACACCTATTTCTGTCTTTATTTTTTTTGTATGTGACAGAGAGGTATTATAATTCGGACCTGCAAGCTTTGGGAGAGCTCTCCAGCTTCCCTGACCATGTTTTTTGATGTGACCAAC
This sequence comes from Populus nigra, assembly GCF_951802175.1. NCBI lineage: Eukaryota > Viridiplantae > Streptophyta > Magnoliopsida > Malpighiales > Salicaceae > Populus > Populus nigra. The sequence goes on along the minus strand of NC_084855.1, from coordinate 7,074,708 downwards.
AAGCTTTTCGTCTTCTTCAGGAGTCCATGGTCCTTTTTTGAGGCCATTCTCATTGCAACAGGGAGACCTCCCCATCTTCTTATTGAACTTCTCTTTTCTCTACTTTGGTTGCTTCTCTCTACTCTCACCAAAACCAAGGCTTGCTATATATACACAATCTTTGCTCTTGCTTCTTGTCATTAACAATTCAAATAAAAACTTTTTCTTAGGTTGACTGAGAGTGAGACACATACCACATCTGGACACATAATTGAATGCCCCCGTTGAACCAATGGGACACCAGCATTATACATCGATGGTAAATCCTAATTTGCCTTTTTTTTTTAACAATCAGAGCGTTATCGTGTAGAATCCTGGCTTACTTACTACTAAATTCGGACCCTCAATTTTACTACTAATAAAGATCTCTGCGTTATCGGAAAAAAAAGAAAAAAAAAAGAGAAACTTTTCCGGTCAATTTTCGTGCATCAAAATTCTTCCCTATATATATATAACCGCTTTTGAAATTCAAACCCTCAGTGATAATGGGAAAACCATCCACATCAGAATCATTGCTGAGTAAATACAAAATGTTGTGCAGCACAAGCTTCATGTGATCCATGGAGGAATCTGTTATTAGATTGCAGCAGTAGAAGCAGATCAAAATGTCGCATGCCTACAAAATGTCTTTCATGCAAGTAGTCAAAACACTTTCTTTTGATAGATCATCCGTTCAATGGCATACGAAACCCCTGATATGCAGAATTCCTGCACAAAAATATTCTTCAAAGATTTGGTGATCAAATTTCCTCAATTTCCATTTAAGAAATGCAAATAGCAAGACTAGAATCCTCTTCAAGTATTTTAAATGTTTTATAATCATGTAACAGTTCTTGGTACTGGCTATTTCTCAACTGGTACAACCAAATATCAACAAGATCATGAAATTCATGCAAAGTGCAGCATGTATGTAAGGCAAGGTGAATTCAGCACTTCAGCTCAAACTGTTTTTTTTTAAATGCCGCAAACATTTGATTCGTACTCTTCAATTGTTTACCATACACTTACGCTTCTTATGTTGGTTCAACTTGCTAACAATGACATCACACAAACAACTCAGGGTTGGTGTGTGTCGGATAGAGTGAGAAGCCAGGGAGGGAATTGAGGAAAAAGATTACTAGTAAATTCAAGGTTGATTAACTTGATTACTTATCTACTTCTAGCAAGCAAAGAATGGCAATGAAGATGACAGAACACATAAAAAACACGAGGTGCTTGCATGCCATGAGGGGAAAAACACAACCCCTGATTCTTTTATCTGTCTGAAATATAAAGAACACAAACTCTCTTGGAAGGCAAAAATAAACATCTCAGACCCAGCAACAACCAATCTCCTGTGTTTTGATCCCACCTCACCCTCCAATACATACGTACACACACCCACAAATTTCTTAATCTGATTTCAAGTTCTATCAAGAGCATTATTTTAATACAAATGAGGGCCTGCATCTGCTGTCAGATCACCACCATTCAAGTTTTCTGCTAGAACATCATCGATGCAAGCAAAGATCAGATTATACTATCCCCAGAATAAAAACATCCATGGTTCTCTCAGGCACGTAGACTTTGTATCATTGTATGTGCGTTCAGATACGCAGGGTACTGCATAAGGGCTTTAAGAAAGCAAAGTAAAACATGATCTGGTTGATAGCTCAATGAGATCTCAATTTCGAAATAATATTTTTCTACTGCCACGAAACCAATATCTGCCTTCAATCCTGAACATGGACACTGTTGTTGTTTCTCAAACATTCAAATCAATATAAATCCTTTTGTACGGGAGCATCTTAGATTTATTAAAACTCAAATTTCTTCTATTCATTGGAATCATTAAGCTACGGAACATTAGATTCTTATGTTAGTGGCTATATAATTGACCAAACCTTCAGTACCTTATAATATTTCCATAAAGAACGAGCAAATTGCTCGTAACAAACTTATAAAACACCCCCATATGTTTATCAAATTTAAGAAACTTGACACTAATGTTAGCAAACAAACCGCTCATAATTACATTCCAATTATTGAAAGCCATACGCATATAAACTAAGAATAGCGCTAGCAATCATGATTGCTTAAGCAAAAATTACACCTACATTTGCAGGAAACCTGCATAGTTGACTATCAATTATAGGGATAGATAATGTGACTACTGCGCTGCTGCTTCGACAAATTTTCCCCCTACTTTATTTGAAAAAAGAAACAAAGTTCAGCCATTCCCCAGAAAATTCACTATGAATTTTTGACCACTTACCTGGGCCCAAAAGATGTATACCAGCTTACCAGGCCACAATATTGACTCCATATATATTAATATTTGCCATGCAAAGGTGACTTAAATTAAAAACAGCTCATATAAGCAAAAAACAATTAGAAATTTAGAACAGCTAGTGCTGGTTAATTGCATAGCAATCTACAACAATTGGGATGGCATTGGGCCTCGCTTATGGTCACCTAACCAAGAGTGGGTTTGGCAGGCTGTGCTGCTTTACAAGTGGAAAGTGGGTGCAAGGATATATCTCTCATTTTTAATCCAACCGAGCCCAAGTCCAAAAACTTATTTATTTTCTGGTAGTTATTTTTTTAATTATTTTTTAAAAAATATTTTTTAAATTTATTTTTTATATCATCATATAAAAAAATAATTTTAAATAAAAAAATAGTTTTTAAAATTCCCAAAAGCATTAGGAACGGAGAAAACACAAGAAAATACAAGGTAAAAAAGAAAGTGTCTCAGGCATGCATCGAATTTCATTTTATTTCCATATTAAAAAGAAAATACATAAAGTCAAAGAAAATATCAGTCCGAGAATTCAAAAGAAGAGAGATTGAAAGGAGGGAGCTGATCGACCACAAGGAAATTCGATAATTTGGATTAGACTGTCACAAGTTTAATTTGGGAAGAGAATTCGAGCCACAGATAGAGAAGGAGAAGAAAATCGATTTGGGGAAATTAAGATGATAGTTAGAGACAGATGTAAAGAATTTAAACGCATAATGTAAAGTGATGCATATCGTTTTAATTAAATTACCAAATAGTGCCACGTATGGTCTGTAACAGAAAAATAATGACAAAAATGATGGATTACCATAATTTGTCACAAGTCTTTTTTCTTTCTTTCTCTTGATTCACATTTCTTCTTCCCACAAGCTCTTTTCAATTTTTTGGAATGCTAGAGTGTTTTTTGTATTTGCATTTAAAAAGTATTTTTATTTTTTTATTTTTTTACTTTAAATTATTTTTTTATGATTTTAGATTATATTTTGATTTATTAATATTAAAAATAAATTTTAAAAAATAAAAAATATTATTTTAATGTGTTTCCTAGTAAAAAAAAAATTAAAAAACAGCTATTACTTCAATTTCAAACACTGACTTAGCATCTCATCTTCCTCCTCGTTCTCATCCAATTCCACAAAATTCTATCATCATTTTTCGAGTTCATCCAGATTGGTATACCCTTTCAATCCAACTTGGATCAAAGACCGCATGCTATTTGTTGGGATGACCCTGAAACGTTAATTAAAAATAGAAAAAGAAAAGGATAAAACCAGAGCATAAATTAATGAATCATGTTCTTTTGTAATTCAAGTCACATGAAATTGAACACAAAGTATGCGAGTAAGGCAAACGTTAAGGTTAAAAGAATTACTGCTAATTAGCAGTTTTGAACCTGCATTTGCTCTTTGCCGCCTTGTCTATTTCCTTGTTTCAAATGCAAAACAAATCAGTGATAAGCGCTGCTGCTTAATTGTTTCAAAACTATATTTTTGGCATTTGGGAAAATGGTTGCTCCGACGTCGTTATAAGCCCCGCAGATCGCAATGCTTGGATCGGGTTCCACTCCAGTCCGCTTCCGAACCCCAACCGGATAAGATCCAGTAATGCAAGATTGAATTAGCCCACGGTTATAAGGCTCAAGCTAAGCTTGTTTTCACATTTCAATTTTCTTTTGCAAAACATTTTAATTGTTTTCTATTTTTTTACTTTAAATTATTATTTTTATATATTTTTAGATTTTTTTGATATATTAATATTAAAAATAAATTTAAAAAAATAAAAAATTATTTTAATATATTTTTTTAAGAATATTTTAAAAAACAATCGTTATCACAATATCAAATAAGTTTTGAATATTTTTAAAATATATTTTTTTTTAAAATAATTTTTTTATATTTTTAAATATTTTAATGCACTGATGTAAAAATTAAATTTTAAAATATAAAAAAGATATATTATTTTAATATAATTTTTAAAAAATACTTCTACAGTAATATCAAAGGAGCTCAAGCACATGTTCAACTGCCCACATTAAATGAATTTCCATTGGAGTTAACGTGGCATTTATAACGCAACAAACTTCTTCAAGTTATCCACCATAAAAAAAAAACCAGCACTCTTCAAGTTTTTCCTGAATCTAAATTCAGTATGTTGTAGCCATTATTATTACTTTCTCTCTATCTTATTCTCCATGGCTAATGACGCAGCTCTAAGGACCTCATTGGTGTGGTTGGCTGTGGTTATGGTGGTAGTAGGGATTTGGACACTTTCTTTCAAGAAAGTGATTGTAACTTATGTATTGGGTGTGCTCGGGATTGCTGGAGTGCTTTTACCTGATCGGGATTATTTTGATCGAGATTACTCCAGGTGGTTTTCTCTTGTTAGTGAACAAGATAAGCTGGCTCTTGCTCAAAGATCTGGCTTCAGGTTGGTTAGTTAATTTCTTGCTTAATTTCCTAGCTGATTTATTAATTAGTTCTTTTAACTTCTTCAAGGTCAAATTATTGTTGTGTTTGGATTTTTTAGTGTTGAAAAAGTTGTTACTAATTAGCGTCCCTGAATGTTGGTAGTAATTAAAAAAGACATTTATGCATGTTTTTATCTTCCTGTCTATGAATCCAAATCTTAGTAACTTGAATATGGTTGAACAATCCATGTATCATGATGGCTTGGACACTGGCTACAAAGATGACGTTAGGGCTTGCATAATACACCGGCTCGGGATAAGGCGTTGTTGCATAGTTTAAAAAATGACAACAAAAAAAAAGAAGAGTTTTTGTTGAATGATATTCGTAATGGGATTTGATTTCTGTGCAGGCTTTGGATTTCTCCTCTCAGATTGGTTGTTTACACCGCCGTTTATGGTTATGCTCTGTACAGGTGGTGGTTGTTCATATCAGAGGTGAAGGGCTTTGGATAAGCTCACACAAGGGGTTTGAGGGCTAGTTTCAAATGAAAATTTGTACACACGAGAATTTTGTGTTTTGCAGAATCTACAAATGATCATGTGTTTTTGGCTGCTGAAGTTTATCAATGATCATATGTAATTCAGGAATTCATTCCTCTATTGCAGATTATTTGTCACTATGGAATTTGTTAGTGAGCATATGTCGGTGACCAAAGTAATGCAGCTATCTTGACCAAGGCCCTGAAACCTTCGTTGTAACTTCAGTCGTAACTGTAATAGAAGGAGAGCTTTGGGGCCTGTAAATGAGCTCATGTAGCAGGCAGATTTCCATAGAATCCTCTGTAGAATATATGACGTTTATTCTCACAAAATGGAATGTGCTCCAACAGGAAATGAATTCTATAACCAAGGTTATAGAAGCATTTTCGGAATATTGGTAGGGTTTATATATATATATATATATATATATATATATATATATATATATTATCATGATCAATTTTTTTTTTGTTAATTTAGTTTATTTATCGTGTTTGTCTGTTTTTTTATTATATGATTAAATGAAACAAATTTATCGTATCTATTAACTAAATATCTAAAATGCATGGTCATTTTACTGTAGTAGCCACCACTATTCACCCACACAATTTTTGCAATTTTATTTTAGTACTCAAAGTTTTATTTTGTGCGATTTGATCCTAATTAAAAATCAATTATTTTTAATTTCTTAGTTAATGATGAAATTAAAAGAAGGAGGATTGGAATAAAAAAGGATTGTTGTTTATTGTGAATTAACAAAATTATTTTGTTAGAGTTGGTGTTGATTTAAGTTAAATTATGGATTATACCGAATTACATATAAAATAAAAAAACTAGTTATGAAATATATGAATTTGATTGATAATTTTGTTATGATAGTGAAATTTGATGAATTTAGGTGTTCGTTGATTAATTTAATGAATTTAGGTTTTAGCCAATTATGTTATCATTATAGTTTTGTTGATAAATTATGCACTTTGATTAACCCCTAGATATTAATAAATTAGAATTGTGTTTTGTTTGATAGAATGTCTGGTAATTTAGGAATATTATGCTTTTATAGTGGTATCATTATCAATACTGACAATAGTATCACTTATAATGGAGGAAGCCATGAGTTCCTAACTGTTACATTAGATATGTCACTTCACGAGTTATCTAAAATGTTATGTGATCGACTTGGCTGAAATATATTTGAAATATAAGTTAAAACTACTAAGGAATGTTCCAAACCAGGGTCAATCAAGCTCGTTATGTCGGTGTACCAATTTGTAATGATGAAAGTGTGAATTTAATGTTTAGGTTTGCAATGATTAATAAAATTAATATGCTGGAGCTTTACTTGAATTGTAGATCTAGGCAAGAAAACTCTTCTATTATGAAGTTGACCCGGGTTCCACGTAACTCTTAGATAACCACAAAGGTATCACGAGCAGCTAATCTATCTAGATTAGATGGTAACGCAAGTATACAAATATTAAAGCAGGAAATTGTTAATATAGAATCTTAGTTAGGTACGACATCTGTTTTATATTGTTACAGAGAATTCAAACCAAGTGATGATGAAGATGATCATCATATTGATAGTGTTGATATTGAGAAGGAATATAGAGAGAATAGGGAAGAACAGGGTGTTGTTAGTTGAGCCTATTAATTAATACATAACTTCTTTTATAAAGAATCAGTATCATATAAAAAATTCATTATAGTACAAGGTCCATCGTTCAACTAAAATTTATGTTTAGTTGTAATGTGTTCAGAAATTAGTTTATAGATGGTAGTTGCATGAGGGATATTATCAAAGGTCTAATTTATGAGAAATTCCAAAATTGAAAAAGTTACACATGTAAAAACCCTTTTATTTTGCAATGTTATTGTCAAATTAACTTAGATCTCATTGCTAAGGTAATGTTGACAATTATGAAAAGAGATATAAGTATGAGTGTTACAACAATTTAAGGTAATGTAGAGAAGGATTATGAGTATAAAGTCTTTTATTGGAAGCCATGGATGGCTAAACAAAAAATTTCACAGCGGTTAACGGTTACACACGAAAAGTCATTTCAAAACCTACCTATAATGTTGATGGCCATCAAAAATTTAAATCCAAGAGCAATTGTCACTTGAGATTATAAAATGGTTGATAACATTAAGGCAACATTTGGAGAGCATTTTAGGCACTCAATGCTTCAATTGATGGATTTCAATATTGTCATCCTCTAATTAGTATTGGAGGTACTCACCTTTATTGTAAGTACAAGACAAAGTTGTTGGTTGCAGTTGCTTATAATGTGAATAATAAAGTTTATCTGTTATATTTTGCTATTGTCAAAAAAGAGATGAACAATAATTGAAGTTGAATTTTAGATTTGTTTTGTCGATATATGACTGATGGTAGCATTGTATTATGTATTTTATTAGATAGACATATGACAATTAACATATTATATATGTTTAGAGGTCTTATTTTCAATGGTATCGCTGGCAATACAATATTGTTGTTCTTTCTGATACTGCTTGAGGATTTTTGGGTCATTTCTAATTACAGATGGAGGGTTATACTTGCATATCTATACTGGAAACTATGTAAAGCATGTATAGAAAAAAAAAAGGACAAATTTTTGGGTGTTTACTATTTCTTCAAGTATGATTATTTTAAATTATTTGATTGTTAAAATTAATGGCATTTTAAATACTAACTTATAATTGTCAATGTTGATTAATATAGATTTGGTGATTATTAGATATAATTACATATTATTATATATTATAAAAAAATATAAATAAATGTATATTTATTTAATTTTAATAAAATGTTATGTTATGTTAATCATTAGTCTAGTCTTGTTATTTATGATTGAAAATGTCATGTACTCCTTATACAAATTGTATTTTTATACTAGAAAATTGGTTATAATTGTTAATGTTGATTAATATAGATCTTATTATGGTTTTTATGGACAAGAAGTTAATGATAGAAAAAACTTTTCTTAAGTGAGCCTGTTAGTTAAATAATGGATAATATTTATAAATCAAGTATCCCAATTAATATTTGTGATTCTCAAGTTATAGATAAAAAAAATATATATAATTATTGAGTTACAAATCTTGTATTGCTGAATCAAGTTAGTTTCCTAAATATTTTTTTGTTTGCACTATTTTACCCAAAAAATAATTATTGTGCTAAGTTTTTTTTTTTTTTGAAAAAAAACCCCACACTGCTTGACTGCGTGGAGACATAATTACACGTATGCAAACAAAACTTGCCTACGGCCCAATAACCAGGCATTTAGATCACCCTAGCTAGTCCTCAACTTAGCGAGGCCGTTTTCGCTTTGGGAAAAGAAAAGGAAGAATCTCTTTCCTTCTTCCAACAACACAACAGACCCAATTTTCTCCCTCTGCTCTGTTGCTGGCTTGCTGCTATTGTTGAGACTTGAGAGGCAGGGAGATATCAGACATGAGGCTATTTACTCACAACATGCTATCCTCCAATATCAAGGGAGTTGCGAACGGCTTCCCTCTAAGAATCGAGGTAGATCAAGTGGTCGAAAAGCAAGTGGACTTCAATCCCGATTTCCTCAGAAACATGTTCCCAAAGCTCGAGTGGAAAGCCCTTGTCGATGCCGCACGAACCATGGGCTACACCGAGCTTCCTGAGGAGGCCGATTCGTCGATGCTGGAGTCTGAGGAATTTTTAAGGAAGTTGCACCACGCGCTTTTGGAGCTTCACCTCGAAGAAGGGGCTTTGGTTTGTCCTGAGACTGGGAGAAAGTTTCCGGTCAATAAAGGGATTCCTAATATGCTTCTTCACGAAGATGAGGTTTGAGATGCCTGTTTGTTTTCTCAGATTAGGGTTTTCGTTTGGAGGATTTGGGGTTTTTCTTTTTTGAGTGTTTTGAGTTAGTGAAATGTGTGGAAAGAAAAAAAATAAAATAAAAGGCTTTTGCTTTAATGATTATTGTCTGTGTATTATCATCAATATGATATAAATTGAATCCGAGAGATGAATTTCTGTTCGTCACTGTCATGGAACCAAATGTCTTAAAACAAAAAAGAGCCTAAACGTAATGATTTGCATTAAGCAGTATTAAAATGCTATCATTAATTGTTCACATGACATTCTAGTCTTTTACACTGGAAACAGTTCAGCGACTGCCTGGATTGCTGAGTTAACAAACATCTATGCATATTACAAGGGGGGAAATTACACCGAACCCGAGAATTTATGAATCAAGAAATACAGTACTCTGTTTAGAAGCGCATGCCCATATGTGAAACTCTGCCCGCTCCTTTTTTCAAGAAATTACGTGGTGCAAATAATTGCTCTGCGCTTCTGTGAGGCGAGTTCAATTGTAAAAATTCTTCTATCTAATAAAGAAGGAGAGGTCTGTCAGCTTGCTTTCAACCCATCCTTGCGGGGTGATGTGTCACCAGGGGGGCGAGGCACGCCAAATACCCAATCAAGAACATTAAGGTACTTGGACCGGAACACTTCCCTTTCTTGCTCATAGCAATGCATTATTATAGCTGTTGAGATGCTGAAAATCACCACATCAGCTCTCTTCAAATTCATAGACTCTGGCAAATATCCTGCATCTCGCGTGCAGATAAAGAAGCTTTCAACTGCCCTTGCGAAACAGTAAAGAGATATTTCAATCCGCCTGCTTTTCTTTTCAATAGCTAGGGCCAGGCCAGTTGGCAACTGTGCAGGATCACAAGCGAGATTTCAGAACAAAAGAAAACGTCTGTAAATCTCCCTAATTAATTAAATATTTCGAGAAGTCCTGTACCGTCCCTATTGCCACCATCGGAATGTTACACCACCTGAAAATTCTAAAGAGCAGACACGTCCACATCCTGATGACCACAAAAAGAAAAATAGTTACAAAAGCTGGTTTTTCCCGACAAATTTCAGTCAAAACAGGTTACTGGGATAAACGTCATTGAACACCAACAATAGCACCCCGGCAATGTTAATATCAAATCTGGATCCCCCCCCTTCTAGACTTCATTTTGTTTCTTGCATGATGCACAAACATGTATAATATTTGTTCTCATGTCTCCCCGTGCTGTCAGAATGCGTGCTAGAATAATAGCAGTAACATTCAAATAAAGTTCAGATCACGAAACAAAAGCTTAAACTGTGTCACAAAGGCGCCAAAAAGTCAGCTCAAGGCAGCTTGGTTGCATGGTCTAATTTTCAATCATGCATGCTACCTACACCTTATATATATCGCTATACTGCCATCTACACCTCTAAAAGTCCAACCATTGGTACTTTCATTGGAGGTGTGGCAGCCACCACGCTACCAAACAATCACTAAATGGCCAAGTGCCCAAGTGATTTTAACGCAGCATGACCTGCAAGTTACTTGATAGGCAAATAATAACTGAAGGTGCGCTGTTTTCTTAAAGCTAAAATAGAACGCCATACCCGAAAAAATAAAAAAGACAACAAGATCGACAATATACCACAGCAATGTATAATACAATAGAGGAATGAATACTAACCAGGCAGATGAACAATACACAGATAGAAACAAGCTTGATCTTGCAGTACCAAGAAGACCCTTCCCAAATATGTTGCAAGGCCTGCACAAGGACAAAGAGAAACATGTGAAATAACAGTCTAGCCCCGTGAGCCTCTCCAAACGTTCGTGAATCGGCCTATTTGTTGTTGTTGTTGCGGGTGCACGGTGGGTACAAGGAAAACCCCCATGTGGTGAGCAATGCAAAATTAATACTGTTAAAATTCCACTGTTTATTTCAATAGGAGCTCATACCATGAAAAGATCAGGAAGGTGCACCTGTTGTTTGAAAACAGACCAAATGTGTTTTGACGCAGCCAGGCAGGTTCCAGTATGGATTTGCTGGTAATGATGGAACATGCACATTTGTTTGTGCAGAGTTGTGGGAGGTCAAATGGGGACTTGCAAATGAATGGCCAATGGGGTACCGTGATCTCACGTTAGAGCCTAAAGGTGGACTCAAAGTCATTGATTGACTTGATCAAGAAGGAAAGGAATGAGGTACATATCAACAGCAATCTCATCCATCAAATTCGAGCACTAATTAACAAAGAGCAATCGTGCTGATAGGCTTGTCAATCATGGTAATGTGAACACTCAAAAGGTTAGTCCAGTTTCACAATCCTCCTAGTGACCTTTGCAGCTTTCTTCCTGCAGCTGTGTGTGTCTTAGCTACAAGCAGGTTTTTATGTCTTGGTCTTTGTTTTGAGCCGTTAGGCACCTTTTGCAATCCAAGAGAGAGAGAAGGGAGACAGAGAGACAGAGAGAGAGATTGACAAGAAAAGGATGACTAAGAAAGAAATCAAAATACTAGGTGGTCACATCGACCATATAGATATTCAAGGCTAAGGAATCATAGCTGAAGAGGTGACTAAGGCAGAAAAAGTAAATGGTAAGAAATATATCATTGCTCAAATTCTCTTATTTTGATGTTTCCAAGCAGGCTGGATACAAATCACAGTTAATATTTGTTGTTGAACTGGCAATCATTTAAGAGCACTGTAAGAATCTATACATAACAATTCCACTTGCCTATTTATGAAACCAGCCTAGGAACTTTAGTACCCACCGTGTGGACTGAGTTAAACAGTAAAATTCAGACATCCATTAGCAGAACATGTGGTGACAGTCCAAGAGTAACTTAAATGCCACGTCCAGTTCTCTAACTAGAAGCTTTGAATAGTAACCACCATAATAAATAAAATTAACTACTACTGGTATTAATTAATTCAGCCACGCAATAATGAGTCATAACACATCTTCATGTCGGTACCCTCTCTTACATAAACATGGGACCCACTATCAAAATTATTCATAGATCCCACCTTTATGTAAGAGGAAGGAGTACAACTCCCGGTATACTGAACAATTCCTTTCATGACCAACATGCAATACTTGACTACTCATTACCTTTTCAGGAGGCCTTGACGATGAACTATAAGTGCAGGGATCAAATATACAGGAAGATAAACTGGTAAAGCTCTTTTATATGCTTGAAGAAAAAAAGAAACAACATGCGCACTGCACGACTGATTTCCATGTATAATCTGCACAAATTTCAAAGATCAAGCACAGTCCACCAAAGTACATAATAATGTAGTGTGCAAAATATTAATGACGTGAATAGAAAATGATAGGGTCATATACAAAAAGCAACTAAATAGCAAACCGTGATTTTTTTAGCATCAAATTTCTTTGCAAATACCATCAATGATGATAACATACCGTGCAGGGGATTTTCATTTCTGGGTCTAGCTTAATATCAACACCTGTGGAGTTGTAATATTTCTCTATAGCCTCCAAATTTGTGAAAGGCAAGCCGCTTGCAATATCTTTCACACCTTGCAAGATAGAAAGATCCTTTCCACCGTGTTTATTGAGAAAGGACTTGTATGATGGAGCCAAACTATCTTGCTTCAATATATAAGCAGACCTGGAAAATGGATAATTTTACTTAAACTATCTTCACACCTTGCAAAATAGAAAAGTTGTTGAAGCATAATTGCACAAGTAAAAGTTTGGCTATCATACTAATGCATATTAATATTAACCATCTGGTGATGACTTCGCCAAAAACAGTGATAGCTATAGAAAAAAATTATTCATTCTCGTAGTGTTAATCTTTCATAATGCATTATCGAGGTTGGATGCCAGAATCTAGAATTCCACAATGCAAAGAACAAAAGCAACAAGTTATGAGTAATTCCAAAACCATGAGCTGCAATATTCAAACTAGTAACTAGCTTCAGAAGAGAGGGATAACATACAAAACTTGAGAAGACGAGAGACACATGAGGAAAACGTCTCCATGCTTCCAAGTAAGAGGTTTACAAATTTTCCCAAATCGTTTGCTCTTAATCCCACACCGTGACGCTAACACTGCAGCACGCATAAGTATGTATATGGCCAAGCTTGTGTGCTGTGTGTTTGGCCCTGTAAGAAGCATAGATGGCCCAGCGATTAATCCTGCTAATAAAGACCTCCATTTCGCCGTCCTAAAATTACAATCATACTTTTACCAATCAATTTCCAAATTCACAACGTTCAATAATCACCAGTTTATTGAAAGAAACTTTCAAACTTCTTAAATTGGAGAATGTAGAATATACCTCCAGTGGCCTCCTAAATATGCAATAATTTCATCAACAGACACAAATGTACCAGCAAAAGTACCAAGGAAAAGCCCGTATCTTAGCGTTTCCTTAATAGCTAAATCAATAGCTTTCCTGTTGGAAAACACCTCGACTTTCCTAAACAAATCCAAAAGCCAAAAAAAAAAAATTAATAACAAATCCTAGATGAGAATCTAACAATATAAAATAAATAATAAAGGGCATGGCTAGCTAAACATGGAAATTAATTCACCTCGTGGAGGATAATCTGGTGCGCCGCAACCTTGCGAGAATTGAAAACAAGGCGAGTCCTCCTTTAATACCGGCTCCAATTGAGAAACCTTTTGCTGACGCAGTAACAACTCGCGCTAGTTTCTCCGAGTCCTGAAACGGATTTAAGGCAATTCCTGGTAAATAAGAAGAAGAGCAGAAAGGAGGCTCCGATTTCAAGCAATGTGTTTTTATATAGCCGCCATGGAAGCCACCATTTTCGTCGGAGCAGATTTTAACTTCGGTGGCTCCGTCGCCTGATGGCGACATGGATAATTTTAGGGTTTGATACAAGGAAAGATACTTTATTGGTGGAAGCGAGGAAGCTTGGAGTTGGGGGGAATCGTTTTTGAAAGAGAGAATAAAAGCTGCACAGAGTTCTTCGGAATTATCGATGGGTTAGAGCATCGGTTACATTCCACGTGTGGGGTGGTATTTGTTGAGTCCTGTACTTTTCTTTTCTTTGCAGAACGGAATGTATACATCATGCGGCTGCTACGCGTCCAACTTATTCAGATATAAATTGTGGACATGAGTAATTATTTACTTATTTATATAATATTTTGATTACAGTGGATTATATTTTATTATTATTATATGAAATCAATGGAAAATGGCTTTAAAGTTATGTTTGTTCAGAGTAGTTTCAGAAAACTGTTTTTTTTAATTTTTTATGTTTATTTATTATTAAAGAAGTTGATTAGTAAAAAAATATTTTTCAGTAAAAAAATATTTTTCAATCAAATAAAAATTTAATTTGATTTCTAGAACAGTATTTTTTTTATTTTAAGTGAAAAATATTTTTCAGAAGTTGTGAAAAATTTAGAAATGTCATTTTATTTATTGATTATATCAAATTTGGTCCTCGAACTTTTCATTGTTATATATATTTTGTTTTGAATATTTTTTTTTCAATTTCATCCATTCAAATTTAATTTTTATATTAATTTTGATCCTTATTTTTATAATTTTTATTTTCTTTTCCCTTATTATTTTTTAATTGAAATTTTTTATCTATCAAACTTGGTCCTCATTCTTTTGATTGTTACTTATTTTATTTAAAATAATTTATGAAATTTTAATTATTATTATTATTTTAATTTTTTCATCTTTCAATTTTTTTTATTTTTTAGATTTGATTTTTATTATTTTTATTTTTATTATTTTTATTATTATTAATTTTATTTGAGATAATTTATGAAATTATATTTTTTTTAATTTCATTCCCAGTCAACTTTTTTAATTTGTAAGATTTGTTTCTTATTATTTTAATAAACTTGAAAAAAATAAAATATTAATAAGTTATTTTTCAACTCATTTTTCATTATATAACCGAACACTAGAAAATATTTTCCAACTTATTTTCCATTACACCGTCAAACATCGAAAAATAATTCACTTTTCCAGAATTTACTTTCCAAAAAAAAATTACTTTCTAGCAAACAAACGGGGCCTTAAAAGTGTTAATATCAAACGTGTTATTACCTTAATTCTTTAGACACTGGACATGAATATGCTTTTATAACTAAAACCATATTAATGAACATTCAAAGTTATAA